>NC_080800.1:9635113-10235113 GCF_028018385.1 Neofelis nebulosa
TCTTATGGTTTGGACACTATTGTTAATTCCCGACGGAGGCAATATGGTGTAATAGTTAAGGACGCGGGGCCTGGGGTCAGAAACTTCCTGATTTAAATTTGGACTCTGCCATTTCCTATCCCTTTCATCTTGGGAAAGTTGATCGATTTTTTTCTGAGTCTCAACTTGCTTACAGTGAAATGAAAATCGATTTCCACAGGATTGTCATGACTTGGAAGTAAAATCGTGTGTGTAAAGGTTTTGCCGCAATGAGGGCATACCTGGCAGGGTATATACTTCCTGTTAAGATCTTATCATCATGGTCATTACGTTAAGTATATTGCCCGAGATAATGTATGGGGGATGTTTGCTTTATATGCATATCGTCTCCTGCCTGTATATGCAGGGTGTGGTATGTGCGTGGCATGTGTATAAAAGAAGCGTACAAGGAAATAGCCATCCTCGTTCAAATCCTATCCAGTTAGAACAGCTTCCCAGTCCATCCTAGTTCTTTGAGAGGCCTCAGTAAAACAGCTCTGGGTCCTTCCAAACCATCTCCCATGACCTATGGGTGCTCCAGTACGTTTCTGTTTCTTATAGACAACCTCCTTAGTACATAGAAAACCTCAAGCCCCCCCGCCCGTTCACTACACATGGGGCTCCTAAGTGGGGTCCAGGTCCACTAGAGTGTAGGAAGAACATGTTAGAATGATCCTTGTGTTTCTTTTTATCTAGCATTTTTTATGTTTGTGTATGTTTTATAATGGCGTAATAGTACGGTGGTATATGTACATCATTTTAAATAAATAAATCAATTAATAAGCATATGCCTGGTGCATGTATGCAAAAATCTTGTCGCAGGTAGGGTGGCACTGACACGAGTTGCGAGGCCACTGAACTTGGGAATACAACTTCCTTGGACTCGAGGTCCTTTGTGTTTAGTCCCCACCCTGGTTTTCCAAGTGTATCGCCTATCATTTTTATTAATCTTTTATGATAAAACTTTGAAACATATACAAAAGTAGACACAATCACATAATGAATCAATATGTACTTCTCACACACCAATTCGTTTGGTAAGAACTTCCTATAGACGAGAACTTATCAACAGAACCGCAATGCCACTTTCACAGTGTTGTGTTTTTTAACGTGTATGGATTTATTTTGAAAGAGAGAGAGAGAGCCCGACGCGGGGCTCTATCTCACGCACCGCAAGATCACGACCTGAGCCCAGATCAAGAGTCGGTCGCTTAACCAACTGAGCCACTCAGGCGCCCCCATTTTCACACTTTTAAAAATCAATAATTTCTTAATGTTATCGAGTAAATATTACAGAAGTAACGAAGAAGGGGGAAATTCCTTCAAACCCAACCCCCAAAGACAGTCCTGGTCAACGATTTAGGGCGTCTTCTTTTGGGTTTATACATACTGATGTTAGTATTACTGTGTGGGTCTATGAGTTTAATTTTGACTCAGAGTTGATCTGACTCCATTCGCCCTTCTACCTGAAAGTTCCGGCATGTTTTAAGTAAGTGGATTGGGCCTGAATTTGCTCTGAATTTCATCTTCCATGATGATTTGTCTTAGGAAAGACAGTCTTCATTTGTTTATATTCCTTTTTCATATATTTCCAAGTGCCGGTTATTCTCTGAATGATACTTCTAAGCTACTGAGGAGGTCACTCTAGTTTATTTCTCCTGGATTACTCTTGGTTTGGCAATGGGAGACGCCCGCTGTCTGGTTTCCCATTCGTAATTGTGTTAACGGACTTGTAAACTGAAAAATGAGCAAATCATGCATGCTCGGTGATTTTCTTTTCCAAACGCTTAGAAATCTTCATAGGGATCAAAATACAAACATAATACATTGTTTCTTTCTAACCTATTTTGGGAGGTGGAGGGGTACATAGAGGTGGGTGGTGTTTGAGTAGTTGTGTGTGTTGCGGGGGATGTGGAAGAGTAGTTTTCAGTTTGGCTTTATGGATTCCATTGCTAGTTTCCCCTGTGGCCGTCCAAAAACTATGATAAAACGTCCTGTATATAACATCCCAAGTCTTCCTTTAAGGCTATACTGCGGAAGTAGCTTCTCTGCTTTTGAAAGATCAGAGTCGGAACCTAAGCTTTTGAACTGAATTTTTATTCATAAGAACTTGAACATCACTAAGTTGGATACTTTTTAGTTATGTCACCTGTTCCCGGCCTACCCCTCTCACTTTTTAGTTTCAAAGCCTATACATGTCTTTATCAAATGTTTCCACCGCACCAAATAATGGAATGAATTAAATCCTGGGTCACTGAGAGAAGCAGATAGCCGATTACCCCACGTAGCTCATGTCGCCATTCAGCTTGAAATTAACCTGCTGCCTTCAGCTGAACTGTCTCCAATCTTTCCTCTATACTTACCATTGCATCTCAGTTTTCTGTTACGTATTAACTTCAAAGTATTGAGTTGTTTGTGGGTCTGTTTGGGTTTTTTTTTCATTCTACGTGTTCGTTCTCATTTTCCACTCTACAGTCTGGAACAGAATTCCGTTTGTGGCATCATCACGCACAACTTTAGGCAGAATTAGCTCTGACAGTGAAGCTATGTGGGATTCGGGAAGCTGAGCCTTCTTGTTAACCTCTAAGCAAGTAACGTTTCTCCTGTCTTCATTCTGATGAGTACCCTTTTCACATTTTGCCCTTTCACTAAATAATCCATGGCTCCTTTCTGTCACCCACTTAAAGAGGCAAGATGAGTCCATTCATTCATTCAAATTACTAACAGCTTCCTTGGTCCTTGCCAAAGCTGGAACACCCATTCTAGAATGAGTGATCACTTGTCATCCCTCAAGAAAGGAGGGGCTCCTAGAGGGTCAGCATGGCAGGCAATCCTCACCTCGCATGGCGGTGCAGGGCTGGAAAGATGACCAACAAGACAGAAATGTACAAAGTGATCTTAAGAGTCAATGAGATGGGTTCCCGGTGGCTCAGTCGGTTGAGCACCTGACTCTTGATCTTGGCTCAGGTCTTGATCTTGGGGTTGTGAGTTCAGGCCCCACCTTGGGCTCCTGGCTGGCTGTGAGTCCTGCTTAAGAAAAAAAAAAGAAAGAAAGAAAAAGAGCCAATGAGAAAAAAAACTACAATTGTTCCATGACCTATAAAATATTTTTGTCCAAACATTACTATCTTGCTGTCAATTATAAATAATAGAGACATGAAAAATATGGTAAAACTGCTATTTATTTAGTACACGGTAATTTAAAACATTGGAAACCTTGAGAATTCAAGTGGGCCTTTTTTGTAAAGCCTTATAAAGGATAGTTTGAACAGTGCTTGTCTTTTATTCATCATTCAACTTCTAACATGGAGTGAGCGTCTTTTCTATGCTTTCACAAATTGTCCTACTCCTTTTAAATTTGGATCGGCTTCCCATATTTTATCGTTCGTGCTTTCGATGCTGTGAAATGGCTCCCAGAGTTCCTTTAATGTAAGTGGGTTTCTTTTCCAGCGTCACATCCTCTGGGACAGCTTCGCCCTTTTCGTCACGACCACCGTCCTTGCTCATGGCAATAAATTCGCCTTCGCTGCATTCCTCAGGCCAGTCTCGAGTGAAGGCAGTGTTCGTATTCCCATAGTCAGCTACTTCCTCTGTCGCTCCATTTACATTGGATTTTCATTTCACTTCCAGCATAATCGCTTGCTGCTTCTTTGCTGCACTTTGCATCTTTGGCCAGTTCCCTCATTCAGTCATCCATGTTTATAAAATGTTATGTGGCTTCATCAAGCAGGGGGAAAGGGGCATAGCACAACTACATGCTTTGCTGTCTGCACATGAGCTGAAGAGCATCGACTTAGTGATCAATCACCAACAGGCTTTGAAAGACGTAATATGATGTATATAGTGATTTTGGGGTTGAAGAAGCTAATAACAAAAGTATGTACTTTGTGCAATGATTCACAGTTAACATGCCATGGTAACTGACATTTAAACCAGGTTGTGGGGGGACTGATGTCTAGCTAAGCCATGGTAAACTGAAATTCGTGCATATCAGACCCATGCAGAATGAGAACTGCCTATATACAAATGTTTAAAAAAAATTTTTTTAATGTTTACTTATTTTTGAGAGAGAGACAGAGTGTGAGTGGGGGAGGAGCAGAGAGGGAGGGAGACACAGAATCCAAAGCAGGCTCCAGGCTCTGAGCTGTCAGCACAGAGCCCGACGGGGGCTCGAACTCACGAACCGAGAGATCGTGACCCGAATGAAGTCGGACGCCTACCGACCGAGCCACCCAGGCGCCCCTATATACAAATGTTTAAAGGGTCTGAAGCCACTGGTGAAAATAGCTGGGTGGGTAGCGTTCGGCATGGTCCGATCGAATTTCCTACAATCATGGACATTTTCTAAATCTGTGATGCACAATATGGTAGCAAATAGCCATATGTGGCCCTTGTGTATTTCCACTGTGGCCGGATGACTAAGCAACTGAATCTTTAAGTTAATATAATTTAATTAACTTAAAATGTAAAACCCACCTGGGCCTACTGACACGTGCAAGTCTCGTGGGCCAGCAGGCAAAGAAGAGAAAAAAACACAAAACTGACAGATTGCAGTAAGTTCTAAGAGGGAATTTGATAGGCTGCTGAGAAAGGGACTATATCTAAGTCAGGACTTTGTCTAGATTTGGAATGAAGGAGCCAATTCTGATCAGTTAGTACATGACACCCATTGCACACAGGCCCTGCTAAAGATATTTCAATGGCATATGCAGGGCCCCTGGGTGGCTCAGTCAGTTGAGCGTCCGACTTTGGCTCAGGTCATGATCTTGTGGTTCGTGGGTTTGAGCCCCGTGTCGGGCTCTGTGCTGACAGCTCAGAGCCTGGAGCCTGCTTCGGATTCTGTGTCTCCCTCTCTCTCTGCCCCTGCCCTGCTCATGCTCTCTCTCAAAAATAAACATTAAACACAAAACTCTAATGGTATATGCGATACAGTAGCAAATACTCTCCCTCATTAGACCACAAGTTCTGACCTACTCAAATCCTTCCCTCAGCTCCAGGTAAGTCCTAGGTCAAAAGATAACCGAGTACTCCCTGAATAATGTGCGCATGCGTACACGCGCGCGCGCGCGCGCGCGCGCGCACACACACACACACACACACACTTGTTCTTAGCCTTTGGGTGCCTTAGATGATGATGTGTGATTTGCACGAATAACTATTTCTTCCCCAAGATCTGAAAATCTGCTGTAGAATTTTGAGTGCAAGTTAGTTCGTGAATGATTGACAAATGCACAGGGGTGTGGGAAGTGTGGTGGCAAATATTGACCTAATAACCAGCAGAAGCAATCTGTTCCCTAAAACATGTCCTTCCCAGCATAGTCTGACTCCACACTAGCCCTTAGCCCACAGCTGGAACTTTCCTCTGCTTTTCCTCATCTTTCTACCAGTTCTTGGGCCCAAGTTGTTTCTTGGTTGGGTTCCAAGCCTGCACCCAAGTCCACTCAGATGTGACCCAAAACGTTCTGCAGTCTAAAATATACATAGGGTAAGGAATAAAGGAAGATGCACACTCAGAGCTTGATGAAAGCCAATTTAAATTTTTTTCAATGTTTATTTTTGAGAGAGAGACCAGATCGTGAGCAGGGCAGGGCCAGAGAGAGAGGGAGATACAGAATCTGAAGCAGGCTCCAGGCTCTGAGCTGTCAGCACAGAGCCCAGTAGGGGGCTTGAACTCATGAGCTGTGAGATCATGACCTGAGCCAAAGTCACCCAACCGACTGAGCCACTCAGGCACCCCAAAGCCAATTTAAATTTAATCTCCACTATACATTATTTCCTCCCCTTTCTTTCCTCTCTTTATCTTTCCCCACACTCCCCACCTCACCCCTCTATAATAGTTTTGTATTGCTGTGTAACAAGTTAATACAAACTTAATGGTACATTTATTATCTCACAGTTTCTGGAGGTCAGGAGTCTGGGAACAGCGTACCTGGGTCATCTGCTCAGGGTCTCACAAGGTTGCAAAGTTTGGGCTGGGTTGCATTCTCATCTGAAGACTCAGCTGGGGGTGAATCTGCTTCCAAGCTCATTCAGATTGTTAAAATAATTCAATTTCTTTCAGCTATAGGGCTGGCAAGTAGACCTGGTGTTTTACTGCTGGAGGCTGGAGGCTGCCTTTGGGTCATAGAGGCTGCCCACAGTTCCTTCCTACAGGGCATCTCCAACATGGCTGCTTATTTTATCAAGCCCACAAGGAGAAACTCTGACTTCAGGGAGGGTCCAGCCCCTCTTTTATGAGTTTTCACCTGATTAAGTCAGGCCAACTCAGGATAATGTCTCTTTTGATTATCTCAAAATCAACTGAGTTGGGGGGTGCCTGGCTATCTCAGGTGGTGGGGCATGCAACTCTTGGTCTCAGGGTTGTGGGTTCGAGTGCCATGTTGGGTGTAGGGATTACTTAAAAATAAAATCTTTAAGGGGCTCCTGGGTGGCTCAGTCGGTTAAGCATCTGACTTCAGCTCAGGTCATGATCTCACAGTTCATGAGTTTGAGCCCCACGTTGGGCTCTGTGTTGACAGCACGGAACCTACTTCGGATCCTCTGTCTCCCTCTCTCTCTGCCTCTCCCCTGATTGCTCACTCTCTTTCTCTCAAAACTAAACGTTAAAAAATAAAACTAAAATAAAATCTTTAAAACAAAAAATTAACTGGGGCGCCTGGGTGGCTCAGTCGGTTGAGCGTCCGACTTCCGCTCAGGTCATGATCTCACGGTCTGTGAGTTCAAGCCCTGCATCGGGCTCTGTGCTGACAGCTCAGAGCCTGGAGCCTGCTTCAGCTTCTGTGTCTCCCTCTCTCTCTCTGCCCCTTCTCAACTTGTACTCTGTCTCTCGAAAATAAACATTAAAATTAAAAAAAAAATTAACTGAGTTGGGACCCTAAGTACATCTCCAACATTACTTCACTGTTGCCACATTCTGTTGCTTAGAAGCATGTCACAGATTCTGCCCACACTCAGGAGGAGAGGGCTGCACAGGGCGTGAACACTAGGAGGCAGGAATCATGAGGGACCGCCTTAGGTTCTGTCCGCCATGCCCTCTAAGGCTCTTCCCTCAGCTACAAACTCAACAGACCACATATTCCTCTGGACAGAAGAAAAGTGTAGACACTTGAAATACAGACTTGAAAGTCTTTCAGGACCCGCAGCCCTCGGTCTTCTCGGCCCTGGCCCAGGACCATCCTCAAGACATATTTCCCTGTTCATATGCCAAGTTGCTCTGGGGCTGCAAACGCCAATAATTATGATGTACTGACCTGTGCAGGTCAGAATTTTATTAGTGCTCAGTCCATAGGTAAGCTTTCTGTGGCAATATGCCTTTTTTCATCGCGCTCATTTTAGAGTCAAGTTATGACTTCAAGATCAGGTTAGATCATATAATTCAACCGGCAGATGAATTATTAAAGATGCTGAACTTTAACCAGTGTAACCATGCCTTTCTCAAGTATTTATGAGAAGGGAAATGAGTTGACTCAGACTCCTTGCTCCTATGTTTTTCAGCTGGGAGTGGAGCCCAATCATTCCAGTTCAACTCTCCACCATGACCCCCACTGGGAACTTCTGGTCAGAGTACCCTGAAAGGATGCTGCTTCCTCCATGTGGGTTCCAGCAGAGATGAATCCAGAACAGGGCCCGTTTCTTTCTAGATTCTGTGATCCTTCTTTTTCTCCCTTTATTTCCCAAAGCTATACTGTTTGAATCAGACTTTACTGAAGTCCTCCTTTAGTACTCCCTGGATTTCTGAGAAGGGAGCAACAAGGCACACACACACACACACACACACACACTGGATCACAAGGTATACTCAATGTGACCAAGATGGTGGCACCTGTCTACACTCCCACAGGGCATTGGTTGACGTCCCAACAGTGTGCATTATCCAGCCTTCTGACTTTGCCTATTTGATGGATTAATATTTCTTTGTTGTTTTAATTTGCATTCACTGATTGATAAAGGGTTTGAGCTCCTCTTTGTATGGTTGTTGACCATTCGGGTTCCTTTTCCTCTAATTGCCTTTTTGTGTCTTTTGCCCGATTTGCAATTAAGTTTTTGATTTTTCTATGTTGATTTCCAGATTTTTTATGTATTTATGTATGAGGTCCTCGTTGGTTTGGGACACTGCAAATACCTTTTCCCAATCCATCATTTGTAATCTTTGTCCATAGCTTCCTTTCAAAAACAGAAAGCCTTCGTATGGAGGTAACCAATACGATTCTTTAATAGTATGATGTGTGTCTTAAGGGTTCTGTTTAAAAGTCCTTCCTCAGTCCCTTATGGGAAATGTATTTTTCCATCCTCTTCTATTTACTTTATGGTTCACCATTCATATTTAGGTCTTTAATCCATTTGAAATTCACCTTTTCATATGAGGTCAGGTAGAAATCTGCTTTTACTTTTCTCCATAGATGTAGACCATTTCCTCAACATCAAATCGCTGCTCAGATCCTGGGGGACAAGCAGCATATGCTGGGGCTCAGATGGCAAAGTGTGGACAGGTTGGGGATGGTGATTGGCATCACTTATAAGTTATACACATTCTGCCTCTGGTTTACTTGGGACTCTTTGGAGGGGATACCTTTGGCCACGACACAGGGAGCAGATCACAAAGGGGATGAACCGAAGCAGAAGAACATGGCGGACGTTACACGTTCTGGGCAGAACTGTTCGTCAACGCATGTGAGGTACCATCACGAACTCCCAGGAGAAACTGGGTGAGACATTAACAGCAAAGAAAAGCCCTGCATTACGAGGTAGGCACAAGACCAACCAAGCCATGGTTTATTGCTATTAAGTCGACCCCTTCCATAGCCACACAGTTGATGGGATCAGGGAAATAGAACAATGTACGTAAATTGCATTCTCTACTGTGTGGTGGGGTGAAACTACCATTTATTTTCAGGTTCATTAAATAAGAATTACATTCCTGGGAGTAAATTGCAGTTTGAAAAGAAAAAAATTTTATTCTTGAAACCAAAGCTGTATATGTCCCCTATTCACGTTGTTACGAGTGAAAGATGACTCTATATTTTAGAATTATTTTTCTATTACACAATATTTATACTGTTAAAGGCAAATGGATATGAAACAAGACATTATAATTATAACATTTAATCATGTAAAAATATCACTAAATCACACGTGAACGTGTCTTAAATAAAATAGCATAATGGAAAAAGTAAATTCGGGAAGACATCTTTATCTGCCTTTGAGAATACAGACCAGAAGGCGGAGCGGAGGTCACAGGTGCCTGGGGAAACACAAGAATAAGGGCAGATTAGAAGTATAATAATTGATTTTTTTGACAAATACTTCTTGAATTTGTAACTATAATTTTAAGTGACCTTTTTTTCAAGGAAAATAACTCTCCATCTTGAAGTGCTTTCTCTTTGTCCAACTAATGAAGTCCTATTTGTTTTTCAAATCACACCGCAGAGGTCACCTCCCCAGACAGCCCTCTGTGATTGGCCCTCCAACCCTTCTGCAGGGCTAACAACTCCTCTTCTGAGCTCCTGGTGTGGTGTTAATGCTTCACTGCAATCCTCACACAGTATGATTTGTTTCGGTTTCGTTTTTAATCTGTTTAATCTTATTCATATTTTATTCCTGGTGCTTAGAACAATACAGCAGGCACCATATAAATGGGTTTTCTTGGGGTGGGGGTGGGGGGGGCCTCGCTGCCTCAGTCAGCAAAGCATGTGACTCTCGATCTTGGGGTCGTGACTTCGAGCCCCATATTGGGTGATTACTTAAATGAAAAAATAAATGTCTTTCAAAAAAAATTGAACCGAAATGCCAAGGACTTTCTTTACGTATTGACATAAATTTGAACGTGCCTATGAATCACCTGGGCATTCGTTAACGTGCAGAAAATGACTGGGGCGGTCTGGGGCAAGCCTGAGAGTCTGCATTTCTAATAAGCTGCCACGTGATACAATGTTTTTGAGCCACCGGCCAAGACACGAAGTTGCAGGAATCTAGTCCCCACTGCCAATCACATGCATGAAATATATTTACAACAGGTGGACGGCTGATCAAGAGGCAAACGAATGTGAAAGTTGGCTTTTCTAACCGTCGAAGACGGTGGTTCACAAACCAGTTCCACCAGCATCACCTGGAGGGCTTGTTAGAGCACACAGGTGGCTGGGCTCAGCACCCAGTGCTCCCGATGCAGTAAGTCTGGGCCGGGCTCGGGAACTTGCAATCCCAAAGGGTTCTCAGGTGAGGCTGTCGCTGCTGGTCCAGGGACCCCACTTTGAGAACCTTTGCTCTACAAGTCACTTTGAAGCCATCGTAATCAATGGCCAACTCATCCATAATCGTCAGAATCCAATCACTCGCGCAGCTGATACTAGAGGACCAGATCGGAGCGCCTCAGAACCGTGTGTCACGTGACAATGAGTCGGTGGCCCGTGATATTAGAGATCCGTCCGCACTTGGCTTCCCGTGCCGGCTTCCAGGTCTGAGTCTTGAACCTGTGACTTCCATTCCCTTGGGAGATTCTGAACCTCCCCAAGCCTCAATTTCTCCGTGTCCTTGAACACTTAGCTGCGCAGCCCTGCCCTGCCCACCTACCAGAACTCCCCGAGACCATTCCGACCTTCCAGCTCCCTGGCCCTTTGGCCTCTCTTCTCCAGTAGTACCACGGCGGGTCTTTATCTCTGGCAACCAAAAGACTCTGAGTCCCTTGAGGGCAGGGATGAGTTTTATTTTTATTTATTCTCAAGCATCTAGAGATACCCCTGGCAAAGAGCAGGTCCTCATTAAATGTTTGCTATTGAATGAATAAAAGTAATAAACCCTGGGCTCCAAATGGCCCTTTAGGCCCTGGCTTTATGCTAATTCTCTAATTTTAGCTGCTTTGAAGTATGGCTAGAATGGGATGCCCCACCAAGTAGCGCTGGTAATGAGAGACTCATAATTCAATGCTGAATACGACTCTCCTGAGATGGATCCGTGGTTGCCGAGCCATAGATGATTTTTTTTTTAATTTTCAGATTTAATGATACATAGAATTATTTTTGCGGGCAAGTATTTTTACGGCTGCTCTTCATCACAAGCTTTATTAAGAAAAGTTTTCCTATAGGGCCCTGCTTTTATAAATAAACTGGGGCGTTTAGCAGTGTAAAAGTTTGCATTAATAAGAGAAATCCTTTTGCACTTAGGTGTTTGTTGTTTAGGTTTTCGAAGTTATTTTTTAGTTAGTTACAGACGTGTTCCTGGTGACTAGAGTGATAAGTCCGGATTTCTCTCCCCGCCCTGCCGCGTCCCAGCTGTGACTTTGGGTGAGGCCCCTGGGTTTTCTTGTCTCTACGACGGGGATAAAGCAGCCGGTGTGTATAAGTCCGATACGGTTGCAAAGCCCCTTGTTTATGACAAAAATGGAGTCGTTTTTTCTGAGTGAAGCTGTTTTGCTAGAAGAGGGACGTCAGCTGAGACAGGGCTGGCGTCACCTTGTCACCCACCTTGTCACCTCCTCCGCGGGCGGTTGGGAAGCGCTCAGGACCTCAGCCCCGGAGGGGCCCCGCTGGGGCTCGGTCTGGGCCAGGCCTCACTTCTAGATCTAGAAAGCTCTCCAAAGACCTTGGGGCATTAGCTCCTGCTGCTGTAAAGGCGACTGTTACAGGCAGTGGCAAAAGCCGGGCAGCGATCTTCTCGCTGTCACCCCCGGGGCCTCGATCCCTAGCAACGCGCTCTAAGCAACGGGGGCTGGACGCCAGCTCTGGGTTACCCCCCAGCCCCCCACCCCCACCCCCCACCCCCCGCCGGCTCTGCTACCAAGTCGGATAAGGGAACAGCGCAACTGAAATTTGAACTTTATTCCTTTCATCTCCTCTTGGCTGGAACAATGGTGTGATTAATCTGTTGGTGGTTTGGAGTATGTTATTTCTTTATTGGCTTATTAAGAGACATTATGCTGTATGCTATTGGCTTCTGAAATTCCCGCAGTAAACCTGTGTGAAATAAATTACTGGCAAAGGCAAACTCCGTCTCTGAGCGTGAATTTGCTTCCCAAAACAAAACAACCGCTCCTACCATATGGCTTTCATAAGAAATACATGAGTTAATGGGTGTCTTTAGAAGAGCGTCTGGCTTATAAGTCCTAATAAATGTTCGCTATTATTATTTTAAGATTGAGCAAAACAAGCACATTTGAAGGAAGGTGTGGGCTTTCTAACCGTAGCCACAGGCGATATTCGCCCCCACCCGGATCCCCCACCCAGATCACGAGCCCGGAGCGGGTCTTGTTTGGGTAGTTGCCCCCGAGTGCTCCCAAAGTTGAGCCTCCCCTCCATCATTCAGCTGGTGGAGTCTCTCCTTTTGTTCACGGCTTCAGACACAGTGCTTCTCCAAGTCCGGTTTTTCCCAACTCTCTCTGTCTTAGGGGTTCATGAGATCTGCACCTCCATGTTCGTGGCAGCCCTGTTCACAATAGCCAAGACATGGAAACGACCTAAGTGTCCACCGACAGATGACTGGGTAAAGAAAATGCAGTATATGTGCGTGTGTGTGTACATGTATGTATATAAATGATGCACACACACACACTGGAATATTGTTCAGTCACAAAAAAGAAGGAAGTCCTGCCCCATCCAACAACATGGATGAGTCTAGAGGACATTTGCTAAGTGAAATAAGCCAATCACAGAAGGAGAGATAACGGCATGATTCTACTTATATGAGGACTCTAGTCAAACTCGTAGAAGCACAGGGTAGAACGGTGATTGCCAGGAGCTGGGGGAAGGGCAAATGGGCAGTTTTGCAAGAAGTAAAGAGTTTCAGTTACGCAAGATGAGTAAGTCCTAGAGATCTGCTGTACTGTGCACTTGAAAATTTAAGAAGGTGGTTCTCATGTTGTGCCCTCACCACAATTTTGAAAAATGATCCATTAGGCTTATACAGTGTTTTGATTTACGAAGGGCATTCTCAACTGTCCTCTTTTAGTCTCCCAAACAATTGTTATCTCTCTTTCACGCCAAGGAAATGATCTATAAAGAGGCAGAGAGGTTGAAGGATGTGCTCAGGGGTCTATGAAGAGGGAAGGATGGGAGGTAGAAATGGGGCTCTGGTCTATGACTCAGAGTCCTGAGCTCACATCCCAAAACCACCCCACGTTACAGCACAAGTCATGACCTGTGGACATATCAAGGCTGTAAACTCATCTATTTTCCAACATAAAGATTCAGATATTGACTAATAGCCCTCATTGGAATCCACCAAAACTTCCTCTGCTATTCCCTTTGCTCACTGTAGAGGTTGCTACCCACCGGAAGTATCGCCATTCAGGTGTAGGGGCAGGTGGGGAGAGAGGAGAGAAAAATCAGGAAGCCGGGCTGGGCAGAACAGAACTAAGAATTAAAGGGGATGGTTTCAGTTACCCTAACAGTCTGAGCCCCACGAATTAAGGACAAGTAGGTAGTCGTAATAGCCCACAGGCTGGGATTTTGGCCACACTCAGAAGCTTGGGCAGGGTTGGCTTCTGTCCTTAGGCACACTGCCTCCTGTGGCTGCATGGCCTAAGGCCAGGAGCACTTGCCCAAAAGCACACCAGCAGGCAAAGGCAGGAAAACCAGCTAGAAGCCCAGGTTGCCTGAAAATGCCCTATCAGGAAGCCGGAACTATTTTCCAGAGTCAAGGTGTTGCCATGGTAGATAATGGAGGTAATGAAGAAAAGGTGAAGTTAATGGCAAACCAGGGATAGAAGCCCCGGAGGGTGTCGTGATAATGCAGCAGCCTGGCCCATAGGCTAAACACTCAGCACCTGGGAAATCTCAGGCGAGCCTTCTGGGTGAGGAGAGACGCTTGGCCCTGTTGCCCCAATGGGCGACCTCCAGGAACAGAAGGGCCCGGGTGACCTGTCGCTGACCACAGCTACACGAGAGAACCCAGCTGCCACCGTGCCCAGCCTACAGAGCAAACCCAAAGAACCGTGAGGTAAGTAAATGGCCGTTGCATTAAGGCACCAAGTGCCTTTGGGTGTTTGGTCCACGGCAACTGGTAACGGATCCAGGGAACAATTATGGCAATTCAAATATGGACTAGATATCATATGGTATCGGGACCTTATTAACTTTCCTAAGTGTGGTAAGTTATTGTGATTATATACAAAATATATCCTTATTTTTAGGAGCTACAGGAGTGATATGTGATAACACCTGCAGCTTTCAAGAGATTCAGCAAAAAATATAGGTCGCTTGATAAGTAGAGCCAACATGGTAAAATGCTGTCAATTGTTGAATCTAAGTGATGGCTAGGGTGACTGTTGCATACTTCTTTTTCAACTTTGCTATATATTTGAAAATTTTCACAGTAGGAAGTTGGAAAATAAACTGTTGAAAAATCACCCATATTCCACACTAAACACATATTTAGAATGAAATCGTTTTTACAATTGGCTTTTGAAGTTGGTTATGAGTAATCATTCAATTACCCTTTGCTTATAATGTCTTGCCTCTTTTCATAAACACTCAGGAATGCCATGGGGAAGAAACTCTAATTTATGAGTTGTTTTCAAATGCACAGAAATTTCTACAAAATTTATGAATTTTTGTGCACCAAATTTGTTTACCAAATTTAACAAGGTGGCATATTAAATCTCGCAGCCATTTAATAGAATGCTTATTAGTTGATATTTTTTAATTTGAGAGAGAGCAAGCAAGGAAGAGAGAGCGGGGGAGAGTGAGTGGGGGAGGAGCAGAAGAAGGAGAGAGAGTGAGGGGGAGAAAGGGAGAGAGAGACAGAGAGAGAGAGAGAGAGAGAGAGAGAGAATCTTAAGCAGGCTCCACACACAGCACAGAGCTCAATACGGGGCTCGATCCCATGACCATGAGATCATGACCTGGGCTGAAATCAAGAGTCAGACACTCAACTGACTGAGCCACCCAGGCGCCCCTATTAATTGACTTGACTTGGCAGTTTTATTTGTCCATTTGGGAGCCGTCATTTTCCTCAGCCCTAGAAGGCTTATCATGGGCTGTGTACGAATAGTGGGTAAAGGACATGGCCATCAGCTCTGTTCCTTAATCACCTGTGAGAAGAAACCAAATACTTCTGTTGACAGAGGCCGTAGAGAGAGTCATTTCGTGTCGGGGACCAGGGAACCCTGGAACTGTGCTCATGGGAGCCAGACAGACCTGAGTTCAAATCCTAGGTATGCTATTTTCCGGGAAGCCTCTTAACCACTCCAAGCCCCACCCAGACTGAGGTTTAAAATGGAGTTAATAATGACTATGTGACTAGATTGTCATGGTGACAGACTGAGAGAATCGCTTGTGAGGGCCTTGTGTGTTAGTTCTTGAGCCGCCATGGTTTTATTTCCTTGAAATCAAATGAGTGCGGAGAAGGAAGACATCTGTTGGGGTTTTCTGCTCAGCCCGCATGGGTCTTGGTGGGCTTGGGATGGAACCCTACAGGAGGGTGTGCAGCGGCACCTTCCATATCAGCACGGTCCAACCCAGCAGGAGGGGAGAAGCCTCAATAAATGGCTGCCAAATAAATTAATGGGACTTGGCACTACAATCTACACTCCTTGGAGGAGTATTGCATTTGGGCGATGGTCCGGAGGCAAGAGCTGGGATGTTGCTAGCAGAAGGAGCGAGAACACAGCCACTTAATTAACCCCGTCACCGCTAGGGTTGCCATTAGTCCAGATGATATCTATGTGCAAATTAGATAAAGGTACACCTTCCCGGGGACGCTCTACCTTACACGTTGGAAAATTGCTGAAATACAGTGAATCTTTTTTAGGCCAACACAATTTATTATTGTCTGCTAGGAAATTGTCATAATAAATACACAAATTAATTATACCTACCTTGTGAACTATGGGTAGGCATGTTATTTACTTGTCTATGGCAATACCGTGGAATTCACATCATCTCTTCCCTGAGCAGCTGGGAAAGTATAAAGTGTCAGTAAAATGTAAGAGACGGATGGGACCAAACTCAGAAGAAAGGAAAAGCAGAATCGATAAAAATATACATTCTCTCTCTCTCTCTCTCTCTCATAAAACGATTCCTTCTCAGACCTTTTTGGGCACAGACCAGCATTTGTTCCTGGTTTTATTTTTGACCTTCCTGAAAAAAAAAAATACATTTTAGTTTTCATTCCTTTTTTTTTTTTTTAATGTTTATTTGTTTTTGGAAGAGACAGAGGGTGAGCAGGGGAGGGGCAAAGAGAAGAGGGAGACAGAGCCTGATGCAGGGCTCAAACCCGCAAGCCATGAGATCATGACCCGAGCTGATGTCAGCCACTTAACCGACTGAGCCACCCAGGCGCTCCATTCATTTTTGTTCCTATGGAGCTGTGACCATTCCCAAAAGCCGACAGAAAGCAGCCTAGCTGAATTCAGCAGTTTCCCAACGTGACCCAACCTCACGATCACTTGGGAAGCCATCGGGGAAAAAAAAGTAACAGAGAAAGAAACAACACAGACCCAAGCTTCTCACTAGCTTTGGGATGCATCGGTCTAAGTAGACAGTCGAGTAGGAAAAGATAAGACGGTAATGTCACGTGAAGGCCCTGAGCGCCTTCCTCTCGCAACTCCCCTTCCATTTCCTCTCCAGAACCAGCTGGGCTGCCGACAGAGTCTGGTGGCACCTAGAGCCTCAGCCGGGACAGGGCTCTCTAAGCTAGGGGTCTGCAAAATGTGGTGCCAACACTCCAGGAGTCATACAAGACCGTTCACTGGGGTGCAAGAAGAAAACCGTATTTATACTTTCTCATCTTCTAGTGTATTGTACACTTGCTACATTAAGTGATTTATTTGTTTATTTTTAGTTTTTGTTAGAGAGAGCATGCATGAGCGGGGGAGAGGGGCAGAGGGAGAGAGAATCCTTAGCAGGCTCCGTGCCCAGCGCAGAGCCTGACTCGGGGCTTGAGCCCACGACCTTGAGATCTTGAGATCATGACATGAGCTGAAATCAAGAGCCAGATGCTCGAGCAACTGAGCCACCCAGGTGCCTCACGTGATCCGTGTATTTAATTTATAAGTAAATGCATGTAGTATTTTTGATTCGTGAATGGAATGGTACACGTATGTTATTTCTAAATGAGCACGTAGATGTACGTAAGTATGTATGCGTTTCTAAGGATGCTGAAATTGTTTTTACAAAGGGAGCTCGTACCTGCCATCCCAGAGGAAACGATGATCACAGGACTTTGTTTTCCAGTGAACCAGGAGACAAAAGACAGAGCTACCTGGCCCCAAATTAGAACCCTATGTATCCCTGGGGAGGAAGTGTGTTAAGGTTTTCAGAGAAAGAGAACCAATAGAATGTGTACATATGCAGAAAGAGACTTATGATAAGGAATCGGCTCATGCGATTACAGAAGCTGGCTCACGTCCGGGCGGGGGGGAGCCCAACCGCCAGGAGGCTGCTATCGAGCCAGGAAGATCCAATGTCCCAGTTTGGCCCGCAGGCAGGAGAATCCTCTTAACCAGGGGCGGGTTCAGCCTTTTGTTCTGTTCAGCCCTTCAACTGATTTGGTTGAGGCCCTCCCACGTTAGGGAGGGCAATCTGCTTTCCTCAGTCTACCCATTTAAATGCTTACCCTCACAGAAACACCCAAAATCGTGTTTGACCAAATGTCCGGGCAGCCATGGCCCAGTCAAGCGGGCACATAAAGCTAGCCACTCCTATTCCCCGACACCACCTTCAAACTTCCGCATCGTCATTTTTTCTTTGCGCCGCTCCCCAAGGGGCCACGCTGCCCCCTCTCCCCGAAGAGGGAGACCGGAGAGAACTTCTCCATAAACATTGGGTTAAGTTTTCAAGTCACCCAGAGCTTTGGTGTAGCTCAGAGCAAGCTTTGCAGACATTTCACGCAGATTATCTTTCTCAGGAACAGAAGGCGCAAAATACGTTCTAATGAAAAATGTAGAAGTGATAATAGGAACGAAATCTTCTGAAGTTGCTGACGCATAAATCCTTTCCAAGACGTGTGTTACCTGCCTCTGTGAGTATTAACCTAGGTGGGCCCACTGGCTCTTTCTTCTGCCAAAGGCTTCCTCCCCCAAGAGCTTACCTGAGGGTCCACCTTACCCCATTGGTGGGGGGACTGAGTCTTGCCGCCCCCGGGGTGGGGGAGGGGGGAGATACCAACAGGATCACCTGACGGCAGAAGGCGACCTCTCAGCAAATAGAGCCCAGTAACCCCAGAGAGGGAGACCAAAAGCCCTAAGTGAGGTAGCCTCTAGCAAACGACATTAAATGGAAGAGGCATCTGGCCTCTAACTGAAAAAGAGAATCAAAGGGAAGACTTAGAGAAATGTGATTTCAGCGTCAGAAAAAGATTTTCTGGAGCTAAAGTCAGACGCGACAAATGATTTCTAAGTTTTAAAAAGAGAACGTGTGGGTTTTGTTCGCTGGCCTATGTTCCTGCTCATTACATGTTTACACAAATATTCAGTGGATAAATGAATAGAAGTCAATAGGTAAAACGGAAGAGGCAAAGGGAACCAACGAGAAGAGAATCAGTAGCCTCCGAGTAGACCAAAGATGCCAAAACAATGAAGGAAACGAAAATCAAAATCCCAAGGAGATACCACTTCACACCCAGTAGTTTGATGGCTATTATTTTAAAAACAACAACAAAAAATACAAAAAGAACAAAGCAAAACCAAACATAACGAGTGTTGGCGAGGATGTGGAGAAAATGGAATCCTTCCGCGTTGCTGGAGGGAATGTGAAATGGTGCCACCAGTTTGGAAAGCAGTTCGATGGTTCCTCAAAAATTAAACATAGAGTCAGAAGACCCGGGATTCCCCTTCTGGGTTTACACCCAAAATAAACGAAGGCAAGGATTGGAGCACGTGCAGAACAGCATTAGTCACACAGTTCAAAGGTGGAAATGCCCCAAGTGTCCACCAACAGATGAATGTATAGCCAAAGTGTGGTCTATCCATACAATGGAATATTATTTAGCCTAAAAAAGAAAGGAAATCCCAACACATACTACAACATGGATGAGCCTTGAGGGCGTTATGCTCGTTGAAAGAAGCCAGACACCAAGGGGCAAATACTATATGATCCCGCTTAATGTGAGGTATCTAAAAAATTTTTAAGTAAGCTCTGCATCCAACGTGGGGCTCAAAATCACAACCCCGAGATCGAGAGTCACATGCTCTACAGGCCAAGCCAGTCAGTCACCCCCCCCCTTTCTTTAATATATGTTTTTTGTGAGGTATCTAAAAGAGTCAAATTCATAGAGATGGAAAGTACAATGGTGGTGGGGGCTGGGAGAGTGAATTGTTTAATGGGCATAAAGTTCCAGTTTGGGACAATGAAAAAGTTCTGGAGGCAAAAAAATACCAAAGCAGAATGTAGGAGGAAGAAGATAGGATACATGAAGACAAGAGGCTGGGGACTCTAGTATGTAAGTAACAGTTCTAGAAGCAGAAAGAGAACAAAAGGGAAGTGAATAATTAAAGAGATCATAAAAGCATGATTTTCCTGTTCTGAGGAAAGACAAGTCTGCAGACCGAAAGGGTCCACTGAGGTGCAGATAGGATTAATGAAAATCAAAGGCCCTTTCTTGGCAACGTCTTGATAACATTCCTGAGTTGCATCCAGAGGCACAGAGACAATCTTAGGAGCCTTGTTCAGACTAAAATTTGTACTTCAGTTACAAAGGCAGAAGAATCAGACAGCCATCAGATTTCTTACAAGCAACATTTAAAATTAGAAGGATGTTAAATAACATCCATAAATGATGGGGCAAGAAAGAATTACAGTTGAAGAACCCAATAGCCAGCCAAGGTGGCATTGAACTGCCAGGCTGACATATACATGGCAATAGGTGTGCGATATATAAACAGCAAACGCACCGAGTGCTTACTATGTTCTAGGTGCTCTATCAGCAGGATAGACAATACTCCTTTAAGCCTCCCAACGACCCGAGGGGTAAATACTTGTAGCATGATCCCAATATTACAGATGAGGAGATACACAAAGAAATGACGACAGATGTCTGCGATCACGCAACCCGGAAGCAGCAAAGCCCAAATTCAGATGCTGGTGTTCAAATGTGTACATCGTTCTCCCATTTCTAAAATTAGTGGTCTTCGGGGCGACTGGGTGGCTCAGTCGGTTAAGCGTCCAACTTCAGCTCACTGTCCGTGAGTTCGAGCCCCGCGTCGGGCTCTGTGCTGACAGCTCGGAGCCTGGAGCCTGCTTCGGATTCTGTGTCTCCCTCTCTCTGACCCTCTCCCGTTCATGCTCTGTCTCTCTCTGTCTCAAAAATAAATAAACATTAAAAAATTAAAAACAAATTAGTTGTCTTCATGACAGGTCGAGAAAAGGGCAGGGGGAGGAAAGTGTGCGGGGTGGGGGCTTGGGGACAGAAGAGCAGCCGGTGGGAAAGAATGCATATTGTAATACACATGGGGCACATCAAACACAAAATGCTGTAAAACAGTTCGTTGCAAATATATAAAAATTGAAGGTACGTATTGAGAAGAAGTAGAAGGAGCTCACACGAGAACACAAATTTGATCTTGAACAGTCTGGGAGTCACTTCACTCTTGGATTTCTGTTATTTCAAACAGAGGGTCTGTAATTGTGCGTTCATAAAGGACAAGAGTTCTGACTTGGGGGATAAGACTGTCTGGCTTCTGATTCTCCTTCTAGTTACTTAGCCGTTGTGATTTGGGGCGGCTTTGGGGTGTTTCACTTTGAGGGAAAGGAGTTGGGGTCTCCAACCTCTGCCCCCATCAGTCATCAGCTGCGGCCGCCCCAGAGGGATGGGTGCTGTGACCTCTCCTGATGTGAAGTGGCTGTGACTCCAGCAGCCCGTCAGTAGAGCTCACACAAGGTCGCTGGTGGAACTGGGGAGTTAGCTGCAACACTCACGAGAACTGGAGAAGTAGCCCGTGGAACCAGGAAAGTGTCTCCGAGGAAATTTGGGCAGAACACTGAGACATCCGTATGTTCTTTCTCTCCCCTCACCACAAACACAGAGGCGAGCAGTTGGAAGAGGGAGATCGGGGGATGGTGACGCTACCAAGAGACCTAGCGTGCCGGCTTTTGGCTTTGGAGGTTGAGACGCTGCTCAGGTTCCCGACGGAACATGCGTGTTTCCAGCGGAAAGTGGGAAAGGATGACAGCCAAAAGGTCTTCCCCGCCAGCTTCTGCATTTTTGTAATTTCTTCATGTGGGAAGGGAAACTCCCAAGCAAACTTCCCCTTTCAGCTCATCAGCCAGAACTGGAAGAAATGCTCACCCCTCACCCCAAACCAGTCAGTGGCCAAAGGGAAGGAGGTCCCCCATGCTGATTTAGACTAATCAGGAGTCATCCCCTGGTGCTGGGGCTGAGACTCCTTGTATCAGCAATGCCGTGGCTGGTGGGTTGGCTGTCAGCCGTCCTTGCCGTTACCCTGTCCCCTAATTGAGACCATGGGACTAATGGGGGTGATGCCATCCGAGGAGAGAGCAGGTAGGAGTCGATTCAGTTTTATGCCCTAGTCTCAGGAGTCATGAAGCCTCACCGCTGCTGTTGTTTGTTCGAAGTGAGCTGTATTCAATAGCTGTCAACCAGAGCCAAGGTCAAGGATTTCCGGGCCTGGGTTAAACCTACCACACCAGGACAAGGATACAATTGCCCGGGAGCTCCCAGGCCAGGGATACAAGTTCCTTCAGTGCAGTTACAGGATAGAAAGGATCCCCGAATAATCTACCCACAGAAGGAGTCCAGGCGCGCCCCCAACTGGAGAGGGGCAAGCTTCACTCAACTTCACCTCCCCCCAAGTCGCCCAGCTGATCAAAGAGAGGAGGAATTGGTCGTGTTTTTCCAGAAATTCACGTTTACCGTTCCCTCTGGGTTTCTCACATTCTCTAGCTGGCATCCCCATGCTACCAAATTTCTTGGAGCCCTACCCAAGCAGGTGCAAGCTACCGCATTATTCCTGGCATTTACTGCAAACCCCAGCGATCCAAGGTCACCTCTGCAGACTGGTCTCTGCTAGCCGGCCCTGGCCTCAGGGCTGCCCACGGCCCTTCAGGCACCTTCTTATCTCAAATCTATACCCTGCCTGTTTCCAAAGGCTCTGAGGCTCCTCATGTGGGGTAACTAAACAATAAAGAGACCCAGTGACAAAGGAAACCGAGAATTATTGTGCAGCTCTAAGCTTCCAGGCAGGGACACCAAAAAGGCAGAGCTTGGTTTACATTTTTCTTTTCTTTCTTTTTTTTTTTTTAATTCCTCTTTGGAAGCAAACTTTTTGCCGAAAGTAAGCTCGTTTATCACAACAGTCGACACACGTTTAACTCCAGTTATGTAACAGTCATTGACTGTCTGCATGATGGATTCTTGAATTGACCCTTTATAAAGATTAAAGATACACTATGCCCATTAGGCTGTCTCTGCCAATATTATGTGTCTTAAGTGAGTCTTGCTTAGGTTCCTTCTCTGAAAAATTTATTGAGTGTCTTCAGTATGTTAGACACTGTGCCGGCTGCTAAAATAGCAGTCAGTTCATCCTGGAGCCCTCTAAGACAGTACCTCTCAAACTTGAGTGCACAAAGCGATCCCCTGGGGAGCTTGTTAAAACTCTGGGCCCATCTCTAGGGTTTCTGGTTTGCTAGGTCTGGATCGGGCCCAAGCATTTGCATTTCCAACATGTTCCCAGGTGATATTAATGCTGGGTCCAGGGCCCACACTTTGAGAACCATTCCTCTTTTTTTTTTTTTTTAAGATTTTGTTTTTAGGTCCTCTCTCCACACTAAACACGGGGCTCAAACTCACAACCCCAAGATCAAGAGTCGTACGCTCCACCGACTGAGGCAGCCAAGGTGCCCTGAGAACCACTACTCTGAAGTCACCTGTGAAGGTATGTATGCTAAGACGCGGTTTGAAGTTTGTTAAACACTTTGGATGTGAGATTTGAGAGAGGAGGAGTGGAAGAATGCACGTGCATCCGAGGAAAATTAAAAGGCGGGCTTTGTTTCTAGCTACGTGGAAAATGAATTCACTTCATGAGCAGTGTGGGAAATAGTGGGGCCCGTTACAGGACGAGCGGTGGTTTTTCTCAGCCGAGAACTTGGGATCTTTTTAAAAAATGTATAAGGTCCTAAAGTTGCTGCCACACAGCATGGAAGAGAAGTATTTAGGTTGAAAATCGTTTGAAACATCTGTTTCCTTCGTAGCTTAGTCCGCACGAGAACCCCACTGCTGCCTCTAAGAATGTTCTAGCTTTATGAACAATGTCACCTTGATGGACGTGTGGGGATGAATTAAGTGCAAAATGCACTTCTGCGGTCA
The DNA here is from genome assembly GCF_028018385.1 of Neofelis nebulosa. Lineage (NCBI taxonomy): Eukaryota > Metazoa > Chordata > Mammalia > Carnivora > Felidae > Neofelis > Neofelis nebulosa. Next base: position 9,658,382 of record NC_080800.1, read on the forward strand.
TTTGATGGGAGGTTAAAACATTCCAGTGCTTCCTTAGCGCACATTCTCCAGGTAATTCTCACGAATCCATCATTTGCTATGCAGACCTCAAAGCAGTTCGTTGAAATACAGAGATTTGGTGCTAATTCAAAAATCTGTGAGTGTATTTATGAAAATGCTTGAAAGGGACTACTAGGGCGAATGTGACTCCTTTTCAAAGGACCCTGGGTACGTTTTGAAAAAAAATCACATTTTTGAATTTGCACTCTCTTTTGATCTCTGCTGAAACACACAAATATCAATTTAAGGACCAGGTTTCCAGCTAAAAACGGTGCATTAAAATTCAGCACTTTACTCGCTTCCGTTCCAAAGCCCCCTAGGCTAAGAATAGGGATTTTGTTTTCAGTTGTATTGAGATACAATTGACACACAACGTTGTGTGAGTTTAAGGTGTGTGACACGATGATTTATGTCACCGCATTCCTTGGCTCTCTGACTCTCTCTCTCTCCTGCCTTCCTCTTTCATCTGTAAGGACCCTTGGGAATACACTGGGCTCACCTGGAGTGTCCGGGGTCATCTCTCCGTCTCAAGGTCCTTAGCCACGTGTGCTGAGTACCCTTTTGCTGTGTAAAAGTGACATATTCTCAGGCTCCAGAGCGGAGGGTGAGGACACCTTTGGGAGCCATTATTCTGCTTATCAGCCATGTCTCATCACTCTCAGTGAAACCCTCGGTTGACAAGCCCCACTCACTGGCTCACGACTTTTGCTCCTCTCTTTGCCGCCGTGTCTTAAATATCAGCAGACAGTTTAGATCTCTAAAGACAGTTAATATGTGTAAAGTACTTGAAAGACTTTCTGCCAGACAGTAAGTGCTATAAAAATGTTAGCTTTTATGATTGGATATTATTATCATCAAAGGAAACCTTCTAATGTGAAAATTCAAGAACAAAGCAATCAGGCAGAGGGAAAAAACTGGGGGGAAAAGACTGCATAGGAAGATGAAAACATACCAAAAAAAAAAAATCTGCCATTAACATTTCCTCAGAGAGAAGAAAGAAATCGTATCCGGGGCACCTGGGTGGCTCAGTCACTTGAACGTCAGACTCTTGATTTCAGCTCAGGTCATGATCCCAGAATCGTACTGAGCCCCGTGTCGGGCTCCTCACTGAGTGTGGAGCCTGCATGAGATTCTCTCCCTCTGCCCCTCTCCCCTGCTCGCATGTGTACTTTTTCTCTCTCTAAAAATTTTTAAAAAAGAAAGAAAGAAATCCTATCTATGAAATGAGAACTGGACACTATCAAAATGAAGGGAAACAGCCAGAAAATAAGTGTGTGCTTTCAGAAATTCAAAATATCTGAAGCATATGAAATTGCCACTTTTTGAGATCGAGAGCCGTCAAATATTGGCCATTTCATATGGTTCAGTCTAACATGAACACAGAAACCAAAAACTCAATAGAAGAAAACGCTGAGAAAATTTCGCAGAACAGGAAGGTAAAGACGTGGAAAATAGAAATGATGTAAAAAGCATCTCTCCACGAGGTCCAACAGATGAGGTCAAAGAGATGCTCACAGGAGCTTCGAGAGGAAAAGTGGGGGTAGAAACAACCTCATGCCAAAGATCAGAAGTTGAAATGCTTGGAGCTTCTCAACAGAAACCACAAAAGCTGGAAGTACTAAGCAGTCCCCTCTTATCCGCAGTTTCGCTATCCGCGGTCTGGGTTACCCAAAGTCAACTACGCTCTGGAAACAGATCCTCCTCCTTCTGATCTATCGGCAGAAAGTCAACAGGAGCCTAAGGCTGCGTCCCAGCGCCTGCGACATTCACCTGGCTTCATCGCCTCACGCAGTTGTTTTATTATGTCACCTCATCACAAGGAAAAGGGTGAGTACAGCGCGTTCACGGGAATGTGCTTTGATTACGGTATATTGTTAGAATTGTCCCATTTTATTATTCTTGCTGCTCATCTCTTACTGTGCCTAACTTAGAAATTAAACTCTATCCAGGTATGTATGTATAGGACAAAACAAAGCGCGTCTAGCGTTCGGTACTCGGTGTGGTGTCAGGCATCCACCAGAGGTCTTGGAACGAATCCCCTGCTGATAAAGGGGAACTACTGTTTCAGGAACGAAGCCTTTCAAATGTTGGGAGAAAACAATTGCCAATTAACAGTTCTGCAGCCAGCCAAGTTTGGAGTTAAGTGTGAATGTTGTATGCTGAAGACATTTTCAGACTGGCAGAACCACAAAAACTTCTTTCCTATGCGTTATTTCTCAGGAAGTTACTGGAAGACAGGCTCCCACCGCCCCCCGCCCCCCGCTCCAACTGAGGGAGTGGGTCCCAAAGGAAGAAAGAAAGATGGGTCCAGGAAAATTCTGGAACTGGCGATAAAGGTGCGGCTAGTAGCAGGAGGACTGGGCTTAAGAGAAAAGCAAACATATCTTAAAACAAGGTTTTACAATATGTTGTAAATAACGTAACAGAGAAAACCCTCTGGAGCGGGGGGGGTCTCATACTTGCACGCAAATTGCCTGGAGGGTCTGTTGAAGCAGCCCACCCTTCCTGGGCAGTAATCGTTCTGTGTATATGTTGTGGAGAGATTCAGAGGTTCACTGGGGGAAGAAACGGAAAGGTTGAAAGTGGTTGTATCTGCAGAAGAAACTCTGATAATCACCAAAGCCAGCCCTGCCAGAAAAATATCTGGCCCTTTAAACCCTTGGTCAGCAATGCTATGGCGGGTGAGCCAGCTGCCTATTGTTGGGAATGCAGTTTTCCTGGCACACAGCCACACCCATTTGTTTGCGTATTGTCTCTGGTCGTTTTTCTACCATGAGGGTAGACTTTGGTCGTTGGGAGGGTCCCTGTGGCCTGCAGAGCCTAAAATATTCACCATCTGGCTCTTAAATTAATCTTTATGTATTTTTGAGAGAGAGACAGACCCCCAGCAGGGGAGGGGCAGAGAGAGAAGGAGACACAGAATCCGAAGCAGAGTCCAGGCTCCAAGCTGTCGGCACAGAGCCCGACGCGGGGCTCGAACTCACCAACCGCGAGATCATGACCCGAGCCAAAGTCTACTGCTTAACCGACTGAGCCACCCAGGCGCCCCCATTTTGAATATTTCTTAAACATTTCTTCATTTCTTAAACATTCCTTCATTTCTTCTCCATCATGAGCACAGGGACATACATTTTAAAGCTTTTAAAAAAATTTTTTTAACGATGATTATTGAGAGACAGAGACAGAGCACGAGCATGGGAGAGGCAGAAAGAGAAGGAGACACAGAATCCGAAGCAGGCTCCAGGCTCCGAGCTGTCGGCACAGAGCCCGGCGCGGGGCTCGAACTCACGAACTGCGAGATCATGACCTGAGCTGAAGTCAGAGGTTTGACAGACTCACCCAGGTGACCCTACCCTCTGGCCAGCATGTCTATACCTGAAACCAATACAATATTTCTGACGATGATTGAACAAGAATAATTAGAAAGTCGGTGTTCATCAAACTGAAAACTAAAGTAAAGAAAACACAAAGACCAAAAACTGAATGACTGCAGAGTCCTAAAATCTCAGCCCTGGAAGAGATCACCTGCGACTGCATTGTTTTACACGGGAGGAGACTGGGGTGCGCGCCCCGACACTGGTCCCAGGTCCAGGGATGGTGGGGGACCTTGGGGCGCGCCCCCGCAGCTCTGTCTTCACCAGGCCGCTGCTATCTACCCCCCCCCCCCCCCCATCTAGCGCTGTGTTTCAGTGGCTTTCCATCTAGGCGGGTCATAAGTCGCTAGAGTAAGGTTTCGGGAATGCAACTTGGTGTGCGACTGGGGTCGCGGGGCGCTGTAATTCAGCGTTCCACGATGCAAGCCCAGAGCCCTGAAAGTCACACAGAACTGACCATTCCGAACTTCAAGATCACGGAGGATGCACAATCAATGCTCTGTTATAGGCGAACCGCTGTAACGAGTGGATCCAGAATGTAACGGCTCGTGCAGATTCCCAGAACACTTTGTTTCTCATTCCCAGAACACTTTGAAGGGGTAGGAGTGGAGGGACGGGAGGGGGTGCAGCGTGCAAGGTTGGTGGGGACAGGGGAGGGAGGGGCTGTGCTCTGCGCAGTCACGGGGGCGGGGGGGGGGGCCGCGCTGATGGCCGCGCGGTCATCTTCAGCATGTGGCTTCCAACCCCACGGCAGCTGCCACGGTTCCCGCCAGTAGGAAGTGAGGAGGGCCGTGGGGGAGTATGTGATGCCCAATGTCACTTCTGCTCCATTTCCAGTGGCTAGAACTTGGCCACATGCCCGCACCTGGGGCAAAGGCAACTGGGAAATTTGCGCATATCTGAAAAACCAGGGAACATAGGACGGACTTACTTTATTCATTCATTGTTTAAATGTTTATTTATTTTTGAGAGAGAGAGAGAGAGAGAATGCACAAGCAGGGGTGGGGCAGACAGAGAGGAGGACAGAGGATCCCCCGCAGGCTCTGTGCTGACAGCAGAGAGCCTGATGCGGGGCTCGAACCCACGAACTGGGAGACGATGCCCTGAGCTGAAGTCGGACACTCAACCGACTGAGCCACCCAGCGCCCCAGGAAGGGCCTACTTTAAAACAATATTTTGTATACATTTTCAAATAACACGCTCGATATGTTTTCTCCGACTTACAAACACCGGTCTTCCCCATTCTTGTTGCTAAAGATGACATTAGCCACCAACGCTGGTAAAGCAGCATGGCCTTGGTATCACCTACCTCCTTCCTCCACCGGAAAGTGGAAATGAGTCACGGGGGTGTTCTGCAGGTGCCTTTTGTCCCGCCTTAACTGTCAAAGACACTGAGTCGTTGCCTTAGAAGGGCAGTTTCACTCGACAACTTGGGGGCTGAAAATTAGCAGGTGGGGCTTTTCGTCGAGACTTGAAAAGGACATAGTCTGTCCAAGGACCCGACCTGATCGGAGGCTAAAACACTAAAGCATCAAAAGCCATATTCACCCGCTAGCCCTGACAGGGAATGGCCGGGGATGAAGCGAACTACTTTTCTCTTCCACACCTGCCATAGTTCAGACGTGGAGACAACCCTGACCCCAGGTAACGCGCATGTGGCTGCCTCCACTGCTCATGTGAGCATATGCGTCCTGGATCCTGCAGCAGAAAACTCGCTGTCACCTCCGTCTTGCATAAACTGGCCGGGGAGGGGCGGGATCCACATGCAGTGTCTGCTACTTGGTTTGCTCTCCCAGGCCTTGCTGATGACCCCAGTGCAGGGTGCGGTCGGGCGGTTCCCTACAGGCATCACAGATAAATGGCACTTGCCTTAAAATACTGCCTGAGCCTGTCCTGTCCTCATCCAGGGGCCATTCACTCGCTTTTGTAGTAAAAATGATTTGATTCATCATCTGCTTTGGGGAGATGTTCGCTTTGATTTACAAGTTCCTGCCATCTAGTGGCCACGTTAAGAACCCATCGTCTCTTTGGAACAACGATCCGATCCTTGAAATGTGAGCTGGTTTTTAACTGCCTAATGCACAGTAGATGTTCGAAACTATTTGATGCGAAGCGTAGTTCAACCAAAAGTTTCAAGATATGGTGTATGAAACACACAAGAATGTGAAAGAAAGTGGACGGAATTGGTGGCTAAGCTCTTGTCTGTGTTCTAGTCCAGTAAAGATCTCTGCTCGGAGAGGTTTGTCTGGAGACCCGGGTGGAGGGGCGGGGGGAGGACTGGACTACCCCAGCGGCTTTGACATCTGTCTGCACATTACCATCACCTGGGACCTTTTAAAAATCCCAAAGCCCAGGCCACATCCCAGAGCAATGTCCTGCATTTACACACACAAAAAATGTACTTTATTTAAAGCAAAACAAAGGCAGGAAAATCCAAATTTTTCTAATTATATGAGGTATGATTATTTACTTTGTGAAAGGCTTCCTCTCTTTTATGAAAAATTCACCACAAGATTTCTTAAGATAACTGACTCCTTTTCTATATTGTAAATTAGTCAGTTAAAAAAAAAAACAGTTGTATATTCACCTACCTTGCAACCCTTCTTTAGGTTAAAGCTAGGCACATCAAAATATTTGTCCGAGTCATTGGCTCTTTAGGTTTGTACTTGTCCATCCAGCAGACAAGCAAACAGAAAGAGGAACTTTCCAAAACCCAGAGAGACTCCCCTCCCTCAGGGCTGCTATGTATGGGTACACAGGTTGTGCACTGCACAACTCCAGGCGGCCCGTGGCACATGGACGGTGATGTGAATCACAGTCCCCTTTGTTTGTACAACATGGTGGGGCTGCTCTGATGGCAGGTGTCACAGAAGGAAGAAGCGGGGCGGGCATGCCTGTGTTGACTTGTGTTTCTTACACGAGAGCTGACGCACCACCAGCTCACTTTTGCAAGACCCCACAGCCCAACCCAGGGGCCGTCACTTCAAGGCTGTCACTTCAAGTACCGTTTCTCCCGGGATGGCTTCAGGCTGGTTCAGGCCGTTTCTCCAGGTAGAGGAAGAACGTCTCTTTTCTTTTTCTCCTTCTAAAAACTACTTTCTCTGAGAACATGTTTTTAAAAGACCCGTTCCAGCTCATCCATATTCAAGAGAACTTTGTGCCTTGTGCTCTAAACATGAAAACCTCAGCTAACAGATCTTTACTCCCTGGAACAGACACCATGACTCCTTGTCAACCTTCAGTGTCGATCTTGCCTTTCTTCTTCTGAGCAAATACTGATCCTCCCCACCCCACCCCCATATTCGAATACAAGTTTAAAGTCTTCTCTCAAAAATATTATCAGTTTTGTGTCTCAAGTGGCCTTTGAAATGGGTTTACCTGTAAGTGTGAGCCTCTCTCAGCTGGGAATCACAGCTTCTAGCCAGTGGTTCCTCCGGCCACTAGATGTTCAGTAAACGTCAAAAGCTGTCTTGTCGAATCCGAAGTCTGGGGGTCCCCCCCATCACGCGTCTCTGGGGAATCATACCCACTTCTTGCTAACGTAAGTTCTTCCAAATCCACCGGGTCTTTGGAATCTCGTAGGTTCAGTTTTGCGCATTTCTAACTCCGAGCCTCTGCGACCTGGTTATGAGTCAGACACTGGGGAAGCAAGAGACCCCCGCTTCCTGCTCATGGAAACGGGGACAGAAACATGCTTTTGCTGGCTTTTCTCTTCGCGCGTGGGAATCACGGGACACCAAGCCGGAGCAGCAGGCAGGGACAGTGCACGCGATGCTTCAGTTGCCAGGCTTGGGAGACCGGATGCACCCGAGTTCAAACCCAAGCTCTGCCACGTGTCATCTGTCAGTGTCTTCCTCCCTTATTCATCTGTAAAATGGGGATAGGGACTCCTACCTCTTCGGCTTTGTGAAGATTAATTGGAATAAGAAACGCAAACACTTAGCCCAGTGCTTGGAGAAAGCATAATCTGGGCTTAATATATATTATAGCCAAATACGATAAATAAGAGGTTGATCGTTTTGTTTCCCGCAGGAAGCTGGACAGCACAACGTGACCGGCTGTTTTATTATTCATCATTCTAATAGAAGGAACGATTAAAATTGTTCCTCTTCGTGAAAAGGTGTGGAGGCTATGGAAAGAAGAACTTCTAGGAAAACCTTATTTCCCTCTTGAGGAGTTTCCCCGGTGTTTTTTTTCTGAATTCTGGTATCTCGTAACGTAACTGGACTAAAGCCCTAGTTTAATAAGACAGTTAAAGGTGTGATTCGCATATAGTGAACTTTAGTTCAAGATCATGAGGGGCGCCTGGGTGGCTCAGTCGGTTAAGCGGCCGACTTCAGCTCGGGTCATGATCTCGCAGTCCGTGAGTTCGAGCCCCGCGTCGGGCTCTGTGCTGACAGCTCGGAGCCTGGAGCCTGTTTCGGATTCTGTGTCTCCCTCTCTCTGGCCCTCCCCCGTTCATGCTCTGTCTCTCTCTGTCTCAAAAATAAATAAACGTTAAAAAAAAAATTTAATTCAAGATCATGAAATGCTTTCCTGGGGGTTTCTTTCCTAAATTAAAAAATGAAAATATATTTCCGAAGTAACTGCTACTTGGGGAGTGGAGCTAAACCTGCCTTGAGTCGGAAGGGAAAGAAAGATAGCCAACCAAGGTTATCTGAAGCAAAAACCGAAATGGAGACAATTCTGTTACTTTTGGTCTTAGCGATGCATTATTTGTTTCGAAATTGCGATTACATTTAACGCCCTAAAAGTGCAAGGCAGGTGGGAACAGATCCTGTGTCATCCGGAGCACATCTACTCATCAGCGTGGATCTCCATGCCCCCCACCTCAGCCCAGCTGCCAAGGTCGGTTCAGACGGTGCAGAATCACCTACTTAACAATCGCCTCCACATTAAGGCAACATTTATACAGACCTATTCAAAACACTCTTTGTTGTTGTTGTTTTTCCTTCAACAGTAAAAGCACACTGCCTCCCTGGGAGGATGATTAAATTCTCCAGATGCACGCGCGTCCCGAGCTGCGGGTCCAGGATAATCAGAGCCGGGTAGCTATTTGTCCTTTAATTTAAATGGGTCCTAAGGCTTAGAGGTAGACAAGGAGAATCAGCCCAGCCGCCTGCGGGAGCCAAGACAGGGATGGAAATGTGCGACTAGGGCATGGCATAATGACAAACGGACCAGAAAGGCACTAGCCTTGACTAGGGGGTAAACAATTGTGGGTCAATGCCAGAGTAGGACCAGAACTTCAGATCTCTGGATTTTTATTTTTTAAGAGACAGAGAGTGCGGAGGGAGAGACTCTTAAGCAGGCCCCACGCTCAGCCTGCTGATGCTGAGATCGTGACCTGAGCCAAAATCGAGAGCCAGATGCTGAACTGAGCCACCCAGGTGCCCCCAGACTTCATTTTGAAAGAAACTACATAAAATAACATGTGTGAAATATGTTCGATTAGTTCATTCGTAATACACCTATTGAACAACCGCGGTGTCCGGGAACATCACCCGTGGTAGGTGTAGCAAGTAAGTAGGAAGTAAGAGTGAAAACACGGCCGAGTTCAGGCATGGGCTAAGGTAAAAATTCCAGAAAAAACAAGATATCTTAACACAAGCAGGTAAACCATTGTGGGTGGGGCAGAGGGTCTGTTAGGGGAGGATTTTGGTGAAAAGTCTGAAAAAACATGAAGGCCAGCTGTTATAGACCCGGATTCTGTGTGGACAGTAGACAATGGCATCATTCATTTGTTATCTCTTTACTTAAACATCGTTGTTTTTTTTTTTTAATGTTTACTGATTTATTTTTGAGAGAGAGAGAGTGCAACAAGCAGAAGAGGGGCAGCGAGAGAGAATCCCAAGCAGGCTCCACACTGTCAGCGCAGAGCCTGATGCAGGGGTCAAACTCACCAACTGTGAGATCGTGACCTGAGCCGAAATCAAGAGTCGGATGGTTAACTGATGGAGCAACCCGGGTGCCCTGTTTTTTTTTTTTTTTTAATGTTTATTTACTTTTGAGAGAGAGAGAGAGACAGAGTGTGAATAGGGGAGGAGCAGAGAGATAGGGAGACAGAATCAGAAGCAGGCTCCAGGCTCTGAGCCGTCAACACAGAGCCCGACGCGGGGCTCGAACTCACAAGCTGTTGGATCATGACCTCAGCTGAAGTCGGACGCTCAACTGACTGAGCCACCCAGGCACCCCAGGTGCCCCGTTTTTTTTAAGTAGTCTCCGCAGCTAATGTGGGATTTGAACTCATGACCCTGAGATCAAGAGTCACATGCTCCACCGACTGAGCCAGCCAGGGGTTCCAAATATCGTTTTATAATCACGGTAAGATTTCTTTATCCGTTTGTGGTCTACCCATTTCCTAGCCTATGATTTTCTTTGCCAAGTTAATGAAAACTATAAGGTGGGTCCTAGTCAAGATGAAACAGATGCTAGATGCCAGTAATAGCCCGCAAGTTGCAGGAAACAGAACCGTCTCCAGACATTTTCACGCGTCTCCCGGGGGGGACTGAACTGCCCCTGTTCGAGAACCACTGGCCAAGAGACAAGCAAATTTATCTAAATCAGGGAACGTGTCCCACAGGTACACCCAGTATTGCCATTCGAGTTGTTAGAACCGTCCGGTCAAAATGGTTGCATATCAGCAATTTCATAAGTTTCAACCTGACATTGACATATGTGTCTACTGATTGGCAAATGGCAAAATAGTGACTGCTAGTCGTAGTGAAAATAGTGAATAAGTGGCCTTCGAATACAAACTGGTGAGTGGAAGGTCATCATCATAGCAGCAGTGTGACTCTGTAGATTGTAGAGATATTAAACATATTAATATCCCAACTGGGAACAGCAGCTGAAAAAATGTTTTCATCCGTTTGCTGTTGGGTCATCAGAAGCTGAGAGTGAATTCAGTGCTGAGAAGAATGTGGCTGCCGTTAACATGTATTTTCTGCTGATTAGATAAGGAGTCACCAGATAACAGAGCTTACTGGCAGTTTCGAAGGCGGGCAATGGGGTGTGGGGGCGGTGCTGGTATCGGTACCTGGTGATGGCATTGGGGTGGGGGTGCCCAGAAGGCTGCAGCAAGGGGTATTGGTGGCCCCGTGGTCTGCAGAGCCAGAGTTCGGGTCCACGCCGTGTGGAAAGCTGTGGTATTCACAGGCTCTGCCACCTGAGATCCGGGGCACCCAGCATGGTGGTCCCTGGGCTGCAACAAATCCAAGATCTGGGATTGGGGCCCTAATAACATCCATGTAAGGGGAACAGCACTAGATGAGTTCAAGGTGGTTCCTTGTGTGAAATCACCACTCAGACCTCTAGAAGCATCATTTAGCTGGTCAGAGTTGTGTCAAACAAACAAAAAAATCAGGAATGATTTAGAAATTATTAGAATGTCTAATGAGCATTATGCTAGCGCTTAGATGACTGGGTAAATAGTTAGGGGTTGGTATAGTTTCATTTATTCAGAGTATACAGGGAGCACATTCATAATTTTATGTATGTATTGATTTTTATATTAATTTTCTTCCCACTGTAGTTGTAGATATATTTATTCACCTGTGGCTATTATCAGATGTCTGGAGTCCCACTGGGTCCCAAAGGTGAGCTCACCCTATCCAAGATTGAAGACTGAGCAATCATTTTCCGTGTTTCAACATATAAAAAGGAGGTGCCTGGGTGGCTCAGGTGGCTGGGTGTCTGGCTCTTGATTTCGGCTCAAGTCACGATCTCACGGTTCGTGGGATCAAGCCCTGTGTAGGGCTCTGCACTGACAGCTTGGAGCCTGCTTGGGATTCTCTCTCTCTCTCTCTCTCTCTCTCTCTCTCTCTCTCTGCCCCTCCCCTGCTCTCTCTCTCTCTCTCTCTCTCTCTCTCTCTCTGTCTCTCTCTGTCAAATACATAGACTTAAAAAAATATTTAAAAATCAAATGTAGAAACAGAAGACAGAGAAAGGAGTTCAAAGTGTTGCCCACCACTAACCTCGGATGCCTTACTAACCTTCTCTGAGCCTCAGTTTTCTCATCTGTGCTGTTTGGCCAGAGCCAGTGGGCTTGGGGAAAGAGCTAAATGTCTCCAGGTGAAAGAATGTTGCACGCAGTAGGGACTCATGTTCCCTCTGGGGTTTCCATTAATGAAGGAATTAATGAGCAACCTTTTTCTATATTAAACTGAAATGATGTATGCCTAATGCTTTGTATTTCACTCAATAGGAGTGTTTATTAAATGTATGTTATGGACTGAATTCAAGCACCTTATAAGGGTCTAAATATTCCAGAGGAGTGTGTTTGCACTAAAATCCCTGGTCGCGGCTACAGTCTGTCTCTTACCTAAGATCGTGTAACCTTGAAGGAGTGCCAGTGGGGTTAATAATTTACTAAGCATGGCTTTTTCCCCAAAGACACTTGAGCTGAGGCTTTTTTCAAGGCTGAAGAAGGTCACATCATTCTTCTTTTAAAAGATCAAGAAAATCACATCGTGTTTTGGAGAACTGATATGTAGACAGTTGTCATTCAGAGAAATGAACAGTTTTATTTTTGTTAAGAAGCTGTCCTTGTAATTCAAATTGTTACATATGATAAATCTTCAGAAAGTACATTCCGAACTCTTTCTCCCCCTTTAGAGTTCTATGCTGGAGAAAAAGAAAAAGGTTTCAAAAATTATTCGTTTTCTTTGTAAAAAAGAAACACTATCTTTGAAAATAATTTTTCAAGTTTATTTATTTATTTTGAGAGAGACAGTGTGAGCGGAGGAGGGGCAGAGAGAGAGGTAGAGCGAGAGAATCCCAAGCAGGCTCCGCAATGCCAGCACAGAACCCGTCGCGGGGCTCGAACTCACGAAACCGTGAGATCACCACCGGAGCTGAAACCGAGGGTCGGACGCTCAAACGACTAAGCCACCCAGGGGCCCCTCAAATAATGTTTTTTGGCAAACATGAAGAACCGTGGATTTCAACATTTCCCCACTACGTTTGCCGAATTAATTAGGTGGCATAAACACTTTGTGTCTTTTTAACGGACACCTCTGAGCCCAAGGAACAAAAGAGCTTTAGGACGGGACAAGAAAGAAATTGTGTTGCCTTCACAGCCCTGATGACTTGGAAGGCAGTGGGAACTGACCATGGTGGCGTAAGGGACTGAGGCAAGAGTACAACAAGCACAGAGTACCTGGGGGGTCAGTCGGTTGAGGGTCCGACTTGGTTTCATCTCAGGTTGGTGAGTTCAAGCCCCACATCGGGCTCTTCACTGATAGCCTTCTCTCTCGCTCTGCCCCTCCCCCGCGCACATACACACACTCTCTCAAAATAAATAAATAAACTTTAAAACAATTTAAAAAAAGAATGAAACCAGCACCAGCAAGAACACGTATACTGCTGATGGGGGTGCTGTTCTCATGGTCGCGACCCACTCCTCCAAGGAAAAGGATCTTAGTGTTCTGGAGAAAGAGAAGAAAACGTTGGGGCAATTCAGGATCCAGGGGGACAGAAAGCCAATGGTAGAACTGGAAAGATTTTGGGGGGGGGGTGTGTCCCTTATGATACAATGATCAGATGGATGTGTTTTGTTATTTGTCGTCTATGATCTGTCTAAGAAGTTTCTAGGGGTCGCTTGATATTACTTCCTATTTTATTACTGGAGTGTTTATGAGAGTGGCTGTGTCTGCACAGCGTAGAGGGAAGTGGATCCTTAGGAAGATGCCAAACTCTGAAGGGGCTTTTGGTTTCTGTCTATATTGAACGGGTCAACTGCAAGAGAACCGCATTTTTATTTAACCAGGTGCTGTGCCCTCTCGGGATGCACATTTAAGGAGTGTTGGTTGGAGAACATTTCTCATTTTTAAGTTCTGCCCGGCACGTCTCCTTTATTTCCAAAAAAAGAAAAGAAGGAAAAAGTTGTGAGAATCTGCCAAGGAATGTGCTAGATGAGGGGCTTGCAAACCACTTATGACCAAATGCCTCTGCACGGCCTTGGAGCTAAGAATGGTTCTTGCATTTTTAAGTGGTTGGAGGCAAAAAAAAACAAAAACAAAAACAAAAAACAAAACAAAACAAAACACCCCAAAGAATAATATATCATGATACATTGAATAAAATCACAGTTACATGACAGTGTCCGTAACTGAAGGTCTGTGGACACACAGCTGCTATCTGGCCAACTCCTATGCTGGACTTTGAGGACAAAGCTGTGACCAAGATGGACCCAATCTCTGACTCTGTGCTGCTTACAGTCTAGGGGCACACGGAGTCAACATGCACATAAAAGCAACAAATGACAGCTACAGATTAAGATAAACGCTATGACGGCAGTTACCGCAGGCGGCGATGAGAAAAAGAGACACCGGAGTTGGGGTGGGGGGAGGAAGGAGACTTGTGGTTTGAGGGGAGATTAAAGAAATGACATTTATAAGCTGGCACCAAGAGATCAAAGGAGCCAAGCCTGTGATGGAGGAGCCAGTGGAAAGAGCTCTCTGAGAGAGGAAGGCGCATATGCAAAGGTCCTGTGGCCGGAAGGTTTGTTTGTGTTTTAGGCAGGAGACTAGAGAGGCTGACGGTCAGGGAGGGAAGGGCATATGAAGCTGGCAGATTAGACATGGGCCAGTTCCAAGTACCGTGGGAAGCCATAGGCGGGTTTTAAGCAGGAGGGTGACATTATACAATTAGCTTTGATTAAAAAAAAAAAACTCTTTCTGACTGCTGTATGGAAAGGGACAGGAGGAGGCTAAGATACTGAAAATGTTGTAGAGGAGGTCCAAGCCCAGGGTGGCTGGTGACCATGGAGGTGGAGAGAAGAGAACAGGCTTGGATGGAGACTTTGCAAATGGAACCAACAGCCTCAGCACATAAAAAGCAGCGGGAAGGGGGCGCCTGGGTGGCGCAGTCGGTTAAGCGTCCGACTTCAGCCAGGTCACGATCTCGCGGTCCGTGAGTTCGAGCCCCGCGTCAGGCTCTGGGCTGATGGCTCGGAGCCTGGAGCCTGTTTCCGATTCTGTGTGTCCCTCTCTCTCTGCCCCTCCCCCGTTCATGCTCTGTCTCTCTCTGTCCAAAAAATAAAAATAAAAATAAAAAAAAAAAAAAAAAAAAAAAAAAAGCAGCGGGAAGGTCAGGATCAAGGATGATTTACATATTTTTGACTCAACTGGATAGTTAGTGGTGCTGTGTACTGAGGGAAGAATGGGTTGTTGGGAGGAGAAGCATTGAGTCAACAGCTAAATGGAAAGCACACACACACACACACACACACACACACAACATGGATGGATCTTGAGGGCATTATGTGAAGTGGAATAAGCCACTGAGAAAGGCAAATACTGTGCAATCTCACTTATTATTACTATTATTATTATTTATTTTAGAGAGAGAGAGAGAGAAAGCACGTGTGAGCAGGGTAGAGGGCCAGAGGAAGAGAGAGAACGAATCCCAAGCAGGTTCCACCCTTGGCTCAGAGCCCGATGTGGGGCTTGATCCTATGACCCTAGGATCATAACCTGAGCCGAAACCAAGAGTTGGGTGCTCAACCGACCGAGCCACCCAGGCGCCCCTGTATGATCTCACTTATATGTGGAATCTAAAAAAGCGAAAGAGGTGCATGGCCGGCTCAGTTGGAAAAGCATGAGACCCTTGATGTCGGGGTCGTGAGTTCAAACCCCACACTGGGCAAAGAGCTTACTAACTAACTAACTAACTAACTAAATGAGCCGAACTCAGAACGACACAGAGTAGAGTGGTGGTTACCAGGGACTGTGGGGGGAAATGGAGACATGTTGCTCAAAGGGTACAGACTTCCAATTATAAGATGAATGAGCCCTGGGAATCAAATGTACAGCATCGTGATTCTAGTTAATAGCACTGTCTTATATACTTGAAAGTGGCTAAGAGAGTGGATCTTAATTGTTGTTACCACAAAACAGAATGGTAATTACGTGACGTGATAGAGGCGTTAGCACTTTGTGCGCCTTAAACATACAGAAGTTCTAGGTCAATTATATCTCAGTGGCATTGGAGGAAAAAAATGCTTCTCATTGGAGAGGCCCAGCTTCTTCTGTAAAGAACCAAGTAGTAAATATTTACCCTTTAGAGCCACATGATTTCTGGCCAACTCCTCAACTCTGTCCTGGTGGCACAGAGCAGCCGTAGACAACGGGTAAGTGGGTGAATGTGCAAAACTTTATTTACAAAACAGGCCATGAACAGGATTAGTTTGCCAACCCATGCCGTGGATTTGGATGTTCAAGTCTAGCCCTGGAGAGAGGGGTCGGAGCTGGGGATATAAACATGTTAAGTCATCATCAGGATTCGGTCATGGACCTAGATGACCGTAAGGAGAGCTTATAAAAAGGACAAAGAGGACAAGAAAGCCCAGGATCGTGCTTGGAAGGCATTCCGACAACATTCCAAAAAATGTTGGGTGGGTGGGACAATCCTTATCAAAATGGTGTTACTGAGATTACTTAGGAGCGGAAAACATGGTCCTGGAGAAGAAGTACTGTTTTTGTGCACCGAGTGATCTAAAATGGAAAGCCTTCTTCAACTGCTCCCACTTACACAATGGAGTGACTTAAGAGGCAATAAATAGGAAAAGCTGCCCGGCTCTACTGTGTAGCTGTGTGGCCTTGGGCAAGTTCCCTAACCTCTCTGTTCCTTAGTTTGAAGGTCTGCCATGTGGTGTTACAGACAGGTACAATATCATTATTCCTTCTCTCAGTGGCTCCCTGATTCTAGAAAGGATTTGCAACGACGTGCTCTTACTGGGCCCTACTTAATTTAGACCCCCCCCCCCCACTTCTCTGTCACTTTGGCTCATGCTGATACGAAGCTCAGTTTAACTGAACTTACTTTATGTTACTCCTATCATCAGAACATTAGCCCACCTTCTCACAACATTGCAAATGCCGTGTCCCATTTAAGAAACTTCTAGCTCCACTCTTGTAAAACTCCCTCACGCTCCCAGCTCCACCCTGGCTGCTTGAATAATGTATGCTGGATCTAGCTCTCTTAAGCTCACTGAGGGCACCAGAGTCTTTATCTTTGATCGAATTTCCAGAAGTGACGGATCCGACCTACATGGAAAGGGCATTCTTCTGGAAGGCATCAAATGCCATGCAATTACTCAAGAAATCAGCTAATTCCACCTTCACCTTGCCTCTAAAGAAAACTTACTCTTGGGCCGCCTGGGTGGCTCAGTCAGGTGAGCATCCAACTCTTGATTTCACCTCTGTCAATCGTGAGATCGAGCCCCGCGTCTAGCTCCACGCTGAGGATAGAGCCTGCTTTAGATTCTCTTTCTCTCTTTCTGCCCCTCTCTCCACCCTCTCAAAAATAAAAATAAAAATAAAAATAAAAATATAAAAAACAGAAAGCTTACTCCTTAATGACCACTGGATTCAAGGGCAATTTACTTTTGTTTGTTTTGTTCTGGTTTTCATTTAGTTGACTACCATCATAGACTCATTGATTTTTATGGATTTGGTACATTTTAGGCAATTATCATTCCACGAATGGTTGCAAATTGATAAAGGGAAGAAAATGAAACTTTTATCTTGCTTCTCCAGTACAAACTGTATTTTGGGATAACAAAGTAGCCCCAGAGGGTGAAGGAAAGCTCTTTTTTTGTTTTTTAATTATTTATTTATGTTTCGTTTTTTTAGCTTTTCTTTGCTGAGGAGCTCCAGCTAATGTTTGTAGACAGTAACGGATGATAGAACTAGAAAACTGGCATTTTGCAGAGTAGAAAGCCTTATTATGCAGAAATCAGGCTGTCACCACCTTAAAGCAGTGATCGATCTCAATATATCTTAGACATAATAATTTGTTAGACAATGTCTGACATGTTAATATGGCAGATATGATCACAGTGTTGGAATCATGAAGAAAAATGTCCTTATCTTTTTTATTTAGCAGCTCTTACTGTGATATCACTTACGTACTGTTCAGTTCACCCATTTAAAGTGTAAAATTCAATGGCTTTTAGTGTATTGCCTGTTCCGAAAACGGAATCACACGACATGTGGTCCTCCGTGGTAACCGGCCTCTTTCACTCGGCACACTGTTTCTAAGGTTCACCCATGTCATAGCATTGTAGTAGAACCTCATGGCTGAGTGATATTCTATTGTGTGGGCAGGTCACATTTTGTTTGGCCACTCATCGGTTCTTGGACATCGGTGTTGTTTGTTTCTTTTGACTATCGTGAATTGTACTCTATGAACGTTCATGCAGACTATTTACTTGAGTACCTGTTTTCGATTCTGGGCTCTGCCCCTAGGAGTCAAGTTGCTGGGTCACATGGTAATTCTATGATTAACTGTTTGAGGAACTGCCAGATGGTTTTCCAAAGCAGGGGCGCCATTTTAAATTCCCGCCAGCATTGTGTGAAGGTTCTAGGTTCTCTACATCCTCATCAACATTTGTCTTATCTTTTTTTTTTCATAACTAATTTTTTAAATGACAGACTAAGATTATGTATTCATAGCTTATATGATGGGTAAGAGATAATTGGCCCTTACATACAAAGAAGGCTTATATATTTAAAATGCAATAATTTAATAGAAAAAAATCAAAGGTCATAAGTAGGTAATAGATGGAAAAAACATGTATATATTTTTTCTTTTTTTTAACTTTATTTTTTATTTTTTAAAATTTACATCCAAATTATTTAGCACATAGTGAAACAATGATTTCAGGAGTAGCTATCTTTAATGTCCCTGACCCATTAAGCCCGTCCCCCCCTCCCCCCTCCAGCAACCCTCAGTTTGTTCTCCATATTTATGAGTCTCTTCTGTTTTGTCCCCCTCCCTGTTTTTATATTGTTTCCCTTCCCTTATGTTCATCTGTTTTGTTTCTTAAAGTCCTCATATGAGTGAAGTCATAGGATATTTGTGTTTCTCTGATTGACTCATTTCACTTAGCATAATACCCTCCAGTTCCATCCACGTAGTTGCAAATGGCAAGATTTCATTCTTTTTGATTGCTGAGTAATACTCCATTGTATATATATACCACATTTTCTTTATCCATTCATCCATCGATGGCCATTTGGGCTCTTTCCATACTTTGGCTATTGTGGATAGTGCTGCTATAAACATGGGGGTGCCTGTGGCCCTTCGAAACAGCACACCTGTATCCCATGGATAAATGCCTAGTAGTGCCATTGCTGGGTCGTAGGGTCGTTCTATTTTTAGCTTTTTGAGGAACCTCCATGCTGTTTTCCAGAGTGGCTGCACCAGCTTGCATTGCCACCAACAATGCAAAAGAGATCCTCTTTCTCTGCATCCTCGCCAGCATCTGTTGTTGCCTGAGTTGTGAATGTTAGCCATTCTGACAGGTGTAAGGTGGTATCTCCTTGTGGTTTTGATTTGTATTTTCCTGATGATGGGTGATGTTGAGCATTTTTTCATGTGTCGGTTGGCCATCTGGATGTCTTCCTTGGAGAAGTGTCTGTTCATGTCTGCAAATATTTAGAGCTCTTTCTATATTCAGAGATCTCGGCAAAATGATGTGTGGAATACAGGATGTGAAAACGGTTCGCAAAGTCAAATCGGTGTTTGCTCATATCAGCCCTACTGATGAGTCAGTGAAGGTAGAAGCCAACAATGGAAATCGCTTATCATTCTTATATTCTCCGCTAACATTTTATGTTAGAATAATGAATATCGTCCAACTGCCCCAAATCTGAGACCACATATACACATGGCATATGTTCTCTTCATCCTGAGTCTTGAGTCTTTGTATATGTGTCCCATTTTCCTGAAGGCTCTCTCAAGTTCACATTCTGTCCAAGCAGTGCACTGTGGTTGAGCACTGGTGGACCATTGGACCTAGTATTGATGCCTGTATGCTGTCCCATACCCTACTGATGCTAGTTTGGCCACGTGACTTGCTTTCGCCAATGGGACATTAGCAAATAAGATAATACCAGAGGCTTGTGAAGGTCTTGCTCATTGAGGCTTATCTTCTTGGAACACTCCTTCTTGGAACTGTACAGCCATTCTGTGAGGAAGCCGGAAAAGCCCTGAGGAGAGGCCCACATAGAGGAAAGGAACAGGGGTTTGTTCAGACAAGCCGTTCTCAGTCTGGTGTGATTTTATGCCTTAGGGGACACTTGGCAATGACTGGAGACACTTGGTTGTCACGACTGGCGAATGGGTGCTATTGGCATCTAGTGGGTAGAGGCCTGGGATGTTGCTAAACGTCCTACGGTGAACAGGACAGCACCGTCACAAAGGCTTACCCAGCCCACGTGTCAGGAGTGCCAAGGTTGAGAAACCTGCAAAACACCAAGGTTTCCTCACAACACCCTGGGTCCTTTGGGTCAAGGATAAAGGGGCTTGGGAGACAAAGTGTTCACACTTCAATAAAATCGTCTATAGCTGATCTTTGAAGCCTGTACATTTACCAGTGACAGCTTTCCGGGCAGTCTGCGACTCACAATGATTTTCCATGGTCCCCATGTTACATTTCTCCTTGTTTCCCCTAAGCATCTAAGCCTAGTAACTCATCAAAGGGCTGAGCCAACCACGATTTTGTTGGTTGCCCCAGCCTACATATTGTTTCTCCCTGGCAGCATTGAAGTCATAGTTTGTGAGGATTCCACCCTAGCTTCCAAACCCCTGACCATTAACATACTCAGAGACCAGGGGCTTTCACTCACTTCTGCTGCGTTCGAGAATGCATCAGTTTTGTTACCAAAGAACCATGGTCCTGCCCTGCTGACAAGAGGCCACTTTCCCCCTGAAAAGAACATGTATATAGCTTGTCTCTGAGAAAAAAAGTTTAAGGACCTAAAAATTACAGCAATATTGTTAGTAGAAAATGTTATTAGGAGAGTTTAAAAATAATTACATTAGCAGACTCATTCAGTAAAAATTTTAGACATATGGTTGAGTATGAGCATAAATCTCATTGCCATGGTAATTAACTGTAAAACACAGAGATAACAACTCACTGCAAGGAGGGCTGGGTTGTTCTTTTCTTTTTTAATAATAGAGCACATACACGTCCCCAGGAAGAATGGAAAATGCTGCCAGAATGGGTGCTTTGGACAACTTTTGGGTAAACAGGCGGATTCAGGAGTTTAAAGAAAAGCACATGGACCCAGATGAAACATCCCAATTACATGAATAATCCCAAGAATCCCCCAAATCCCAATAATATGAGGTCAGTTTACAGCGGGCTACAAGCTGCCTTCCGTGTGGACGGAGGGCCAATTGTTGGCAGCGAAAACCCAGCCATTTATCCGACCTGTTTAATCTGTTGTCATTGAGAAGCATTAAATTGGCCAGCAGGACTAGCACGTGGGGCCCACATTCTCATGTAATACATTCCTTTCCTCTACATTTGATTTGTGCACAGAGGTTGGCATTTGCTTGAGAAAACCTTTCTTGCTCCCTTCTGCAGGGGGAGAGGGGAAGGAGCAGGCTCAGGGGCTATGGAGAGGGGTGGCTGGGGACCACCTGGAGGGAGTGGGCAAGGGGCAGGGTGAGGTTCCTGGGGTCAGGCCAGGAGAACCGACTGGCTGGACGTTGCAAAGCTGGCCTGAGGACTACCTGAAGACGAGGAATCTAGAGGCGCCTCGGTTTGCTCCCATTCACCATCAGCATGGAGAGTAACCCTGCCCCTCCATGTGTGGTCAGGTCTCAGATGGCCACTGGCATTGGCGGCTTTTTTCAAGGGCAGCGGGCAATTTTGTAGCAGTTGAGGCACCAGCGAATTTTGACTAAGGACTAGATAGTACATAATTTAGGCTTTGCGGGCCACGAGGCAAAATGGAGAGGTTATTACGTAGGTACTCACACAACAAGAGAGACAACAAATTTTCACAGTGGTTTCATGGACAAAATACAAAAAATAAAAATAATTTAGTACAGCTTTTTGCAGTACGCACCTACTAAAGAGAGGAAAGGATTTATTTATTTATTTATTAAGGGGATACTATTTTTCTTAACTGGGGTGCGATGGCAGGACAGGTACGATCACACAGATTGCAAATGTTCATGTGTAATTACCATGTTTAGCGCTCCGGTAGAAATAGGCAGCGAGGGGAATCCGGCCCCGCGGGTCAGAGTTTTACAGATCCCTGGAGCTGAACACCAGTCGTCTGCAATGGGTATGGGGGTATTCCGTGTTGGGGGGCTCGCTCCCGGTTGCTAGGTACGTCCACAGCCTCTTCCCGCACCCGCCCGCGGTGCCCAGTTAATCGGGCTCATTGGCCCTCCCTCTCGAGGCTGGACGGGAAGGTCTAGAACGGGGCCGAGAGCTCTCCCTCTACAGCCCCTCCTCCCCAGCTCCGCTCCCTCCAGCTCCCCCAGCTCCTCCTCCTCCCCCCGGGTCCCGCCGCGGCGCGTTCCGGCTCCGCCGCCCGACTCCGGGTCCACCAAGCCCCGCCCCCGCGAGCCCGGCTCCGACTCCGCCCCTGCAGCTCCGCCCCCTCCAGCTACTTTCCACTCCGCTCCTCCCTTGGTCGACAGCCGCGCTTTCCCGCTCGCGTCGCAGCCTCCGGTGCCACTGCCGCCTCCGCCATGCCCAACATCGTGCTCTTCAGCGGCAGCTCGCACCAGGACCTGTCCCAGCGCGTGGCCGACCGCCTGGGCCTGGAGCTGGGCAAGGTGGTCACTAAGAAGTTCAGCAACCAGGAGACCAGGTGGGGGCCGCGCCGGCGGCCGGGCCGGGCCGGGCCGGGCCGGGGAGGGCGCCGGGCGCGCGGCTGCGGGGCCGGGCCGGGCCCGTCGCCGCCCCCCCCCCCCCCCCTCCGCTCCGCATCCCGGACCACTCCGCGGCCGCCCGCTCCCCCTTCCGGGGCGGGACGGCCACGACGCGGCCTCCGCGCCACCGCTGCGGCGCCCAGGAGACGCGGAGGAGGGCGGCCCGGGGCCCGGAAGGGCGACCTCGGGGCGGTCACCAGCGTCGAGGAGAGGTGGGCGCAGCCGGCGGGAACCGCCTGGGTGCAGGGCACGCGGCGACGGACGCCTCTGGGTGTGCTTGCTCGGTGCTCCCAGATCCGCGCCTGGCCAGTCCTCTACCCAGCTCCGCCCACGCCCTCTGCCCGCCGGTGCCCTGCATCCACCTGGGGCCCGTCTGAAAGCCGCGTCCCCTCCCTGCCCGGGAGCTCTGATCCCCGCGGCGGGCGGGGCGGGGGGGGGGGCGTGGGTGTTGTAAAAGCTCCCGGGTGACCCTCCGGAGCAGCCGGGGTGCAGAAGTCTGGGTTAGCCAGAGGGGGTGTCTGTGCGGAGGGCTTGAAGAGCGTGAGAGCTCCAGAGGGCACGTGCTGGTGCCCCTGAGCGTCCTCTTCAGTTTTCTGTCCCAAACACGACAGACTTTCATCCTCTTCGTAGGCCTGGGACTCTGCTGTCTCCAGCAGCAAGGCCACGCATGGTTCGGGCGTAACTGCCACCTGTGTCTCAGGTCCAGGAGATGCGGTCACCTCTGTTCAGTGACGTCAGGCTGGTGGCCACCCTCGGAAGCGCGACAGGGGCCCCGTTTTCCACCTGCCTGAGTCCACCCAGCTCTTTGAACAATTTCAAATTGCTCTGTTTTTCTTCTCCCCCTTAAATGCTTAGCCCTGTACACACTAAGTCATGTATCTTTGGCAAAGATCCAGTTCAACCAACACTTTCAGCAAGCGATTCTGGAACAATTGATGCAGGCTGTCAAAAACAAACAAACAAACAAAAAACAAAAGCAAAAAACAACAACAACAGTCCTCCATCTATACTTCCCACCATGTCAAAAATGAACCTGAGAGGGATTGCAGACTTAAAATGTAAAACCTGGAACTAAGCATTTCTAGAAGAAAGCATGGGAGAAAACCTTGATGGCCTTTGGCTTAGTCAAAAATTTCTGAGCTCCTGGGGAGTTCTGTTAATACATACGGGGAAAATGGTGTGTGTCGAGTCAACTTTTTAGGCTATATGAAGCCCCTTCTTCCGGGTGGGAAATCGCAACACGTAGTCCTGTTGATTCTGTAAGTGAAGAAACGTTTGGGAATGGGTAACAGGTGGCATAAATGCCAGGAGTCCTTCAGCCAAAGATTTCCGCTTTGTGGAGTTTCATACAGAAGCCCTGGAGGGCTCTGGAAAAGGAGAGCGTAGCTAGGTTTGAATGTTGTGATGTCTGGCCAGTCCTATTTAGGTCTCAGGAGCTCTAAGAAGAATGGGGTGATAGTTTCTGTTCAAGAGCTGGCGTCGTGTAAGTAGGGGAGAAATGTCCGGGCAAAGTAGATTTTGAAAGCAAATTTGTTGCCCTCCTGTGTTATCTCCGTGCAACGCGATCCTGTGCTGCCGAAGAGCCACAAATCTAACTCGGAAGTCCGTCGTGAAGTCATTGTTGGATTTCTGTTCCAAATACTGGATGTACTGTTGGGTGCAACTCATTCAGGCATTGAAGTACGATTGTTTGTATGTTTAACTCCGTTTTATTTGCTTTCCAGTATTTTATCACCACCACCTGATAAGTAGAAATCGTGAGGTCTGGAAAACCACGAAACAGGATCTCTGGGAATTGCTTCTACAGTCAGATTATATGTTTTTTGTTTTGTTTGTTTTGTTTTTTAAGTAATCTCTAAGTCCAAGGTGGGGCTCAGACCCATGACCCGGAGATCAAGAGTCTCCCGCTCTACCGACTGAGCCACCCAGGTGCCCCAATATTATATGTTTTTAATACTTAGAATATAAAACGTTAGCTTCCTGACTTTTCTCCTTCCCATAAACTGTCTAGGCCCAGGGGTTGATTTGTACAAACAGTCCTGTCTATACTAGCTGTTGTACTAGAGATCTGGTTTTTACTGTGTGGTCCCAGGGATGAGACACAGGGTAAAAGGAAGAGAAAAATGATTCAGCTCACCTAAGACGCCCCTTCCTGAACGTCTCCCCTCAGCTGGGACCAGAAATCTGCTTTGATGTCCTGCTTATCACTCCTTCCGTTCCCCACTTTTTTTTTTTTTTTTTAAGATTTTTTTTTTGTAAGGAGTCTCTACATGGGGCTCGAACTCACAACCCTGAGATCAGGAGTCGCCCACTCCACCAACCGAGCCAGCCGGGCATGCCCACCCCCACCCCCCACCTCATCAGACACACAGGGCCTCCTGATTTTCCCTTCTCATCTCTGAATCATTTGAGGTACAGCAGAGAGATGCCCGCCCCAGCTTCGCTATAGACCACTGAAGTCCCACCGTGAAGGTGTCCGCGGGTCTGTTCTAACATTTTAGCCCCGGTCACTTAACCTGCCCACAGGGTCGTTCGCTGATACCGAGAGACCCCACATTCTGGTTATCTATTGCTGTGTCACAAGTCACCGGAATTCAACAGCTTAAGACAGCAATTGTTTATTTCACTCCCACAGCCCGGGCAGCGCCCTGTGTGCTGGCATCTGGAGCAGTTAACTGGGGGTGGCGGGTCCACTTTGAAGACGGCTCGCTCACACGGCTGGTGATTTGGTGCTAGCTTTTGCCTGGGAGCTTGGGCCGGAAGCTCAGTCCCTCTCCATGCGGCTGCTTGAGCTTTCCCATAGCACGGGAGGCAGGAAGTGGCCGCAGCCAGTCTCTTAAGGTCTGGACCCTGAAGTCAGTGCATTGTCGCCTCTGTCACAATCGGTTGTCGGGCAGAGTCCTCCCAAATCCAGTCCCCCCCCCTTTTTTTTTTTTTAGAATTTTTTTTTTAATGTTTCTTATTTGAGAAAGAGACAGAGAGCAAGTGGGGGGGGGGGAGGGGCAGAGAAAGAGGGAGACACAGAATCCGAAGCAGGCCCCAGGCTCCAAGCTGTCAGCACAGAGCCTGATGCGGGGCTCGAACCCACAGACCGTGAGATCCTGACCTGAGCTGAAGTCGGCTGCCTAACTGACTGAGGCACCCAGGCGCCAATCCCCTTGATGGGAAGAGTTTCAAAGCATCTCTGCAGCCACCTTTTCATCAATGAGCACACTCACTCATTGTTGAGTCAGATAAACTCATCTGCCTTCTTATTGGCGGATCGGTGAAGATTCTCCATCTGAATGGCAAACGGATGCTGCCTTCTGGCCACAAGTGTTTGAAATTAAGCCCCTACACTAAAGATTGGTCGTGATCATCTTTAGGAGTAGAAGCAGGAAGAAAAGTTGCCATGGTGATAGGATTTTTTTCAGCCTCTGCCGGACTGCTGGTCATGCGGGCCCTGAGGTTCCCCAAGAAAAATAGGCCAAAGAAGCAGGTCTTTTGGGATAAAGCGTCATAACACCAGAGGGTAGCAAGTTTTTTCTGTAACAGGCCAGACGGTAAGTGGTTTAGGCTTTGCAGGCCCGTGCCCTCTGGGTCGCTGCCACATCTTCCGGTTGTGTGGGGTAGAGGTCTGTCATGGGTCACTGCAGTCCTTTCTGGAAGCTCGAGGGGAGAAGCCGTTCCCTTGCCTTTCTCAGCTTCTAGAGGCTGCCTGTGGCCCTTGATTCCTTCTTCCATCTTCCAAAGCCAGCAACGTAGCATCTCTCTGACGCTGCTTCAGTCCTCATGTGTCTCCCTCTCCCATCTTCAAGGACCCTTGTGATTGCATTGGGCCAACTGGAATACTCCAGGAAAATCCCCCTATTTTCAGGTCCGCTGATGAGTAACCATAATTCCATCTGCCGACTTGTTTCCCCTTTGCCATGGAACTAACATTTTCAGGGATTCTGGGGCTTAGGACATAGACCTCTTTGCAGGGCCATTCTGCCTACCACGCCAATTTCCAAATTGACTTGATTCCACAGTTGAGAGGATGCTCACAAAGGAATTACATTTAGCCCCTTAGAACTCGAAATAGGAGGGAGCACATAGAATTGTGTCTCTCTCACCCTGGGGGTGGTGTCAGACTGCTTCAACCTGAAGTGGGTCATCATTTTCCACTGTTACCAAAAGTCATTTTCAGATCGGCTCAACTTGAAAGCCTTCATTTTTGTGTTTCGAGAGCCTGACGCGGGACTCGAACTCATGGACCGTGAGATCATGACCTGAGCCGAAGTCGGGCGCCCAAACGACTGAGCCACCCAGGCGCCCCTGTGTTCCGATTATTCTAGTTGAGGTTGGGTAGAAGCTTCTGTTGACTCAATAGACTATTGCATGGATTCCAAATTTTTTTTTTTATTTTTAAGAAAGAATCGGCTCTTTAGAGAAAATATGATTGGGTCTAGTTGTCATTTAAAATAAGATTCACGATATTTCTTTTTAGAGGGAGCCCCTTTGCAGCTGGTCTTACTGGAATGCTTTCCTAAAAATCATCGTGCTGTGCAGAGTCCTACAATAAAGACCACAGGGCTTATGGGGGAAATGGGGTTGGATGGGGGTGCAGTGATCAAAACTTCAGCAACATTTTAAAAAGACGCGAATGTCATAGAAATGGTAAAGCACTTTATACACATTACAGGCTTAGCGTAAGCGCTGTTGCAAGTATGGCCCTTTCCTTGGGGAAATGAGTCCGGGGGGGGGGGTGCTGTAGCTTTGGGGTTCTCGTGAGGCGATGGAGGGAGTCTGAAGTGGTATGTCGAGTGGTGATACCAGATGCGGGCGGGTGTGGCCGTTGTCATGGGGAGGCGGGGCGGCGGTGGCATCGCAGGAGGATTTCTTGAGCGGCTTCTCCATCCAGCTGGGCGCCATCCAGTTTGCTGCAGTCTTATCTCGGGATGAAAGACGGTGGGCAAGCCAACACGGCCTTCGAGTCCGGCTCGCATTGTTCCTGAGGTATCACTTGGAAGAAGATTAGGCTTTTCAAACCCAGCATCGTAGCAGAGCTGAAGGTCTCCCGGGCGCCTGGCAGTGCTGTGAAGGACGTGCCCCGGCACGTGCCAGGGACGGGCTGGCCTGCGGGCGTGTTGAGCGCTCAGGATTCTCCGCCCACAAAACAGAAATTGTCCAACATGCAACTTTCAAAGACTTTTGAAGCCCCTCTTCACTCTTTCTCCAGAAGCTACTGGAGGATGCCAACCAAAGTGCAGCAAGAAAGAGGATACAGAAAGTGGGCAATGATGTGTGGGAGAGGGGTGGTGGGATTCCCCCCCCCGGGGGGGGGGTGGCATCTGTGCATGGGCAGAGAGAACCTGGCTCAGCCGGCGACGGGACAAACACGGGTGGGCCAGTGACATGGATGTCACTCTTGGGGCCTCTGACACGGTGGGAATGTAGACTGTCAGCCAAGCTTTTAGGCCGGAATTTGGATTCACTACTCAGAAAACTTAACAGGTGAAAAGGTAGGACAATACACTCCAGGGAGAACAAAGCACCGAAAGTTGTGTGTAAAAGGGAAATATAAACTTGGATTGAAGTTTACTTTGTGGCTCGGCTCCGAGTAGCACTTACACAGTTAACAGTAGCTGTCGTATTTGGTTGGAGTATTGATCTCCGTTGGGATGGTGGGACCAGAAGGCTGCAGGTGTTATAGGCAATGGGAGGTGGGGGTGGGGGGTGGGGATAGACTTATGTCCTCGTCTTCATAGCACGGTGACCACACGTGATGCTTAAAATGAAAAATCAAAATGAAGCTATACAAACTTAGTAGTTGGAGGCTTGAAGGGAAATGCCTAAAAACCATACCAAGAGTCCAAATTGGTTGCCTCTGGAATGTTTGTTACAAGGCTTACAGAATGACTTCACTTTGTTTTGTTGTTGTTGTTTTTTTTTTTAATTTATTTTGAGAGAGAGAGACAGAGAATCCCAAGCAGTCTCCGCACTGTCAGCGTGGAGCCCGACGTGGGGCTCAACGTCATGAACCCTGAGATCATGACCTGAGCTGAAATCAAGAGTCAGACGCTTAACTGACGGAGCCCCCCAGGCGCCCCCAGAATGACTTGAATTTTTTAAGCAGTGTGTATATGTAACTTTAATAAAAGTAAAAACTCAATATACTATTTAGCAGAAAGAAGTCAATGTAACAGGACTGAGACCTATTTCTAACGAGCATAGTGGACCCTCTCCTACATGGAAAGTTCTGCTCACAAGGTGGTCCTCAGCTAGCCTTTGGGAACTTCATTTTGGAAACGGCTCCCCCCATTCCCAGATACGAACAGCTCACCCTACTAACCTGTATGAACAGTGTGGTTAGTGCGGAACACCTGGGGGTCCGGAATTTTGGTACGTGCCAGGCAGATGGAGCCCTTGTGACCAGCCCCCCGATCGTACCCTGGACACCGATGTGTATGGTGAATCCTGGCCACTTATCATACCTAACGGAGCTCCAGGGGACCTCGAAGACAGCAAATATACTTGACTATTAACAGATGGCATTTTTCTTTTCCCAGCGTCGAGATCGGTGAGAGCGTGAGGGGCGAAGATGTCTATATCATCCAGAGTGGCTGTGGAGAAATCAACGACAACCTCATGGAGCTTCTCATCATGATCAACGCCTGTAAGATCGCATCATCTTCCAGGGTGACTGCCGTGATCCCGTGTTTTCCATATGCTCGACAAGACAAAAAGGACAAGGTAGGAGATTTGGGTCCTGTTGGAGGAACCCGCTCTGGGTGAACATCAGCCTTTTTTCCTCCCCTCCCATAGTAACTCAGAGTATCTGGGAAACATTTGCTTTCTATTTTAAGGACTGTGTAAATATGGTATCTCATCCTGGCTTTTCAAAGGTTTGTCTTTGAACCAGCCATTACGTTAATATTTACAGATCTGCATACAGATAAGGCCTATTTTTGCATGTATTACAATACCATATAGCCCTGGTGACAAAATTGTTGTCTATCTCGATGGTGGTGGGTAGAACTAAATAATGCCACCCACTGAGTACAGAAAACTGGGGAACGGGAATCACATCGCTGGAGCATATCAACGCCAGTATCTCGGTTGTGATTCTATACTGTAGTTTTGCAAGATGTTCCCATGAGCCCAAACTGGGTAAAGGGCACAGTGGGACCTTTGAATTGAGGTGAGTCTACAGCTCTCTCAAGATAAAACATGTAATTTAAAAAGATACACCGTTACCTCTTTGTCACTGTTCAAGAAGAACGAAGGTTAACATCGTTGAATTTTTCTTTTAGCAACAGTAGCACTAGAGGAGGCTGTGTGGGTTTCTAGAAGAAATTAAAGATCTAGACCTTGCCTTTGAGGACAAAGAGAGAAGTTGGAATTTCTGGCGAGCTTTAGAAGGGATTGTATTAGTTTCCCATGGCTGCTGTAACACACGTGTAACATCACCACACGCTGGGTGGCCTAAAACAACAGAAACGTGTTCTGTCACCATTCTGGAGGCCAAGCGTCAGAGAACAAGGTGTCGGCAGGGCCACGCTCCTTCTGGATACTCCGTGCGGGAAGCCTTCTTTGCCTCTTCCGGTTTCCGGTGGCTCCTGGCATTCCTTGGCTTCTGGAAGCGTCACTCTCACCTCTGCCTCTTTCTTCACATGGCCTTCTTCCCTGTGTCCGTGTGTACTTTTCCTCTTTTATAAACAGACAGTCGTTGGGTTAGAACCCATCCTGATCCAGAGTGATCTCATTTTGATCTTTGCCTTACTTCTATCTGCAAACACCCTATTTTTATTTTTATTTTTATTTTTATTTTTATTTTTATTTTTTTTTATTGTTATTTTTAAATTCTCTTTAAGTAATCTCTACACCCAAGGTGGGGCTCGAACTCATGACCCCGAGCTCAAGAGTCGCAATCTCTTCTGACTGAGCCAGCCAGGCGCCCCTGCAAACACCCTATTTTTAAATGAGGTCACATTCTGAGGCTCTGGGTAGACGAGTTTTAGGGGGATATCACTCAAACCACGATAGGGGTCAACCCCTAAGCATTTATCTGCTTTATATCTTACGAATAGGTAGCTGTTCATTCGGGTTCCGTGTGAATCCTTCCATTTTGCAAGACACACGGCTGTTCTGTGATACGGTGACTAATCACGAGAAGGGTTCCTCCCGATACACCTCCATTTATCACCCTAATTTATTTTCTGAAACAACACAGATTTCCAAACAGCATACGAGATTCTCTCATATATGAAAAAAATCCCTTTATAAAGTTGTTTTTCATGTTTATGTATTTATTTTGCAAGACAGAGAGAGAGAATGAATGAATGAATGAATGAATCCATCCCAAGCAGGCTCAGCACTGTCAGCATGGAACACGACATGGGACTTGATCCCACGAACCATAAGATTGTGACCTGAGCTGAAATCGAGAGTCTGAGGCTTACCCGGCTGAGCCACCCAGGTGTCCCCAAAATTCCTTTATAAATTTGAATTCCCATACTGAGGTCCCCCTAAATTATAATGCCTCTTCAGATGTGGTTCCCAGGCCCCATGCTGAATACAGCTGTCTGTTAATTTCTCACTAGAAATTTGATCTCCAGAACTCGATTCTGCAGTTAGATATGATTTACCCTGTATCGATTAGAAGGGGTCAACATCCTTTTTCTGTAAAGGGGTGTTTGGTCTCTGTGGCAGCAGCTGAACTTGGGTTGTAAATGGCGGGTGTGGCTGGATTCCAGGGCAACCTTTATTTATGGAGACTGAAATGTGAATTTCATATAATTGTCACTTGCCATAAAATGTTCTTCTTTTGTTGTTGTTTTTTTTCTTTTCATCCAGCTATTTAGTCCTGTAAAAACCATTACTACCTCACAAGCAGTACAAAAACAAGTGGCTGGTCATGAGAGTGGGTGTGTGTGACGTCGTGACCGTGTGTCTGTATCACTTTGTGATGTAGCTTTAGCTGAGGGCAGCGAGAACCTTAAGTCGCATGTGCTGCTGTGAAGTTTCTCTGTCTGCATCTTTAGCTACTAAACTTCCGTTCATTTTTGTCCCCTAAGTATGATCTCTTGTCTTAGGTATTCCTCCCATTTGTGCGTTTCCATGGGACTGTTAGCGTCTTCACTTTTGTCCATATCACAAAGGAGCCAATGATGTTCTGCTGTTTCTCGTCTGTGTGGCAAGAAGTTTAGTAAATTCGGTATTCTGCGATTTGCAATTGGGTTCTCCTTTTGCTTTGGCATTCAGTGCTAAGATAAGCAGTGCATTGTATCTTCTTGGGTAAATGATTGCTTTCATTGTTACGCGGCCCCTGTCCCGCATGCACATAGCCCTAACTTTTCCTTCACTGATACCAGTCGAGACTGCCGCACGTTTTGCCTGCGAGCATCCAGTTTGCCGTTACTTCTGTTTCCAAGGTTGTGTTTTTCAGACTGTGTTGCTCACGTTCATTCATAATGAACTCTTTGTCGTGTAGACAGACCGGCACTGCTTGGCCCTGGTCCTTTGTGTGCGCCCGTCTCCTGCTTTCCGGGGGGTGTGACCACACTCCTGGCCTCCGGCCTCTGCCAGTGGTGCCCCCCATCCCCCCACCGTGCTGACGAGGACAGCCCTACAGAGTTGCTCAGACACTAGCGGGTTTACCTCTTCTGTGGCACCTGCCTCACTCTTTACCCTGTCTCCTGGTGTGGGACACTTGGGTGCGTGTTCCGTTTGGGGCCATTTTGCACACCTGTTTCCTTTCATGCCGTCTGCATCACATGGTTGTGTGTGTCTTGAAACAACCTGGTACCTATTTTTAGTGTTTCCTTGTGTTTTTTTAATTTATTTTTAAAGTAATCTTGCACCCCATGTGGGACTCGAACTCACAACCCTGAGGTCTAGAGTCGCGTGCTCTTCTGACTGAACCAGCCGGACGCCCTTTTTTTTTTTTAGGTTTTTATAAAAGCTGTTTTTAGTTTTTAACCCCATCGGACAGTTCCACACTTGGCCAAGCTTAACTGCTGATGGAAGAGATAAGACGTTCATTGTCAACAACGCACAGGCAGGGATGTGGATAGCCATTGAGAGACTGCACGGAGAGCAGCGGAGGGAGGCCTGAGTTCAGAAATTGTGTGGCTTATTGTTAGAGATAACTTACTAGAAAAGAAGAAATCGTGGACGGTTGTTGGCGTCCGGTTTCTTTCGCTGCTGTGATAAATTACTATAAACTGGGGGGCTTAAAACAACCCAAATGTTTTCTCCTGCTGTCCTGGAGGCCGGAGGTCGAGAACCGAGGTGTGACAGAGCTGTGCCGGCTGTAGGCTCCAGGGAAGGATCCTGCCTGCCTCTTCCAGCTTCTGGGGGTGGCCTCACTCCTTGGCTCAAGGCCACATCCCTCCAACCTCTGCTCTGTCTTCTCTTGGCTTCTCTGATCTCCATGAAACCTCCTTGGAAGGAGCGTACCAAGGGATTCAGAAGTGCCTGAGAGAAGTGGCCTGAGCCTGTGAGCAAACTTCATTTACCAGGAACTGGGCTGAGCGATGAGACCCCGAATGTGGGAAAACCCTTCTCCCTACTTTTCACTTTGCTTAGATCGGCTAGAGGCCCTACAGTGTTTGAATGTGACGGGAAGTCATGGGCCACCCTTGCTCTCTGGGCTCAGAAAGAAAATTCTCCTCAGCCACGGGGGGATCCCTGGGCTGCATCCAGCCCACTGGGTTTCTCTAGTCCTTTTCCTTCCCATAGGACTGTGCTACCCATGATGTCTGAGACACGATGAAATTCTGTGTAATTGACCTATTCAGAGTTATGTGCAAAGAAGCCCGTGTGTGTGTGTGTGTGTGTGTGTGTGTATATATATATATATACATATATATATGTATGTATATATGGGCTGTAGCTTTACATATATATGTGTGTGTGTATATATATGTGTGTGTGTATATACACACACACATATATATATTTTAAACGTTTGTTCACTTTTTGAGAAACAGAGACAGAGTGCAAGCAGGGCAGGGGCAGAGAGAGAAAGAGACACAGAATTCGAAGTAGGCTCCAGGCTCTGAGCTGTCAGCACAGAGCCCGACATGGGGCTCGAACTCGCAAACCGTGAGATCATGACCTGAGCCAAAGTCGGACGCTTAACCGACTGAGCCACCCAGGCGCCCCGCCCCAGCCTTTCACCCTAATTCAAAACCTGCTTCGTGATGTTTAATGTTCCTGCTTCTTTTGAAGCAAGGCCCACACACCTGTAAAATTTTATTTTTGGTTTCATCTGTATGTGCAAAAAGCCAGGGACTAGCTCAGACAGTGAAGGAAAACTTACGGTTTCGTAAGCCATTACCCATCAGCACAATGAGCTGCTAACACAGAGAAAGGAAGCTGATGTAGGAATTGGAAAATGCCTGGTGTATTGTAGTCTGAGCTCTGGGGTCACAACCTTGGAATCAAGTGGACTCAGGTTTGAATTTCAGTACCACCATTGACTCCTTTCGTCCTTTGTAACAGTAGCTTAAACTCTCAGTTTTTAGCTCGCCTGTATATTAAGGATAGTACTGGCTACTTTTTCTGAAGTACTTAGAGTATAATAAACATGTGGGTAGACAGACTTTTTCCAAAAAGAGCCGGGTGTCAAATTTTTACACTCGGTGGACCACCAGATCTCTTGGTCAGCTCCACCATTTTGGCATGAAAGCAGCCATATATGATATGTAGATGAAGGGCTATGTGTCCGTGTTCCAATAAAATTTTGTTGCTGGACATTGCTCTATGAATTTCATGTGTCTTTCAGACATCACAAAGTGTTCTTCGTTGGATTGTTTTTCAACCTGTTAAGAACGTAAAACCCATTCTCAGCTCATAGGTTGTGCAGAAACAGACCACAGCCTGGGTTTGTCTCCTGGGCCGCACTTGGCCGATGCCTGCTGTGGTGGACACTCAATAATTGCTAGTTTCCTTCCCTGGTAAAAACAGTATGACGTGGGCAAAGCTGGAAATCATTACATCTGAGAGGGCAGAAGATTGCTTCTTGGCCTTTTGGCTAAGATCAAGTGTAGTATCTGAGAGGATAGAGGACTTGAGGCTTTTTTCAAAATCATTTTCAAGGTTATGTTCTCTTTTCAATTATCAAATTGTTTCGATTTTTTTACCTGGAAAAAGTGAGCACAGTTATCCTGATGTTAGTTTCTGTAATCTTGTAAATTTCTACCGCTTGTCAAATGTATGCTTTTAGCAGGGCAGCGTCTGATACATTGATTAAGATCTGGAGCATCCAGAGAATCTTGGTCATGGCTGGGCCGCCTCACAAAATGTTTGACTTTTCTCCATTTTTCATCAGGGGAGTTGAACGTTTTACTTTTGGTTGCTGTTCCTTAACGCTACCTTTGTTGAAATGCCATGCTGATTGTTCTCATAGTGGCTGTAAAGTCGGTTAACTCGCAAATCTTTCCTGCAAGATTTAGTCGGCTCTTGAGCCAAACTCATAGGACAAAACCCAAATTTGTAAACAAGGTCTGGAGAAGGAAATCAGAAAGTATGAGTTTAGAAATGACCTGTGGTTTGGATCTCAGAAGTAGCAAATGCGAGATACCACGGAGGAATGTTTTTTTTGCCCATTATAAAATTGTCAGAAGAGCCCCACTTGGATTAGCGTCGAGAATCAGATTGCATTACAGAGAAGTCCCGGTGATCAATTTGTTCTTCTAATTATCCTGAAATTGTGTTAAGCTAAATCATTCTCACAGTCATTGAGGCAGATAACTAAGCCTTGAAAACTCGACGTGGTAGAGTTTGTGTTATTAGATGTTTTCACTTTCTGGAAACCTCCACTGTTCACATTTTGAGGTTGGAAAGAATGTATGTGCATGTTATATATGTATTGCTGACCTTAAAAGTAAAACTACCAGTTATTTTACTGCAAAAGGTGGGTTTATTCAAGAATTAAAAAACAAACAAACAAAAAAACGTAGGCAGGGCACCTGGGTGGCTCAGTCGGTTAAGCGTCTGACTTCAGCCCAGGTCACGATCTCACGGTTTGTGAGTTCAGGCCCGCGTCGGGCTCCGTGCTGACAGCTCGGAGCCCGGAGCCTGCTTCAGATTCTGTGTCTCCCTCTCTCTCTGCCCCTCCCCTGCTCATGCGCTGTCTCTCTCCGTCTCTCGAAAATAAATAAACGTTAAACAACTAAACAAACAAAAGTAGGCAATTCTGGAGGACACAGGAAAGGTACGCTTTTGAAGGAGCAAAGGGGGGGTAGTTGGGTTGTGATGAGTTAACAACTTCAAGTCAGTTGGAGAAAACTGGGGGTTTGAAGTATGGTGGCTCTTCATCGACGGAGCTGTTGTCAGGGATGAGGAAAACATTTCTCCCTCCTGCTGGAGTAGTGGAATAATCAGTGTCCATGTGCAAGGTCGAGTCCGCCTCTTCCCGTTGGGTCCGCAATGGAGAAGGCATATGGAAAGGCGTGAGAGCTCCCCCTCCCGAAACCTCCCGAGTCCATTTTCGTGGGGGTTCCCATTACTGCTGTTCACATTCCCCCCTTTTGATCAGGATCTTTCCTTGGAAGCATCGCAGATCACCAGTCAGGTTCTCTGCATTTAGTGGTTTTATCTCTCGGTGCCAGGAAGGACCTTCTCTGGTGGTCACGTTCTCACCTCGGAGGGCGGGCGAGTACACAGCAGTTGGAAACCACTTAAGCCACATTGAGCAACAGGGAGGGTTGGGAGGGACAGCCCTCAGGCATTTTCCCATCTGAAGTCTGTACCTTCTCAAGACGGTCAGCACTGAGCCAGCATCAGCTTAGGGGGCACATCCTTTCTGCGGGGGATTGATAGACAGCAAGTGCACGGTCAGAAGCAACGTGACCGTTCCAAAGTGTATGTTGGTTCTAAACCAGAACCCTGGGTCTGAAGATATTTACAGGCCCTGTTTGGACTTAGGGAAGAAGGGTTTCTCACTGTGAAGGCCATCCCGGGGTCATGTTGCCTCCCGAAAGTCATCTCCTGAGGTGGCTATGCACCAAAATCATGAAGTACTGTAAGAGCACACGGAACCGAGTGCATTTGGGAACCTAGGGCCCACCTGTAACCATGAAGCAGTAGTTTTGAGCCCTTTTGCGAGAATAGCAACACTTTAAGGACGTTTTAAAACCCTGTTGTTCTCTCAGAAGAGCTGTTTAGAGCCTTGTGTGTTGTCAGTAACAGCCCGTAAAGTTGTGGATTCAGAAACCGTGAATCTGGATAAGAATCCAGAGTCTGTTCCTAGTTTAGACAAAAGAATGGCTTTTGTGGATTCTGAGCTTCCTAACCCTTCAGAAACGCTCACAAGATCGTAATGAGGCGGTTGCTGGAAAGGTCATCATCAAAAGAGGTTTCCCCCTTTGTAAGAGATTGGGAAATGCTGATAAAGGGCATTTTCTTTCTTCAAAAGAAGTGACAGTGAGAAAAAAATACACAGGCCTGGGCCAGACGGCTTGGGAAAGCAGTCTCCCCAGATGTTGTCGGCTTCGATTCCAGGAAATCATGTCACCAGATGGTATGCAGGTCCCGTCAGGGTTTGGGGCTTTCTTTAGATGTGTCACATGGATCTAAGCGTCGGCACAGGGGTTGGTGAACAGATCCTGATAAGGGCCTTTCCAATGAGTTTGAAGACTCTTCATGGAGGTGGTGTCTTTCCCAACAGACAGATCCTCCAGGTGGCAAAGTGTGAGGAGTTAAGATCATTGTCTCCTGTGCGCCAGGAAAAGATTGCTCTAGCAGAGCATGGGTATGTTTAATAGAAGCAACCAGACCTTTACAGTGCTGAAGATGTCTCCTTTTATCAACTGTGGGTCAAAGAGGGAGGGGCCAGAATGCACGGTCATTCCTCTATCTCCAAGGGTGACAATGTATGAGTTCCAAAAGGGGGAGGATCTGAGACACAGTCATTTTTTCTCACCAAATTTTAGCCACAGAAGAGGCACTGGCCTGTCTACAGGGGACGCTTCGGTCCAGTGAGGAAACATACAAACCATGACTGAAACATACTTCTATCCATGAGATGGGGGGAGCTGCATGAAATCCATTTGCCAAACCTCAGTTGGTCCACTGAGACAAGCCAAGTAAACCAGACCCTTCTTGCGGCCTTCCTCATATGTTCCCATCGATATGGGTTTATGAATGCTATCATTCTGTCAGTACGCCGATGGTTGAATGTGTGCGTGGTGGGACATAGAGGGAGCTTTAGAATTTCCGGGAGGTGGGGCGCCTGGGTGGCGCAGTCGGTTAAGCGTCCGACTTCAGCCAGGTCACGATCTCGCGGTCCGTGAGTTCGAGCCCCACGTCAGGCTCTGGGCTGATGGCTCGGAGCCTGGAGCCTGTTTCCGATTCTGTGTCTCCCTCTCTCTCTGCCCCTCCCCCGTTCATGCTCTGTCTCTCTCTGTCCCAAAAATAAATAAAAAACGTTGAAAAAATAAATAATAAATAAATAAATAAATAAAAGAATTTCCGGGAGGACCGGATCGTGATTTGGTCCAAACCCGAGTTTGCTTTCTTTATTCAACCGATAGTTGTTAGATTTCCAGATATTGACTCTCCTCTGGGGCTAATTGTTGGGCATCTCCGGTCAATTTTTCTCATTTGTCATTTGAAAGAACGTCCCTTTGGAACATGCCAGAGGTCTGGGTGTCAGTCTCCTTGAGAGCAGCACATGGAAATACCAGCAAGGTGGTATCCCTTGGCCCCCAGGGGGTCGCGTCTGGAACCCCTGGGAACCTTCGTAGCCAGAGCTACCAGCAAAAGTATGGTACCCAATAGAGGTTGGATGCAGGGGCCATTTTTAATCTCATCCCCGCTGGGGGTAAGGAAACCTTGTTGCTGCTGTCACATTCCAGAATCATGAGCTACCCCAAAGGCATACTGACTATCAGTATAAATGTTTGTGGTTTTGCCCTCGGCTAAAATACAGGCTTGAGTAAGAGCATATAAGTGAGCCTTGTTGGCCGAAGTAGCTGAAGATAAAGGTGACAGGCCTCAGGGACTTCAAAGGGAGTTGTAGTAGCATG
Organism: Neofelis nebulosa; assembly: GCF_028018385.1. NCBI lineage: Eukaryota > Metazoa > Chordata > Mammalia > Carnivora > Felidae > Neofelis > Neofelis nebulosa. The sequence goes on from NC_080800.1 coordinate 9,696,480, forward strand.
TCCAGCATGGTATTTACCATTTTTACTCTTTTTTTTTTTTTTAATGTTTATTTTTGAGACAGAGCATGAACAGGGAAGGGGCAGAGAGAGAGAGAGGGAGACAGAATCCCAAGCAGGCTGTGTGCTGAGAGCAAAGAGCCCGATGCAGGGCTTGAACCCACGGCTTGTGAGATCACGACCTGAGCCGAAACCAAGAGTCGGACACTTAACTGGCTGAGCCACCCAGGTGCCCCTCCCATTTTTATTCTTTAAGAACCCTTAGTAAGCTGGGAAAAGTGTGTATCGGTGAGAGGTGTTTCCTATAAGTTGTCACCCGGAGTCCAAAGGCGATCTGTCAGCCTTAGGCACTTGGGAGGGGCTTCATCAGGGGAGGGGGGGAGAAGGTGGCCCAGGTAAGGCTCTCACAGTGAGAGTTACTTGGATGAGGAGTAGTTAGCAGGGGTGTCTATTAGGTTTGCTCTTTCTATTTCATCAGTGGCCTGGACTAAGAGGACAGTGGCAGGAATGACCCTGGGGCAAGGGGACTGTCCCCCAGCCAGAGGGGCTGGTTGGCTGTAATACCCATTGGGGTGATGTTGGGGGAGGACTCAAGGGCATCCCCTCACCTCTTGCTCACAAAAAGGCAGGTTGCTAATTAGGATGTCTGAGGGCAGGGGCTTTTGGTGGACTTCGCTTTCAAGTCTCAAGGGGCTGTGTCATCCCCCTCTTTGCAAATAGTAGGGTTACGTTTGTTATTTTTTAGTAAAGCACACAGAGGCTGAGCCGTGTGAGGGACGTTCGGAATCCAGTTTCGACAATAGCCAGCCAGTGCAAGAAAGCCTTGTGATTGGCACTTAGTTTTAGGTTTGGAGAAATTGAGGATGCCTTAGAGTCTACCTGGATCCAAATCTGGTCTGTGTTCTGAGATCGTGTGCCCTAAATATCAAAGCCTGAGTTTGAACAAACTGTCATTTTTGTCTGCGGAGACTTTCATGTCCCTTTAAGGCCAAAGGTTTTAACAGGTGGATGTTGTCTTCCCATGTAGAGGTTTGAGAACGGGGACAGAAGCAAAGGGCCTGTGTATTGTGACAGGATAGAGCCGGCAGAAAACTTTGTGTCATCCAAATCAATTTTTAAGGTTTGTGAAGGGTTAAGGACTCTATGTAACCCTGGGGCATTACTTTCCGGGTGTCTTTCCATCCTTCCCAAATGAAGGTAAAAAGATACTCGCTATCCTTATCAACTGGCATATGGGAACAGATCCCTGGGAATGGATGTCAGTAGCCCGTGAGGGTTGGGAACAGTGGGGTGCCACGGGACCCCGGTGCTGTTCAGTGCTCGGAGGTCCTGGATAGAGTTCTGTCCTTGGCCGTTGGGTTTTCTCACAGGTAGAATTGGGGTGTTACAGGGACCATTGCAGGGGATAATGAGGCCCTGAGCCTTGTAATCCTCTGCGGTGGGCATGATGCCTTGAAAGGCTTCTTTGTGTGTAGGCTATTAATTCTAGGGATCAGTTTGAATCTTGATGGGAGGTACCCTGTGGGTTCTGCTGGTGTCCGTTGAAGACTGCCCATAAAGAGGACGGTAGCTGAGCCAGTAGGAATAAATGATCAGCGATCGGTACCCCCAGCCTCTGCCACAGTGCCATCAGAGACAGAGCATAGGAAAAGATGCCAACGGGTCATTGATTTCCCCCTGTTGGCTGTTTTGGTTACTACTCTCAAATTCTAGAATTATTTTCCTCTTTTGGGAGAGAGAAATTCCGGCATATTTTTCTAAGAAATCTGGGCCCAGTGAATGAGTAGGGAGGGGTGGAGGAACCAGGGAAGAAAGGGTGTATATCTCTAAAAGGGCCTCGACAAAAGGGAGCCGGTTCGGAGATGGGAGCCTGTTGAGGTTGACCAGAGACCCCCACTGTTGGAAGTGTTTTAGCGCTCCGGGGCAGGGGCTGATTTACGGCGGTGTCGGGAACAACAGAGACAGACTTCTTCCCAATCTGGATAGTCGTTGCTGCGAGCTGATCAAGAGGGATGATTGGGAAGAACGCCTGGAGCTCCTGGCAGCCCCACTGTAGACAGCAAGATGGAGTCACTCCTGTCCGGCAGGGGCCTGCGTCGAGCAATGATACGAACGGCTGAGGGTACTAACAACGGTGAGCTCTCCCCGGGACCGGCACCGGCTGACGACGCCCCAGAACCGATCAGCAGCAGAAGCAGGGGAGGGGTGCAGGTGCCCAGGACTGACCAAATCCCTTTAAAAGGGGGAGGGCTTTTGCAGTGGTCGGGCCCCGCAGACGTGACCCTGAGCGCCTGAAAAGGGAGCTGCCGCCGAAGGCTCCGGCCGAAGAGAACGGAGAGCCTCCACCGCTTGAACAGAAGGGGCGGGAGGGCCGAGCGCAGACCCGGCCCGGGGCCTCCTCTCAGCTGCGCTCCCGCACACCGACTTGGCGGCGGCCTCGTTCACTTCCTACCGCCTGTGTTATCTCGATCGTCGCGTGCCTCGTCCTAGGTCCTGCGCCGTGTGCGGGGAAGAGGCCAAGTTAATCACGGGCTCCAATGTCACTGGGTCTGGAATCCCGAACCCGCTTTCTCATTACGTTCACCTTGCTTTAGGACCAAGCACAGCTGGCGCTGCGCAAAGACCCAACTCGTGCGTGCGCCTTCACGGCGTGCTCGCGACAGTTGGCATGGTCGGCAGGGAACTGAGTCACAGCCGAGACCAGGGGAGATTGCCTCGGAAAGGCACTTGGAAGGTTAAAAAGGATTAAACCGTTTGGGGACGTTGCAAAGATAAATGCCACTACTGGCCAAGTTAGCCTAGAACTTGGCAGAAAGACGCCAACAGAAAATGTGGAAAAACCTGTATACACATGCGAGGTATAAGTGGGAAATAGAGCCGCACACGGTTCAGAAGCTGTGAATTGCAGCCAGTAGCTTGCAAAAAAGAAAGAAAGAAAGGTCCGGGCACTTGGTAAATACCTAAAAACAATGGTGAAAAGGGCAAAGCCCTTCGTGTCCCGGGCGCCCATTGCACGGGTACCTACCTTACTGATGAGAACCATCCTGCAGTTAGACTAGGAACAGCAAAGGGGTGAGGAGCTAGCTAATAGACTAATAAGGAAGGACAAAGCCATGAATAGTTTAAGTTTCAAGGACGAAACACCCTTGGGACCCCGGGACCCCCATCTTGAGGACCCAGGAGACCATGATGACCTCTAGGGGGGTGACTATCAAATCAGACTCTGCTTCTGCGGGTTAGGGGCTTTGGGGTGTCAGCTGGTGCTGGTCTTGGTGACAATCTTGTAGCTGCAATGCCCTTAACTGTTGGCATCATTGCTGGATACAGGTTCCTGCTTGACATGAGTGACTCCATCTTGCTGTCTACACCCATCATGGGGAATTAGGACGTTGGAAAGGAAACCGTAGCAGAAACTACGCTTGTGGTTTTGTTTAGGAGCCTTCATCTGTTGGAGCTGAACATTGAAAATTTTAGCCCTCTTTCTTGTAGGTGACTCACCTAGGCAAGCTAGTTTGCCAGGTTAGTCGAATCTGAAGTGGTCAGTTGCCCATCCCATCCTGGTCATCTTAACGAAAGGGGAAAGATCCTGGAGCAGTGATAAACATGGACTTAAATGTTACCCCGATGGATTCAGCACCTAAAGACCAGAATTTTCTTTAAAGATAGTTTGGAGTCGATTATAATAATCGTGAATGGATTCATCAAGCTTCTGTGTATAAGCCTGAATTTTGTTCCAGTCAACAGGCTTAGGAAAAGCCATTATAATTGCTTGCTGGCGATTTCCAGCAAGTTTTCTAGCATCTTGCCAAAGGGTAGGGGTCTGTTTCTCTAAATCCTGCTCAGGATTTTCCCACTGGGCTAGTTTCGCCCAACGAAACTGAGTTTGAATATTTGGTGGTGGGAGGGTGCGGGGTGGAGAAGAGGCCTCAGAAGCCTTTTTTTCTTTTTAATTGTTTGCCTCCTTCAGTTTATAAATTGTATCTTGGAGAGAGGCAATTTTACATTCCCGAGAGTGTTTGGAAGCTTCAAAATACCAATTAAAATAGAAATCCCATTCAGTTTTGTCATTTTCGAACCATGGTTGTTGTCCAATTCAGCTTTGAGAAAATTAAGTTTGGGGAGATTGAAAGTTCCCCTTAGTGGCCATTGAAGTTCTAAATTACTTCTGGTTAAGTCAGTCCATTTATTTATAAATGTGCGTGTGGAGGGCCCATAGTGCTTAAACATAAAACCGGCCAGAGTCCCAGTGGGTGGCGGGGCGGTGGGTGTCCTCAAAGCGCTCAAAACATTTCGGTGACTGGGATCCCATTTCTTAGAGGGTTTTCGGGAGCCAGCCTGGTTCCAGAAGGAATCGGATGAAAGTCCCGCACAGCTCTGGGAGGCGCAGTTCCAGTGGAAAGTCTGATTTTGAAAATGAAATCAGACCGAAGGCCAGCCTGGTTCTGAAAGAGGACTTCAACCGTCTGCATTCTGTCCTCAGTCTACTTTCTAATTAAGTTCTCCTCTCCAGCTTATCTCTTTTGTTTTATTATTTTTTTAATGTTTTATTTAGTTTTGAGAGGGCATCAGTGGGGGCGGGGCAGTGAGAAGGGGGGAGACAGAGGATCCAAAGCGGGCTCTGCGCTGGCAGCAGCAAGCCGGACGCGGGGCTCGAACTCACAAACCGGGAGATCGTGACTTGAGCCCAAGTCTGACGCTCAACCAACTGATCCACCCAGGCGCCCCTCCAGCTTCTCTCTTAACTCGGGCAGAACGCCCTGAGGGCACAGCATCCCCTGATGGGAACCCAAACTTACCGCTCAAGCAGTAAGGACCTCCCTGTGCCAGCAAGACCCCCGTGATGGACCCCAAGACAAATGATTGGTTGCCCTGACCTTCACTACCCACCTGCATGTACCCCCCACCTTTGCCCCGCATTTGCCTTACTTAAACCTAGAAGTGTTCCTGGCACTTTGCAGACAGTCTCCGAGATGCTGGTCCACTGTCTTCCCAGTGGTGGCTTCGCTCAACTAAATCCCTTTTTTGTTTCACTACCGCTCGTCCCTCTGCCTTTGGATTTTGTCGGTGGCCAGTGGCCGAACCTGCTCCGTGGGTAGTGCGCCTGTTTGCTCACCCGCCCCGCAGCTGTCGGGGGTCCTCTCTGGATCTCCCCTCTGCTCACGAAGTAACATTAACCTTAAAAATAGACACTGCCAGGGACTCCTGGGTGGCTCAGTCGGTTGAGCATCCGACTTCGGCTCAGGTCATGATCTCACGGCTCATGGGTTCAAGTCCCATGTCGGGCTCTGTGCTGACAGCTCAGAGCCTGGAGCCTCCTTCAGATTCTGTGTCTCCCTCTGGCTTCCCCTCCCCTACTTGTGCTCTCTCAAAAATAAATAAATATAAAAAAAAAATAGACACTGCTAGTTATTTTACCAGCAACAGATGGGTTTATTCAGGAATAAAAGAGAATTGCGAAGAAAGAAGCTGTGACAAGATTGTAGGCAAGTCCGGGGCATAAAGGAAAGGTAGGCTTTTGAAGGAGACAAGGGGGGAGTTGGGGGGCTCTTAGGAACTAAAGTCCATTGGAGGAAACTGGGGGGTCAAAGAGTGGTGGCTTCTCATTTTCTGAACTGTTTCCTGGGCACGGGGAAGGCACCTCTTCCTTCTGGAGTAGCAGAGCAGTATCCATGTGCAAGGTCAAGTCTGTACAAGGTCACATCCGCCCCTTTGGTTGTGTCTGCAATTGACTAGGAGTGGGAGGGCGGGAAAGCTCCCCCTCCCAAATCTCCCGACTCCATTTTTGTGGGGATTCCCGTTACGAATGTCCACCGTATGTTATTATAAAGTAATGTTTGTTTGCTTTTTAAGAGTATGGTGTGTCAGAGAAAGTACACATGATCTGTTGACATTATGATGTAATTCCTTCCCGTGTATGCTTTTACATGAGTCTACTCTATACTCTGTGTATTTTGTAGGGATGGTTCATTTGTTACTATTGTGATTGAAATGTTTTCTTGTTGCCAGTTTGAGGTGTAATTGACATAACATTGGGTGAGTCTGAATGAAATCTTTTAAGCTTATATATATATATTTTTTTTTTGAGGGGTTGGTATATGAGCATATTCCTGTTTACAGTAAAATGCTGACCTCTTTTCCTAGCTTCAGTCTCTGTGTAGTCTTTTATATAATTTTTGATATAGACGGTTATTGGCCAGGATTTATGATGGCGGAACTACAGCTATGGAGAAGTTAGGTAACTTTAAAGAGGATACAGTGTCAATAAATCACCTTGCATCCCTTCTTGAAAAACCAAAGTTTTAATCACCTGAAGTTGTTCTTTCTTCAGTCTGGTTTTCGTGTAGTAATTCGTGACAGCATTCAGCTTCCACTGCAGTATATCAAGTCTTCTTGAAGACCCGACCTTGGCTTTCAGCTGGCCCCTGCCTCCCTTGCCAGCATTCCCTTACACTCCCTCTTGGACCAGTGCCTGTGGCCACCCAGCTTTCAGTCCCCAGATGTGACCTCCTGGCCTCGGTGCCGTCACACGTGCTGCTCTTTCTGGAACACTGGTTTCTCCCCTCTGCTGGCCACACCTTAAAAGCAGTTTCCTCCAAGGGGCCTCTGATGATAACCAGTCTCTCTCTCTCCTTTTTTTGAATGTTTATTTATTTTGAGAGAGAGAAAGAGAGCACAAAGAGAAGAGAGAGGGAAGCGAGAAGAGAGGCAGAGACAGAAGTACAGCAAAAATCCCAAGCAGGCTCCACGTGGTCAGTGCAGAGCCTGACATGGGGCTCGATCCCACGGTTCGTGAGATCATGACCTAAGCTGAAATCAAGGTTGGATGCTTAACCGGCTGTTTCATTGTTTGCTTCTTTGATACTTGTTCTCGCTGCACAGTGTCAAGCTGGTAACATTGGGTGAAATAAATGGAATGAAGAACTTTTGTTGTTATGATGTAAGTTTCTTCCTTGTTATTAAGAATTAATTAATGTAAATGATTAAAGTCTTAAATGACTTTAAGTGGTTAATGCTGATTTTGTTCACATTATCTCTTCCCTTCTCTTCTGCTGTTATAAAATCTATGCCTTTATTTTTTAGAGCCGTGCTCCGATTTCTGCGAAACTTGTGGCCAATATGCTGTCAGTGGCTGGGGCAGATCACATCATCACCATGGACCTGCACGCCTCTCAGATCCAGGTTCCCGCCTTTTCTTTCTTGCCCTCGGTTGTGACCGGGGGCTTAGTGCAAGTGGTTAAATCCTGATTCTGTTCAACTGTTTTCGAGGGAGGTAACGTTACTCGTGGTCGCGTTTGTATACGGTGGCTCTCTGGGATTTTCGTCTTTACTGAACTTGGGACTATAGTTCAATGTAGTTATCACCTGACTCTGCCACCAACCTCTGTCCAAACAGTTCTGGGGCGGTGGGAATGGCTTCTTGGTAGTAAAGTGTATAATTCCATCTCAGCTTCTCGACAGTCATGGGAATGGCAGAGTTGTATGTTTTTTAACCTGTTCACAACTGAGTTCCTTTATGAAACAGGCCAAATTGTACTGTACCTGCTCTGTAATACAGCAAACATGAAACATTTAGCTTGTAATAAGGTGCTTGAGGCACAACAAATCTCTTCACTCCCTTGCAAAGCCATTCTCCTATTGCTTAGAATACAGGCAGGGGGCACCTGGGGGGCTCAGTCGGTTGAGTGTCCGACTTCGGCTCAGGTCATGATCTCACGGCTTGTGAGTTCGAGCCCCGCGTCGGGCTCTGTGCTGACAGCTCGGAGCCTGGAGCCTGTTTCCGATTCTGTGTCTCCCTTTCTCTCTGACCCTCCCCCGTTGATGCTCTGTCTCTCTCTGTGTCTCAAAAATAAATAAACGATAAAAAAAAAAAAATACAGGCAGTCATAATATAATAGAATGTGTCTCCAAACATAATGGATGGGACTGAAGTAGGCTCCTGGAACATATCTGTCTTTTGATTTAATTCTGTTAAAATTCAGAGAAGGGAGTCTGCTGAAAAGGCTTCTTTTGAATGCAAAATTCAAGTTTTACTGCTCTCTGCAGGGATTCTTTGACATCCCCGTGGATAATTTGTACGCGGAGCCCGCGGTCCTGCAGTGGATCCGGGAGAACATCGCCGAGTGGAAGAACTGTATCATAGTTTCACCTGACGCCGGGGGAGCCAAAAGGTAGCCAAGTGCGCGACGTTTTTCTTTTCCTTTTTTTTTTTTTAACGTGTTAGGTAAGGAAGCACGTGTTTTAAATTACTTAACGCTCTATTTTCGTAAATGAATGAGTAAGGGGTCTACAGTCTTGCAGAGAAGGGTGCCGTCAACTTTAACATTTCCTCCTTCATGAGAGAAGCACACACACACATTTGTTTCCAGCAAAGAACATGTTTTACTTGAGGTATTTTTTCAGTTATGTTTTCCTAAACAAATTTCTTTTTAAGGTTTATTGTTGAGAGAGACGGAGAGAGGCAGAGCGTGAGCGGGGGAAGGGCAGAGAGAGGGAGACACAGAATCCCAGGCGGGCTCCAGGCTCCGAGCCGGCAGCACAGAGCCCCATGCGGGGCTCGAACTCCGGGACCGTGAGATCATGACCTGAGCTGAGGTCGGAGGCTTAACCGACTGAGCCCCCCAGGCGCCCTGAGTTACGTTTTTCTGATTATGAAAGTAATGAGCTTCATTGGAAAATAAGGCTTTTAATTAACACAATTGACTAAGCTAGTCCTTCCTACTACAAATACTTGACAGTGGGAGCCAAAGTAGAACAGAATTTTAAAAAAGAAAACTGTGTCTATCGAGCACCGAGGACAAAGGAAGTATCCGGGACCAGGAAGTGAAGAAGGGCTGAAAACCATGCTCGAGTGGCCTGGGGGTTCGGGTATCAGATCCAGGAAGAGGCTGGTAATTTAAGTGTTAGCTGTCCCCATAGAGGTCTCCAGAGAGAAGGGAGGGAGACAGTCTTCACTCAGGCCTTTGGAGGTGGGGGACAAATTAGCCACCCGTGAGAAATCAAACTGAGAGCCTGTGCCGTGTGCAGATACACGTCAAACTCTGCATCCTGCCCCTGTGCCCGCCCCACCCCCGCACCATGTGGGGCAGGAGAGTCCCTACGTTGAGAAAATTTACACAAAAATTGATCCCAGGCTACAGAGCTCCTGCAGTGGGAGAATCCCACAAGCCCAGCCACTCTGTAAGCACTCCGCACTGAAGACAACCTCATGCCTGATGATCCAAGTTCAAAAACCGGGAGGGTGCAGCCCACCCAGAGCCAGCGTGTGCAGATAACACGGCGGCGGGCCGCCAGCACCGTGGGGGTGACGGAACGATTACCGGACTGTAAAATTACTGAGTTGGACAGAAATTGACGTGGTGCTAAAAGCACGGTACTGAGCTGCAAATCTCGCGGGCTTTGCAGACTCCGGGAGTTAAGGAGCAGTCGGTACCGAGTTCACGATGAAGGGTGACGATGATAGAACGTTGATTCGGTACGGGGTGCTTTACTGCGGCCTGAGGCTTGCTGACCTTGTAGAAGTGTGCGGCGGCCAACTGGGAGAGGAAGACAGGGTGGCATGGGGTTGAGTGCCCAGGTAGGCGTCTCCATCAGGAAGGGAGAGGAGCAGAAGAGCTCTGTCCATCAGTCCAGTGCAAAAGCCAGTCAGCTGCTACATGTGCCGGGAGAGTGACCTGTGACGGTTGACCTTCAGGACGTCTTTAAAATGCAGATGCCGCATTTGGCTCCCTCGTCCACCTGCAGCCCAGCGAGGGGCCTAGAATGGAACTTAAAAGCTTATGAGGAGCCTGGGAAGCTGTCCTAAAGGCCACGCAGGGAAGCGAAGGTCCTAATTCTCAGAAGAGCCTCGATGAGCACCGAGCTGCTGTCTTGACAGTTTGGTTCCCCGCTCTGGAGAAGGGGACGACCAGGTGGGGCTGGGCCTCCGACAGCAGCAGGAAGTGGCCGTTGACAGGAAGGAGACACAAATACATAAAAGCCAGAAACAGAAAGTTATCTTGCAGAGACCCCAGCCGGGCAGCAGCAGGGCCCTCAGCCGGGACCTCCAGGTCAAAGCTCAGCGAGTGTTGTCAGCTTAAGAACACCGGGGAACGGGAGTGACATTGTGCAGTTCCTCGTGCAGGAAATGCTTGTGGTTTCCTTGGAAACTTCCATTAAGTGCCGCCGTGGAATCTGCATTCATATACAGGGACTCCTCCGGCCTGATACAGGGTTACAGAGCTGAACAAGTGGCCGCTTTTTTAAGTTTTTTTTTATGTTTATTTGTTTTTGAGAGACAGAGAGACAGCATGAGCAGGGGAGGGCAGAGACAGAGGGAGACACGGAATCCGAAGCAGGCTCCAGGCGCTGAGCTGTCAGCACAGAGCCCGATGTGGGGCTCGAACTCACGGACCGCAAGATCATGACCTGAACCAAAGTCAGACGCTTCACCGACTGAGCCCCCCAGGTGCCCCAGAATCCACCTATGTAAAGTGCACAGCTCAGTGGTTTTCAGCGTATTCAGGGTATCCCTCACTACTGTCACATTCCAGAACATTTTCACCACCCCAAAAAGAAACCTGTACCCACAGCCAGTGACTCTGTGTTCCCGCTCCCCCCAGCCACCCCTGATCTACTTTCTGTCTTGCCTTCCTGTGTTGCCTCTCTGGACATTTCGTATGGACGGATCGTGTAATACGTGGTCTTTGTGTCTGGCGTATTCCTTTTCCTTAAGCAGAGAAAAAAAGACTTTGGCAGCTGATCAACCAAAAGAATAGATTCCATAAATTTGTGTGGCCTTTCCTATCCCAATGCTGTTTTTTATAGAGAGTCTAAAAATACACGTGCTGTTAGCAAACCTTCAAATTGGGTAATGTCCCCCATTTCCTTCTTTAGAGACCTCAGTTCTTCCCAGTTTCAGAATTCTTTTGTTTGCACACGTCTCCCTTTTTATTTGACACAAAGGGTGATGTGCTGTGCACAGTTCTTCAGTCTCCAGTCTCCACTCCACTTCCTTGTTCGGTCTTAGCAGTGTTTCATTGTTCTTTTTTTTTTTTTTTTTTAGTTTTTGTTTATTTTTGAGAGAGAGAGACAGAGCACAAGGCGGGGAGGGGCAGAGAGAGAGGGAGACACAGAATCGGAAGCAGGTTCCAGGCTCCGAGCTGCCAGCACAGACCCCGACGCGGGGCTCAAACTTGCGAACATGAGACCATGACCTGAGCCAAAGTCAGATACTTAACCGATGAGCCACCCAGGCGCCCCAAATGCTTCATCGTTCTTTAGAGCTGAGGGGTACGTCCTTTGTGTGCATGTGTCCTAATTCCTTTCACATGACCCCTCCCCCCCCCCCCCCCCCCACTCGTAGGGACTGTTGTTTTGTACTCTGACACGCGCTCCTACAGCACGAACTTCCTACCTTGGGTACGCATTTGCAAGCAGGATACGTTCCGAGGGCAGTTGCCAAGTCTTTCACAAAAGATAGACCGGTCGACAGTCCCCAGTATGAATGCCGGTGACTTTATTAACCAGATAGTGATAATATGGCCTCTTTTCCTGTTAATTCTGGTTGCTGTGGATAAGGTCAAGCATGCTTTCTGGCATGTTTATTTTCCAAGATGGCCTATTCGGCCTATTCGTACCTTCCTGTGTTGTCTTATTGGCTGAGGGCCTTTTCCTTTGACTCATTAGGAGTTTTGTGGAGGCAGGATTTCTTGCCTTGGTGCATTTTTATTCCCTGCAGCACTTTTAGAACATTCTTCTGTACTCATTTATCTCCTTTTCACGTTACGGCTTCTGGGTTTAGGAAGAATTCACCCTTCTGTTGATCTTTCTTCTCCCACGAATTCATATATTTGAAAGTAAATTGCCCTTTTCCTTTTTAACGTTCCAGTTTTTCTTCCATCTGGTATTTGTTTTGGAACTAAGTGAAGAAGAATCCCTGTTGATTTGAGACACCATTTTATATACCAAATCCCCCCCCATCCACTTGCCAACCCTTGCTTTTCAAAATCCAGAATCAACTAACCAGAGTTCATGGCCAGCTGTTTTTTTCAGATCCCCTTTAAACCACCCCTCTTACCTCTGCCAGGAAAAGTCCAGCTTTTGGGGGGCACACATTGTAGATTTTTTTGCCACCTCCTCTCCTTTTCTTCTTCCTATTCTGGACTAAGCTGTTCCCCACCTGGCAGGACAACCGCACAGGTAACGCAGGGTACATGCACTTGACGTTATTGGCGCCATCTTTGCGTGATGCAAAAAAGCCATTTCATCGAAGAAAATAATCTAATTGATTATCTGATCAATTAGAACTTAATGCCTTAGTAAAAGCTTTAAAGCCTGACTTGTTGCAGGTAAAACTTAATATTGCCACAAGAGGTCACTCTTGGATTGTCTTTGAAGCTCGATTGGGCGGACAGCTAAGGGAAAAGAAACCTTAGAAGGTAACACCGCCGCTGAGATGGTCTGCGTTCACCTGACACTGCTGTGGGACGTTGGTGAAACGAAATAATTGAGATTTGGGGGGAAAGAAGGGAAAGACGGGTTTAGAAGAAGTGGAAATGAAAATATGTATGTTACTTTTGTTGTAGCTTTTTCTGCCTAAGATTTCTGCCCGATACATTGTCTCCACATCATTTGTTAGGAGTAAGTCTTAACTCTCGTATACAAGGCAAAGAAGAGTTGTATAGCAGGTGCCTCACCGATAAGCCTGGCCTGCCACCTTGCCTTTCTCTTGCCTGCTCTGCCCTTTCTGAGGGGATGACTTTGGAGCATTTGCCATAGATGAGCAGAGAAACTCCTGGTTTACAAATCTCAAGGCCCCGAGTGTAGTGAAAGCCATTTGCATAAGCTGACGTGTTAACATGGATTTGTGAGCCCCCTGGCTGCACCCCAGACTGAGCAAACGGCAGTTTCTGAATAACTGCATTTTCGTTGTGCCCGTAATTTTTTGTTTTCACATACACTGTGTTTTCATGCTGGTAAACACACGGCTGTTGTCTTAGGCCTTTTTTTTTTTGAAGTTGTTATTTGAATTCCAGTTAGTTAACATACAGTGTCATGTTAGTTTCAGGTGTACAGCCTTGTAATTCAACACATGCCCGTGATCTCTTTTTTTCTTTTTTAAAGTTTATTGACTTATTTTGAGAGAGAGAGAGAGAGAGAGAGCGAGCACAAGTGGGGGAGGGTCAGAAGGAGAGGCAGAACCCCAAGCAGGCTCCACACCATCAGCACAGAGCCTGATGTGGGGCTCGAACTCCGGACCCATGAGATCCTGACCTGGACCGAGATTAAGAGTCGGACGCTGATTTTTAAAAGGCGGAAGAGGGGCGCCTGGGTGGCTCAGTCGGTTAAGCGTCCGACTTCGGCTCAGGTCATGATCTCACGGTCTGTGGGTTCGAGCCCCGCGTCGGGCTCTGTGCTGACAGCGCGGAGCCTGGAGCCTGCTTCCGATTCTGTGTCTCCCTCTCTCTCTGACCCTCCCCTGTTCATGCTGTCTCTCTCTCTGTCTCAAAAATAAATAAACGTTAAAAAAAAAAAATTAAAAAAAAGAAAAAAAAAGGCGGAAGAGTCTTGTGCGCGTGATTTTTAAAAAGTACGCACAAACGCTAACAAATGGCACACCGCTTTCTCATCTGGAACTTTTATCCAGTGGTCCAGGCACCTGGCATTCATCCCCAGCTGCCACAAACACAAGGCCCACTTGTCGCCGTGGTTTGCCTACTGTGCATCCCAGGCCGGGCCTGGCTTTTCTAGTGAGAGCTGATTATCTCCGGATCTTGGGTGTGGTTGGTTCCTAAACTACAGCTTGAAACCGTAAGAGCTTTTGTTAACGCTGACAGTGTTTAACTCGTCTGTCCTCTGTCGGCGTCTCGGTGTCTCGGAGCAGGGTCACCTCGATTGCGGACAGGCTGAATGTGGAATTTGCCCTGATTCACAAAGAGAGGAAGAAAGCAAATGAAGTGGACCGGATGGTTCTGGTGGGCGACGTGAAGGACCGCGTGGCCATCCTCGTGGACGACATGGCCGACACGTGTGGCACCATCTGCCACGCTGCGGACAAGTACGTGGATGGTTTGGGCAAACGGGAGAACGTGTCATTAAGAAAGGAAACGTGGCAGCTTTAAAAAAAATAAAAGGGGGCCTGTTTCTACTAATTCTTGCTGCGGTGGCTTGGGCGTGGCCTTTCAGACCAAAGGATGTTCTAGGCCCATTTATTATTTTGTTTCTTGGTGGGGAAAAAAAAAAAAAAGTACAGGCCTTTATGGCCCGGTTTTCACTTTTAAGGATGCGCTTTCAGTGTATTTGAAAAAGGGTCAGAGAGGGCGCTGCCCCTGAAACCGAGCAAACCGAGCACAGAAGAAAAGAGACCGTGTTGCGGGCGTCTCTGGGCCTTGGCCCCTTCTGTTCCGCCTTCGTTCCAGCTGCCTCAGCTGCTGGCTCCGGAAGGATTGAGAGCAGCGTTGTGGGGAGTGGGGGCCACCCCACCCCCCAGCCACGTGTGGCCCTGGAACACTTGGGGTGCGGCCAGCGTGCACACCAGGTTTCAAAGACAGCACGAAACAAAGAATGCAGACTGTCACAGTAATCATTTTATAGTGACGTGTGTCAAAATGATGGTATTCTGGCTTGATTAGGTTAAACCTGCGGTTCTCAACCAAGGGCATCTGTGCTCTCTGGGGGACATTCGACGGTGTCGGCAGACTTTTTTGGTTGTCACAACTGAGGGGAGGGCGTGGCTAGTGGGGTGAGGCCGGGGATGCTGCTCAGTGAAGAATTGTGTGGGCCCAAGGCCAAGGTTGATTATCCCTCATTTAATGGAATACAAAGTGTCTTGCTAGTACACAGCTTAAAAGATTCTTTTTTAGGCTAATACACGTGAGTGAAATTCGTTTTTGGTTTTTGTGGAACGCACTTGTTGCTTTTTTTTTTTTTGAGAGAGAGAAAGAGAGAGTGAGCGAGCTTGAGCAAGCAGAGGAGGGGCAGGGAGAGAGAGGGAGAGAGAGAATCTCAAGCAGTCTCCGCACCCAGCATGGAACCCGATGCAGCTCGATCCCACCACCGTGAGATCATGACCTGAGCCGAAATCAAGAGTCGGATATGTAACCGACTGAGCTACACAGGCACCCCCACGCTTTTTGCTTTTTGTTTGTTTGTTTGTTTAATGTTTGTTTATTTTTGAGAGCGAGAGAGCGCAAGCGGGGAAGGAGGAGAGAGAGACGGGGGCCAGAGGATCCGAAGCAGGCTCCGTGCTGACACCAGAAAGCCTGATGGGGGGGCTCGAACTCATGAACCGTGAGATCATGACC
This sequence comes from Neofelis nebulosa, assembly GCF_028018385.1. Lineage (NCBI taxonomy): Eukaryota > Metazoa > Chordata > Mammalia > Carnivora > Felidae > Neofelis > Neofelis nebulosa. Next base: position 9,711,758 of record NC_080800.1, read on the forward strand.
TGAGCCAAAGTCAGACGCTTAACTGACTGAGCCACCCAGGCGCCCCACACCTCCTGCGTCTTAACTCACCCTAAGGGGAGGATGTTTGAAGAATATGTGTGTACCCTTAATTTTTCTGTTTCCTGTTCTACAGGCTACTCTCAGCTGGAGCCACCAAAGTTTATGCTATCCTGACGCACGGGATCTTCTCTGGGCCAGCTATTTCCAGAATAAATAATGCCGCCTTTGAAGCTGTTGTGGTCACAAACACCATCCCGCAAGAGGACAAAATGAGACACTGTCCCAAGATTCAGGTACTTCTACAGTGTAGGCAGAACGAAGCCGCGAGGAACCTACATCCGATCCCCCAAGATAGCTTTGAGTCCTTCTGCGTGTGACGGCGAGCGCAGGGAGAGCCGGCAGAGGTCACGGCTGCCTGTAACACAGGGCGCGATTCACGCGAGGTCTGGGAAAGGCTGGGGCCGGCAGGGGTCAAAGTCAGAAGTAGGCAGGCAGCCAGACCACCCTGGAAAAGCAGTAAAAAACGGGCCGTGCCAAAGCTAAGCAGAATGACCGTCTGACCCAGTAAGTCTGCCTCTAGCTCCGGAGCCCCAAACTTGAAAATGGGCATGCATCCAGAAACGTGCACACACGTTCATAAACCACGCTATTCGCAGTAGCCAAAGGCTAGAAGCAGCCAAATAAATGTCCATCCACGGGTGAATGGGCAACCGAGGCGTGGTCCATCCGTCCAGTGGAATAGCATTCTCCCTTAAAAAGGAGGGATGTTCTGACACGTTGGGACAACGTGGATGAACTTGGAAAACGTTATGCTAAGTGAAAGCGAGCAGACTCACCAGGACACACATCGTGTGATCCCGCCTCTCTGAGGGGCCTAGAGCAGTCCAGTGTGGAGGCAGAAACTGGGGTGGTGGGTGCCAAGGACTGGGGGGTGGGGCTGGGGATATAGTGTTTACTGGGGACGGTTTCTGTTGGGGATGATGAAAACAGCTTGGAAATGGGTAATAGCCATGGCTACACAACATTGAGAATGCACTTCAAGCCACTGTGGTTAAAATGGCAATTTCTAGGTTATATATATTTTACCACAACTTTTTTTAATGTGTATTTATTATTGAGAGAGAGAAAGACAGAGTGCGAGCAGGGGAGGGGCGGAGAGAGAGAGGGAGACACAGAATCCGAAGCGGGCTCCAGGCTCCGAGCTGTCGGCACAGAGCCCGAGGCGGGGCTCGAACCCACGAACCGTGAGATCACGACCCGAGCTGAAGTCGGGCACTTAACCGACTGAGCCACCCAGGCGCCCCCACAGGTTTTAAAAATGGAGGGGAAAAAACACACGGCGCTAAGGATCTTTAGAGCTTTCCTCCTTCCTGTCCTTCCTGACTTGGGAGGCCATTAGAGAATTGGTGATAATCATGTTCTACCAACTGCCCTGAGCGAAGTTGAAAGGATTTGGGTCCCCATTTTGGGACACACCCACACTTATCCATCTGTGGATGGTCTGTGGCTGTCGTCACGCTACAGTGACTGAGTTCAGTGTGGCCCGCAAAGCTGAAAATACTTACTACTGGGCCCTTTACCGATCGCTGACCCGAGTTAGGTGATCCCAGCCGTGCTGTTAAGGGACACAGTCACTGTGTTTTTGGAAACCAAGAGACAAAAGAACCATCCATGTAACGATTGAGTAAAATGAATCTAAAAACAATCAACATCCCAAGAAAAGGATGTCTCTGATTTACAGCGACTCTGAAAAGCCTCTGAGTATCTGTACTGAAAATCTCGCTTCCGGGATCCCATATGTGTTTGTAATTTGAAGATAGACCCAAACTGTCTCTCAGAAGAAATGGGTGTAGAAGACTGATGGTAGCATGTCTTGGTGGCCTGGAGAAATCCTTTCTCAGCTCTCTGGCTTTTGAGTTTTTAATTAAATATGACTGAGATGTCCCACTGTCCTCTCCCCTTTTCTGTTGGCGTCTAGGTTATTGATATCTCGATGATCTTGGCAGAGGCGATCCGAAGAACACACAACGGTGAATCTGTGTCTTACCTGTTCAGCCACGTCCCGCTATAGATCCCGGATGTGGGGTACGGAGCAGGCCTGTTCTGGCTGCTGGCTTGTGTGCATTTGTCTCTTCTTAGTTTTAGGACTCAGCAATTATAGGATAATGCAAAAAGCATTCGATCTTTGTATACCGCAGGAGCCATGGTTTTTCTCCTCCTCAAGCTCAAGACCATTTATTTCCAGTTTGGGGTAAGGGTGGTGGTTATTTCATCTTGTTAAGTGAACTGTCGTTAGTGAGCTATGTTTTGTCATCCCGACTTGTTCTAGTAGGTGACCTCTTTGTTTGTTTGTTTGTTTGTTTTTTTTCAGTGTTTTGAGGCCACAACTCAAAATATATATAATTCCACTGTGTACGTTCATAGTTTATATATTTTGAGGTTGCCAAAGGTGACTTCAGATTAAAGCCTTCTGTGTAAATAATGATAATGCCTATGGACATTTGGGTAAAACCCTGTATACAGAATTAGCCTTTTACTTCGGAGTGAATCTTAGAAAATTTATAATACCCTGAATTTTGATTTTTTTTTTTTTAAGTAACCAGATGTCAGATGAACCATTGCGGTTATTGTGCTTAATTTGACCAAATTTTATGTGGCTTAAGATGGCCACGGACGCGTTTACCTTCTGATAAACGTTAGCCGTTTCAGAGGCAATGTAGTTTGGTGTCTTTTTTGTGATTGCCGCTTCTGAAAAACATGGTATAACTATCACTTACCTGCAGTGTCACGTTCTGAAATTGCAAAATTTGTGTTTGGCAACAGATCTGATTGAGAAAGTGTCGAGATAGACCCTGTGGGCTGACTGGTGGCCCTCACGCTGTGCTCTGGCCATCCCAGGGGGACAGCTCTTTGAGCGGCCTCTGTCCCGCCGTCTTATTTTACGGCCTGTTGTTAGCTCTGGCTTTCACGTTGCCTTTTTTGCGAGAATCTCATGTTGTGGGGTTCCACCAAAGCACAGCCTCCCCTAAGCCCCCTCCAATGCACTAGTCTGATTGTTATTTCGTTTTTAACATAATAAAAAGGTGAATTTTTGTGACAGCCACCAAATGAGTAGTTGAACATTCCATCCTTCGTTTGAATTTCATATGCCTTTGCCTCAAAAGTAGCAAGTCTCCTAGTCAACTGATTATTTTAACTAAAACTGTTAAATGAAAAATGTGGGTAAGGCTGACGACAAAAAGCACAAATAAGTAAGCATTAGTTGCCCTATTAAGATCATGTCAACGTGGTGGCAGATGCCTCGTGGAGGATGTTGTGACTTTTGCTAGATGCACCTTGGTGCACAACCACCTGAATTTTTCAGCCCCGAAAGAGGAGAATCTGCCTCAGAGACAAAGCCCTGGTTATAGTAACAGTCTCTCCCTCTGCTCAGTCTCAAAACTCAAAGAGAGGAGACCCTCTGCTCTAAATTCTTCAGGTGAGAAAATCCAATCTTTAAGTCATCGAGAGACTTGAAGCACAGTCTTTAAGCTTTCAGACTTCACTGCAGCAGAGGTCGAGATTTAGAAGGATCATTTCGGTCATTGCATTGTGCTGTACCTTAAAATGGCTTCTGAGAAAACAGCATCAGGCCCTACGATATGGACTGGCTCTATCTAGGAAGAGTTGACTTGAGATCTGGAAAGAGCCTATTTCGATGTATGTGACTTTTAGTTTCAATAAACGAGTGCTGTCTCTTTCTGGGAATTTCTACGCACAGGCAACTGAAAATGTAGCCACGAGTGCACGTGGGTAGACGGCCTTGGGATACTAGTGTAGACGTGTTGACGTGACAGCAGAAAGTTGATTCAATGGTAATCATTTCATCTTAAGATAGACTCTAAGATCTAGAGCTAGTTTTAAAATCTTCACATAAAAAAAAAATCTGCATGGTCATTATCATGAACTGATTGTTTCTCTCATTTAGCCTCACTTTTTGTTTTCAAGTACTTCTGGTACATTAACTGATTAGGCTAGACTTGGCCACACACAGTGGCAATGTAGTCCTTAACTGTTTGATGGTTTCACTTCAAGAAGGATGACGAAGGTGACCTCAGGAGTGGCCCGATCCCAGAACTTGGGTATCCCCTGCTGCTTGCCTGGAAACATCGAAGTGATGATGAATTGAAGTGATGATGAATTGAAGTGATGATGAATTGAAGTGATGGATGAATTGAAGTGATGAATGAATGAGCCCAGTAGATTGGTTCTGTCCAACTCTGCTGAACGGGGCTGGACTCCCATATATCCAGCCGAAAGGGGAATCAGAGAAATACAGAAATACCAAAGCTGCTCATCTTCCAACTTAAATTATATTAATCAGCTTACGGATGCTCGTATTAGAACTTGCCTCTGTTAGATGTCAACTAGATTCAAGAAAAGATCATTTGCAGTGCTTGTATTTTTTTAGAATATAGGGTTTTAAGATTGTCCCAACACTGTACTAAACCACATCAATAAAATCATGCTACTACTTTCTGCCGTAGTTTGTATTGTCATTGCGGAGTGCTGTGTTTTGAAGGAGGGATGTGTTTCGATGGGGGTACCTCAACGTGTTTGCTACTTCACGATGATAGTCTGGCGTCTAAACTTACAGTAAAGCCAGAAGTTCGGTGGAGTTCAGCTTGTCTCCCTGTTGAAGGTATTTCTTTCAGGGCTGACCAGCAGTCTCTTTGTCCCATAGTTTAACAGCTGTGCCACGTAAGGCATCCAAGTTGATAATTCTAGATGTTGCCTGTAAAATTGGAGATCGCACAGTGTGCTTACACGTTAAAGGAGTCATGTTCAGTGTCCATAGATTGGAGCACACCAAACTTACACTGTATTTCAGCAGGGGCTGAAGCAGGACAGCATCGGGCATTTGGTACACCACATGTTGGAGTGAAGATGGCCAACGAAGATGGGAAGCTGAGGGCTGAAACGTATCCCCATATCCGTCACGTATATTGCACAGAGAAGTCAACAGAACCCTCCTTTTCACTACAGATCTTCACCTTATGATTTATTTCCCTGTATCTTGGGAATGCATCCCTCCACCTTCTCCTTGCCCTTGCTTCCCAGAGATGCATTGTAAATCGGTTGGCTGTACCACAGTCTCTGAGCTGTATTTTCTCCCCTGAAAGCGTGTGATGCTCAGAAACAGACTTCACCACTTAGTAGAGTTAAAACAACAAAAGCTCTTTGGGAGGGTTGCTTCACCTCCCTTGTGCCTCAGTTTCCACAGACACAAAATGGGACAATAGTGCCTCTCGTAGGTATGGGATGAGGATTAAATGAGGCCTCTGACATGCTTAGAACTGATTGTTTTGGGGGCGCCTAGGTGGCTCAGTCACTTAAGTGTCTGACTTCGGCTCAGGTCGTGATCTCACGATTCATGAGTTCGAGCCCCGCGTCGGGCTCTGTGCTGACAGCTCGGAGCCTGGAGCCTGCTTCGGATTCTGTGTCTCCCTCTCTCTCTCTGCTCCTCCCCCACTCATGCTCTGTCTCTCTCTCAAAAATAAATAAACACTAAAAAAAATTAAAAAGAACTGATCGTTTTGTACATTAATTTCAACTTTTAGAGCAGGCATCTTGCATGTTCCCTTTGAAAGAATATAAGTAGATGGGAAGAAGCAAGATTGTCACGCATTTTTTAGCTGTGAAGCCACGTGCCTGTGATCTGGTCATAAGTGTGACCCCCTCACCCAAGGCACTGTGAATTGGGGAAGAATGCCATACAATAACGGAGACAGGGATCAGTCGAGGCCATTCACAACAACCTGATTTGATTCACCTCCTCAGCATAACGACAACCCAAAGTGGTGCCCGATACAAGCAGTAAGGGCACGGGGCCCCTGGGTGGCTCAGTCGGTTGAGGGTCTGACTCTTGATTTCAGCTCAGGTCATGATCCCAGAGTCGCGAGATTGAGCCCTGGGTCTGGCTCTGTGCTGAGTGTGGGGACTGCTTAAGATTCTCCCCTCCCCCCCAGCAAAAACAACAGCAACGACAACAAAACCGCAAGGGCCGTCTACACTTTTTCCCCCCAGCTAAGGATTTATTGGTGTAAATGCCATCCCCAACCCAGGCCCTAAGACCCCCTTCTGAGTGGGGGAAGGAGGAGAAGGGAGAGCCCCAACAGTGCCCAAGAACACCGCAGCCCCTGGGTCCGTGCAGGGCCGGTTTGGCCCAGGTGGGAGGAGGCAGGTGCCCCTTCAGCAGGTACTGGGACTCGGGGCTGGTGGAGAAGCCCGTCCTCTTGTGGCCGAGAGGGAGCCAGTATGGAAGTAGGTCACCCGGGCGTGCACGTGGTCATTCCGCTTCACTTGCAGGCAGAAGGGAGGGGTGAAGGTCAAGTCTGCCACTTTGACGGTGTGGATGACCACCTCCACCAGGGGCTTCTTGATGGCCGTGTCTTTGATGCGAGCATGTGAAAGCCGTACACGTTCTTCCACCGGTGGGTCTTGTAGTCTTTGTACTGTCGATCTTCGGTGGTTGTCACGTACAGTGTGGCTCGGTGCGGGAAGATGAGAACGTCAGATGCCAGCCACTTGTCCCTGTGCCCGAGCCCACGTCCAGCACCACCTCATCCTTGAAGAGATGTCGGTTGCGAAACCTGGAGTGTGGGTACGTGAAGCCCAATGCTCCTGCTGCTGAGACTGATTCACGCATTTTGCACTTTAAAGGGGCGATAAAAAGAGACTGGGAAAGCAAACGATGGCATGCAGTGGACAGAATCCTAAATCGGGAGTGTGGCAACCTAGAGTCTGGTTCCTGACATGCCACTAGCAAGCTGTGTGACCTTGGGAAAATGTCTACACCACTCTGGGTCTGAGTATCTCTACAAAAATGAGAGGGTAGCTGATTGCTGAACTCCCCAGCAGTTTTAATAGGCTATGCTATCCCTTCTAGATTTAGTTGGAATATCTAGTAACTGAAGGTTGTGCTTCCAAAGAGGCAAAGATGTTTACAGCCCCATCAGGTGAACCACTTGTTTTGGCTTGCTGGAAGTTTTAGCACTGAAAGCCCTACATTCCAGGAAGCCCCTCAAGTCCTGAGCAGACCAGGATGCTGGGTCACCCTCGTTGTGTCTTCTAAGTAGATGGTTCTGGATCCCCAGCACTGCCTTAGCTAAGGTATCCCATGGGCATGGCTCTGATTTCATGCTGCAACAGAAAGCAGGCTATGTGACAAGCCCAACAACGTGCCAGTGAGTGACCTGTGGCATCATGGTTCTTATTAAATATGCTGTCACTGAACTGTAGAAGCTAAAGGCTTGTAGGAGGAAATAGGGAGACATTTTGAGAAAATGCATTTGAGACCTGGCTTGACGGCCAGTCCTTTAGCACAGCTGCCCTCAATGCTGTTTTAAGTGGTCTTTAGAGACCCCAGGGCACAGTCCAAGCAGAAGACAGAGTGTCCTGAGCATTCGTTGATGGACATTGCCCTTCTGAGCATTGAGGAGGGGGTCAGAGATCTGTAAGCACTTGGCCGTGTCTGAAGATAGTCTTCTCTGGTTGTCCCTAGACAAGGGAGCGATAGATTCAGTATCTTTTTTTTTTTTTTTAACATTTATTTATTTTTTGAGAAACAGAGACAGAGCATGAGCTGGGGAGGGGACAGAGAGAGGGGGAGTCACAAGATTCCGAAGCAGGCTCCAGGCTCCGAGCTGTCAGCACAGAGCCCAACATGGGGCTCGAACTCATGAACCATGAGATCACGACCTGAGCTGAAGTCAGACGCCTAACCGTCTGAGCCACCCAGGCGCCCCTAGATTCAGTATCTTCTTGTACTGACACCAAGACTATGAATCACAGAAAAAAAAAATTAAGGACTGAAACTGAATTTGTGTTCCTCTTTAAAATCATCAGGGTGATTCGTTGGGGGCACATTTTGCAGTCAAATGTTCTTACCCTGATGTCGGGGGCACATTTTGATGTACATTTGCTGTAGAATGAACTCAGGAAGTGCCACCAATATGTACTCACTCATCTGAGTGACCAAGGAACAAACCCTAAGTTTCTTTAAGCCCCAGAATAGCCTCTGTTTAGGACCAGGGCTGCCGAGCAGTCTCTGAAGGTGTTAGGATCCTTTATTGTTTTAGGGACATTCGAGTGGCTCAGTTGCTTGAGTGTCTGACTCTTGATTTCAGCTTAGGTCATGATCTCATGGTTCGTGGGTTTGAGCCTGGTGTAGGGCTCTGCACTGGCAGTGTGGACCCTGCTTGGGATTCTGTCTTCCTCTCTCTGTCCCTCCCTTGCTCACTCTCTCTCAAAATAAATAAATAAACTTAAAAATATATACTTGATTATTTTAGTAGCCATTTCTGGTGTGCTTCTGCTGTTAAGCAATCTTTTTTCCCTACAATGACTAGCTTCTTCTGTTTATCACATATTTTCCTCAGAGCCAGTTTTATCCCCAAGAAGTGTCTCAAGGTCCCTGATGGAGGCATTTTGGAATGGGGCACGGAAGGCCACAGGTGAGGAAGGAAAGCAGGGAGAGGGTGGGGGTTGCCGAGGGGAGGGGAGGGAAGCTCTCTGAGCTATCGAGGACCAGCCTGTCCCTGGGCTCGCACACCTCTCCCCAGGGACACAACCCCTCTGCTCCCTCCTTTTTGTCCCTCTGGCCATTTTCTTTTGCTCCCCCAGGAGAACCGATGTCAGGGTTTCTCCACCTCAGCACTATTGATATTTTGGGCTGGATCATTCTTTGTGGCGGGGGCTGTGTTGTGCATGTGTTGTAACAATCAAAAAAGGGTCTCCAAACATTGCCACATAGTCCCTGGGGGGAAAGTCATCCCTGGTTGAGAACCGCTGATTGATTCTAACCAGGACCTTCTTCCTTCACCCTCTTTCCTGACTTCTGGACCAATTTCAAGTAGAAAAGCGTTCTGGAACAAGGGGAACAAGGCAATGGCAATCCCCAAAATTGTGCAGCAGTGTTTTGGTAGGACATGAAATTAACACTGATCCCCTACATCTGCCATGAACTGGGTGAGATTTGGGTAGGTCGCTAAGTTATTGGCTTTGTCAGTTTCCTCTTACAGTTCCAGCCTTAGAATGGAGCATGGGGTGTGTTTTTTTGTTTTTGTTTTAAAGTTGATTTATTTATTTTTGAGACAGCCAGAGACGGTGCAAGTGGGGAAAGGGCAGAGAGAGAGGGAGAGAGACCAGGGAGGGGCGGAGAGAGAGGGAATCCCAAGCAGGCTCCACACTGTCAGCACAGACCCCGATGTGGGGCTCAAACCCACAAAATCGTGAGATCATGATCTGAGCCCAACTCAAGAGTTGGACACTTAACCAACTGAGCCACCCAGGCATCCCCAAAATAGAGCTTGGCTCTATTGAAATGCTACTCTTAGGATCTAACCCTATGAATAGAAGCCCATGCTAGCTAGCTACGTGGAAAAAAAAAAAAAAGAGAGAGAGAGAGAGAGAGACAAAGGTCACAGCCTCCCGACCTTCCCCACTGGGACACCAGACATGTGAACAAAGCCATCTGACTGCAACCTCATGGGAGACCCAATAGAGACCGACAGAATTGCCCAGCAGAGCCCCATCCAATGCACAGACCTGTAAACAAATGAAACGGTTGCTCTTGTAAGCCAACACGTTATGGAGCGGTTTGTTATCAGGAATAGAGAATCGAAACGGGACAGCATCTCCTATGAATATCAATATGAATATCATCATCGATACGGAAAACAAATCTTTAGAATCATAAACTCCAAAAGGACATTTTGTTGTTATCTGGGTTAAATTGACGAGATGTTGGCTGATTAGATGACAGAACATGGGCAGCAGAGTCACAAAATGTGAATTGTAACCCAGTTTCGCATCTTACTAGACGTACGCGTCCCCCGGGTATCAGTTTCCTTGTGGGCAAATCATACCTCGCAGGGGTTTTATTCTCAAGCATTGTGAATGACGGTGCTTCTAACCCAACAGAATCATCACTAGGATGAAGGAACGTACAGATGGGACTTGGCATTTTTATGAGCTAGAGCTGTCCCTCCAATGCCAAGCGAGTGTCTTTCTGCTGTCCCTCGCTACTAACGAATCCACTAGGGCTGATTTTCCAAGGCAGCAGACAGAACTTCCATAAATAGCCTTTTCTCTTTTTAACCACATCATCTCCTCCATTATTTGCATCCGGGGCCTTTTTTCAAAGCACCCGCCCCTTTGGACTCGTCTGGCGAACTCTAATACATACATGGGGATTAGAGTTCAAAAACGAAAGAAGGGTTTTGTTATATGAATTTGCATATCCTGTCAAGGACATCTTCAGAACACTTTCATTTCCAGGTGAAATGAAACTTACAGGATTAAGCAGAGAGGCACTACATATTTTAGTGTTTTTTGGGGGGGGCGGCAGTGAGAAACAAAAAAACAAGGTTAATATGATACTGGGGCTTTACGATGCTAAAAATACATGGTAGACAAAGGTAGGCTGTGTTCTGTTTCCACGTCTCACTTACGTAGAGCAGGCTCACGGTGTCCGCAACTTTCTAACAGAGAATATTATTTCGAAACGGTCATGGTTGTATCTGACTGGAGGGATTAGAACTTCAGACTTGTTGCAAAAATACCATGATGCTTGCCACAAAAGCCTGCTGTTCGTTTTATCAAGCAGACCCTGACTTTCAGCATCTGAGAGGGGAGACGGCAAAAATTGGGGAAGCAGTGGGGTGAATACCTTCCTCTCGCTCACATGCTCACCCAAATCAAGCAACTCGCCTACAGAAACAAGACATCTGACTTCCCTGCGCTGGGAACACAGCATTGGGCAGACAGGAGCAGTTTAACGGTCTTATTTAGGTTCCCATAAGCCTTAGGAGGGTGTGTATGATGCTAAGTTTCTGCAGAATTACTTTGATGTCCGTGTCAGAGTCAAATGGTGGCACTAGGACCCAAACCTGGGGCTTCTGTCCCCGGCTGTCTGCCTGGGCAGGCGCCACCCTGGACGCCGGCTTACGTCTGCACTTCCTTTGAACTTCAGAAGCTCGATCCCGGGAGCTCTGCAATGTTTAAATCGCTAGATTAAAATATGACCCTAAACTGGGGCTGCCAGATAAAATGCAGGATACCCGATTAAATTTGAATTTCAGATAGATTGTTTTCTTCAGAAAGAATTTTTCCAGAAGCACATGTTTAGCACATGCCTGTCCCAGCTTCCTAAACCCTAACGAGCCACCGAGGGCCATTCCCGATCCTCTTTATTTCCACCAAAAAGGAGCAAAAGAAATGCAGTTAGACTGAGAAACCCAAGTACGAGGAATCCAGCCAGTGAGAGGCCTGATCTCACGGGCCAGCTGAAGCGAACTCTTGCGCAGAGCGTCGTTCATAGTTCAAGGTTAGCCACTGCGGAAGGGGTAGAAAGTAACTGTTAACAAAGCATCCCGTAGCCGAACCCAAGTTCAGCTGGCCATTGCCCAAAAGGCCATCACTCAAGAGACGAGTTTTGCCTGGAAAGGAATGGAAAGGAATAGGAGCTTTATTCAGGAGGCTGGCACCTTGGGGAGAAGGCGGACTCTTGTCCGAAGGCCAACTCTGAGGTTTCTGCCCAGCTCAGAGGTTTTGAAAGGGGTTTGGGGCAGTTAATCAGCAGAGGGAGTGCACTGGCCTGCAACATTCCTTGATTTCGTGCGGACTCAATGGTGCCAACTACAAACCTTATCTCAGAGCTCGGGGGTGAGCGAGGGATGTCCTGTTCCTGTTTCGTGATGTTCTTTCTGCAAAGGGGGGCAAGGTCTACAGATATACACAGGGAGGTTGGTAAAATCATCTGTGTGACGGAAAACAAGGAAAAAACATTGTGCTAAAAAAGTAGCGAGGCTAATCAGAAAGCCGAGCCCACCTCAGACAGACTTGCTGGCTTCTGTGGCCCGGGAACGTTCTGTTCCTTCACTCCCCAAGACCAGTGGTCTGTAAGTCTCCAAGAAATTAAATTAGTTGTGTTACAGATCAAGGGCCTGAGGTCAGCAAATAAGGTGTGTGTTACCTTAAAGCAAGTTAACCCTTAAGACTGCTTGGAGTGTGGTTACAATACCTGTGGGTAAAAAAGGAGGGGGCAGGGGCACCTGGGTGGCTCAGTCGGTTAAGCGTCCGACTTTGGCTCAGGTCATGATCTCATGGTTTGTGAGTTCGAGCCCCGCATCGGGCTCTGTGCTGACAGCTCAGAGCCTGGAGCCTGCTTCAGATTCTGTCTCTCTCTCTCTCTCTCTCTCTCTCCCCCTCCCCCATTTGTGCTCTCTCGCTCTCTCTCTCTGCCCCTCCCCCCCCCACTTGTGCTCGGTCTCTCTCTCTCTCTCAAAAATAAATAAAGCGTAAAAAAAAAATTTTTTTTTAAGGAGGGGGATTAGAATATAAAGAAACTTTGGCAGGACCCATAAGGGTAATCCACAAATAATGGCTTCTTGTATCTTATCTGCGAATGGATGTGTGTAGGTTATCTCTGCGGAAGAGTTAACACAGCAGGCTGGAGACTGCTGGCATCAGAAAGGCCTGTATTCTGGCAACTTGGATTTCTAGTGGGTTCTCACCGTTCCCAGAACGGATAAGGGTGGCTCACTGCAACTGAACTGTTTTTGTAAACGATACGATTTACGTCCAACACCTGCTATCGGTCTGGGAGTCTGGAATTTTGGCCCGTGCTAGGCAGAGGGTGCCTCCGTGACCAGTCCCCAGTAAAAACCCTCGTTGCCGCGTCTCTAATGAGTTCCCCTGGTAGACAATATTTTACATGTGCCTTGTCGACTGGCTGTGGGGGGAATTAAGTGCTTCCTGTAGGAAGCTTGTGCCTGGCTTGTGCCAGTCATTACCCCATGGGCCTTTTCTCTATATTGATTTTGGTTTGTGTCCTTTCACTATAAAGAATCATAGCTGTGGGGGGGTGCCTGGGTGGCTTAGTTGGCTAAGTGTCCGACTCTTGGTTTTGGCTCAGGCCATGATCTCACAGTTTGTGAGGTCGAGCCCCATATGGGGCTCTGTGCTAATAGTGTAGACCCTGCTTGGAATTCTCTCTCTCTCTCTCTCTCTCTCTCTCTTGCTCTAAATAAATAAATAAATAAACTTTAAAAGAGAAAAAAAATGGAATCATAGCTGTGACTCCTTCTTACGAATCATTGCACCTGGGGGTGGCCTTGGAGACCCCAACCCAATTTCTGTCCCTCTCTCTATCTATAAAAGTTCCAAACCACATACATGTATATTACCTAGGAAAATTTTTTAAAAATTAGAGTCCTTTATATTTGCCTAAAAGCCCCATTCAATCTATCTCCCTTCCTTCCTTTCTTTTTTTCTTTTTTCTTCTGTTTTCTATACATTAGATCTTGCCTCATGAGTATGCATTTTCCATTAAAATTAAAGAAAAGGTTAAAGTCTATTGCCTTGCCTTATATTTACCCAACTAAAAGCCCCAGCCAAAATATTTTCAGAGAGGGGAACGTGGCGGGGGGCGGGGTGGGGAAGAGAGAAGAAACCCAAAAGAAAAGAATACAACAAATTTTGCTGCCTCGATCTCTAAGGGGACAGAAAATTCTTGTAGTTTTTAAATGGGGCAGTGTTAGTTATTTTTTGTTTCATAAAAAAGCTTTTTCAGCTTTTACATGTTCATGTTTCAAAATCTTAGGGCGTTGTTCTGGAAACATTTGTCCATCTTTATATATATAAAACAGTCCAGCCCATAGCTGGAAATACAGCTCTGTCATTCAGGAGTACATTTTTGTCACAGAGCTTAAAGTCACCTTTGGGGGTGGTACCACACATTAAAAAGAAAAAAGCTTTTATATAAAGAAAGGGTGTAAAAAGATTACAGAGATATAAGCAAACTCACTGTGTGAACACCGAGTGACTCCTGAATCAGAAAAAAACAAAAACAGCTATAAAGGATGGCCTGGGGACAAATTGGGGAAATTTAAATGTAGAATCAACATGAGATGGTGTTACGGGATTATTGTAAATTCTTTTAGAAGATACAGGCTTATGTGCTTGGAGCTAAAACGTCATGTTGTTTGCAACTTACAAGTGATTATGAAAACAAATATGTACATAAATATCCACATACGAAGACAGAAAACCGATGGGGCTCACTCTCACGCAGGCAGCAGGCATACAGGCTGCATGGGACAATTCTTCCCACTCCTCTGTAGAGCTGAAGGTTTTCAAGATAAAGTTGGGCAGAAAAAAGAAAGATTTTATTTAAACCAACAGGCTGTTGATATAATTGAAGTTAAAGTAGAATGGTATCGTATCCATTATTAGAAAATCAATAACCACTCTGCTACTGAATTCACCACATTGATTTAGGGAGGACTTGGTATCTTTTTGAGTAAAAAAACCCCAAAAAACCGTGGACTCTCTTTACACTTGACTACTGGACAAGTGGCATTTGAACTGGTTAAACAGCTAGTGAAACGAATCAGATGACTGGTCACTTCAATTGATTAATCTCTTTAACCACCTTCCTCTCAAAATTAACCTAAGGTGAATTCTTCAGCCCCTGCTATGGACAGGACGCTGGGGACAACACATTCCTAACTGTGGGGTCTGTAGTATCACTGGGGAGCTACGAGATACAAATCAAAGGTCAATATAAGAAAGCGTAATCTATATCCTCAATACAGAGTATCATTTCTCAAGATCTCACGGTACGAAGCCTGGTCAGTGTTCACTGATCACAAAGCCTCACCCCTCCATTACAGATGAGAGAGTAGATTGAATTTTACGTAGTCAGAGTTTTTAATGTTTCCTTTAAGACACTGGGGTTGTTGCTGTTGGGTATTTTCTCGTTGTCGTCATCATATGTAGAACAAGTTTCTCCTTTTAAGATTATAGATTTCTCTATGGTTTCTTCTAATACTTTCAATGTTCAGTGTCTTATACTTAAATTTTTGAACCATCTGGGGGCACCTGGGTGGCTCTGTAGGTTAAGTGTCCGACGTTGGCTCAGGTCATGATCTCACAGTTCGTGGGTTTGAGCCCTGCATTGGGCTCTATGCTGACAGCTCAGAGCCTGGAGCCTGCTTCAAATTCTGGGTCTCCCTCTCTCTCTTCCCCCTCCCCCGCCCCCCCCCCCCCCCCCCGCTCATGCTCTGTCTCTTTCTCTCTCTCTCAAAAATAAACGTTGAAAAAAAATTAAATATTTGGACCATCTGAAATTAATTTTGATGTAAGAAGGAAGGTAGGACAGCTATAAGAAATGAGGTAGAATAGCTTAATTTTTTCTGAACTTTAAGCCAGCTGCCCAACATTATTTTAATAGTTCCGTTTGCCACTGATGTGATTTTATTTATTTTTAAACATACTTTTAATTTTTTAAGTTTATTTATTTCAAGAGAGAGACAGAGACAGTAAGCACCAACAGGGGAGAGGCAGAGGGAGAGGGAGAGAGAGAGAATCACAGGCAGGTTCTGTGCTGTCAGCTCAAACTCACGAGCCGTGAGATCATGACCTGAGCTGAAACCAAGAGTCAGACGCTTAATTGACTGAGCCACCCAGGCACCCTGCTATTGATGTGACTTTAAACTAATGTCCCTGGGGCGCCTGGGTGGCTCCATCGGTTAAGCGGCCGACTTTGGCTCAGGTTATGATCTCTCGGTCTGTGAGTTCGAGCCCCGCGTCGGGCTCTGTGCTGACAGCTCAGAGCCTGGAGCCTGTTTCAGATTCTGTGTCTCCCTCTCTCTGACCCTCCCCTGTTCATGCTCTGTCTCTCCCTGTCTCAAAAATAAATAAAACGTTAAACTAATGTCCCATATGTGCCTTTACTCAATTCTGATATCCCCTCTCTTTCGTTGACGTGCTGGTACCATGTCACAGGTGATGGGCATTTTACTGCATTGACACATCGGGAAGCGAAATCCCCCCTGTGTTACTTTTCCATTTAGAAATGACCTGGCTATTCCCGTATGTGGTCTCACCCCGGTCAGCTCCAATGCCTCATTTCCGGAACAAATGTTTACTAAATGAAAGCAGATGACATTGGGGACAAATTGGGGAAATTTGAATACAAAATCAACAGGGATTACTGTTCATTCTCCTAGGTATCATCCTTATTTTAGGAGCTAACCCTAATCTTTGAGATGAACAAAAATGCCTGACTGATTTCCAGATTGCCTCCCGGTTTAGAGTCGATCTGGCAAGCACCCCTTGAAATCCTGTCGGTATGTGGTTGGGATTGCACGGCACTTACAAATCAACTTAAGCACAATTTCCATCTTTTACAATGTTGTGGACTCTAGCCCAGGCAACGATGTTTTTCTCTTCATTTATTTACTTCTTCTCATGCATCTTCGCAACCCCAGGCCTACGACGGCAAGGGGAAGGAGCAATCAGTGAAATTCAGCAAGAGTGTTCCTGAGGAGAGTGGCACCTAACAAGGGCCTCATCAGAGGCTCGCAGCCAACCCACAGCCTTGCAAGGGGCGGGAGCTAGGGGCGTAAATACCCTGACCCCTCTCCACATCGGCCAAACCCAAGCAGCAGCCTTTGTCACCAACCAGTTGGTCAAGTTCATACAGCTCCGCCTCCTGGGACACGGAGTGGAATGCAGAAGCTTGCAGGGCGGACCTGGGGTCAAGTGGAAAGCCCACAGCAGCGGGCAGGGTAGAGCGTTAGAGTCTCCTGCCTTTCTACTATCTCCTTCGTTCCTAAGCATTCTCCGCCGGTTTCCTTCCCAGGTAGTTCCTATTTGTGTTGCTGTTTTCGATAGGATCCCCCTTCCTATCACCACTGCATCAGTTGTCGTCTATACGTGAGAAAGCTATTGATCCATACCTATTGTTTGCATAGCAAATTGGCTCGATAAGAAGGTATTTGACGTTTACTGCCTGTGTAGCTATCACTTACGTGGTATGTGCGTTAATTCCATTACTTGTAAAGAAATAATACCGTTTTCTTTGTTTTTTTCTTTTTTGCTTTTTTTTGGTACTTAATGAGATAACACATACAAAGCAGTAAAAACAGTGTTTGGCTCCTAACAACCCCCTCGGAAAGATCTCCGTTTTTATTCTATCTAATAGGTTTATCAGCTGATCCGGGGTACCAGGGACTTTTCAGTATATTAACCCTGATCACTCTCAGCTGATTTCCCCCACGCCAACCTGCAGTTTTCCAATTCTCTCCGGGTCGACGAGGTGGACCGAAGAACTTTAAACATAACTACGGATGTTTTGACTGTCCCCACAAAGGGACCCAATAATCCGTTAAGAAAGGAACAGTTCTCGCGAGGACCCCAGTTCCAGAAACAGGGCTTTATGTGACACTAGACTCCAAATGCAGCTGACCTTTCCTCCTGAAGTGAGTCAACCAGCCGGCAGATCTGTCTCTCAGGGGGGCCTAAGACAGAGCAAGGTAAATTTAGACCTGTCTCTCAGATATCTATCTACAGAACAGTGGTTCTCAACCCGGGGTGCCTTAGCTCCCCAGGGGATATTTCGCAACGTCTGGAGACATCTGTGGTTGTCACAACTGGAAGGGCAGCACTACTGGCATCTGGTGAGTATAGGTCAGGGATGCTGGTCAACATCTTCCAACGCAACAAAGAATTCTCTCACCGAAAAGGTCGACAGTGGTGAGGCTGAGAAAGTCACCTACAAAAAAGGAAGGAAGGTTGGTCAACCGGGTTGTTTGGATTTAGACAAGGCATTGCCCTGGGTATGGTGGGAGAAGTAAGGGGAACCTGGTGCTTCTGCAAACCTCATGTCTCGGGTGGTTTAAGTAGTTATGCTCCACCCCTAACACCCCCAACTTTGTCTTTGCACTTGGAAACTCTAGGGCTGGCAGCCTGGAGCCTCTGGGACTCCATGCTTCCTGAAGACCATCTCTTCATCTCAGAAGCCTCCGGACATAGATCACTCCATGCAACCAAAAAAAGGTATTTTGAGCATAGGGACAAATTTGGATAATGTAACTAATTAGGTGTATGAGCCATTCTCAGTGGGGAAGGGAGGGGAGGGAACCCAAATCATATGCCAAAAAAAAAAAAATCCTCTGTAAATCTAAAGAAAAATTTTGGTAGTCTAAAATGCCAGTTCCTTGAAGATAAAGCCAGATGTTTAATAATAGAAATGGTTTTCTGGAGCGTATCTCTAGTTTACATAACTCGGAGGAAGGAAACACCATTGATGGCTGTTTGCGACAGCACGTTTTAGAGTGATGTCCCCAGCATATTTTGGAGCTACAGTATGTTACCATCTTTGAAATGCACAATTTGGTATTTTCTCTTTATCTTAGTTGATGTTTTTGGGTCCATCTCAGGCCAATCGTGACACCTTTCACGCTCTGCTCTCTCCAACCGGACTTGTAGATTTCATCGTGGAGGAAGACTGAACATGGTAAGACCAGCCGGGAGATTCCCTAAAGAAGTGTTATCTGTAATCCTTGGGGGAAGTACTGAAACCAGCTGGCAAGAGATGTTTAAGAATTTGTATTTTGGTTATTGGCGGAGGAAACTTCTTCGTGGTATTTCGTAATCAGGATTAATCATGGGAGCATTTCATAATTGCAGATTAATCAAGGCTAGGTCTGTCCAACTTCCTGCAAGCGTTCAGGTGGGCTGTAGTGAGGACGAACAGATGTTTGAGTTGGGGAAATCACTTCTGTGGGTCTAATTTGTTCATCCTACGTCGTTGGCTTTGAAACCGTACAAATCACTGAAGTTACTGGACAGCCGTTACGGCTTGCAACCACGGGTTTTGTTCAGGAACAAATGGAACTGGGGGAAAAGAGGCCCTGGTACAGAACTGGACTCCGTTGCCAGCATAGCACGGCCATGTGGGGATTTATAGCCAAGGAGCAGAGTGGGGGTCTGTGGGTAGAAAATGACTAAGACAAAACATCAGGGGTGGGGGTGGCTTCTGGATAAGTGTACTTACCAGGATTCTTGTGGAAGACAGGCCAGGGAGATTGGCTGTCACCTGGAGGATGTTAGAGGATGAGGGACTGTGTCCGATACCCGGGATGATCAGAGATCAATGGTGAGGGATTCTCGTTAAATGGACCTAAGAGGATTCATGCTAAAACTGGGCAGATGGACACAGAAACACGAAAGTCAAGGCCTAGTGACTGAGAGGTGCGTTCCAGGGCTGTCGTGAGGCTCAAGTAACAGGCTACGTGTTTGAGTTCTTCGTGGGCAGTGTGAGCTATTAGGGATGCCAAAAATTAATCAGAAAAGGACATCGGTGGCCTTTTGCTGAAATGATTTTGTCACCCAAAGTAGATATGATGGCGTGCATTCAGTGGGAGCCCACTCTGGTTTCTAGATCTCCATGTTGGCGTCAAGGCTCATTTTGTGTCTACGGTCTAATGAAGAGTTAACCACGGCGTGAGGGGAGGGGAACTATGTTACAAAGGAAACTGCTGCTTATAGTTTCATTTCCTAGAAACTCAGAGGTCTGTTTTTATGCAAACCCCTGCCCACATCTGCCTTTGCCCCTTGAGGGATGGAATAAGGGGACTGGCGATAATAAAGACCGTTCGTGTTTACTGACCACTTACTAGACATCCAGCGTCATGCTAAGGGTTTGATGTCTGTGGATCTGTTTCAGCTTCAGAGCAGCCTTGTGAGGCACAGATGAGGGAACTGGGGCTTCGGGAGGTTCGAGAGCTTGAGTGGTCTTGGCTGGATGGCCTGATTCCAGGAGCCACGCTGTAGCCCCATAAATGTGAACTTCCATTATGATACCTTACCGCTGAAGAGAAAAAGAGAAACTGGTATATCTTTTGTAAGAAAAGAAGTGGAAACAATTTGCAAAAGAAGACCTACAAAAGGCCAGAAAGCCCCGGGGAAATTTATTCAACCTTATTAATAGTTATATGTCCTATCCTTTGATCTGGAAACTCCACTTCTAGAAACCCTTCTTAAAGACATGATCAAGGAGGTGGCAAATAATTTATGAAGATAGTCTATGCAGCATGGCAAAGAGGATATGTCATGCCGGATGTTGAGGAGGGGTTACTCAATCGTGGTCACCCATTAAATGGAATGTTGTGTAACCACCAAATCATGTTTTTTAAAAGAACACTAAAAGACCTAAGAAAGTACTTATAGTGGCAAATGAAAACAGCAAACTAGAAATTGATAAGTAGCATATATTTCTCATGGTTTTTTTTTTTTTAATTTTAGAGAGAGAGAGCAGGGTAGGGGCAGGGGGCAGAGAGAGAGAGAGAGAGAGAGAGAGAATCTCAAGTAGGTTCCATGCTCAATACTCAGCTCGGATCCCAACGCAGGGCTTGATCCCACAACCCCAGGATCATGACCTGAGCCAAAACCAAGAGTTGGACGCTTAACCAATTGAGCACCCCCAGGCACCCCTTCCTGATGTTTTTAATCTGTGCACACTAGATGCTTCCTCACTGTTGGTTAATCTGTGAAGATGGTTTACATGAACACATGTGTTACCTATTTGTCTTAGTAGTTTCACAAAAGAGCCCTGCATTCTAACCATTTTACAGTTGAGAAATCAAGAGGCTCTTGAGGTAAACTGATCCACCAAAGTGAGAGGGCTCTCATGTGGCTGAATAAGAATTTAAAATCCAACCTTTCAGGAGCTCATGGGGCGCTCAGTCAGTTAAGCATCTGACTTCAGCTCAGGTCATGATCTCCTGGTTTGTGAGTTCGAGCCCTGTGTCAGGCTCTGTGCTGACAGCTCAGAGCCTGGAGCCTGCTTCGGATTCTGTGTCTCCCTCTCTCTCTCTGCCCCTCCCCTGCTCATGCTCTGTCTCTCTCTCTCTCTCTCTCTCTCTCTCTCTCTCAAAAGTAAATAATAAAATATTTAAAAATTTTCAATGCAATCTTTCCACCGAAAAAGCTCTAGCTAAGGCTGGAATGCTCCTCACTCTGTGTAATAGACACAGGACATGGAGAGCAGTATTAGAAATACATGTGCTGATATGTAACCATAGTCCGGCAGTTTTACAAGTAAAAACATTATTCCACTCTTCACTGTAGCAAATTTCTTTGTGCCCAAGCAAAGAGGTAACCAGAAATTTATTTACTAAATTAAAGAAATCTCATCATTTAGAAATTTGAAAGATTGTGCTAAAATTAAAAGCAATCATTACAGATTAACCAACCAGTGTCTTCACACCCCAAGAACAGCTCACTTCTGTCTCAGAAGCTTGCCAAATCTTAGGCCTGGGCGGTGCGCCATGGCCGGTCCCCAGCTTGCCGCCTATGTCTGTACAGCCTACAAGCTAAGAAAGCTTTTATGTTGTTGTTTTTTTAATGTTTATTTTTACTTTTGAGACAGAGAACGAGAATGAGAGCGTGAGCAGGGGAGGGGCAGAGAGAGAGGGAGACAGAGACAGGGGATCTGAAGCAGGTTCCAGGCTCTGAGCTGTCAGCACAGAGCCCGACTCGGGGTTCAAACCCACGAACCGTGAGATGGTGACCAGGAACGCTCAACCGACTGAGCCACCCAGGCGCCCTGAAAATTTTGATGTTTTTAAGTGATTGAATAAGTCAAAGGAAGAATAGTATTTTATGACCCATCCTAGGTATATTAAACTCAAACTTCGGTGCCCACAAATAGTTTTCTTGTTTGTTCAGATATTGTCTATAACGGCTTTCACGCTGCAATGGCAACCTACTCATTGGTTGAGTGGTTGTGACAGAGACCATACAGCCTGCAAAACAGAAAATACTTGCTAACTGGCCCCATACAGGAAAAGCATACCGTGGTGGATTCTGGAAAACAAGTGGATAGAGTATATGATCAAGTAAGACTTAATATCTCCTGGTCTTTAGTGCCTGTTGTAACGTGTAATAGCTGTTGAGTACCTAATTTATGTAAGACTACTATATAGCATTTTATTCTTTTATTTTGAAAACTAAGTCTGTTGGGCTAAAAATGATAGGAAGTAAATGATGAAAAGTCTATTTTTAAAGTAGGTGGGTTATATCCTTACACTTACTTTTGTTTTGTTTTGTTTTTGGTTACATAATGAGACTTTGGTATTTAAGATAATTACACTTTCCAGAGATTAGCCTACAATGAGAAATGTTTTTGAAATTTGCAAAAAAAAAAGGGGGGGAGGGGGAGCTATTTTGTCATAAATTTATTAGGGAAATTCCAAGTGGAGGCTCAGTCTACCAAACAAATAGAAAAACAAGGAAATCAGAGGCTCCTGAAGTTAAAATGATTCACCAAAGTGAAGTAACTTCCTTGCTCATGGTGTTTGGTTAGCACCCAGGGTGATGTCCATATCACTCTCCAGTTATCAAACAATTCAGTGCCCTACCCAGTTAATGGGAGTTCCCTCCTTGGTGAGTTACAGATAGACTACACCAGGTGGTGTGGTCACACTAAGAAAACTTTTTTTTTTTTTTTTTTTTTTTTTTCAAATTTATTTTTGGGACAGAGAGAGACAGAGCATGAACGGGGGAGGGGCAGAGAGAGAGGGAGACACAGAATCGGAAACAGGCTCCAGGCTCCGAGCCATCAGCCCAGAGCCCGACGCGGGGCTCGAACTCATGGACCGGACCGCGAGATCGTGACCTGGCTGAAGTCGGACGCTTAACCGACTGCGCCACCCAGGCGCCCCACACTAAGAAAACTTTATTTGCAGCAAGTAAGGAGACCACGGGGAATGACTTTCAAAGCCCCTAAGCAGATGTGAGTGGGTTCCTTTTACTTAGGGTTAGGATGAATATTCAGAAAGGGGAGCTTTGTCATCACAGGTCCAGGTGGGCACAAGGTTGCAAAACAGGTGTACTTAGAAAACAGGTGTACAGGAGCATCTTATGTTAAGCGTGTGCTCCTCCTGGGATGGAGACTTTAACACTTTAAGGAAGCAGGGGTAACTGTCGGACACAGGGAAAGGGCTGTAGAAGTTGCGGGTGTAAACTGAGCAGGGTCTTGGGCTCCTGATCTCCAGCAAGGAATACAGGGCCTTGCTGGTTCACCGGCTAGAACCACATCAGTTGACCTTGAGGAAAAAACAATTGTCTGAAAACAAGCTTTAGACTTTCTGGTACTTCCAATCCCACGGCACGGTTTCAATATCGACAGGGCAACAGGTTAGTGACTTCAAATTCATGGGTGTCCAACGACTGCTCTTCTACTCACTCCTTGCCTCTCCTGTGTCCCTTTCCCATTATTTTCCAGCTGGCCATCAGCTCTGGCTCAACCCAGCCTGGCCACTCGCAGGATCCCCGCTGTAATATGAAATCCTTCGCTTCCCCAGCTTGCCTTCAGCACCCCCACCACCAGAAATGCATGTTCCAATAATTCCTTTTCAACTTGGGCCACTTGGCTCTTTTCCTGCCCGTGTGATCTTGCAGATAGACCGGAGGAGCAGGTGAACCCATGGAGCTGTTGCCCCCGAAGCCTGGCACCTAGTAGCCCCCAGGGGCACTCAGTATGTTGGCCTTCAGATGGGTTGGCTGGTAAAGGTGTGGTGGTGAGCAGAACAGTAACTGTTCCCAGGCTTCCAATATTCCCATCTCAAGGTGGATTTCCTTCTGAGAGGAATTTTGCTGAGAGGAATTAAATCTAAGCAGAGTGTAGCCATGCAGAGTATGTGAGAAAGACCCCAAGGGGAAGGCAAGTTACCTGCAAAAAGATGAGGTGGTTGGGGGTGGTTCCTTGTTGCCAGCAGGTAATCACACTGATTTCCTCGTGCAGTGTCTGCCTGGGCCTCCAGGAGGGTCCTGTCCTCCTTCTCCTCTGTCTTCCACATCTGCTGTCTTCTCACTCATAGCTGCTAAGCTTGCTTCCCACTTCACCGAGAACACTGCAGCCATTGGAAGAGGCTATCCACGTGTTCCCTCCTCCTTGTGCGCCTACCTAGAGCTTCTGTACCTGGATGTCCTGCCAGACCACCTATCCAGTTCCCCGTCGCTGCCTAACACATCACCCCAAAATGCATTGGTGTAAAACAACCACAATCATATACTTTTTTTTAAAAGTTTATTTACTTATTTATTTAGAGAGTGAATGAGCAGGGGAGGAGCAGAGAGAGAGGGTGAGAGAGAATCCCAAGCAGGCTCTGTGATGTCAGCAAAGAGCCTGATTTGGGGCTCGATCCTATGAACCATGAGATCATGACCTGAGCCAAAATCAAGAATTGGATGCTTAACCAACTGAGCCACCTAGGCATCCCATAATCATATACTCTTATGTGTGGTGGGCTCAAGGGCCAACTGAGCTCAGTTAGGTGGCTCTGATGCTGGGTCTTTCACACCGTTACAGTCAGTGCCCAGGGCTGGACTCACCTGAAAACTCGCTCCCTCACAGGTCTGTGCCCAGGCAGGGAGACTCAACGGCTGCCAGCTGGGGCTGCTCAGGGGGGTCTCTGTCTCCATGTAGTCTCACCAATATGGCGGCTGCAGTGTAGCCAGGTTTCTTACAAGGCTGGTGGCTCAGGGCTTTAAAGAAAGTGGGGAGAGAGACAGAGAGATCAAGAGAGAACAAGCACTAGGTGAGGGGGAAACCCTATCACCTTTTTTCTGTCCTAGCCTTGGAAGTCCTGTGGCATCACTTCTGCTGCTCTCTGTGCAAATTCTCACAAAAACCTCAAAGGAGGATAGGAGATTTGTCAACAAATGTGTGGACTCTTCTACTGAGGATGAGAGTTTTTTCTGTTCCCAGCTAAGACCAGTCTCCATGCTGGTGTGCTAGGTGTCCTCCCTGCTCTCCTGCTCAGGATCAATGTTTGAGTACTCATCATCATCATCATCATCAATGCTTTTTGGTGGGTTTTTTTTGTTCTTTCATTCTCACCAGCATCACAACGTGCTATTATTTCTCTTGTCCTAAAATAAATCCTCTTGACCCTCCTGGCCCTGGGAACACCTGCCAGTGTTTTTGTTCCCCTTGGCAGGAAATTTCCCAGAAATGTTTGCTGTTTCCAATCTGTCATCCTTCTAAGAACTTTGAAGTCATATTTTCTTTGGCTTCACCTTCAAAATATAATCCAGTATCTGGCACATTCTCACCACCTCCACCCTTGCCAACTGGGCCTTTTGCTTCAATTGCTGTCATAGTGTCTTGACTGGTCTCAGTCCTTCCACCTTCACCCCCTCACGGTCTCTTCTCAACACAGCACAACAGCACGGATCTTCTAAAATGTAAGTCAGGCCACATCACTCTTCAGCTCATAAGCTTGACATGGAACCGCATTCCACTCAGAGGAAAACCATCATCCTTGGAATGGTTGGCAAGGCCCTGCGTGCTTGGCGAGAGGCTGGGGGCCCTCCCTCTTTGACCTCATCTCCTATCATTCTTCAACTCCCCTTGCTCAGGGCACACCAGTCTTGCCATCATCTTTTGAATATTCCAGCATGTTTCTACCTTGGGGGCCTTTGCATTAGGCTTGTCCCTCTGCCTGGATTGCTTCCCCCCCCCCTCCACCCCTAACCCCCTTAATAGAGCTGCTTGGTCAACTTCCTCCTTTCCTTGAGATCTAGGCTCAAATGTCAACTTCTCAATGATGTCCCCCCAAACCACTGTATTTATGGCCACAAGCCCACCCTGCTCTTCCTTTTTCTATAACCTTGTCACTTAACATTGATATGATGATTATAGTTCTATATTTTTTGTTTATTACTTGGAGAATGTAAGCTTCAGAAGAGCAGGAATCTTTTCTATTTGGTCCACTGATGTGACCCAACACTTAGAAGTGGGTACCTGGCACATAGCAGGTATCAATACATACTTGTTGAAATTTTCATTTTTCACAATTTACTTTCACATTATTATAATAAGGTTTTATTACATGCTCTGCAATCTTTAATTTTTTTAAATGTGAATTTATTTTTGAGAGAGAGAGAGACAGAGTGTGAGCATAGGAGGGGCAAAGAGAGGGAGACACAGAATCTGAAGCAGGCTCCATGCTGTCAGCACAGAGCCCAATGCAGGGCCCAAATTCACGAACTGTGAGATCATGACATGAGTCGAAGTCAGACACTTAACCAACTGAGCCACACAGGCGCCCCTGCTCTGCAAATTTTAAGATGTTTTTAAAAATAAAAGGAATACCTGTTCTTTATTTAAAAACTCAAAGAATAGAGGATAAAGCATGTTCTTTCCTACCCCGCAGAGGCTCCCTTTCTTACCCCTTCCCAGA
This sequence comes from Neofelis nebulosa, assembly GCF_028018385.1. NCBI lineage: Eukaryota > Metazoa > Chordata > Mammalia > Carnivora > Felidae > Neofelis > Neofelis nebulosa. The sequence continues at coordinate 9,737,839 of NC_080800.1, forward strand.
AAATATCACTGTTGAGTTTCTAATGTGTCCTTCTGTACTTTTCGCTGCAAGAACAAATCAAATATTTGTATCTTTATTCATCATAAAGGGTTCATATGCTATATGTTATTTTCATGCTGCCTTAAAAATTCATTTTGTTTATAACTGAATAACATATCTTGTGCAGCTTTTCATGTCAATACCTATAGGTCTACCACATTCTTTTTATTTTTAGTTTTTAAAGTTTATTTTATTTAGAGAGAGAGAGGAGCACGGGAGGGGCTGAGAGAGAGGGAGAGAGAGAGAATCCCAAGAGGCTCTCCACTGTCAGCACAGAGCCTGACCCAGGGCTTGAACTCAGGGACTCTGAGATCAGGACCTGAGCCAAAATCAAGAGCTGGATTCTTAAGTGACTGAGCCCCCCGGGCGCCCCCATAGTGGCTGGATTCTTAAGTGACTTAGGAGGCTCATGGTGGTTGGAAGCCTTGCTTAGATCATTTTGAAACGGCAGCAGCCTGAGCTTCTGGGGGGCTAGGAAGACTCACAGCTGAGATCAGACGCAGGCAGATAAGTTTCAGGGGGCTCCAGGCCAAGGCTCAGAAGCATCGAGTAAGCACAATAGAAAAGGAGCGTGGAGGTCCGTTAGCTCAACCCACACAGTTTGTGGATGAGAAGAAAGTCAAGGTTTACGAGCATTTAGTCAGTAGCCCTGCAGCAGATTGAGAGGCTGACTCCGTTCCCAGCTTCCTGGACAGCATGTTTCCCTATTCGCCATCCTAGCCTCCAGCCTTAGACCTACGGGTGGGAAGCAAATGTGGGTCTCAGATCAGGAGAACTCGGTTCTGAATGCAAGTTCAAGTCCTGCCAGGAAACGGATGCAGCCACAAGGATGTGTTTTGGCACTTTGAAGGGTTTCTTCAAGCTTCTGTTTGGAGGGGAGGCAGGCAGCATTACCTTTCGGCCTGACTAGCCTTTGTCTGCAACATTGTTTGCCGCACCTGGATTGCCCCGACAGCAGAGATCTCCCAGCTCAGGAGACACACATGGCCTCTGAGCGGCAGTAGTAGAGGGATTTGGTTCCTAGCTGGGCAGGAATGGTGTCTGACTCCCCAGTATTCCCCTCCTTGGCCTAGCACAGTCTTTTGTGTAGGTTACATACCCAATATGTGTGTTGGATAGCTGTGTGAGCATATAATTCTTTTGTGAATGTAAACCTGAGCATGCCTGTAAGTTTACAGATTCATGAACTACCCTGACCTAGCATTGCTGGACAGCAGATGGAATCCATCAGAAGTGTATCATCCGAAAAGTCTCTCTTTTTCCCTCAAGTTGGTCCCACTCAAATTGTAAATCCCTCCTTTTGGTATTTGGCAGATTTCTTTATGAAAACTCTAAGTAGCACAATATGGACACATCACAGTGCTAAGAATCCTTGAACCGAAAGAGAAATACACTGCGATACAGACACAGGCCAAGTGCGTTTGCTGTAACTGTGTGAAGCACCTTGAAGATGATTGCTCAGCATATGCACTTGGACGCTTGGTTCGAAGTTGCTTCTCTGATCTCTGCCTCTCCATCAGTGAGATGGGAATATTTATATGTCCTTTCAACTTTATTGTCAGGGCTTAGTGATGTCCTAGCAACACTGTGTTTCCTTCAGCATCTGGCACGTAATAAGCACACAAGAAAAGGCCACGCCATTGTTTAAAAAAAAAAAAAAAGCAAATGGCCGTCTGGTGACTGTTCAGTGTGAATTCGACATTTTCCATTTTCACAAGAAGAGGCGATTTACTGAGAGAATAGAACACCTGTGCATACAAAATCAAACATTCCCTTTTTGACCAGTTAGCTCGCTAATTGAGCATCCGGATTTACCCAGTGGATTTGCATGTGTAGTTAGCTGGGATTTGCAGCCGAAGCTGAGCCTGGTGTATGTCATGGTGTATTACGTTACTTTACAAATCACGTTACTGAAAGGCGCATGTCTTTAGGCAATCGTGGCCCAAAAAACCAAAACAAAACAAAATAACGTGAATTATTTGTAGCAGATGAAAATATAGGGCCGGCTCAACACTGAGTGAGCTCTGTTTGAAGACTTTTACTTACTTACTTACTTACTTACTTATTTTAAGTAATCTCTACACCCAATGTAGGGCTTGAACTCCATGACCCTGAGATCAAGAGTTGGATGCTCTATGGACTGAGCCACCCAGGAGCCCCTTTGGCACTGAGCAAACTCTTATATTGAATTTTGTTGAAGCTAAGGTCCCCACTTTACTGTTAAGCAGGTAGTTCCAAGTGGTTTGAAAGGGGACATTTCCACTTAAGGAATAAAGGAAAACTTCACATCTTTCAATCATCTTCTCAAGAATATTTTTTAAATTTGGAAGCCTCAAAAGGTATTATTTCTCTTTATCGTTTTAAAAAATACTTATTTTATTTTTGAGAGAGAGAGCATGAGCAGGGTAGGAGCAGAGAAAGAGGGAAACAGAGGATCTGAGGCAGGCTCTGCGCTGACAGCGGAGAGTCCAATGCGGGGCTCAAACTCAGAAACTGTGAGATCATGACCTGAGCCGAGGTCGGACGCTTAACCGACAGAGCCACCCAGGTGCTCCTTATTTCTCTTTAACACATTTGGGAAGGTTTTCTTCCTTGAGTCAATTTTCCCCCCTCCTTTGCTTCTTCAGAACCCAGCCTGTCACTGTCTATCTGCTATCTCTGCGTTCCAAGCTCCTGGTACAGCCGGCACAGAGAGACAGGAGACGGCCCATCTGCCATAGAACATCCCAAGGGCCAGCTGGGCTGAGGCTCAACTACTGAGCATAGGACAGGGACAGTCCCGTTCCAGGTATGCCTGTTCCCAGGAGAGACAAATGAGCTCGCCATTCTTACTGGGGTTTCAGGTTCAAGACGACAGAACTGAGAAAGGATCAAGGAAGGGGCCTTCTGCAGTTTCACTTCCCATGCCTTCCTCTGACATTGTCCTCTTTCCTTCTGGGGTACTTTCCCACTTCACCCCTTCGTTTTAGAGGTGCCAAGCCCTCCTGGTGTCTCCTCACTTCCTTGTCAACAGTCTGACCTTTGGAATACTTTACCATTTATGATCATTCAATGTGTGTCTTCCATGGGATTTTAAGAAAGTTCAAAGCCTTGATTTATTCAGCAAATACTTATGTCATGCTCACCATGTGGCAGGCCATCGTAACGATAGAGTACATGTAAAGACAAGCAAGGTTCCGGACATAAGAGCGTTCACCACCCAGAGGGAGGATTGCATGCCTTGACATGGAGCCTTCTGGAAAAGTAGCATAACAAAGCAGCCAAGAGCACAAGCTCTGAGCCGTGCCCTCTGCTTTACACTCTCTTCGTAAACAAACCTAGTTCTTAGCATTGGAATGATGAGGAAATCATTCGCTAAATGCCATTGGTGGAAATTAGCGGTGTGTGAACGTGCTTAACAGGCTTTCGAAGCAGTATAATTTCTTTTAATATTTGGCAGGCTTGGGTTAAATTTGCTTAGAGTTAATTCTATGCGTGAGTTTCGTACAGCCTAAGATTTTGTCTAGGCCAGGGGTTTGCAAACTACGGCCTTTGGGCCGACTCTGACCACCTGTTTTGTATTGTTCGTGAGCTAAGGATGGTTTTTATAACTTTAATGAGTCACATTCTTAATGGTAATTGAAGTACCCACATGATCGCCTCAATTTTACCTAAAATATTTACTCTCTAGCCCCTTCTGGAAAAAGTTTGCCATCCCGTGGTCTAGACCAGTGCTCTCTAATAGAATTTTCTACAGTATGCCTGCACACTCGAATACTGTAACCTCGAGCTTACTGTGCCTTTTGAGCACCTGAAATACAGTTAGTGTAGCTGAGACACTGAATTTTAAAATTGCATTTAATTTTAATTAATTTAAATTCAAATGGCCACACATGACTGGTGGCTATCATATCAGACCGAGCAGCTCTAGACCATTTTATTTATTAGTTTTTTTAATTTCTTTTAAGTTTATTTTTTTTGAGAGACAGAGAGAACAGATGAGAGGGAGAGAGAGAAACCCAGGCAGGCTCTATGCTGTCAGCGCAGAGCCCGATGTGGGGCTCGAACTCACAAACCACTTACGAACCGTGAGATCATGACCTGAGCTGAAACCAAGAGTTGGACGCTTAACCGACTGAGCCACCCAGCTCCCCTAGACCATTTTAAGTGAAAAGATTCTGTATTCTGTCAATGTTCCTCATTCTCAATTTCATCAACTCCCCAGAGGCTGTAGGAGTCAAGGGCAAGGCAGCACTGCTAGTCAGATTCTTGCCCTGGACTGACTTTCATTGTCTGCTAGAAAATACTTAATGGAAAGTGCTGGAAAAATGCATATGAGCACTCGCGCTCTCTTGGGGCTGCTCTTGATTCTGTCCGTTCATCTGCCTTCATTTGTGGTAAAGCAGTGGGCTTTTTCAACCCTGCCCGGCCCCAAATTAAGGAAGGCTTAATCAACTTTAGAGTTCAGGCTGCCGGCAGAGAAAACCTCACTTCCTTCCATCACTGCTCGCAGATGCTAACTTCAGCCATAGCTCATGCCTCTCCTAAGACTGCTAAAAACAGTAAGAAGCCATCAACACGCATCATGAATATTGCCAAACCGTTTCCCCTAAGAGTAAAGCCACAAGTCAACAGTTGGCGTTCATGGTGACTGTAGTTCACAATACTGAATTGTATTTTGGAAAGTTGCTAAGGGAATAGGTCTTAAACGTTGCCATCACAAGAAAAAAAGCTGTCACGATGTGAGGTGATGGATGTTCACTAGACTTGTTGTAATCATTTTACAATATACACATATATCTTGCTCATAGCCTGATACCAACACCCCATATTTTAGGTTGTCCCACGAGCAGCAATTTACTGCCAAATTCTGAATTCCACAGTGGCTAACAGTGGGTTTACACTGGTAGAGTAGAAAAGCCAATGAACACGGGCTTAGTATAACAATTTTGTGATTTCTCAGAAGCTCCTAGAGGTTAGCAGCTCAGTGTCCTGATTTGTACTATGCTCTGGGAGGTCATGCAAGGATCTGGCGACTTGAGATCACCTACCCTGTTGCTTCACCACCCCTGTCACGTTGTCCATGGAGATTACTCAAAAAATAAAATAAAATCAGGGGTGACCGGGTGGCTCAGTCAGTTAGGCATCGACTTCAGCTCAGGTCATGACCTCTTGGTTCACGAGTTCGAGCCCCGCACTGAGCTCTCTGTTGTCAGTGCGGAGCCCTCTCTGAATCCTCCATCTCTCTCTCTCTCTCTGCCCCTCCCCTGCTCGCTTGCTTCCTCCCTCTCAAAAACAAACATTAAAAACAGAAGTTTAAAAAAAAAATAAAAACTGGGGCGCCTGGGTGGCTCAGTTGGTTAACCATTCTGACTTCAGCTCAGGTCATGATCTTACGGTCTGTGGGTTTGAGCCCCACATCAGGCTCTATGCTGAACAGCTCAGAGCCTGGAGCCTGCTTCGGATTCTGTGCCTTCCTCTCTCTCTCTGCCCCTCCCCTGCTCATGCTCTGTCTCTTTCCATCTCTGAAAAATGAATAAACGTTAAAAAAATTTTTTTAATCTTTAAAAATAAATAAAATAAAATAAAATACAATGTGGAAATATCATTAGTTCTTTCCAGACAAGATGCTGACACTTCTATATGTGTAGCTTAATTGTATGTTCTTATTCCATGGGCTATTTTTTGATACTCGCAATTAATTATTTTTATCATCCTCATCAAGTCCAGAGATTGTTCTATATCTCCCAATATCTTTTTCTTCTTTTTTGTTTTGATGGAGAGAGAGCATGAGCTGGGGAGGGGCAGAGGGTTGGAGGGAGGAAGAGAGAGAGAGAGAGAGAGAGAGAGAGAGAGAGAGAGAGAGAGACTCTTAAGCAGGCTCCATGCCCAGTGCAGAACCCAATGTGAGGCTCAACCGTGAAATCATGACCTGGGCCGAAATCAGGAGTCGGAATCTTAGCAGACTAACAACCCTGGGAACCCCTTCCCTTTCTTTCATCTCATGCTGATAGAATCGCCATTTATAATTGGGCATATACCACTCAGAAAAAAAAGATTATATTTCCCAGGCTCCCTTGCAGCTAAACATGGCGTGTGACTAAGTTAAAGCTAATGTGATGTGAGAGGAAGTGAAATAGGCACTTTGGGGGGTGTATCCTTAAATGGTGGGGCTGCTCCCCTTCTTCCTATCTGCTTCCATCTGGCTTCTTGTAACATGGATGTTGTAGCTACCTATCTTGAATGACGCAAAGGCAGACAACGTGGCAAGGGTGGTGAAGTGACAAGGTAGATCACACAGTTCTTCCAACCGTCGATCCAGAGCTGGGTTGATCTGGCCAGAGTTGGTACTTCTGTCTGGGTTGATCCCAGAGAGTGTCCTCAAGAACGTGGGTTTGAGCTTCTTAAACCTTTCTCCCCGAGGAATCCCCGGGCAAATAGAAGAGATAGAATGTTATCCCCTGGGGAGTCTGGGGCTGTAGCCTAAAGCAGTTGGCTCCAAAGGGAAATTTCTTTGAAATATTTTGCTTTATTTCATTCACGCATGCATTCACTCTTTTATTCATGTGTTTATCAAACATACTGCAACACAAATTAAGTGCCAGGCATTGTTTTACACAAGGACACACAAAGCCCTGCTCTCTTGGTGCTTATATTCTCATGCAAGATAGACATTAAACAGATAAGCGCATAAATTATCAGCAAGATAATTGCTGATTGTGTTAAGGACCATGAAGGAAATAAAGCAGACTAGTCTAGTGCAGAGTATATATACCTCTCTGTGCCTCAATGGACTCATCTGAAAAATGGAAATAATAATAGAGGTCTGTAATTCCAAAATCTCCAAACTGAAAGCTTTGTCCTCACTCAGTCAATGGCAAACATACGACTCGAATTCATTTGGAGGTGAATCTTGATCTGAACTTGAGTAAGTTAGTTTTCTTTCTTCCTTCCTTCCTCCCTTCCTTCCTTCCTTCCTTCCTTCCCTTGATTTTTCTTCCTTCCTTCCTTCCTTCCTTCCTTCCTTCCTTCCTTCCCTTGATTTTTCTTCCTTCCTTCCTTCCTTCCTTCCTTCCTTCCTTCCTTCCTTCCTTCCTTTCCCACTTAGTGTGGATAATTCTTTGTTTCACTGCACAAAATTTTAAGTGTTTGGTGATGGGATACTGCCCCAGACCCCAGTAGGAACATTACATAACATGTGGATCCATATATCCTATTACCTTCTAAGATCCGAAAAATTTTTAGTTCCAAAACACATCTAACCCCAGAGGTTTTGGGTAAGGATTGAGGGTCTGTAGTACCACTCACATGTGGTTCTTATGAGTTAATATATCGAAACATTGAAAATGATGCTCAAAATATAGCAAGTGCTGCCTACTAGAGAAAGCCTGACTGAGTGTGTGTTATTTATGCAGACACCTGAGGGATGAGAATGACCTGGCTGTGGGAAGAGGAAGGGAACGATAATTTCAGGAAGAGGGAACAGCAGGTGCCAAGACTGGTTCGAATGCGGAACAGAAAATAGGCCAGATGTCTGGTGTGTGGTCAAAACAGGGGAAGGATGGTTCAAGGTCATGGAAGTAGGGTGGGAGTCAGAACATGCATGATATAAGCAATAATAAGGATTCAAAGTGTAATAGGAAGTCACTGTAGTTGATGTGACTCATATTTATAACGAATGCTTTCATGCTGTTTGATGAATGGCTTGTAGAGGAGACAGAGAATTGGGGGACCATTTTGGAGCCTCTTGTGGTAGTCTGGGTAAGACCTAATGGCTAATGGGGGTAAGGAGGTGGCAGTAGACATGGAGAAAAGTGGACGAGTGCAAGAAAAAGTTTAGAAATATGGAAGGATAAGAGACTTTCTGATTAATTTTCCATTCTAGTTTATACTATGTCCATATGTAGAGTCATTTCACGGTCATTGTCTCAGGTATGTTATGGTCAGGGTTTGCTGGACCCAGCTCATACAGGCTTGCCAGAGCAATTCTGCACATCCCTCCCCAACTCTGCACTGAACGGCATCACACTGGCAGTTGCAAATTGGCCATGGTGGGAGTCTTTACACTATGGGAATTTGCAAATGCTGCAGATCAGGACTTAACAAATCAGAGATGTGGGTGGGGGAAGGACAGCGGTTGTTAAACCACTCTTATTATGCCTATAACTCAACTGCCTTCATCTTAGAGCATTCGTTTCCACCCCCCCCCATCATAGAAATACATAAACTAGGCATATTCCGGAGAACTCAGTTGATGGCTGTCACTTCATGTTTTTAACTCGCTAATTTAGGGATCCCCCCAGTTCTTCCCAGGATCTCATCTAGGTTCATGGGAGTGGGCTCATAAGAGGGTACCTGGTTCACAATTTGTCCTTTATTCATTTGGCCCCATTTAGAATACAACTCACCTCCCAGGTCAACAGTAACACCCTTTGCAGCATTACTTATTACCTTCCGATAGTGGGGTTCACGAACTCATCATGTCTTCTGGCAGAAGCACGGCTGGAGATGGGGTCCAGGGTCTGGGATCCCATAATCAGGGACCATAAAAATAGCTCCCTCTGCATCTCTCCTTTTCCCATCTTGACTCAACCCCTCCTCCCTGAGTGATGAACATTTCTCCTAAACCTTTGAGTAAGATTGATGCTCAAGGGAGATATACCACGTTTATCTATGAGCTTCCTATAACCCCTGGCCTATTGCCATATCTCCCCAGGGATCTGAGTGCTCCACATTGGGGAGTATAGCCTGAAAGGATAACTAGAATTTTGATGGGTGGAAATGGTAGAACAGACTAGTCCAGGTGAAAAGACTTGCAAGTCAGGGAGCTACACATTGGGCTTGGGGTTAGTGACTAGAGAAGCTGAGAGGGGCGTTGTATCAGGTGAGCCTGGACAAGTAGGTATAAATAAAGCCAATTACTGGAAGACTTTGGATGCCATGACACAAAGTTAGGGCTCATTCTGTAAAAAAGAGGGGGGGGAAGAAAATAATTTGAAAGACTTTAGAGTAATGTAATCTGATTAATCTTTGGGAAGCTTAATAGTTTGGGTGGATTGGAAGAGCAAGAGCCTGAGATCAAGGATGAAGTTTTAGCTAAAATGGCAAAGCAAGGAGGATGTCAAGGAGGTCAATGAAGAACGTCAACTGGACTCAGTGAATGGTTTTAATGAGGAAGAGGAGGAGACAGGGTGGTGAAAGAGAAAAAAAGAGACAATGTTGTACCTCTAACTTCAACTCTAGGCATCTCAAGATGCATGAAGAAGCTCTTTGAGATCTTTCTGAACCATCTTTCATTAGAGAAAAAGAAAGCTGGGGAGGGGCGCCTGGGTGGCGCAGTCGGTTAAGTGTCCGACTTCAGCCAGGTCACGATCTCGCGGTCCGTGAGTTCGAGCCCCGCGTCAGGCTCTGGGCTGATGGCTCGGAGCCTGGAGCCTGTTTCCGATTCTGTGTCTCCCTCTCTCTCTGCCCCTCCCCCGTTCATGCTCTGTCTCTCTCTGTCCCAAAAATAAAAAATAAAAAACGTTGAAAAAAAAAATTAAAAAAAAAAAAAAAAAAAAAGAAAGCTGGGGAGAAATTTGCTTATTTACCTTGTATTAGAGGAATTAAGGGAAGTAGGCATTTGGTTTATTAGATATCAACATATTTGGTTGATTCAGTCAATGGGGAAGACAAAAGCATTAATTGATCTAGAAGCTTGTTGTAGAGACACAGGCTACATCATTCCATAGATAAGCACCTGTTAAACTAAAACCAGTGTTCTGGAGTAAAATATTGATAGAGATCCTGAAACTTGAGGGCAAGTCCCTGGTTAAACCACCCTCTAAGGCAGGGCAAGTTCAAGTTAATATGGTGATTAGCAAAGCTCTTTAGTACTTCCCATACTACCTTTTAATGTCTTTCTCCCCTGGGTCCCAGTTTCTCCCCTGATAAATCTGGATGCCCAAGAATCAGCATTATGGGTAGGTTTCCATATGTCCCAGTTTGCCTAAGAGAGTCTTGGTTTTCTGGCAATAGTCTTAGCGTAATTATATATTTTTTTCTTAAAGTTTATTTATTTTGAGAGAGAGAGAGAGAGAAAGCACATGAGTGGGAGAAGGGCAGAGAGAGAGGGAGAGAGAGAATCCCAAGCAGGCTCTGCATTGTCACCACAGAGCCCAACACAGGGCTCAATTTCATGGACAGTGAGATCATGACCTGAGCCACAATCAAGACTGGGATGCTTAACTGACTAAGCCACCCAGGTACCCCTAGTCTTAGCATAATTCTTAATAGGTCTGCCTTCCTTTCACTCTCATAAGTATCCTCTTTTTTAAAATTTTTAAAAATGTTTTATTATTTATTTTTGAGACTGAGAGAGGCAGAGCGCAAGTGAGGAAGGGGCAGAGAAAGGGAGATACACAGAGTCCGAAGCAAGCTCCAGGCCCTGAGCTGTCAGGACAGAGCCCGATGCAGAGCTCCAACTCATGAACCATGAGATCATGACCTGAGCTGAAGTCAGAAGCTTAACTGACCGAGCCACCCAGGCGCCCCCATAAGTATCCTCTTTGATCAATCAGGAGTCACCCAGACGGTTCCCTGACTGTCTGCTCTGCTCTCTCCTTTCCACATTTCTGTAATGTAAACCCAATGTGTATGGGATTCTGTGTATCTCCCTCTCTGCCCCTTCCTCACTTGTGCTCTGTCCATCCCCAAATCATCTTGGATTTCCAAAAACAATCCAAGAGGAAAGCCAGCTCATAGAATGGCAGTGCTACTTAGGATATTGAGAGCCTTGAATATTGTGAGGTATAATGTGCAATGTGTACCAGAGCAGGCTTAGCACGCAAACAGTAATTGCACTAAAGTCTTAATGTGTTATTTGTCCCAATGCATTTTCATTTTAATATTCTTTCATCCCCAAATTTCAGACTTTGGCAGCTAGTTGATAGCTCTTCCACTGCACTATTTTTAAATAATAGTGAATAGGAAAGTGTGCGTCTATCACTTTGAAAGCTATGTAACTGAAAGGCTAAGATGCTAAAAGCTAAAAATGTAACTAAATTGTTATGAACCTTAGTAGTAGACAAACACAGTCACGGAGTGGGAGATGTTGTCCAGGCAATGGAGAATAAGACTCGATTTGTTTATTTTAAACTGTAGCAAAAGAGAGGCAGCAAATAGGAATTTTCAAATCTGATTCTTGGTATATTTTAGAACGATTTAGAATGATGGTGATTTGTTCTTTCTTATACTTTCAGGTGTTTCCAATGTGGACATTGAAGAGACAGTCCCTTATCCTTTTTAACATAATCCTAATTTCCAAACTCCTTGGAGCTAGATGGTTTCCCAAAACTCTGCCCTGTGATGTCACTCTGGATGCTCCAAAGGCCCATGTGATTGTGGACTGCACAGACAAGCATTTGACAGAAATTCCTGAAGGTATTCCTTCCAATGCCACCAACCTCACCCTCACCATCAACCACATACCTGGTATCTCTCCAGCTTCCTTCCACCAGCTGGACTATCTGGTAGAGATCGATTTCAGATGCAACTGTATACCTATTCGACTTGGGCCAAAAGACAATATGTGTCCCAGGAGGCTGCAGATTAAACCCAGAAGCTTTAGTAGACTCACTTACTTAAAATCCCTTTATCTGGATGGAAACCAGCTTCTGGAAATACCTGAGGGTCTTCCCCCCAACTTGCAGCTGCTGAGCCTTGAGGCCAACAGTATCTTTTGTATCATGAAAAATAACCTAACAGAACTGACCAACATAGAAAAACTCTACTTGGGCCAAAACTGTTATTTTCGCAATCCTTGCAACGTTTCATTTTTCATAGAAAAAGATGCTTTCCTGAGTCTGAAAAATCTAAAATTGCTCTCCCTAAAAGATAACAATATCACATATGTCCCCACTACATTGCCATCCACTTTAACAGAACTCCATCTTTATAACAACGCCATTGCAAAAATCCAAGAAGATGATTTTCATAACCTCAATCAACTGCAAATTCTTGACCTAGGTGGAAACTGCCCTCGTTGTTACAATGTCCCATTTCCTTGTACACCCTGTGAAAATAATTCTCCCCTACAGATCCACATGAAGGCTTTTGATGCATTGACAGAATTACAAGTTTTACGTCTATACAGTAACTCTCTTCAGCATGTGCCCCAAAGATGGTTTAAAAACATTAAAAAACTTAAGGAGCTAGATCTTTCACAAAACTTCTTGGCCAAAGAAATTGGGGATGCCAAATTTTTGCTTCTTCTTCACAACCTTGTCCAATTGGATCTGTCTTTCAATTATGAACTTCAGGTCTATCGTGCAACTCTGAATCTATCGGATGCATTTTCTTCACTGAAAAACCTGAAAGTTTTACGGATCAAAGGATACGTCTTTAAGGAGCTGAGCAGCCATAACCTCTCCCCGTTACGTAGTCTCTCCAATCTTGAAGTTCTTGATCTTGGCACTAACTTCATAAAAATCGCTGACCTCAGCATATTCGAACAATTTAAAACATTGAAAGTCATAGATCTTTCAATGAATAAAATATCACCTTCAGGAGATTCAAGTGAAGTTGGCTTCTGCTCTAACACCAGAACTTCTGTAGATGGTAATGCACCTCAGGTCCTTGAAACATTACATTATTTCAGATATGATGAGTATGCAAGGAGTTGCAGGTTCAAAAACAAAGAGACTCCCTCTTTCTTGCCTTTTAATAAAGATTGTTATGTGTATGGGCAGGCCTTGGACCTAAGTAGAAATAATATATTTTTTGTCAAGTCCTCTGATTTTCAGCATCTGTCTTTCCTCAAATGCCTAAACTTGTCAGGAAATACCATTGGCCAAACTCTCAATGGCAGTGAATTTCAGCCTTTAGTGGAGTTGAAGTATTTGGACTTCTCTAACAACCGGCTTGATTTACTCTACTCAACAGCGTTTGAGGAGCTACGCAACCTGGAAATTCTAGATATAAGTAGTAATAGCCATTACTTTCAATCAGAAGGCATTACTCACATGCTAAACTTCACCAAGAACCTAAAAGTTCTGAAGAAACTCATGATGAACAACAATGACATCTCTATGTCCACCAGCAGGACCATGGAGAGTGAGTCTCTTAGAATTCTGGAATTCAGAGGAAATCATTTGGATGTTTTATGGAGAGATGGTGATAACAGGTACTTAAAATTCTTCAAGAATCTGCTAAACTTAGAGGAGTTAGACATCTCTGAAAATTCCCTGAGTTTTTTGCCTGCTGGAGTTTTTGATGGCATGCCTCCAAAACTAAAGACTCTCTCCTTGGTCAAAAATGGGCTCAAGTCCTTCAACTGGGGAAGACTCCAGTATCTGAAGAATCTAGAAACTTTGGACCTCAGCTACAATGAGCTGAAGAGTGTCCCTGAGAGATTATACAACTGTTCCAGAAGTCTCAAGAAACTGATTCTCAAGTACAATCAAATCAGGCATCTGACAAAGCATTTTCTACAAGATGCTTTCCAGTTGCGATACCTGGACCTCAGCTCAAATAAAATCCAGATTATCCAGAAGACTAGCTTTCCAGAAAATGTCCTCAACAATCTGGAGATGTTACTTTTGCATCATAATCGGTTTCTGTGCACCTGTGATGCTGTGTGGTTTGTCTGGTGGGTTAACCATACAGAGGTGACTATTCCTTACTTGGCCACAGATGTGACTTGTGTGGGGCCAGGAGCACACAGGGGCCAGAGTGTGGTCTCTCTGGATCTGTATACCTGTGAGGTAGATCTGACTAACCTGATCCTGTTTTCACTTTCCGTATCGGTGGCTCTTTCTCTGATGGTGATTACAACAGCAAACCACCTCTATTTCTGGGATGTGTGGTATAGTTACCATTTCTGTAAGGCCAAAATGAAGGGGTATCAGCGTCTGACATCACTGGATTCTTGCTACGATGCCTTTGTTGTGTATGACACTAAAGACCCAGCAGTGACAGAGTGGGTTTTGGATGAGCTGGTGGCCAAGTTGGAAGACCCAAGAGAGAAACATTTTAATCTGTGTCTTGAGGAAAGGGATTGGCTACCAGGGCAGCCAGTTCTGGAAAACCTTTCCCAGAGCATCCAGCTTAGCAAAAAGACGGTGTTTGTGATGACAAACAAGTATGCAAAGACTGAGAACTTTAAGATCGCATTTTACTTATCCCATCAGAGGCTCATGGATGAAAAAGTAGACGTAATCATCTTGATATTCCTTGAGAAGCCCCTTCAGAAATCCAAGTTCCTCCAGCTCCGGAAGAGGCTGTGTAAGAGTTCCGTCCTTGAGTGGCCGACAAACCCACAGGCCCACCCGTACTTCTGGCAGTGTCTGAAAAATGCCCTGGCCACAGACAATCACGTGACCTATAGTCAGGTGTTCAAAGAGACGGTCTAGCCCTTCTTTGCCAAGCGTGACTGCCTGACCTACCAAGGAAAAGCTTGGCTGTCTAGATTGTCCCATGAATGCCTCACTAAAAGGGTGTTGTTAAAGTCTCCAAGACCTGGGATTGTCCACATCAGAGAGGAGAGTCACAGTGTATGACAAAGGAATTGGAAAAATGGAATTTCTATAATGCATCACATCATCTTTCCGATCTCTCTGTGACTCCATTGGCACTTGAGTCTCCCCTTTCTGTTTCTGTATAAGACACGACTGGGAGAAGGGCGGCAAGGAGAGGACATAAGGCTCTGATTCTCCTGTCATTCTCTTGTGATTATTAAATACACACGCAATCACGAAATTCAGAGGAATCGTGCTTCTACTCCTAAGAAGTACCGCTATGTATGGAAATAGGGTAAAAGATGCTCAGGGCCTACGTGTATGACATCACAATGTACTAGAGTTAGTGAAATGAAAACACAGGGAACGCAACTGATTGCTTCTGCATCACCTAGCGCCCCCTTCTGCACAGATCGACTGTTGCCCTCTCCAGAACCAGGCGGCACAGGCACTCTGACCCTGGATGTCTGTCCTTTGGAACTGTGAGAAAAAAGTGTTAAGTCATCCAGTTTATGATATTTTGTTATACAGCATCCTGAGCGGACTCAAACAAAGATCTTTATCTGCATTGCAAAAGGACTATAGCCAAAGTAAAATTGCCTCATCCAATGGTCTTTGAAACTGCTTTGCTAACTAATATCATATATCTGTAATTATCTGCCAACTTGATCCATCAACATTAGGTGGTTTTTATTATTATTATTATTATTATTATTATTTTTAACATTGGATGGTTTTGATGGTAAACTCTGAAGGAGGACCCCCAAGAACATTTATTTATTTATAGTTATCAAGCAGGGATGACAATTCTTTGGATTCCTTTAAATTGCATGGGGGAGGAGAAGCCAAGGTTTACAGACCTCAGCACTCAGAAAGCTTCAGTCTTGAACCCCAGCTTTCGCCCTCAATGGCAGCAATAGAAAGGACCAAGACATTCTGAAGACACACATACTTTCAACTGGGTATAAAGCCACATGAGCTCAAAGTTTGAAACCTGATCACTTTGCTTTATTTCAGGAAAACAATGACCTACTGAGGTGTCTGTGCTCTTTGGAAAATAGTGTGCATGGGTTCAAATCTCAGAGCATTAGTTGGGAGATATTGTATTTTCCTCATGTATCAAAATGCCAAGGGTTGTAAGCATAGCTGTAAATATACAGTATATGAATTATTTCCAAAGGACTTGTAATCAATAAGGGTCACAAATTCCCAAATTAATCTCTGGATGAGATGAATAAAGACATAAGCTGCAAGAACCAACTGTTTGTCAATGTCTTTAAGCTTTATTGTACTTAACAGATGCCTTTCTTCTTCAGTGAAAACAAAGGTAATATCGTAACAATCGGCTCTTGGCCATCATAAAGTTTCTTCTATCAAAACACATCTACACATAATGTTGAGGTTATTTTGGTGATTTATAAACCATAAAGCACTTGGAGACAACTTCAACATCTTCTGAAATGGATTAAGAGGAAGGGAAACTGAAAATCATGCATCTCGGAAACCACAGCATATTTTGACATGAGGCTATGTACAGGGTTGATTGTAGAAAACAACAGAAAGGACATCAGTTACATTCTTTGTAATCTTGGTTAATCACTCTTAACCTTCTGAGAGCCCTGTGTGGAGTTCTGTACTGCCAGGTGCCCTCCAAAGCTCTGAATGTCCTGCTTCTCGGCTGACACCCGTCTGGTTGGCTCCATTCTGGAAAGGACTCTGGACTCTCCATAGATCCCACACCACTGTCAAGGCTTGGCCCCCAATTCCTTTCACCCCTGGACTTGCGAGGTTGTGTCCTTCCTCCTCAGATGCATCCCGTGCCTCAGCAAGACTTGGGCACTGGCGGGATCCAAGCCAAGGGGGAGCATTTGGCAGGGCAAATATCATGGCTGACAGAAGGCAAAGCAAGTGTCTGTGGTCTCTAGAGGAGAGAGGGGATCAGTGTGACCATAGCTCTGTGTCTGCGTCAGGTCTCCTGGCCCCATCCTCACGTCTATTTCCAGCTCTATTTGGATGCTCTTAGGCCTGCATAGATGGTCTCTTAAACGTAGTCAGAAAACATAGGGTACATGAGGAGGAAGGTAACTTGAGAACCTGGGCGTGTTGCTCCCCAGGCTCACAGGAAACTAATGGGCCTAGCAAGAAACAGGTTGCACATCCTGCGAGGTATTTTATTTTTTATTTCTTAATAATGTTAATACGTGTAGTAATGCTTGTTAATTTATTTATTTTGAGAGAGAGCACAAGCAGGGGTGGGGGCAGAGAGAGAGGGAGAGAGAGACAATCCGAAGCAGGCTCTACACTGTCAGCGCAGAGCCCGGCTCGGCAGTCGATCTCACGAACCGTGAGATCATGACCTGAGCTGAAATCAAGAGTCAGAAACCTAACCCACCGAGCTGCCCATGAGACACCCCTATGGCTCAATTTTAACACAGGGGTGGGGATAAGGTTCGATTTGTCCTCTGCCTCTTCTGCACGTGCTAAAGGCAGATTTACCAGACAGGCTTTGGGGTGCGTCCCTCCTTGGAGCTTTGGGCGTCAGTACTCAAGAGCAGTTGGTACATGGGACACACCACCAGTCGCATCTGCTAGAAGATGGAGCTCTTGACCCTAAAGAACACTGGGAACCACTTCGGAGAACACCAGGCCCGAAAATTAACCCATCTGACTGAGTTCATGTGATGAGGGAGAACAGGGGGCTGACCAACCAACCAACCAAGTGAAGGGGAAAGTGGAAAAGAAAAAGTCATGACATGACGGTACGCAGTGGCCTGCTGACATGGGGGTCACGCGTGCACCGTGCTGGCGACAGCGTGATGACCACAGGGCAGGCTCACGCTGTTTTAGGTTTTACATCTCTCTCATCTTTCTGCTTTTGCTTCTCCCCCACCCCCCTCTCAGTTTCCTTTTTGGCTTTAGACGCCCACGGCAAGCCTCCTGGAGCGCACAAGAACAAAGAGAAAGAGCAGTGGTTGCAGGTGGGGATCTTCGGTTTGGAAGCAGTGGTTTTGTGTGTGCTACTGGCTTAAAACCGATCTCTTTCCCCCACATACCCGGAGTCAATCCCCATCTGTCTCAGTGAGCACGGCCTTCCACCATCAGCTCGGCAAGACCTTCCCTGGGTCACACTGGCCAGACTCTGCTCTTTGCCACCTTCAAATTCATATTCTTTCTACTTCTCTCACATTTTAGCCACGCGAGTTAAGAAATGGGTTAAGATCCGGTACTCTGCCTTTCAGATTACCTTCATCTTGGGTCGTAACCAATTTCTTTTTTTTTTTTTTAATATTTATTTATTTTTGAGAGAGAGAGAGAGAGTGTGTGTGTGTGTGTGTAGGGCAGAGAGAGAGGGGACAGAGGATCAGAAGCAGGCTTCGCAATGACAGCAGAGAGCCCGACATGGGGCTCGAACTCGGGGCCATGAGATCGAACCATGAGATCATAACCTGAGCCAAAGTGGGATGCTTAACTGACTGAGCCACCCAGGTGCCCCAGGTTGTAGTCAATTTCTAACATGTTTGTTATACAGTTCAATGGTTTTATTTCTCCCTCTGTCTCTCTCTCTCTCTAGATAGATAGATAGATATCTATGGGGGGGGGGAGAAGGGAGATATGTATATATCTCCCTTGTCTCTCTTGGAGATTTATATTAATTAAATGTTTTGGGGGAGCCCACACTTAAACTGACTGAGGAGGTTGGAGTTCTAGTGTCTTACAAGGAGCTTCGTCTAGAAACAGCAGTCTGGTAGGATCTAGAAGGAAAGAGGAAGTCCTGGTGGCCCCGTGGCAGTTTTCTGACATCCCTAGAGCCCACCAGTGGGCAGGCTGAGGTCGGCAGCTGCTTCCACACACGGAAAACGGTTCTTCGTGTGGCAAGGCCCGAGGGCCAAGGCCAGACAGGCACAGCCAAGTAGGATGCCACATTTATCTTGTATGATACACATGACTGCTTCACGTCTCACTGGCCAAGGCGATGTGGTGGGTCGTAGATTCCAGGGGTTTTCACCACGGCGAATTGCATGAGTTGACATCTTGAGCAAAAGTGTAGTAACACCTGCATGAACCCCACACACGAGGCTCGTTGTCTAGGGGTCCACACTGCTAAGAACAGTACTTGGGCTGTCTTCGAAATTAGAACCAGTCTGCTGTCCTGTAGTCACCCCTGGGACCGTGGGGAACACCCCAGGGCCAGGTCCAAATGGAAGCCCACCAAGCAGGACTCTGTTACCAGGGATTATGTTAACACATTACTCTTCTCCGTTAACACATCATGATGGATTCATTTGCGAGATAATCAACTCTCCAGAGCAGGCCACCTAAGTAAACAGAACACAGGAAACGTGTTCTGAACGGAGAGCGCACGAATCTGAAATAATCACAAGTTTGGCTCCTATTTGTGAGGTCAGGTCCCCAAAGGGGATGATAGGGCAAGGAGAGAGTGAGGAGGATCTTACGAAGAACAGTGTAAGATGAAGTTACTGGGACCCGGACAGTGTTATGGAATGGAGTGTGGAGGAGGAAGAGGGGGAGGAGGGAAGGAAGTCACATTTCTTAAGCAGCAAATGCAAACTAATGCTTCATTCATTCCATTAAGTCTTCACATTGCCTCTACGAGGCTGGTATTAGGAGCTCCATCTTGAAGATGATGGGGTAACTCAGAGAAATAGGTGAGATCAGAGGGGTTAGGTCAACTACCCAGGGTCACAGAGGAGGTAGGTGGTCCCCCCCAAAACTGACCCAGCTCTGTCCAAGCAGTTCAATTGGTTCTCCAATTTTACCCGGGACCAGAATCAGTCTCCGGAGCTTGGAAACCACACCAGAGAGCCTGATCTCTGGGACCCAGGAATCTACACTTCTACAACTAGCCCGCGTGCTTCTGACGCAGCTGGTCCACAGAGCCCAGTTTAGGAAGTACCACAGACTGTTAATAGAGGGCTCACTTCAGCAAGGAAAGCCTGAGTTGCCCCAGGTATGCTCAGTGTCTCCTTCTCTACAGAACCCTCGGTGCTCTTAACCCACTGCTAGGGAGCGGAGCTGCACTTAAATTGTTCCCCCCAGGCACCTGTTTTGGAGGGGTATAATTTACATTGGATTGGAAGTTCTGTTCAAGGCTAAAATGCGAAGACAATTTGGACAAGTACACTGGACAGATTTAGGCAGAGACAAGTAAGTGGCCAACTGATTTGCAGTCCCTGAAGTCCTGACAAATAGAGGTGCTGCTTACATTCGCAATTTAAAGGTGTCTTTCGTCCAATTTTCCTAGCATCTTACTGAATTAGTGGTTCTATGCATATGGTGAAGAGTGCCACCTAGCAGAAACTCATGGCTGTTGTTCATTTCCTGAGACCCTTGGCTGGGTCTTCAAAGCAAGGTGTAGGAAGAAAATATAAAAATAGATACAATCATCTTTTCCAAAGTGTGTTTGGGGCTATTTTATCATATACCCATTGTATTAATACAGAAATATGTAGGGGTGTGTGTTCACTGTTGTCCATCGATGAGAAGACAGTATAAAAAATGTGGAAGACCGTAGATGATCGAATCTTGGTTTTGACCATTTATTTCCATTGCTTTGGCTTGGTGTCTCAAGATGGAGCTGCTCGTGCCTTTTCCTTTGCCAGTGCAGGCGAAGATGAAAAACCCGAGTTAACTGGGTGAGCAGCCCTCTTTTCCCTGTGACGCATTTCCGTTTTTCATGGAACATGGCCCCCAATGTTACGCTGTGGTTTAAGCAAAGATGGAATCCCTCTTAGTATGTCTCCCGCTCTCTCACTCTCAACCTCTCTCGCTGAGTGCCCCCACTCATATTTCTGAATCATCTAACCACTAACCGTTCTCTTTTGCCACTGCTCCTACCCCACCAGCCCATAAATGGCATCTTTGAAGCCTGCTGAGATTTCATAGTTTGAGGGTTTGTCGTCTTTTTCATCCTACTGAACTGTGAGTTCATGAAAACTGTCACTGGGTGGGCATGACACTGGGGTGTCAAAGTCAAAGATGATGGAATGCTCATTTGCTTATATATATATATATATATATACACATATGTATGTATGTATACATACACATATATATATATCCATTCATATATAATGTGTGCCTTTATGTGTATATGCATATATATGCATGGGTGTGTATATTTGTGTTTATGTGTATGTATGTGTGTGTTTTAGAATTGCTAAGTCTAACTTGTACATAGGTTAGTTGTAAAACGAAGTGATATAATCCGTGAAAAGTACTCAGCATGGGGTCTGATATCTACCAAGTGCTCCATAAATATTAGCTTATATTATTTTTTTAATTTTATTATGTTAGATATATGATCAATTTTATATGCTTGAAAGACTAACTCTATGTTCCTCATATGGTGAATATTTTTAATCCTTTGCACACACAGTATCTGAGAATTTTCTTGTACTAACCATTTCTGCTATGTAATAAGGTTTATGCTCAACATTTCATGTACTATATTCATATAGCATTTAAAAATTTTTTTCACGTAAGGAACAACATTCAGTTTGTTAGCTCTTCCATTCATTACCTATTCTCAGTCACTGTTTGGTCTACTCTTGTTTTCCTTGGCTATGAATCCATCAAACTTTCCAGAAATGCCTCAGACACCCAGAGCTCATTTCTGTAGGCTTTTTAAAACATGTAATTTCTCATTTTCCATAATATTCTTTCTAACCATGAGAATGCTGACCACTTCCTGCTTGAAATTTATTTGAGGAAAGTCCCTTTTTGTTGACCCAAGTTCCGATATTTCCCCAGTTCTGCTTTTTCCCATGATCCTGCAAGAAGAAAAAAAAGAAAACCCAAAAGTATGGGGTGGTGCCACATGTTGGTTTGCATGAAGCCCTGTGATGGTTCTTCACTGTTAAGAATCAGAATCGAGTTCTGATATTTGCCCAGACTCTGGGTATAACGGGTCTTCTCCATTGTCGTGCGGGACTCGACATTTTTCCTGATAGAATCTGTTTTCGTGAAACTTCATTCACAAAGTCTTCTTGAGAGAGACCACATCCAGGCTTAAATCCAAAAGTCTAAATAAAGTGCTTTCTTCCGAGAACGTGACGTGCAGGGTTTAATCTCTCCCGAAGAGGCGCTGGTCGCCCAAGTTGAACGACACGCAACCTTGGTGAAGCTCCCTTGGAGGTGTAGAATTCCACTCAGGAAGTCCGCAGGTTACAGAATTGCTGGGGCCTGGGGGACCAGGCCACTCGCATCTCTCTGCAGCTGAGCAACACGCCCTGCTGCCAGGTGGGGTTAAGATCCAGCATTTGTCAAATTTGTCGAATTTGTCAAGTCCATCGCTTGGACTTGTATTGCGACGCTCCAATTCCCCGACTCAGGTGGGTTGGCCCACGCAGGCGCAGGTGGAAAAACAGAAGTGCGAGCCTTTGGTCCAGAGTGAGGGCTCCCTGCCACCCAGAGCTTACCGGAGGGCAGCAGAAGCAAAGAGAGGGTCTCAGCAGCGTCCCACGAGACCAAGAGCTGGGAGACTGAAGCAAACACGAGCTGTGACCATTCCCCCGCTGTGGCCAACCTGACCAATCGCTCTGTCTGCCGTGACGAGCAGAGGGAGGGGTCAAGAACAAGCAGGATGAGTTCCCACCCTTCACTGTGATTTTGATTTGCACTTCCCTGATGATTAGTGCTGTCGAACACCTTTCCATATATATGTTGGCTGTTTCTATAGCTTCTTTGGAAAAAATACCAGTTCAGTACCTGTGCCCATTTTTAAATTGTTTTTTGGTTTGCTTGTTTTGTTGCATTGGGTTTTGTTGTTGTTGTTTTGCTGTTGAGCTATAGGAGTTCCGGTGTGTTTTAAATATTAACCCCTGATCAGATATACAGCTTGCAAATGTTTTCTCCCATTCTGTAGGGACTGCCTTTTCACTTCGTTGCTCCCTTCGCCACGCAGCAGCTTTTTAGTTTGATGGACCCCTGCTGGTTCACATTTGACTTTGTTGCCTGTAATTCTGGTATCATCGCTAAAAAAAAAAAAAAAAAAATCATTGCCAAGACCAGTGTCAAGGAGCTTTCCCCCTATGTTTTCTTTAAGGAGCTTTAGGGTCTCGGTTCCTCCATTTAAGTCTTTAATCCATGCAGGCCCACAGGTGGGAGATGACTCTGGCCCATGAATAACAATGGTTGCAAGGGCCCTAGATTCTCAGGCTGCGGATACCAGGATATCTCCGCAGGGAGGACGTGTTTATTGTGAGATGGTCCCAGAGATTTAGGCCTCCCCTAAATTCTCCTCCCCTAGGTTCTTCATCTTGGTTGCACCTTGAAATTAACTAGGGAGCCTTAAAAATCCCCGTGACGGGACTGCTGAGACCTCAGATTGCTCAGTCCCGCACCAGTTTCTGATTCAGTAGGTCTGGACCTAGAGCCCAGGAATTTGCATCTCGAACAAGCTGGGCTCACGGGATGCTGTTGCTGCTGGGCCGGGAACCGCGCTTTGAGAACGCCGGCTCTGCTAAGTGATTCCCAAACGTCGTTGGCTTCGGTGGCCCTGCCCTGGAGCCCCTGGGTCAGTATATTTGAGTCCCGACAGCTGCCTGTTAAATAGGAGCCAGGTGGTCCCCAAACAAGTGATCTAAAGACAAATCTGTGCAAAACCACGCTCTGGACAGAGAGATGACACTCCTTTTCCTTTGCTCCCATCCAAGCCGACCTTCAGCTCTGTGCTCGTTGCCCTGCGGACACGTGTGGGGTAAGTTATTTGGATTTTGTCTTCTAAAGGCCCAATGTCTTAGGGGCGTTTGTGGAGGTAAAGCTACAGAAGGACACCTGGGCCTCCCGGAAGGGCGAGGGGAGAAGGCTGCTTCTCACCTGGTTTGAAGAGGGAAGGGAGGGAAGGGGGTAGGAGGGCCGGGGAGGCCCATGGATTCTGAAAGTGTGAGTTAAGTTTTGGGAGAGTCAGTGGGACGAAAGCTCAGAGACGAAAAGAAAACAGCGCTAGAGGGGTGCCCGGATGGCTTAGCTCGTTGGGCGTCTGACCCGTGATTTTGGCTCGGGTCATGATCCCAGAGTTTGTGAGTTCTAGCCCCACGTCGGGCTCTGTGCTGACGGCACGGAACCTGCTTGGGATTCTCTCTCTCTCTCTTTCTCTCTCTGCCCCTCCGCTGCTCACGCTCTCTCTCAAAATAAATAAATAAACGTACAAAGAAAAAGAGTCCTAGAAAATCAAGTTCTCTTTCTGCATGCTGCGGTGGGGAGGCGGAGATTCCCTCCAGACACATGAGCCATACGTTCAACTGCTTGAACATTTGCCAGCTGGCTACATTTCCTACATAACCTGGTTTTGTTTTCTCAAAATCTTACTTAGTAAGTGGATTTAGAATGGATATTGGGACGTGTTAGCTTTGTCGCCGATCGTTCATGATTTATGAAATCAAGCCTTCTCTAGGTCATTGCTTAGTCGACATTCTCTACCTCTTTCCAAATGGGGGAGCAAAAGCTTGTTTCACGGTGTTTGCTTTTCTTCACTCACAAACCCTTTTGAGACCCATAGGCCACATGATGAATAAAAATTCTTTTTACTTAGAAATTTGCATTGCTGTCCCTGAAACTGCCCGCGGAACTAGGAATAAAGCTTTTTTTATACGTGTGCAGATTTTTACTGACTTCATTTTTAAGTTTATTTATTTTGAGAGAGTGAGAGAGAGACTAAGCACGAATAGGGGAGAGGCAGAGAGAGAGAGAGAGAGAGAGAGAGAGAGAATCCCCAGTAGACTCCACCTTTCCAGTGCAGAGCCCAACGCGGGGCTAGATCTCACGACCTTGAGATCATGACCTGAGCCAAAACCAAGAGTCGGACGCTTAACCGACTGAACCTCCCAAATGCCCCCCGATTTTTATTAACTTTTACAGATAGTTAACATTTCATACTCCTTTGTATGTTATCCTACCAAAATGACTCCCCCGGCTGCCGGGGCAGGAAGGCCAAAATATTGGGCTTGGAGCTCCACCTGGTGGCAGGATGGTTCTGAACTCCTTTTCCCTGGGCTGGATCCTCCAGAGGTAATTTCTGCCCCTTGAAGGTGTTTCTGCAGGTGTAGGTGCAGAAAGGATGATTTTCTACAACTCTAGAAACACCACCGCGAGAGGGATGGAGATCGGAAAAAGCAAATTAGAAGACAAGAGACAAGAAAACCTATTGGGGGAGGGAGAAGGGAAAGGGAAGAGGTACTTGGCATTGTGAGGAATCAAATCAAGACTTTCTGGAGTCTTCCTCTCCACTGGAGCCCTGGGCCTCCACCCTGCACAGACCCTTCTCCTGCTTTCAGAGTGCCCTCGTATTTGAATTAAATGCCTGTTCCCCAAACCTTCCTGCACGTTTTCAGGCTGTGGTATATCGACCCCTTCCCCTCGGCAGACGTCACCACCTCCAGTACTCAACCTCACCTCCTACATCACAGAGAAACTGGGGGCCCCCTGACGTGCACTGTCTCCACCATCTCACAAAAACGAGATTCCTCCCCCAAAGAGCCTGTCCACCGAGATGCCTCGGTGGGATCTCGGGATTCCCTAGGGCTGTTCGTTGTGGCATTGTTTGTGATTAAAAAAAAAAAAAAAAATTAGGACAAACCCAAATGTTAGTCAATAGGGGGGGTTCATTAAGTAAAATGTTATATCCGCACAACATGTACAGCTTCGCCACTAAAAATAATAATAATAAGGGGGACCTGGGGGGGGCTCAGGCGGTTAAGCGTCCAACCCTTGATTTCGCCTCAGGTCGTGATCTCACGGTTCCCGAGTTCGAGCCCTGAGGCAGGTTCTGCGATGACAACGTGGAACCTGCTCAGGATTCTCTCTCTCTCCCTCTCAAAAAGAAACATTTAGAAAAAAAATTCAAGGGGCGCCTGGGTGGCTCAGTCGGTTAAGCGTCCAACTTCGGCTCAGGTCATGATCTCGCGGTCCGTGAGTTCGAGCCCCACGTCGGGCTCTGTGCTGACAGCTCAGAGCCTGGAGCCTGCTTTGGATTCTGTGTCTCCCTCTCTCTCTGACCCTCCCCCGTTCATGCTCTGTCTTTGTCTCAAAAATAAATAAACATTAAAAAAAATTTTTTTTAAAAATTCAAAACGGGGCTATAGCTGGAAAAATTGGTACAGAGCAGTACTCCTCATATCCCGTTTTTGCAAAAGAATTGTCCATAATTCTATGTCCGTATCTACCGAGGAAAGACCTGGAGGGTCATGAACCACAGTGTTAATACTGATTTTCTTTAAGGAGTGCAATTTGGAGGACTTTTATCTTCTGTGTTCTACATTCCCGAATTTGAATGTTTAGAACTACGTAGGAATCCTCTAATCGGGAAAGATTTAGATACAAGAAAACTTCCCTTAATGTTACCGCTATAATCCTCTGGGTCTCCCTTCCATTTTTACCCACATTTATCAACTGATACGTGCCCAGGGCTGAGCTGGATGAATAAAACAGCCCTCGGACTCAAAGGGGACGCTGTCGGTTTAGGTGGGCAAGGTGGGAGAACTTTTGCGAGCCTGCTTCGTCCTCTAAGAATGGATACTGTGATCGCCACCGCAGGTGGACGTGGGCTGCAAATGGGTAGAGCCCCGGATGGGTGCCTGGGATGCCAGGAGAGGAGGGGCCTGGGGACTGAGGACGCAGGGTCGAGGCCCGCGCGAGCAGGGGGCCGGTGGAGCCGGGCAGGGCACCGGGAGCTCCCGACTGAAAGGCCCCGGCAGATCACTGGGTGCTCCCGTGACTTTCAAAAGTGGGGTGAAGGGCGGGCAGGCGGAGAAGGCCTCAGGGTCGGGACTAACTTGGGGCCTCCCTCTGGGGAGTGGGAGCGAGGTCCAGGAGTGCTGAGAGGGGAAGTAGGGAAGAGGCAGGATCTGGATCGCAAAGGAGAGGGTCTACCGGCTGCCAGGCCCAGGCTTCCTAAGGTGGTTGGGGCTGAGATGACTCATTCTGGAAGGTTCCGCGGTGTGCGGGCCCGGCTAGCCGCTGAGCGGGACCGGTGACCGCGCGATCCCCTCCCCCGTAGCGTGAAATCCCTCATAACCTGGCTTTTGATTCTTCCACTCAAAACGACTTGGTCGAACGTCACGGGTAATCTTCTGTTTGCCAAATGAGGCGACTTTTTCTAGACCCCGTGATCTTTTCTGCTGCTGAGATATCTGAGAGCGGTCAAAAGCACGATGCTGCAGCCAGAGTCACCTGACTTTTTTAACCACTGGGGGCTTTAGTTCCACATCTATGACATGAGAACAGCCAGTCCCCCCGCCCCCAGGGGGTTTCTGGCAGAGGTGAGTCGGGAAACGACAGAGGGCAGCTCTCCCCCAGGCTCAGCCACGGCTCCCGAACCCTTCCTTTCTTCTCCGACTCTCCTCGCTTCTCTCTCCATCCCCTCCTCCCTTTATTCCAGAAACATCTGTGGAGTTGCCACTATCCCACAGCCATTGGGTCGGGTGCATGGGGACGCAGTGATAAAGTCCCTGCCCTCGGGGGCTCCCAGTCCCGAGCGGGCACACACGAATCAATGCACAAATGCAAAGAGTTTGATGAAAGGAGAGCAGAGGTGGCTCGGCCCTTCAGGAGTGCGGAGCACGGGCCACCGGCTCTGTGGGAGGTGGTCTAGACCAGGCCGGCCCACAGGTGAAGTCCAAGCTGAGTCCCGGAGGAGTCTCAGAAGGGAGCCAGGTTTGGGCGGAGGAGTGACATGGGGGCAGAGTGGGACTGGGGAGGGGAGGTGGAAGAGTGGGTCAGAGGCTGGGGCCTTGCCCTTGGGGAGCCGGAAGGGACAGAGCTGGTGGCAACAGTTTTGTTTTTCCACCCAGCCCTCTGTTTTGGATCTGTAGACCTGCCCTTCTCCTCCTTCCCCCTCTTCTTCCCTGCCCCTCCTCCTCCCCCTCCCCCTCCCCCCCTCCTCCCCTCCCCCTCCCCTCCCCCTCCTCCTCCCCCCTCCTGCTCCATCCTCCTCCTCCCCCATTCCCCCTTCCTCCTCCCTCCTTTGCCTGCTCCCCCGTTTCTCATCTTCCCCTTCCACCCTGCCTCCCCTCCTTCCTTCTTCATCACCCTCCTCCTCCCCCTCCTCCTCCCCCTCCTCCTCCACCTGGCTCTGCTGTACACATTGTATGGATGTAACATTTGACTTAACAAATCTCCTATTGATTGACATTTGGCTTTGTCCTAATTTTTAACCTAAATTACAAGTAGTGTCACAACAAACACCTTTGGAGGGGAAACAACACCTCATGAATGTCCACACCTTGTGCCTTGTGCTTCTCTTTGGAAAAAGGTTTGTTTTGTCTCTCTCCTTCTATCGTTTTAAGCAGGAACATTCACCTTTTATTTTATATATATTTAAAAATTTTTTTAACGTTTATGTATTTTTGAGAGAGAGACCGAGTGTGAGCAGAGGAAGGGCAGAGAGAGAGGGAGACACAGAATCTGAAACAGGCTCCAGGTTCACACTGCCCCCCCCCCCCCAGTGCCCTGGCCCCACAACCCGACCTTGAGCCCCCCCTCCCCCGCATCGGTGTGTCCGCCAGCCTCACTCTCTTCTCGGAAGCAGTTCCCTCCACGCCACTGTGGGGTTTGGGGCAAACCCGGGCAGCTGTGTCAGGCCGCCTTTGCCCCAGAACTCCGCACCGCTCTCGGCTACAGCGTGGTGAGGAAAATTCCAGACACAGCCTCTTCCTACGACTCCAGATGGGCTGTGAGGAGGAGGCTGCCCCTACTCCCGATTGCGAAATCTTACCTGTGGCTTCGGAGCCTCTCCTGAACTTACCACAGGCCAAGCCTTGTCTGAGACCCAACTGGCCTCCCTCTCTGTCGTGCTGTTCCCTGACCATCCCGTCCTCTTCAGGCTGGGTGAGTGACGCCTGGCCGCCGAAGAGAGAAACCGGATGATGAGGACATGTGAACAGAAGGGGTGTGGAGGAGGGACGCGGAGTTGGTGGGAGCCAGAAAACTCCCCCTCCTGCTCTTGTCAAAACGGTGATGGGAGGCTTGATCCCGTTTGGCTTTTCGCTGTGGGCCTTCGTGAAGGGACGAGTCAAAAGCGTGCACAGCAGAAGCCGAGTGCTGAGTTCTGATGTTCCTCTCTACTGTCACTGCTCTCTTGACCTTTGCCTTCAGTTCCCACGTCCCTGCAAAGAAGGTGACCTTGCAGCTCTAAAGTGCTATGGCTTCTTGTGCCGTCTTGGCCCGTTACTTGAGACTCTGACTTCAGGAAACACAGGAATGGGTTGCCGCTGATGGAAAGACAGGTTTTCAGATCATTGGTTTATAACCTGGGACTGTCTCAAGAAGGGAGTCTGCAGGGGACTGCTGAGACCTTGCCTTGCCCCTGCTTGTGCGGTCAGACATTCTGTTGAAAGGGGATAGCCCTATTCATCAGGCTGAAACCAGCTTCCATTTGGTTTAGCCGAGCCACCATGTACAGTTGCACAGGTTGTTCACTGCTCAAGACTAGTTGGCCATATGGGCAGATGAGGTGGTAATCCAGCCCTCCCTCTTCTTACCTAGCTCTGTGCCCTGATCTGGGGCTCTGATAAGCCACAGGGAGAGTGCCTTTAGCTAAATTTTTCATCCAGAGGGCTGCCATTTTCTTTTTTTTTTTAAGCTCATTTATTTCTTGGAGAGACAGAGTGAGCAGGGGAGGGGAAGAGAAAGAGAGAGAGAGAGAGAGAGAGAGAGAGAGAGAGAGAATCTCAAGCAGGCTCTGTGCTTGGGCCCAAACCCATGAACTGTGAGATCATGACCTGAGCCAAAATCAAGAGTCAGACACTTAACCGACTGAGCCACCCAGGCGCCTCGAGATATTGTATAGACTACACTTTAAGCTTTTGTTTGAAATGAGAAATAATAGTCAAATGGAGGACGGTGGTTGGGAATGAGCATAACTGGGCAGGTGTAATTACGAGTGCGAATACCGCGTGCTCTGGAAGGGTGGGCCAAGGGAGTCGGGAGTCAGGGAGGAAGGAGGAGTCAGGAAAAAGCTATGGAACTGTTGGGAACAGGTGTGGGAGGACCATGAGATGGGCAGTGGCTGCTACCTGCGACGGAGTCCTGTGGCCCTTCCTGCTTGTGTCTACGCCGACCAGGAAGGGCCGCCTGCTTGGAGCCGCCACGGGAAGCTCCACCAGGACTCCCAGACGCGTCCACGGCACCCATGCGCTCAGGGTCTCCGCGCCTCGATGCCCAACCAGGATGGGCTCACATCAGATCCGGCCTTTGTGTAGAGGAATCCTCTTGTGCATTTCTTCATCCGAATCCCTTGCTGAAGACGTGTTCCTTTTACGTGACTCCTTCCACGGTAGGCTTTTCTAGATCTCGTGTTGATTTTCTTTGGTTGGTTGGTTGGTTTTTGCCAAACAATGGATGCCAGGTACCTGGTGCTGTCCTAGGTCTTGAGCCTTCTGTAGGGTTCCACGGTGTTTCTGTATGTGGCACTTTGCTGTGGCCTTGACATGGCAGAGCCATCCACTGCCCTGAGAGCACTCTGGTGCTTGCTGACAACAGAGGAGAAGGTCACGGCCAGCAGCTGGTTCTCCTGGCCTACTGTGGACAACAGCCCAGAGGTGAGCGAAGTCCACAACGAGGGAGTCCTGATCATACTCTCTCTACTCGGTGAGTGTTTACTCTGGGCCGGGTACTGTTCTCAGGGCTCCACAAGCGTGACTTAATCTTCAAAGCCACCGTATGAGGAAGTTGCTGTTATTTTTATCCCCGTTTGAGAGATGGGAAAACCGAGGCTCAGAGACGCTCATCTGGGGTGTGTACGTTTCCTGACTGCTTAATGGCAGATCGTCTCCATTTTGAAATAAAGACCTGTGTCAGCATGTGTGGCAAGGGGAAGAACAAGAAGGTGGTGGCCAAGACTTTGTACCCTCACGGGGCAGGGCAGGGAGAGCAGGCCTGGCCGCCGAGGGCCAGTTTGGGGGCTCGGGCGGAAGGCCGGAGCCTCTGGCCACTTTCCACGTGGGACTAAACTTCTGGTTCGTGGTGACTGTCCTGCCCTGGTGTCGATTTCGTTTTCATCTTTCATGGTTACTGGTTGTGCAGACAAACCTGTAAGGACTAGACCCACCCAGGCGCCCCGCTTTCCAAGATCCCAGTTGGTCTGTCATTCACTGACATTTCGTGGCCCGGAAGCCAGGGCATGTGTGTGTCTGGCTTTTCTAGAAAGGCAGACCTGCTCTTCAGCCTGAAGTTCAGCCCACTACGAGTAGTCATGTGCCTTTACTTTTTAAAACTTGATTTCTGAGCAAATGGTTCCTGATCTCTGGGCTCACTATCATGACGGCTTCTGGGAAGGCCTTGAATCGCCAGATGGAGAGGTTAGACAAGGAAGGGACAGCAAAGAGGGGACAGAATAATAGTGTGTGTGTGTGTAAATGTCACTCCCTCCCCACCCTGCTCCCAGTGTGGTTTCTTCCAATTCAAGGAGTATAGGCCATGATAAAACACCCTACCCCATTCCAAATGGTTCTCTTGGCCAAGGAGTCAGCAAATGTTTTCTGTGAGGTAAAGATTTCAGGCTTTGCGGGTCAAGAGGCACATTGAAGGGGCGCGTGGGTGGCTCAGTCGGTTGAGCATCCGACTTCAGCTCAGGTCACGATCTCGCTGTCCGTGAGTTCGAGCCCCGCGTCGGGCTCTGGGCTGACGGCTCGGAGCCTGGAGCCTGCTTCCGATTCTGTGTCTCCCTCTCTCTGCCCCTCCCCCTTTCATGCTCTGTCTCTCTCTGTCTCAAAAATAAATAAATGTAAAAAAAAAAAATTAAAAAACAAAAAACAAAAAAACCTTCTGAGGCCTTCGGAGAGCCCCAAATCCAATTCACTTATCAATCTGATAAAGACCACTAGGGGCGCCTGGGTGGCTCAGTCGGTTAAGCGTCCGACTTCGGCTCAGGTCATGATCTCACGGTCCGTGAGTTCGAGCCCCGCATCGGGCTCTGGGCTGACTGCTCAGAGCCTGGAGCCTGTTTCAGATTCTGTGTCTCCCTCTCTCTCTGACCCTCCCCCGTTCATGCTTTGTCTCTCTCTGTCTCAAAAATAAACGTTAAAAAAAAAAAAAAAAAGACCACTAACATTCTTTTCATTATTAGACCTACAGGACGAAGAAGTGCCCCCAATTATTATATTTGGAATTTTAACAATTAAATAATCGTGCAATTTGGTTTTCTCTTATTATGTAAGTACCTACATAATGTCTTCAATGTGCCTCCTTTTAATTTTTTTTTTTTTTACATTTATTTATTTATGTGCCTAGTGGCGACCAAGGTGCAGGGACACGTGGGTGGGGTGGGCACCTTGCTGTGTGCTGTCTTGGAAGTGTATCGAACGAACATGAAGCAATGCAAGTGTTATTTGACCGAGAATCACATAACAAGAGATGAGTTTGGGCAATCCTAAACCGAATTCCAATCCGGACCAAAGTTTACAAAAACGCACTCAAGTTTTCTAAGTCAAAGAAAAAATTTGTACCAGTTATGTAAATCATTTTACGAATGACTTTTCCACCCTGAATTTCAGTTTTGAAATTTTAAAGCACAGTCAATAAATGATTTGGCAACAGTTAAGAAATCGCAAGTTCCCTTCTTCCCACATCAACTTCTGCAAACCACGTGAGAGGTTCCGCTGATGGTAAAGCAGCCAAGTTCGGGAAGTTGGTCAGTTTCTTTCCCCAGAGTGTGCCTACTGCACACAGGGTACCGTCCGCCGTGCTGCAGGTGACAGAATGAGAAATTAAGACGACGACAGAACAGCGGTAAGCCACTTCCACTCTTTTGGCAAGTGTTTCCAACAAAATACATGGTTTCTGACTCCGGAATGTGGTTCGGTGGCAAATGGCGTGAACCGAGAAAAGTGATGAATGGGGCCGAGAGGTATAAAAAAGGTGAAGAATCGAAACAATTCTAAAGGTAGGCAATGTGGCCTGATAGGCGGTCAATCTCGAAAATCAAATGCAGGGGTCTTATTAATTTGCACAGGACAACAAGCATGTTCCAAGTTCGGAGTTGACGATCACTCTCTGGTCCTGCCAGAAACGATGTCCTCTTCTAGAACTGAAGGGTTGGAAGTCAAGTGGGTGGAGACGTGTTTTTCCTTTGCTACCTCCACAGAGAAGGGCAAGCTGTGTGATCTCACATGCATGAGTCACTTCGTAGGGCCTAGGCAAAGCCTGGAATTAATATACTCCTAGAAGCTTAGTGTTCAAAATCGCTTGCTACTTTGCTTGTTCAGTATGTTGAAGTAAACACGTTTACCACTTCTACGATTGTGTTCTACTGTATTCTACAGCGTTTAGATCTAACAAAAATCAGTTTTTGTTATTGTTGAGAACCGTCAGATTGAAAATCAGACTTTACAGTTTGAAGAAGTGATGCGTTTTCTTCTTTTTTTAAGTTTATTTATTTATTTTTGAGAGAGAGAGAGAACAAGCTGGGCAGGGGCAGAGAGAGAGAGAGGGAGACACAGAATCCGAAGCAGGCTCCAGGCTCTCAGCTGTCACGGCAGAGCCTGACACGGGGCTCGAACCCAGGAACGGCGAGATCATGACCTGAGCCAAAGCCCGATGCTTAGCCCACTGAGCCACCCAGGCGCCCCAGTGATGTGTTTTCTAAAAAAAAAAAAAAAAAAAAAAAAAAATTGCAATGAGATTTAAGAGCAGTTGAAAAGTCTGACTTCAAGAGAAGCTCATCCAAAATTTACCTTCAATTGTTTCCATGCTCATTTAGTGGTTATTACAGTTCTTGGAGGTTTTGTTTTTTTGTTTATTTTTTTTTGGCAACCATTTAGCATATATTTACGTGTTTGAAGTTAATTTTCTTTATTTTTTTTTAAAGTTTTTATTTTGATTCCAGTTAGTTAACATGCAGTTCCATACATCACCGGGTGCTCATCACAAGTGGACTCCTCAATCCCCATCACCTATTTCCCCCAGCCCCCCCCCCCCACCTCCCCTCTGGTGACCATCAGTGTGTTCTCTGTAGTTTAGAGTCTGTTTCTTGGCTTATCTCTCTGTTTCTCTCCCCCCAACCCCGCCTTTGCTCATATGTTTGCTCTCTTAAACTTCATACGCGTGAAATCATATATTTGTTTCTCTCTGACTTATTTCACTTAGCGTCATGCCCTCTCGATCCATACATGCCATTACAAACGGCAAGCTTTCATTCTTTTTTATGGCCGTGTGAAGTTAATTTTTAAATCTACGTAATGCCCATTTTAAGCTTATTTATTTATTTTGAGAGAGAGAGCACGAGCATGAGCAGGGGAGGAGAGAGAGAGAGAGAGAGAGAGAGAGAGAGAGAGAGAGAGAGGGAGAGAGAGAGAGAGGGAGAGAGGGAGAGAGAGAGAATCCCAAGCAGACTGTACTGCCAGCACGGAGCCTGACGGGGGCGCTCAAACTCACGAACCATGAGATCATGACCTGATCCGAAATCAAGAGTCGGATGCTCAATTGACTGAGCCACCCAGGTGCCCCGCATTTAATGCCCCTTTTAGATCTTGAAAGTAAATTAAGTCTGTACCGAAATTTTATGGTGCTTTATAAGATGACTACAGTGGCCGACACAGCCAGTGATCGATATAGAAATGCAAACAAAGTTATCCAACTGCTACCTGGTATTTGTAAGCCACCGTGGTAGCCGCCACCAATATAATTGTATTATAAGAAAGTGAAAATAGGGGCACCTGGGTGGCCCAGTCGGTTAGGCGTCTGACTTCAGCTCAGGTCACGATCTCGCTGCTCGTGGGCTGGAGCCCCGTGTCGGGCTCTGCGGTCAGCGCGGAGCCTGCTTCGGTTCCTGTCTCCCTCTCTCTCTGCCCCTCCCCAGCTCGTGCTTTCTCTCTTAAAAATAAATAAAAACATACAAAAAATTAACAACAACAACAACAAAGAAAGTGAAAATAGAATAGTAATAAAATCAGACTAAGCTTGTTCAAATGCCCTGCCTCCCTCCCATGGGTGAAGGGTATCTCAGCAGGTGCCCAAGAGGAGAGCCACGGCCTTGCGGCAGCACCGGATGGCTCTTTGGTCCTTTCCTTCAAGAGCACAGTCCTTTTTCAGAGGGCGAGGAGGCCCCAGGAAGACCTGAAGCGTATTCATCAGTCCCTCGGTTTGATTTCAGAAAGCAATAGCAAAGCTCCAAGTACGCCTGACCTGAAAAACCGAGGCTGTGGCTCAGGGGGAGGGCAGGGGAGGCCTCTCGTTCTCCCCTGGTGGCCCCCTCTCATCCTGTCCTGTACGAATCCTAAAATCTGCACGGCGTGTGTGAGGGGGAGGCAGGCAGGTGGCAAACCCAGGCTCAGGGGGGATCGAGGCAAGTGTCGAGGGGGAGGATGTTGCTCCTCACGGGTGGTCTTTGAAACTCAGTTGGCTATTACTTGTGAGCGTGTCTTAGGGTCACCTCCAGAGTCCGTGGAGGGGGCCTTCATTCCCACGGAATGTCTGGAGTTCAGCTGAGTTACTCAGCGGAGCTGAGGAATTTGTTACGTTTTAAACTCTGATCTCTAGTTTATGCCTATTTGGGGCTATAAACGCAAAGTAAATCTGAACGTACAGCCTGTTGGTTGTGGATCGACCTTAGCAAGTAGAGGCTGTGTTGACTTCTCGGACGGTTACACGTAGCTCCTGGTGGGTGCACGCGTCTACCATCAGTGGG
Organism: Neofelis nebulosa; assembly: GCF_028018385.1. Lineage (NCBI taxonomy): Eukaryota > Metazoa > Chordata > Mammalia > Carnivora > Felidae > Neofelis > Neofelis nebulosa. The sequence goes on from NC_080800.1 coordinate 9,772,993, forward strand.
TTCCAGTTGTTCTCTGGATACAGAGACGCTGAAAGAGCCCGGGGGCACTGCCACTTTGCAGAAAGGCAAGGCGGATGATCCACCCCAGGCGTTTGGATCCTGAAGGTTCCAGGTATGGCTCTGAGGTCTCTGCTGATAATTGAAACCAGATCCTTGCCGACCAGCTGCTTGCCGCCAGCCCTACCGATTGGCTAACTACTCGGGGATCTCTAGGCTCAGTTTCAGCTCTGCCACCTACCGTTGGCGTGATCTTGGGTAAATTAGCCTCTCTGGGCCTCAGGCTCCCCATCTGTAAATGGAGGCTTCAGACAGCACCCACCGCTCCGAGTTTTATGAGGACGAAATACAAAAATGTGTGACTCACACGGGTCCCGGTGGTTGCTTCGTGACAAAGCACTTCACAGGCGCTCCCGACTGTATTTCCAGGGATTCACATAGCGTGTGATTTTTCATATTTGTATGCACAGGAAATCAGGACCCGTCTCTTCACTGATATGTGCATCTCATGTGGCTGTGACTTCTTTTGGCTTCCAACGCTGTTGGTGAGCCCATCAGATCTGGGATGGATCAAACAAAACATCTTTTGATTGCTTGTCAGTTTCATCGAAGGTGACAAGCCCTATCTGCCAACCATTTCTTTACTCACTTACTTGCATAATGTCTCCGTGGGCAACAGAGTCCCCTGCAGATGAATCAGAACCCACGAAAAATTAGAAATCTGTCCCGTTTGGCACAAATTCAGTTCTGGTTGAATCCCACGTCGTCCCTACACAGCTAAGCGATTCAACGGGGGGGATTGATCATGTTTTATAATCAATAGGTTCTCTGGACACTTGAGCACTAGGGGATATCAGCAGGTCCCATCCTGAGAAAGGGGCACAGCTCTGGAGATGGTCTGAGGCAAAGGAAGCCTCTGAAGAGGGAGACGGTGGGGGTGGGGGGGAGGCATCATTGCAAAATGGCCCTTTGCAGCCTAGGAAGGGGATGTGGAAAAATAAAAGGCTGTTGGTTCCAGGACGGCAGCTTTAGCGCCCCTCCCCAACCCTCGCACACTATTTTCGCCCTAGGTTTAGCATCACCCGGCGGGGACACTCCCTTTGCACCCAGCACGTTCTCTTGCTGTCCTGCCTACAGGGGGCTGGGTCCCTGGGGGTGGCCCCTCACCTCTGCCTGCCTCTCCTCAGCCAAGGCAGACTTTTCTGAGCCATCCCACACACCGCACTGGTCTTCTAAAACTGTGCTTTTGGTGTCCGTTGGGGTCCAAGCGGAGAAGGAAGGTTTGAGGGGGGACCTGAGATGGGTTTGTTTTCGTTGCGGGATTCGGTTCCTTCGGAGCGTGAAGGAGAGAACTGGCCCGTGGACCCAACCAAAGAACTGATTATGCACGGAAAAGAGAAAAGCGGTTGTGAAATAGTGGCTTCCTCGGTAGCTGTATTTGGCGGGGAAGGGGAAGTGAAGCAGGCGTGTGTGTGTGTGTGTGTGTGTGTGTGTGTGTAATTCACGTGCTTTCTGTAACAGGCCCTGGCTTGTTCTAAGCGTTCCAAGGCAGCACCCAGTTAGCAATCCAGACCGCGCAGACCCAGTCACCTTCAGCGGGGCGTCTCTCGGTTCTGGAGGCCAGAAGTCCAAAATCAAGGTGTTATCGGCACGATTGGTTCCTTCCTGGGGGGCTCAGAGGGAGAAGTCCCAGGCAGGTGTGTCCCCAGCTCCCCCAGCCCTGGGTCCGAGCCCCAGGACAACATCATAGACAACCAGGGCTGACTTCTTTTTAGAGACCTTGTCTTGTCTTTTCAGAACGCACGGGGCCTCGGCCCGGTGAAACTTTAAAGAGAGGTTTTGTTTTCTTTAAAATCGGGAAAATAACAGAATCCAGCCTACTTATGTTTGTCTTTATACCAATGCGGTCGTAAAATACCATTTTTTAATGATTTTTTGACTGGAGGAAGGGGCCCCCAAGGGCCAAAGTGCTTTGGGCCCATGAAAATCGTCACTTGGCCCTGTTGACAAGCACACTCTGCTTTCCGACTTACCAGATATGCCAAGGAAACTTCAGGAATTGCCAATGTGTCCCCAGTGAAGGAGATTTAAGTATTGATCCACAATCCCTGATCTGAAACCTGTGGGCCAGCATGGTGTCAGAGTTCAGAATGCGTATTTTAGCAAGACAGTGCATAGATGATACATTACAAAACCCTTCTGACAGGCCCAGGTCACGTGCATGGCTATTTCTGCCCTGAAACAAGAATGGTCCTGCTAAGTAGATAGATAGAGATTATAGGAGCCTTACGTCAGTTCCGGTCAGGTTTTGCTACCAAATAAGTTACAAAAAACCAAACGAAGTCTTCCGGTGCTCAGATTTTTTTTAGGATTTCAGACTCGCAGAGTGGGGGACTGAGAATCTGGGCAAGAGAGGACCTGCACTGAGAAAATAAACCAGGGGCGCCTGGGTGGTTCCGTCAGTTGAGCGTCTGATTTTGGCTCAGATCATGATCTCAAAGCTCGTGGGTTCGAGCCCCCATCAGGCTCTGTGCTGACAGCTCAGAGCCTGGAGCCTGCTTGGGATCCTGCGTCTCCCTCTCTCTCTCTGCCCCTCCCCTGCTCATGCTCTGTGTCTCTCTCCTTCAAAAGTAAATAAACTTTAAAAAAAAAAAAAAAGGAAAGGAAAGAAACCATAAACCACTGACTTGGGTGCCAGAAGGCACGATTCTATCAATCCCTATGTCTGATTTTTTTTTTTTCCTTTGTCCTTGTGTCGATAGCTCTCATGGTAGGTGATTCCCTTAGGTGATTGGTACCGGCTATTATTTCATACTCACGGCTGGGGCACCACATAGCTGACTGGCAGCTCCAGGTTCAAGGACGGGGCTTCCCAACAGATGCATCTCAGCCCAAGATGAACGCCTGTGAGTCGCTTTTGGTCAGAGCGTGCCAGTGTGATCATAGATGTTTTCTGTGGTGCAAGGCTGAGACCAGGGTGAGTAGAGTGAGACACACGTTTGGATGCAAAATTTAAGGAGGAGAGGAGATCGAAAAGCTCAGTAATGAAGATACGTAATATTTTAAGGTTCTATTTAAAAAGTCAAACTAGCTGACTCCAGCCTGCAGACCAGTTGCCTGTGTTATGAATAAAGTTTTATCGGCACCAGGGCTGGGATCAGGGTGAGGCAAGCACAGGGCGCCTTGCGAATGCAGGCTTGCGTTCTGCCCTTATGTCAAGTGTTGACTATTTAGCCCACCCGGGATTTTAAGTTGTGAAACCCCCGTTCGTCTTGATGACTAAGTTTTGGGGTGCCCCCATTAATTTCGCACCCACAGCCCAGCTGCAGTGCTTGTCCATTTTCCCAGGGGGACGCCCCCGTCCCCTGTTGGGGTGCTGTCTGAGTCCGCAGGGCCGGGGAAGCAGGGGATGGGGCTCCCTGCTCTAGATGCGGGCTGTCCTTTCTCCTTGGCGGTTCACCCCTGCCTTCACTTGTGCCCAGAGTCTCGAACCCGGGGCTCCGGATTCAACCTTTTGAGTCAGTGTCAGGGAGGGAGGACCGGGCCGGAGGGGGGCGGGGTGGACAGCAGAAGTAAGCGTCCTTTCTTCTCTCTGCCTCAGGTTCGCTTTTATTTGCATAGTTGCACTTTCTATCTTACTTGTACAATTACCCCCTTTCCCCTCAATCGTATCTGCAGAGTTGCCATTTCTCTTCTGCCGGGTGGGATGGTTTGTTGCTCGTTGGTGGGATGGTGTTTTGCTCGTTGGCGACATCTTAATGAGGTGAATTCTCCCTGGCGCCCTTCTCACTCCATCTGGGATCCGGTTCCCTCTGAAGTTCTTCGGAAGCACGACTCTGGGTACCCCAAGACAGGGGTGTGGCCAAGAGGAGGGGGGGGCGGGTCTCGAGGGTCTCCTCAGCTCCAGCTGGATGAGTGAGCTCAGGTTCACTCTGTCCACCCTTGCCCAGTGGCCTGCCCGCAGGCCTCAGCCCAGCACCCCGGGGAGATGATGGGCCTTCGCCGTCCGTTCGCCTCTCCCGTGGATGGGGAGGCTTGGCCGGTTGGGGATTTGTCCTCAGCTCCTGGGCTGGCTGGCTGCTCACCACTTCCCGCTCTCCCGCCCCAAGTGCGTCTCTTCTGATTGAGGTTATGTGGAACCTATCAACTCCCTGTTCCTCCCTCAGGACCCTTGGAAGGGTGGGGTTAGGAACCTCAAGCTCCTCGCTCACAAATCCCCCGAATATTCTGATCCTTTCTATGGCCCAGCTTTCTGGGAGGCCTTTTTCACCCCGAAAAGAATGATGCATTTCAAAAAGCTCGCCTCCTCATCTTCAGTGCCTCCTAGAGGCTTTTCAGCTCACTTGTTCCTTTGTATGAGGGAGACCCTAGCACCTGGAATTAGACGCGGAGGCCTTAACTTGAGGCCGCACGGGTCAGCCCTGGCCGCCGGGCCTGCCCAAGTAACCACCGAAAAATGCCTCTCCTCCCATCGTGCTAAGGGAAGAGTCTACCCTCTGTTCCTCGTGGGCCGCATGTAAACATTAATTTTGAAATTTTTGTGAATCTATCATGAAAAAATGACAGCAGAAACCTGACAGGCACTGCCTCAGCCAGGTGCTGCTCGTGTGTGCCTTTGGTGTGATGGGACCAGAGTGGCACGTGGCTTGTGTGGTCTTCGTCCCCAAGATCCATCGCCCCAGTTGCATCAGGAGAGAAACAACAAATTCCAATGGAGGGACAGTCTGCATAACCGTCCCGTTGCTTGTTTTTATTGGCCTCCATAGTAACTCCCACCATCTATCGCACTCTCAGTTACCACGGTGAGGGTCTATCGTTAGGACCTGCTTCTAGGAATTGCTGAGTTTACATTGACACTTTTGATAACTATTACAAATTTCTTTCTGTCTTAGAGGTGGCACTAATTTAGATTCCTACCAGCAAAATATGAGAGCACCTGTTTCTCCACATCCTCATCTACACAGTAGAATTGGCAAAAAATGGTATGTCAGGGTACGTTTTTGAGTGAAGTCGAATATCTCTTCCTATCCTTATGAGCTGTTTGTGTTTCTTTTTTCTGTGAGCTGTCTTTGAATATATCTTCGTCCATTTTTCTGTTGGGTTATTTGTCTTCTCACTTATGCATGAAATGCCTATGTATCAAATATCTTACTTCCTTATCTGTGATATAAACTGCAAACATTTCCTCCCAATTTACTGTTTCGCTTTTGGCATTGTTCACCAGGGTTTCTGTGAGGCAAAACTCTAATTTGCGTGTGGTTGGATCGGTCAGTTTTTTTCCCTTTTTTGGCCTCTGTTCTCTTTTTTGTTGTTCTGGAGTAGATAGCGCAATTGGACAATGAAAATACATTCGACTGCATAAAGGGTGTTAGGAAATTAATCATTATTTGCAGATAGGTTAATTGCTTACCCAAGAAAGTCACATGGGGAAACAACTATTCGAAATAATCAGAGAACTTAGTATAGTGATCTGGCATAAAATTAAGATATAGAAATCAGTAGTGCTAATGGATACCAGCAAGGACCTATTCAAAGGTAAAACGAAGTGATCCATTCACAAAAGGAGAATAATGAGTAGGACTTGCCCTATCGGCTACTAACATCCCCTCAAACTGTCATTCTTTTTTTTTTTATTATTAAAATTTTTTTTTAACGTTTATTTATTTTTGAGACAGAGAGAGACAGCATGAATGGGGGAGGGTCAGAGAGAGGGAGACACAGAATCCGAAACAGGCTCCAGGCTCTGAGCTGTCAGCACAGAGCCCGACACGGGGCTCGAACTCACGGACTGCGAGATCATGACCTGAGCCGAAGTCAGCCGGCCAACTGACTGAGCCACCCAGGCGCCCCTCAAACTGTCATTCTTAAAAACATGTGGTTCTAGCACATCAGTGATGACCAGATGGATGAAGCAGAGAGTCTAGAGATAGATCCAAATACGCAGGAAAGTTAATATATGATAAAAGGAACATATCAAGTTGGTGAGAACAGCAGTATTCAACACACGATGTTGCACCTCAATGAAACAAAAAAGCAACCAACTGAACGGGAGAAGGTATTTGCAAAAGGGTATGTTCAATAAAGGGATGATATCCAAAATATATAAAGGACTTACGCAACTCAACACCAAAAAATAATAATAATTTGATTAAAAATGGGCAGAGGACCTGAATAGACATTTTCCCAAAGAAGACATCTGGATGGCCGACATCACTCATCATCACGGCGATGCAAATCAAAGCTGCCATGAGATATCACCTCACATCTGTCAAAGTGGCTAAAATAAAACACACACACACACACACACACGAAAAAAACACGTTGATGGGGATGCGGAAAACAGGGAACCCTCATGCACTGTTGGTGGGGGTGTAAATTGGTGCAACCTATGTGAAAAATAGTAATGAGGTTTCTCAGAAAATGAAAAATAGAAATGCTATGTGATCCAGGAATTTCACTACTGGGTCTCAACCCAAAGAAAATGAAAACACTAATTAAAAAAAAAAATACACCTCTATGTGCATTACAGCATTATTTCTAATAGCCGAGATGAGGAAGCAACCCGTGTCCATTGATAGATGAGTGGATAAAGAAGATGATGTCGTGTACACCCAGAGCAAAAAAAAAAAAAAAAAAAAAAAGAATGACCTCTTGCCATTTGCGACAACATGGATGGACCTAGCGGGTATTATGCTAAATGAAATAAGTCAAAGACAAATTTCACGTATATGTGGAATCTAAGAAACAAAACAAACCAACAAGTAAAAGAAACAGACCCATAAATACAGAGAACAAACTAGCAGTTGCCAGAGGAGAGGGTGGAGGTTGGGGCATGAACAAAAGGAGCAAAGGGAAGTGGGAGCTACAGGCTTCCAGTTAATAACTGATGAGAAGGAAAGGTACCGCGTGGGGAATAGTCACTGGTAGCGTCATAGCGCTACATGGTGACAGATGGTGGCTACCTTGTGGCGAGCACATACCGTATAGAATTGTGGAATGACTATGCTGTATGCCTGAAACTAATGTGACATTGTGTGTCAACTATACTCAATGAAAGTAAATAGATAAGTAAATACAAAAATGATGTTGGGGCAACCAGATCTCCATGTAGAAAAAAATAATGTGGGTTTTTCCCTCACGTTTTATGGTAAAACAATCCCAGTAGGATAAGATATCTCCATGTGAGAAAATGAAACCATAAAACTACTAAAAGAAAAGATGAGAAAATTGTTGATAGAACCTGAAGTGTAGAATATCCTTTATGGCGTTCACTCCCCTGGATGATCTGATTCATACATGTGTACTTGTACAAGTTCATACGTGGCTATACTTGCCACAACTCCCAAGTTCATCCTTCGATGAGAACTCTCCTCTGAGCCAAAGGGGCATATATGTAACTGCCTCCTGGACATCACTGGGAGATCACAAACTCAAATTTAACATGTCAAATTAATATTATTAGAGGCTTCCAACGATACCCATTTATTAGCTCAAATTTCTGTAGGTTAAGATGTGGCTGGACTCTGATCTCCAGGCTCTAAATAAGGATCCATTTCTAAGTTCATTCTGGTTGTCAGTCTGTTTTAGTTCTCTGTGGCTGTAGGATGGGGGAGAGGGCCTTTCCTTGCCAACTGTCAGCAGAGAACCACTCTCAGCTTCTAAAGCCTGCCTGCATTCCTCGTCGGTGGCCCCCTCTGCTTTTAAGTCAGCAATAGTGTGTCAAATATTCTCCAGCTTCTACTCTCTCTGATTCTCCTTTCTGCTGCTAGCCAGAGAAAACTACGCTTTTAAAAGGCACATGCGAGGGGTGCCTGGGTGGCTCGGTCGGTTGAGCGTCCAACTTCAGCTCAGGTCACGATCTCACAGTCTGTGGGTTTGCGCCCCACGTGGGGCTCTGTGCTGACAGCTCAGAGCCTGGAGCCCGCTTCGGATTCTGTGTCTCCCTCTCTCCCTGCCCCTCCCCTGATCATGCTCTGTCTCTCTCTGTCTCAAAAATAAATAAAAACATTAAAAAAGAATTTTTTTTAAAGGCACATGCAATTAAATTAGGCCCATCTAGATGATCTCCCTTTTGCCACATGACATAGCATAATTACAGCAGTAATACGAGGGGGCAAAGGTGAGAGGGGCCATCTTGAAATCCTGCTGACGAAACCTGGATAGTGCTGTACTTGGAAAATAGCCAAAAGTAACTGCAAATGCCCTGGGAGTCCTGTTTCACTCTACTGTTCATCTCATAAGGAGCTGGCTCTTCCCCGACTGCTATAAACTGGCAACGATGATTGATCCTCTGAATAATCACCATCCACGTAAAAATCTTTCATGGCAGAATAAGGGTGTGGCAGTGACTGTTCATTAACCCTAAATTTTAGAAGAATTCAAAAAGGGAGCTCTTACCTGGCTTAACTCACAATAAGGGCATGAGTTGGGCGTTAACGAAAAATGTAATTTTGCGAAGGTTGGTCTCCATACTCCGTGAAATAAGATTTGGAGGGTTCTTTTGATCACAGCCCTCATCAGACCAATCACATGGATCTGTTTATTGCATTGTATAATTACCAAAAGCAAGATACCCAGCCCTCTAGTAAGAGAGAGTTGCAGAAAGTGAGGCAGTCTACTAAGTGTTCCAGAGGATGTCTTCCCTACCGAAGTTTACAATGTTAGCCAACGAATAGCCATTAATGCCAATGTTCATATGATAAGGAACATATGAGTTCTAGTAGCCAGTCCACAACATTTTTTTTTTTTGAGTGCTGTCTGCATGTGAGGTACTGTTCTGGCACGAAGACTTCAGAATGAGATTGCGTAGCATGATGGCTACTGGTTAAAACATGATGTTGGAATCAGAATGACCGGAATCCAGCTCTAAGACATGTCATCCTTCTGAAACCACTGAAGTCTCTGAGTTCGTTTCTTCATCCACAAAATGTGGATAATATAGGACCTATCTCATTGTGTTGGGACGAGCATTAATGTGGATAAGAAAATGTTTATAGTTAGCACAATACCTGACACTTTGTTCTGCTTATCAACAGAAGGTGTCCACTTTCTTGTCATGCGGGGACATAAGAGATCTTGATACGTGCCACCAGAGAGGTATGGAAAAATTGCAGGAAATGCCAGTAAGAGATATGGTTGTGTAGAGAAATGGCTGTGGAGATAAGGTAGAGGTGACTCTAGCTTGGAGATCTTAGGTGATACCATAATGAAACCTGGATCTGAACTCTCCTTGGGATGGGCCAAATTTCCTCAAGAGTTATGCTAAAGGCTGAAGCTATGAATACATAACTTGCTGTGCTACAGCTCTAGCATGAACCATAGCTATGGGCCAGCATCAGACGTCTTATGCTGATGGGGCATCTTGATGAATGCCTCTGCAAAAGCTTCCCAGGCTTTCTCATCATTGTCATCTCAGATAGCTTCTTCTCCAACTTCTTTTAGCACCGTGAAGCTGAATGCAGTGAGCCATTCATATTGTTCTGAACTTGGGGGCTCCTGGGTGGCTCAGTTGGTTAAGCGACCGACCTTAGGTTAGGTCATGATCTCGCGGTTCGTGGGTTCGAGCCCCACGTCAGGCTCTGTGTCAGCTCCGAGCCTGGAGCCTGTTTCGGATTCTGTGTCTCCTTCTTCTCTCCATCCCTCCCCTGCTCATGCTCTCTCTCTCTCTCTCTCTTTCTCAAAGTGAATAAACATCAAAAGAAGAAACAATTTTAAAAAAATATTCTGAACCTGACTTCATGCAATTTGCTTAGTTGTTAAGGAAACTCACACTTGAAAACACATGCACAGTGTCATGAAACACTGTTAATTTCATCATAAAATGCCTGGTAACATCATAAAATCTCTAACATTGTGCCTCCACTTTTGATTTTCCCTAGGAAAACATGACCCTTCAGTCTTTGCTTCTGACCTGCCTTTTCCTGCTGACCTCTGATTCCCATGAGTTCTTCACTGAAGCAAATTATTCTAGAAGCTATCCTTGTGACGAGAAAAGACAAAATGGCTCTATTATTGCACAGTGCAATGACCGTCGACTGCGAGAAGTTCCCCAAACAGTGAGCAAATATGTGACAGCACTAGACCTGTCTTATAATTTCATCATGCACATAACAAACGAATCATTTCAAGGGCTGCAAAATCTTACTAGAATAAATCTAAACCACAATGCCAATCAACAGCACCTGAATGAAAACCCTGATATAAACAGAAGTGGCATGAATATTACAGATGGGGCATTCCTCAACCTACAAAATCTAAACCAGCTACTGCTTGAAGACAACCAGTTAGACCAAATACCTGCTGGTTTGCCGGGGTCTTTGAGGGAACTTAGTCTAATTCAAAACAACATAATTTGGGTGGCTAAAAAGAATACTTCTGGACTTACGAATCTGGAAAGACTCTATTTGAGCTGGAACTGCTATTTTGGCAATAATTGTAATAACAAAACTTTCGACATAGAAGATGGGACGTTTGAAAGTCTTACAAATTTGAAGGTGCTGTCACTGTCTTTTAATAAACTTGTCCATGTGCCACCTAAACTGCCAAACTCCCTAACAGAACTTTACCTTAGCAATGCCAAGATTAAAGTCATCAGTCAGGAAGACTTCAAGGGATTGACAAATTTGAGAGTGCTAGATTTAAGCGGGAACTGTCCAAGGTGTTTCAACGCGCCATTTCCCTGTACACCTTGTGAAGGAGGCTCTTCAATTCAGATCCATCCTCTTGCTTTCCAAACCCTGACGGAACTTCGCTACCTAAACCTCTCTAGCACTTCCCTCCAGAAGATTCCTGCAATGTGGTTTCAAAGTATGCATAATCTGAAGGTGCTACATCTGGAATTCAACTACTTAGTTGACGAAATAGCCTCTGGGGAATTTTTAACAAAACTGCCCTCCTTAGAAATTCTTGACCTATCTTACAACTATGTAAAGGCGAAATATCCAAGATATATTAACATTTCTCAAAACTTCTCTCATCTGAAGTTGCTCCAGACGTTGCACTTGAGAGGCTATGTGTTCCAGGAACTTAGAGCAGAAGATTTCCAGCCCCTCATGAGTCTCTCAAACTTAAAGACTATCAACTTGGGCATTAACTTTATTAAGCAAATTAATTTTACCCTTTTCCAAAATTTCTCCAACCTGAGCATCATTTACTTGTCAGAAAACAGAATATCACCCTTGGTAAATGATATCAAGCAAAACGATATGAGTGGTTCCTCTTTTCAAAGTCATATCCGTAGGCTACGCTCAGCAGATACTGAGTTTGACCCACATTCAAATTTTTATCATAACACCAACCCTTTAATAAAGCCACAGTGTACAGTTTATGGCAAAGCCTTAGATTTAAGCCTGAACAGTATTTTCTTTATTGGGCGAGAGCAATTCAAAGCTTTTCATGACATTGCCTGCTTAAATCTGTCTTCTAATGGCAATGGCCAAGTGTTACACGGGACTGAATTTTCAGCTGTACCTCACATCAAATATTTGGATTTGACAAACAATAGACTAGACTTTGATGATGATAATGCTCTCAGTGACCTGCCAGAGTTAGAAGTTCTGGATCTCAGCTACAATGCACACTATTTCCGAATAGCAGGGGTAACGCACCGCTTAGGATTTATTCAAAACTTAACACAACTAAAAGTTTTAAACTTGAGCCACAACAGCATTTATACTTTAACGGAGCAAGACCTGAGAAGCATGTCCCTGAAAGAGTTAGTTTTCAGTGGAAACCGCCTTGACATTTTGTGGAACGCCGAAGGTGACAAGTACTGGAAAATTTTTACAAATCTTGGGAATCTGACATGGCTTGATTTGTCCTCAAATAACCTTAGGCACATCCCGAATGAAGCTTTCCTTAACTTGCCCCAGAGCCTCACCAAACTATACATAAATGATAATGTGTTAAATTCTTTTAACTGGACACTACTCCAGCTGTTTCCTCATCTCCAGTTACTCGACTTAAGTGGAAACAGGCTGTCCTCTTTGACCAACAGCCTCTCTAAATTCACGCCTTCTCTTCGCACGCTGCTACTGCGTCGAAACAGGATTTCCCACCTGCCCTCCAACTTTCTTTCTGAAGCCAGCAGTCTGATACACCTCGATTTAAGTTCCAACCTGCTGAAGATGATCAACAAATCCACACTTCAAACTAAGATTGCCACCAACCTAACCATTTTGGAACTAGGTAGGAATCCCTTTGACTGTACCTGTGACATTGGAGATTTTCGAAGATGGATGGATGAAAATCTGGATGTCACCATTCCTAGATTGGCAGATGTCATTTGCTCTAGCCCGGGGGATCAAAGAGGGAAGAGCATCGTGAGTCTAGAGCTAACAACTTGTGTTTCAGACACCATTGCGGCGATATTGTGTTTCTTCACGTTCTTTATCACCATCACGGTTATGTTGGCTGCCCTGGGTCACCATTGGTTTTACTGGGATGTTTGGTTTATCTATCATGTGTGTTTAGCTAAGGTAAAAGGCTACAGGTCTCTTTCTACATCCCAAACTTTCTATGATGCCTACGTTTCTTATGACACCAAAGACGCCTCTGTTACCGACTGGGTGATAAATGAGCTACGCTTCCACCTAGAAGAGAGCGAAGAAAAAAATGTGCTCCTCTGTTTAGAGGAGAGGGACTGGGACCCGGGCTTAGCCATCATCGATAACCTCATCCAGAGCATAAACCAAAGCAAGAAAACAATATTTGTCTTAACCAAAAAATATGCCAAAAACTGGAACTTTAAAACGGCATTCTACTTGGCCTTGCAGAGGCTAATGGATGAGAATATGGATGTGATTATATTTATTCTGCTGGAGCCAGTGCTACAGAATTCTCAGTATCTGAGGCTGCGCCAAAGGATCTGCAAGAGCTCCATCCTTCAATGGCCTGACAACCCCAAGGCGGAAGGCTTGTTTTGGCAAAGTCTGAAGAACGTGGTCTTAACTGAAAATGATTCACGGTATAACAATTTGTATGTTGATTCCATTAAACAATACTAACTGATGTTAAGTCATGGTTCACCAACATAATAAAAATGGAAAGCAATTACCCTCTGTCTTAGGTATTTATTGCTGTGTAACAAATTAATTATCTCAAAACCCAGTGGCTTAAAATAACACAATTTGTGATCTTACCGTCTCTTTGGTCAGGAGTCCAGGCGAGGCTTGGCTGGGTCCCCTGCTCAGCATCTCTCAAAGGCTGTCAGCAAGGTGTCAGTGAGGGACCAGGCCTCTCCCGGGGTTAGGATCCACTTCCAAGCTCAGGCTTACGTGGTTGTTTTCAGGATTCAGTTCCTCCTGTGCTGTCAGTCAAAGGCTGTGCTCCGTCTCTGGCCACGTGGACCTCTCCCATACAGCAGCTTCATCAAAGCCAGCAAAAGACAGAGGTTGCTAGCAAGATGGAAGTCACCATGTTTAGTAATCCAATCACAGAAGTGACAGCCCATCATTTGGGCCATATTCTATTAGTTAGAAGTAAGTCACAGGTCCTGCCTGCTCCATGCGAGTGATCACCTCAGTTCAGAGAAACTAGCCTGTGTCCAAAATGGACAGTTGTAATGGCCTTGGTTGGTCGGCCATCTTGGTCATAGATGGTGAATACCAGGAGGCAGAAATCATCGTGGGCCATCTTAACAGTTGACTGCTATACCTTCTTTTCAAACATCTAAGAACTTTTGTAACTATAACTCATGGTTCTGATGTTAGGTTGCTATTTAGATTTACCCTATATCCATGGCTACATGGTTATATTGTGCTGTGGCTGCATCAGTCTCTTTTACAATTACTTTTATAAATGTTGGCTACGATACTTGACCTCTAAAGTTTAGATGGCATTTAAAGGCTAAGATGGATATTTTTAAGTGTTTTTTATTTCTTCACCATTTTTTCAAAAATTCTGCAGCCCAATTAGAAACATTTGGAATATCTGTCAATTGCCGTTGCTATAAACCTGGAAGCAAATGATTAAAAATGCTTCATTTCACATGATGCACATATGATAAATATACGGTAGGGAAATGGACCTACCTGTAATGTAAAAGAAATTGCCATCTACACTAGGTTTTTGAGAATACTTTGAAAAAAATCTTTGGTAAAAATGACGGGGGCGGGGGTTCCTGGTTTAAGCATCCAGCTCTTGGTTTCTGCTCAGGCCATGATCTCACGGTTGGTGAGACTGAGGCCAGTGTTGGCCTCTACACTCATAGTGCAGAGCGTGCTTGGAATTCTCTCTCTCTGCCCTTCCCCCCACTCGTGCTCATTCTCTCTCTCTCTCTCTCTCTCTCTCTCTCTCTCAAAATAAATAAACATCTTAAAAAATCAAAGGGGAAATGGTTTTGATGAAGTTTATGCATTAAAGTGATTATTAATAGAAAAATTAATTCTACCTTTACTTGCTACTCAGAGGACAAAGTCGGAAATGCCTACCTGTTCGTGCCCTTTATTCAATTCTCCCAAATGAAACAATGTTGACACTCTACCCCTCCTACTAGCCCTGTGCTTCCTCTGCTTCAGTCCATAGCATCCTCCTTCCACTACAGGTATGAATCTTGAAGAAGTACCCTATGAAATTTACCTGACAATAATTAGAAATTATCCAAACATAGGGGCACCTGGGTGGCTCAGTCAGTTAAGTGACCGACTTCAGCTCAGGTCATGATCTCACGGTTCATGAGTTCGGGCCCTGCGTTGGGCTCTGTGCTGACAGCTTGGAGCCGGGAGCCTTCTTGGGATTCTGTGTCTCCCTCTGTCTCTGCCCTCCCCCTCTCGCACTCTGGGTCTGTCTCAAAAATAAAATAAACGTTAAAAAAATTTTTAGAAATTTTCCAAGCATAAAAAAATAAATAAAGCCCCTTCAGAAGGAAGAGAAGAAAGGGGCGCCTGGGTGGCTTAGTCAGTTAAGTGTCCAACTTTGGCTCAGGTCATGATCTCACAGTTCATGAGTTCGGGCCCCGCATCGGGCTCTGTGCTGACAGCTCAGCACCTGGAACCTACATCAGATTCTGTGTCTCCCTCTCTCTCTGCCCCTCCTCTGCTCACACTGTTTCTCTCTTACTCTCAAGAGTAAATAAACATTAAAAAAAATTTTTTTTTTTTTTTTAATTTTTTTTTTCAACATTTTTTTATTTATTTTTGGGACAGAGAGAGACAGAGCATGAACGGGGGAGGGGCAGAGAGAGAGGGAGACACAGAATCGGAAACAGGCTCCAGGCTCCGAGCCATCAGCCCAGAGCCTGACGCGGGGCTCGAACTCACGGACCGCGAGATCGTGACCTGGGTGAAGTCGGACGCTTAACCGACTGCGCCACCCAGGCGCCCCTAAAAAAAATTTTTTTTAAGGAAAAGAAGAAAAATCCCCAATGCACCATCCATCCTTTCTTAAGTAGTCTCTTAGTTAATCTTGCAGGATGATTTATCTTTAATTATGAGTTTCTAAGGAACTGAACAAAATGGTATGTTACAGTGTTGTTTAATAAGGACAAAGTAGAAATCAGCACAAGTTGGCCAAGGACAAGTTCATCTTTGTCACTTCGGACCCTGTTCTGTGACCTTGATGTTTGTAGGAAGATGTTTTTGCTTGAGCTTGTTGAGGCATGGGGACAAGTATCTACAAGCAGGATAATTGTAGGAAGGTATACCCTAAAAAGAAGATATGGGGCAGTTACAGCTCATTCCTGTTAATGCCACGTTTGTTTGTTGTCTGATTGTTTTGGTAAAATAAAAATGTAGGGTTTTTTTTTTTTAGTAGCAATTACAGATCTATGTTAGGCTCACACACTTTGGTAGTGCTCTGTTGAGAATCAAAAGCTTATGAAGGCCACAGTTTTCCCCTCTTAGCAAATATCTTCATAAAGAAATGATAGTGTAATTAGTGGTTAATAAAAACGTGTTTCTGAAACTCACCTTTTCTCATTTAAGCTACTGGTATGGGAAAATTGGAGCTATAATTTCTTTTCTTTTTAAAATGTTTTTATTTATTTTTGAGAGAGAGAGAGACAGACAGAGAGACAGAGCACAAGCTCGGGAGGGGCTGAGAGAGAGGGAGACACAGAATCCCAAGAAGGCTCCAGGCTCTGAGCTGTCAGCACAGAGCCTGATGTGGGGCTTGCACTCGTGAACCACAAGATCATGACCTGAGTTGAAGTCAGATGCTCAACCGACTGAGTCACCCAGGCACCTCTGGAGCTATAATTTCTTAAAGAGAAGGTAAACATTGTTCTGTTATTATTTTAAAATGAATATATGCAAATACCTACATATAGGTTTTTTAAAATTCAAATTTTACAAAAGGATGTACAATGAAATTTATCCCTCTCTTTTTTAATTTTTAGTTCTTCTTAAAAATTAAGTAAACTCTACGCCCAATGTGGGCTCGAACTCACAACCCCGAGAGTAAAAGTCGCATGCTCCACCAACCGAATCAGCCAAATGCCCCTAAATCTCTCTCTCAATACAACTTTACCTCCTAGAGACCATCACTTGTAAAGATTCTTGTGTATTCTTTTTTTTTTTTAATTTTTTTAACGTTTATTTATTTTTGAGACAGAGAGAGACAGAGCATGAACAGGGGAGGGTCGGAGAGAAAGGGAGACACAGAATCTGAAACAGGCTCCAGGCTCTGAGCTGTCAGCACAGAGCCCGACGCGGGGCTCAAACTCACGGACTGCGAGATCATGACCTGAGCCGAAGTCAGCCGCCCAACCGACTGAGCCACCCAGGCGTCCCTCTTGTGTATTCTTTTGTATTGTCGGTGTAAAAGTTCAACCAAAAGACCCAACAATATGGAAGTTTACTTCTCTATTCTATATGTTATGGCCTGAATGTTTGTGTCCTCCCAAAATCCATATGTTGAAATCTAACCCCCAAGGTGATAATGGTGTCAGCTAGTGGGGCCTTCAGGAGGTGACTAGGCCACAAGAGTGGACTGATGCTGTTACAAACGTGGCCCTTTCAATGATAATAGTTTAGTTTGGCAAGGCAGCTCTCTCAACATGGCCATCCAAGATCCCATCTTCCTTTTCTCGTGTTGCTAGGCTGTCCTGTAGGGAATTGGCATCAGCAGCATGGTCCAGGCTGGGGCGCCATTGCAGTTGGGTTCCAACTGAGGCAAGGGGGGGAATAATAAGGAAGAATACTCAGACCAGCATCTTAAGGTGGAGACTCAACAGTGGCACTCACCTTCTGCTCGTCTTCTAAGAGGGAGGACCTATCCGGCCCCTCATAACTGCACGGTTTGCTGGGCAATATGCCTGGCAGAAAGTCTACCACTGTGGGAGAAAGGGAGAAGAAATTTGGTAGATAGCTAGCAAGCACTCTCGGCCACGACTTCTAATTTTCAGTTTGTACATCTAAGCCCATAATTGCTCTTTTACGACGAAGGAGCAGGTTGTACAATGCTGCTCTATGTTTCACCCTTTTCACTTAATATTTCTCAGACTCCCATTTTTCTTTCTGACAGCTGAATAGTACTGCCGTATATGAATATACCGTAAGGTATTTTCCCAGTACTTTACTGCTGAACATGTAGGTTGTTTCCAATCATTGGATATTATAAATGAGTCTATAACCCTGTGGCAATATGCTTACACGGAGGTGTATTTATGAAATAAGTTCTTTTAGAACAGTGGCACTAAAACAGTAGTCTGCAGACTGGTGCTGATCTCTGATCTAGATGTTGCTTGGTTTTGATGAGATAGAGAAATTGAGAGTTTTATCAGTTTAATATAAGTAAGAGATACATGTTTAGAGATCGATACATTTAGGCATTTTAAAAACATGGTCTTCTCTCACAGATGGTTGGGAGACTACTAGTCTAGAAGTGGAATTACTGAGTCCAAGGGCTTATGCATTTTAATGTTTGTTTATAGATACAGCCCAGTTCTGCAAAGTGGTTGTTCAGGTGGAATCCCCACCAAGAGTTGTTTTTTTTTCTTCATTTTTTTTAAATTTGTTTACTGTTTATTTATATTTTTGAGAGAGAGAGAGAGAGAGAGAGAGCAAGCAGGGGAGGGGGAGAGAGAGACAGAGACAGAATCTGAAGCAGGCTCCAGGCTCCGAGCTATCAGCACAGAGCCTGACGGGGCTCGAACTCATGAGCCGTGAGATCATGACCTGAGCTGAAGTCAGACACTTAACCGACTGAGCCACCCGGGTGCCCCAACTTCTTTTATTTTTTAAATTTACATCCAAGGTAGTTAGCACCTAGTGCAACAATGATTTCAGGAGTAGATTCCTTAATGCCCCTTACCCATTTAGCCCATTCTCCCTCCCATAACCCTCCAGTAACCCTCAGTTTGTTCTCCATATTTGTCTCTTATGTTTTGTCACCCTCCTGTTTTTATATCATTTTTGCTTCCCTTCCCTTATGTTCATCTGTTCTGTGTCCTAAAGTCCTCATATGAGTCATATTTGTCTTTCTCTGACTAATTTCACTTAGCATAATACCCCTGGTTCCATCCACGTAGTTGCAAGTGGCAAGATTTCATTCTTTTTGATTGCCGAGTAATACTCCATTGTATATATATATACCACAACTTCTTTATCTGTTTGTCCATCGATGGACATTTGGGGTCTTTCCATACTTTGGCTATTGTTGATAGCACTGATATAAACATTGGGGTGCATGTGTCCCTTTGAAACAGCACACCTGTATCCCTTGGATAAATACTTAGTAGTGCAATTGCTGGGTCGTAGGGTCGTTCTATTTTTAATTTTTTGAGGAACCTCCTGTTTTCCAGAGTGGCTGCACCAGTTTGCATTCCCACCAGCAGTTCAAAAGAGATCCTCTTTCTCCACATCCTCGTCAACATCTGTTGTTGCCTAAGTTGTTAATGTTACCCATTCTGACAGGTGTGATGTGGTATCTCATTGTGGTCTTGATTTTTATTTCCTGGATGATGAGTGATGTTGAGCATTTTTTCATGTGTCAGTTGGCCATCTGGATGTCTTCCTTGGAGAAGTGTCTGTTCATGTCTTCTTCCCATTTCTTCACTGGATTATTATTATTTTTTTTTTGGGTGCTGAGTTTGATAAATTCTTTATAGATTTTGGATAATACCCCTTTATCTGATATGTCGTTTGCAAATATCTTCTCCTATTCCGTTGGCTGCCTTTTAGTTTTTCTGATTGTTTCCTTCACTGTGCAGAAGCTTTTTATTTTGATGAGGTCCCAATAGTTCATTTTTGCTTTTGTTTCCCTTGCCTCTGGAGACGTGTTGAGTAAGAAGTTGCTGTGGCCAAGGTTAAAGAGGTTTTTGCCTGCTTTCTCCTCAAGGATTTTGATGGCTTCCTGTGTTACATTGAGGTCTTTCATCCATTTTGAGTTTATCTTTGTGTATGGTGTAAGAAAGTGGTCCAGGTTCATTTTTCTGCATGTTGCTGTCCAGTTTTCCCAGCACCACTTGCTGAAGAGAACTGTCTTTATTTCATTGGATATTCTTTCTTGCTTTCTCAAAGATTAGTTGGCCATACATTTGTGGGTCCATTTCTGGGTTCTATATTCTGTTCCATTGATCTGAGTGTCTATTTTTGTGCCAGTACCATACTGTCTTGATGATTACAGCTTTGGAATACAGCTTGAAGTCTGGGATTGTGATGTCTCCTGCTTTGGTTTTCTTTTCCAAGATTGTTTTGGCTATTGAGGGTCTTTTCTGGTTCCAAACAAATTTTGGGATTGTTCTAGATCTGTGAAGAATGCTGGTGTTATTTTGATAGGGATTGCATTGAATATGTAGATTGTTTTGGGTAGTATTGACATTTTAACAATATTTGTTCTTCCTATCCAGGAGCATGGAATATTTTTCCTTTTGTGTGTGTGTGTGTCTTCTTCAATTTCTTTCATAAGCTTTCTATAGTTTTCAGTGTATAGATTTTTTTACCTCTCTGGTTAGATTTATTCCTAGGTATTTTATGGGTTTTGGTGCAATTGTAAATGGGATCGATTCCTTAATTTCTCTTTCTGTTGCTTCATTGTTGGTGTATAGGAATGCAACCAATTTCTGTGCATTGATTTTATATCCTGTGACTTTGCTGAATTCATGGATCAGTTCTAGCAGTTTGTTGGTGGAATCTTTTGGGTTTTCCATATAGAGTATCATGTCATCTGCAAAGAATGAAAGTTTGACCTCCTCCTGGTCGATTTGGATGCCTTTTATTCCTTTGTGTTGTCTGATTGCTGAGGCTAAGACTTCCAATACTTTGTTGAATAACAGTGGCGAGAGTGGACATCCCTGTCATGTTCCTGACCTTAGGGGGAAAGTTCTCATTTTTTCCCCATTCAGGATGATATTAGCAGTGGGTCTTTCATATATGGCTTTTATGATCTTGAGGTATGATCTTTCTATCACTACTTTCTTGAGGGTTTTTTTTTTTATCAAGAAAGGATGCTGTGTTTTGCCAAATGCTTTCTCTGCATCTATTGAAAAGATCATGTAGTTCTTGTCCTTTCTTTTATCAATGTGATGTATCACATTGATTGCTTTGCGGACATTGAACCAGCCCTGCATCCCAGGTGTAAATCCCACTTGGTCGTGGAGAATAATTCTTTTCATGTATTGTTGGATACCATTGGCTAGTATCTTGTTGAGGATTTTGCATCCATGTTCATCAGGGAAATTGGTCTATAGTTCTCCTTTTTAGTGGGGTCTTTGTCTGGTTTTGGAATCAAGGTAATGCTGGCTTCATAGAAAGAGTTTAGAAGTTCTTCTTCTATTTCTATTTTTTGGGAACAGCTTCGAGAGAATAGGTGTTAACTCTTCCTTAAATGTTTGGTAGAATTCCCCTGGAAAGCTATCTGGCCCTGGACTCGTTTTTTGGGAGATTTTTGATTACTAATTATATTTCTTTACTGGTTATGGGTCTGTTCAAATTTTCTATTTCTTCCCGTTTCAGTTTTGGTAGTTTATATGTTTCTAGGAATTTGTCCATTTATTCCAGATTGCCCATTTTATTGGCATATAATTGCTCATAATATTCTCTTATTATTGTTTTTATTTCTGCTGTGTTGGTTGCGATCTCTCCTCTTTCATTCTTGATTTTATTTATTTGGGTCCTTTACTTTTTCTTTTTTATCAAACTGGCTAGTGGTTTATCAATTTTGTTAATTCTTTCAAACAAACAACAAGCTTCTGGTTTCATTGATCTTTTCTGGGTTTTTTTGTTGTTGTTTCAATAGCATTAATTTCTGCTCTAATGTTTATTATTTCCTGTCTTCTGCTGGTTTGGGGTTTTATTGCTGTTCTTTTCCCAGCTCCTTAAGGTTTAAGGTTAGGTTGTGTATCTGAGATCTTTCTTCCTTCTTTAGAAAGGCCTGGATTGCTATATACTTCCCTCTTATGACTGCCTTTGCTGCGTCCCAGAGGTTTTGGTCTGTGGTTGTTATCATTTTCATTGGCTTCCATGTACTTTTTAATTTCCTCTTTAACTTCTTGGTTAGCCCATTCATTCTTTAGTATGATGTTCTTTAGTCTCCAAGTATTTGTTACCTTTCCAAATTTTTTCTTGTGGTTGATTTCGAGTTTCATAGAATTGTGGTCTAAAAATATACATGGTGTGATCTCGATCTTTTTGTATTTGTTGAGGGCTGATTTGTGTCCCAGTATGTGGTCTATTCTGGAGAATGTTCCATGTGTACTGGAGAAGAATGTATATTCTGCTGCTTTAAGATGAAATGTTCTGAATATATCTGTTAAGTCTATCTGCTCCAGTGTGTCATTCAAAGCCATTGTTTCCTTGCTGATTTTCTGATTAGATGATCTGTCCATTACTGTAAGTAGGGTGTTGAAGTCCTCTACTATTATGGTATTATTATCAATGAGTTTCTTTATGTTTGTGATTAATTGATTTATATATTTGGGTGTTTCCACATTTGACACATAAATGTTTACAATTGTTAGGTCTTCTTGGTGGATAGACCCCTTAATTATGATATAATGCCCTTCTTCATCTCTTGTTACAGTCCTTATTTTAAAGTCTGGATTGTCTGATATAAGTATGGCTACTCCAGCTTTCTTCTGTTGACAATTAGCATGATAGATGGTTCTCCATCCCCTTACTTTCAATCTGAAAGTGTCTTTAGGTCTAAAGTCGGTCTCTTGTAAACAGCATATTGATGGATCTTGTTTTCTTATCCATTCTGTTACCCTATGTCTTTTGATTGGAGCGTTTAGTCCATTGACATTTAGAGTGAGTACTGAAAGATATGAATTTATTGCCATTATGTTGCTTGTAGAGCTGGAGTTTCTGGTGGTGTTCTCTGGTCCTTTCTAGTCTTTGTTGCTTTTGGTATTTATTTATTTATTTATTTAGTTAGTTAGTTATTTTTGTCTTTTCTCCCCTGAGAGAGTCCCCCTTAAAATTTCTTGCAGGGCTGGTTTAGTGGTCATGAACTCCTTTAATATTTATTTCTCTGGGAAACTTTTTAAAAAATTTTTTTATGTTTATTCATTTTTGAAAGACAGAGAGAGACACAGCACAAGCAGGGGTGGGCGGAGACAGAGGGGGACACAGAATCTGAAGCAGGCTCCAGGCTCTGAACTGTCAGCACAGAACCCGACGCGGGGCTCGAACTCACAAACTGCGAGATCATGACCTGAACCGAAGTCGGACACTCAACCAACTGAGCCACCCAGGCGCCCCTGTCTGGGAAACTTTTAATCTCTCTTTCTGTTTTGAATGACAGCCTTGCTGGATAAAGAATTCTTGGCTGCATATTTTTCTGATTCAGGACATTGAATATATCCTGCCACTCCTTTCTGGTCTGCCAAGTTTCTGTGGATAGGTCTGCTGCAAATCTGATCCGTCTTCCCTTGTAGGTAAAGAACTTTTTTCCCTTGTTGTTTTCATGATTCCTTCCTTGCCTGAGTATTTTGTGAATTTGACTGTGATATGCCTTGTCGACGGTCGGTTTTTGTTGAATCTTATGGGAGTCCTCTGTGCTTCCTGGATTTTGATGTCTGTGTCTTTCCCCAGGTTAGGAAAGTTTTCCACTATGATTTGCTCACATAACCCTTCTACCCCTTTTTCTCTCTCTTCATCTTCTGGGACCCCTATGATTCTGATGTTGTTCCTTTTTAATGAGTCACTGATTTCTCTAATTCTTAAATCGTGCTCTTTTGCCTTAGTCTCCCTCTTTTTTTCTGCTTCATTATTCTCTATAAGTTTGTCCTCTTTATCACTGATTCTCTGTTCTGCCTCATCCATCCTTGCCGCTGTGGCATCCATTCAAGATTGCAGCTCAGTTATAGCATTTTTTATTTCATCCTGACTAGCTTTTATGTCTTTTGTCTCCACAGAAAGGGATTCTAATCTATTTTTGACTCCAGCTAGTATTCTTATTATCATGATTCTAAATTCTGGTTCAGAAATTTTGCTTGTATCTGTGTTGGTTAAGTCCCTGGCTGTTGTTTCTTCCTGCTCTTTCTTTTGGGGTGAATTCCTTCGTTTCATCATTTTGAAGGGAGAAAAGGAATGAATGAGGTAAAAAAAAAAAGTTAAAATTAAAAACAACACACACACAAATCAAATAAATGATGCTATATCCTAGGTGTGTTTTGGTCTGGGTGTTGAAAGTGGGTTTATAGATTAGAAAAAAAGAAAGGGGAAAGAAAAAAAAGGAAATCGTTTGAAAATTTGAAAAAATGAATACACTGAAATATAATAAAATGAAATGATGGAAGTAAAATAGAATTTGAAAAAATTTACACAAAAGTAAAAAATATAGAAGAAAAATTAAAGAAAAATATCTTTAATAAATATTGAAAGTAAAAATAAATTTTCTCTTTCTGTATTCAAAAAAAAGAAAAATTAAAAAGAGAAAAAAAAGAAAATCGAATAGATGGACCAGCGAACGGACTGAAATATGACTGAAATTACTTTGTTTTCCCCTAGAAGTCAAACTATGAAGCACTTTATAGTCCACAAACTAAGCAGGCAGAGAGACTTGTGTTGTTCCTGAAGAGCAAGGTTGTTGGCCCAGTTGGGCGGGGCTTAGTGTAACAGCTCCATTCTCTACTAGATGGCGCTGCTTAGCTTACTGGGGTGGATTGTTGTGGCGCTTGTAGGTGTGTATGCGCATGCACGGGAGCAGTGAAAATGGCATCACCCAGCTAACTGGTCTCTAGTATGGGAACTCTTCTCCTGGATCAGCAATCACACACCCGTCCTTTGTCTTCGTCTTCCATCCACTCCCTGCTTTTACACTGTCCGTGACCAAGCCCCAAGCAGCACCTCCCTCTGAGTTTATCTCAGATGCAGCTGTTTTTACTGACCCCTCACTTCTGAGGGACTGCGGCTTTGACTCGTTCTGCCCCTTGGCAGGAGTCTCACCAAGCAATGGCCGAGTGCCAGCTGCACCCAGGAACGTTCATGGGACCGTGCTGCTTCCAATGCCCAGAGACTGTGGCTGGGTGCCAGCCCGCCCCAGAAAAAGTTCATGCGATCGTGTAGCAGCAGCATTTCAGGGATTGTAGAAAATCACAACACACATCTGGCACCAGGCTTTACCCTTAATGACCTGTTCCAGCAAATGTGGTTGTTCACCCGGGTCCACTGGGGCCTTTGCCTCTTGGGGGGCCACACAGCCTCTACCAGATGTCCTTCCAGCAGGGGAACTGTCTCTCCCCGTGTGGCCCCAAGACCCCTGGACTTCACTCTGCTCCTGAGGATTCGCCCTTCCCACCAGAGCACCACCAGGTATCAAGCTGCAGAGTTTCAGACTCTGTGCTCCCCCTGTTTATAGAGTCTTAATGGAATTTAAACCCTTTCCTTTCTCCTTTCTCCCTTTTTAGTTCAGTCCCTGTGGCTGTTTCCACTTTTCCACTTTCTCTCCAGCCCCTTTTGTGGGGGGGTGCTTTTCCCATATTCTCCTCCTGTCTCTGTCCTCTCTCCACAAGCAAAAATAGCTCCATGCCCTCTGTGGCTTCTCTCTCTCCCCTAATTCACCTCTCTGCACTGTGTACCTGCTGAGTTCTGTGGTTCAGGTTGTGCACATTGTTGTGTTAATCCTCAAATCAGTTTTCTAGGTGTGCAGGATGGTTTAGTGTTGGTCTGGCTGTATTTCATGGATGTGAGATGCGAAAAAACTTCCATGCTGTTTGAGGTTCTTAAATTAGTCATCCTAGACTCTGGGATTTCATCTGATCGTTTACATCATCCGTGGGGTGGTGGCCATCATGGTGCTTGTAGGCATCTTCGTCAAGCTCCCCACCAAGAGTTTTGATGGAAAGAGTTATAGAATTAGGGTCAAATAAAAGTTGATGATTGTCTTTTTCCAATTTAAGGTTCCTTCCTGAGGAATTAGAAGTGATCAATCTGGCATGGATTTGGCCCACTAATTAAAACATGCTGTGACCATAGGTGTGATATAAAAGTCTACAGCCTTCCTGGCAGGTGTGGAATCCATTGGGAAGGAGGAGAGGGCATTAGGAAAGCCTATTTAGCATGTGTTTTGCCTTTATAATAGAAACTACACCATGCAAAATTTCATACCATATTACTTACTGATGGTGATCCATGGAATAAGGAGTGAGGAACTCTGAGGGGAGACATTGGTTGAGGATCCCGGAGATAAGGTTACTCAGTTTAATGTGACTAATCAACTGAGTAAGGACACAGGGAGTGTTACATGATGACAGTGGAGGAGGAACCTGAGGCAACAAAGATCTGACATGTGGCCCAGGACAGGTACTCAGTTTGTTGCTTCTTTATGCATTCGCTTTTCCTTTTATGATCTCTGGCTCAGAATAAGAATAGATGTAGAACCTGGTTCCATAAAGCTCCAGAAATAGACTTCCCTGATGCTGTTAGAAATCTAACATCTTCTCAGGGAAATGCTGGGGCTTGTTTGCTTTGAAATCGACCTAGATATTAGAACTGCCAGTCGAACCAAGTGCTTCCCACTGTCCTCAGCATAGGACACATGAGTGAGAAGAAAGGTAGAGTCTTTTCCTGGGAAAGAAATCTGTCAGGATGGCATTTTGCCAGCAACCTGGGGAGTCAGACCCAGGTAGATCCTCCTTCCCACTTCCAGAAACTTTTCCTACCAAGTGGAGACTCTGTCAGAGGAATTCCCTACCATTTTGTTGTTGGTTCTTAGATGTTTATTTATTTTGAGAGAGAGAGAGAGAGAGAATTCCAAGTAGGCTCCACACTGTCCCACACAGGGCTCAAGCCCACGAACCATGAGATTATGACCTGAGGCAAAATTAAGAGTCGGATGCTTAACCCACTGAGCCACCCAGGTGCCCCTATCCACTCTTTTGATATAGCTCATTCTTACGATGTTCGTGCAACTAAAATTGAGTGAGCATCTACGATGTACACCAGTTGTCACTGCGTCCAAGTGCACTTGCAGAGAGTCATGGAACCAATGGTGACCAGTCTTCCCTCTTCTCTACAAGACCAGGCCTCAGGTGAACATGTGTCCTTGGGGTGAAAAAGAAGGGAAAACTCCTGTGGGAAGGGGGAGCCATGTTGTAGCAGTCAACATCTATGTGTGTGAAGGACTTTCTGGAAGGTCTACCAGGCCTCCATGCTCCATTTGATCCTGCCATAATACTTAAAACCATCCACATGTTGCTTATCACTATGTGCTAAAGAAAACAAGACCTAGGGGCACCTGGGTGGCTCAGTTGGTTAAGCATCCGACTTTGGCTCAGGTCCTGATCTCACAGTTCATGGGTTCAAGCCCTGCATCGGGCTCTGTGCTGACAGCTCGGAGTCTGGAACCTGCTTCAGATTCTGTGTCTCCCTCTCTCTCTGCCCCTCCCCCGCTCACACTCTGCCTCTCTCTGTCTCTCTCTCTCAAAAATAAAAACATTTAAAAAACAGAGACAATAAGAGGTAAATCATTAACACTTCAGCTGTAATTTGATCCTCTGTCTCCTTCCATTAAGAAAGAATAGGTCTCATACATTCCAAACTTCTTTTATCTTTTTAAAGGCTTCATCCTCCCCTATGACCAGCTTTGGTAAGAATATAAAATCATCAGGCCTGGAATATGTCATATAACATCGCACTTATCTTCCTCTTCAATTTAAAATGTACACTTAATAAACAAATGCCTTTTGAACAACTAATATGCACTGAATCTTAAGGTGGGTTCAAACATGGCCCAAATCCACCAACTGGTCAATGGATGAATGAAATGTGATCTCTCCACACAGTGGAAAGAAGCCAGGCACAAGAGACCACAAGTTTTATGAGTCCATCTATACAAAAATGTCCAAAAGAGGCAAATCCATAGAGGCGGAAAGTGGTTGCCTGGGCCTGGGGGTTAAGAGAAGATAGAAAGGGTTAATGGGCACAGGATTTGTTGTTGGAATGATGCACGTGTTCTGAGTGTAGTGATGGTTGCACAACCTTGACTCTACTGACAGCCTTATTTCTCTTCTTTTATTTTGGGTGGCAGTACTAGCATGGCCCCACCATGTCAGAAGCTGCTAGCAATTCTACCCTATACTCTTGAAGTCCTATCAGCTCTCTTTGGTTCTCTGCTTTTTTCTCTCGGAGCTGGCAAAGATTTGCCAAATCCCTGTTTGGCACTGATCTCTGATTATTGGCCTCTGTAAAGAACCCTGAACCACAGAGACTGGAATGCCCAGTTCTGGTCATAGTGAAGGAACTGGGTGACTCTGGGGAAAATCACTCCACCTTTCTGAGCATGATTCTTCATTTGTAGAGTGGCCTAAATGATCCCCAAGGTATTTTCAAATATTACTACTGTATTAGTTTCCTAGGGCCACCATAACAGAGTACCACAGACTAGGTGGCTTAAAACATTAAAAGTTTACTGTCTCATAGCTCTAGAGGCTAGAAGTCGGAAATTCAGCTTCCTCTGAAACCTCTATGGGAGGGTCCCACCCTGCCTCTCCTAGCTTCTGGTGTTTGCTGGCAATCCTTGGTGTGGTTTAGTTTGTAGATGCGTCACTCCAGTCTCAGCCTCCAGTGTC
Source organism: Neofelis nebulosa (assembly GCF_028018385.1). Taxonomy (NCBI): domain Eukaryota; kingdom Metazoa; phylum Chordata; class Mammalia; order Carnivora; family Felidae; genus Neofelis; species Neofelis nebulosa. The sequence goes on from NC_080800.1 coordinate 9,800,939, forward strand.
ACATGGCTCTCTTCCTTCCATGTCACCTCCTCTTCTTTTTAAAAAAATTTTTTAATGTTTATATTTTTATTTTTTAATGTTTATGTATAATGTTTATTGAGAGAGAGACAGTGTGAGCAGGGCAGGGGCAGAGAGAGAGGGAGACACAGAATCCGAAGCAGGCTCCAGGCTCTGAGCTGTCAGCACAGAGCCAGGTGCGGGGCTCGAACCCACAAACTGTGAGATCATGACCTGAGCCAAAGTCGGATGCTCAACCAACTGAGCCACCCAGGTGCTCCTCCCTCCTCTTATTATATGGGCATCAGTCATATTGGATTAAGGGTTCCACCCTACTCCAATGTGGCTTTATCCTAACTAATAACATCTACAATAGCCCTATTTACAAAAGAGGTCACATTCAGAGGTACTGAGGGTTAGGGCTTAGACATAAAATTTGTGGCAGGTCAGGGGACACAACTCAACCCATAACAGCCATGGCTTTTCTTCTTTAACAATGACTTCGAATTCCATGAAAATTGAAAAAGTCCTTGTGAATGGGAAAGTCTTTTATGATGGTTGAAGAAAGAATAGGCAATTTCCCTCCCAGCTGTTAATAAAGCTATTATGGTGATATGGCCAGGTTTCCACTGTCATTATCCTTGAACTTAAAGCCATAATAGTATCCATTATTTCCAATGAGTACAAAAGAAGGTCACACAATTGTGTTCTCTTCCTCTCTGCCCTTGAGTGCTTTTAGGGAATGGGGGACTTGATGAAGCCCCGTGTCTTACTCAACAATCACGTAGTCTTGGAGGATACAGGGCAACAGATAACTGTTTTGAACCTGAAGTGGACATCTCAGGACTTCCTGTGCCAATGACCCCGAATGGAAAATGGTCTTCATAAATGTCCCCCCAGGGGTGCCTGAGTGGCTTGGTCGGTTAAGCGTCTGATTCTTGGTTATGACTCAGGTCATGATCTCACAGTTTTGTGGTTTTGAGCCCTGTGTCGGGCTCTGAGCTGGCAGCTCAGGACCTGCTTGGGATTCTCTTTCCCCCCCACTTCTGCCCCTCCCCCACTCACACACTCTCTCTCAAAATGAATAAATAAACTTAAAAAAATAATTATAAAAAATAAACGTCCCTCCAGTGCACAAAGAGAAGAGACTAGATTTCAAATACGTAAGATATTAACAGAAAAACAAAAACCAAAACGCCAATTATGATAGCAGAATATTGTCATTGGGAAACTGTTGGAGGTTTTTTTGCTTCTTTCCTGTGGGAAATACATTTCTGGGGGTTGAGAGAAAAGACCCCTCTGTCATATTGTCCCAGTGTTCTTCTCCTCTGACATTATACCTGTACTGTTCTGGGGATAAGTCCCTGGTTATGATAACACCAGAGGATCACAGACGATCAAGAGCAATGTCTGGGCTTTTGCAGGAAAAGCCCCAAATGCAGTTGCCAAAAGCCAAAAATCTGAGGCTCGTTGACTCTACCATGTACCCTCCCACTGGCAACCATTTATATGTTTATTTTTTTTAAGTTTTACTTATTTATTTTGAGTGAGAGAGAGTGTGTGTGTGTGTGAGCAGGGGAGAGGCAGGGAGAGAGGGAATCCTAAGCAGGCTCCACGCTGTCAGCACAGAGCCTGATGCAGGGCTCCAACTCAACAAACCGTGAGATCGTAACCTGAGCCGAAATCAAGACCTGGATGCTGAACCGTCTGGACCACCCTGGCACCCGTCACATGTAACCATTTATCAAGTACTCTTGATTTGACCTCCTAAATTTCTCTCCCATCCATCTTCCATTTCCATCATCGGCACCCCTTATCCCAGTCAGCATTTCCCATTGGCTTCTGGATCTCCGTTCTGGTCCCTCCAATTCAGTTCCAACCACCAGAGTGATTCTTGTAAAAGGTGTGACTTCTGAATTAAGTTTGAAATCTTAACTCCTGAACAAGATGCAGAAGAGCCTCTGTGACCTCCCGTTTGCCTGCCCCTCCAGCCTCTGCTCGAAGTACCCTCATCACTAGCCTTTGGTTCATACTGAGACACCAAATTCTCTTGCCTCAGCACCTATACACACACTAGTGCCCTGAGTCACCACTTCCTCCAGACTTCACTTAGCTAATTCCTGCTCCTCCTACAGGAAGTGGTTAAATGTCTCTTACAGAGGCTTTCCCCTAATTTCCAAATTTCACTTAGGTGCCCCCTTATATATCATCTTAGCATTTATCACAAGTTTTGTTGGGTAGATAATAGTGAAATGGATGGAGTGGTATTAACACATGGGTGTTCCTTTGGACTGTAGGCTTCAGAGATGAGGGAAGGTGCCTTTTGCCCATGACTCTGTCCTTAATATTCATTACTATGCCTGATACACAATAAGCATTCTCAAGAAATAGTTTTCAAGTGATTGAATGAATGAATGAATGTTTAGAGAGACTTGTCGAGCTGCACACCAGGACAGATGTGGTGTGAGTAGGAGGTCACACTGTCAAATGTCACACTGCAGTATCTATGGAGGGGGGAAGGACTTCTTCCCTCTCCATTTCCCACCTTCCCACTCCCAGGAGCAAGCATGCCGGTTGTGTCTTGGGTACCATACAGCGCCAACAATCTCGGAGGCCATGATGCTGACTCCATGAGGCTCTGAGCCTGGGCAAGAATTATTTGCATTCTTACCTGAATGTTGGGCTGTGCTTCAAAGCAGGTAAAGCATAGACAAAGAAGGAACCAAGGGAAGATATCATGAAACAGAAGTAAGTTGACTACAAACTGTATATAGAGACCATGTGACAGTCCATAAACAAATACAGCAAGTCTGAAATCAGGCCCCCAGAAGGTGGTTCCTGACTGTATCAGCAGGTTTGCAGGTGCTGTGGCAGCATTCTGAGCAAAATCTCTCCAAGTTAGCCCCATAACCACGTTAGTAAGTACTCCACCAAAAATGTTCCTGAGGTCAAATAAGTTTGGGAGCTGCTTGGTCATTATACTATTTCTTTGTTGGTTGGTTGGTTTTGTTGTAGAGAGAGAAAGAGAAGGGACTGGGACAGAGTGAGAGAGAGAGGGGAGAGGGGGAGAGAGAGAGAGAGAGAGAGAGAGAGAGAGAGAGAGAATCTTAAGCAAGCTCCACCCTCAGTGTGGAGCCTGACACAGGGTTTGATCATACTACCCTGGGATCTTGACCTGAGCCAAAATCAAGAGCTGGACACTCAACCAACTGAGCCACCCAGGGACCCCATTATAGTATTTCTAATAGGCATTGTGATCTCCGAGAGGGAGCGATATTACACTGTGTCCCAACTTATTAGACCATGGATTCCTTTTTTTTTTTTTTTTTTTTTTTTTTTGCAAGGCAACTGTTGAATTTACTGTTCTCTCTTCCTCTTTGGAACTGCTGATGTGAAGGCCTGATAGAGAGTCAGCCACGCTAGTGAGCCCGTGGAAGTGTTTCCAGATATATGTTGACAATTACTATTCTGATATGAATTGTGTGTGGTTTTTTAAGTTTATTTACTTATTATTTAGAGAGAGCAGGGGAAGGGCAGAGAGAGGGAGAGACAGAATCCCAAGCAGGCTCCACGCTATCAGGGAGGAGCCTGACTCAGGGCTCAAACTCAGAACTGTGAGATCGTGATCTGAGCCAAGATCAAGTCGGATGCTTAACACACTGAGCCACTCGGGTGTCCTGGATTTTTGTGTTTTAAAAGCAGAAAAAAAAATAATTTAGGCCACATGCCTTGAGGCCTTTATTGCCCCCTGATTGGCTCCTTGAACTGGGCGCACTAGGTCTCCAGAAGGAACATTATTGCTTCTAAAGAGAGAAGTGACAATAAAGCAGATTATAATTCAGAAGCAGTAAATAATGAAACTGTAAAAATGAGAACACACCAAATTCTCTAGTATAGGATGAAGTGGTTAATACTCATTTCTAAAACATTATTAGCCATATAAAGGATAATTTTAGTACTCGAACTGAAAAGAGACATGATACTAATCTTTACTGTGGCTGAGCGTGCTCTCTAGTGACTTAAGGAATATTGTAGTTTTGAAGATGTTAAATCCAGTGGGAATGACTAAAGCGGTTAGTCTCTAATCTTGAAAGAATTTCCACCATTAAATCAGCAAACCAGATCCAACCAAGACTGGATACGCTAGCGATACTGTTTGCATTGGAAACACTATGATATGCGTACATGTATGTAAAATATATACATACAGATACATGCGGAGAAGTATCTATATATAGATAAAGATGGTCATTAATGACTGGTCAGTAGATATTAAGATACTTAGGGGGCATCTGGGTGGCTCAGTCAGTTAAACATCCAACTCTTTTTTTTAATATGAAATTTATTGTCAAATTGGTTTCCATATAACACCCAGTGCTCATCCCAACAGGTGCCCTCCTCAATGCCCATCACCCACTTTCCCCTCTCCCCCACCCCCTATCAACCCTCAGTTTATTCTCCGTTTTTAAGAGCCTCCTTCCCTCTCTGTAACTTTTTTCCCCCTTCCCCTCCCCCATGGTCTTCTGTTAAGTTTCTCAGGGTCCACATAAGAATGAAACCATATGGTATCTTTCTTTCTCTGTATGACTTATTTCACTTAGCATAACATTCTCCAGTTCCATCCATGTTACTACAAAGGGCCATATTTCATTCTTTCTCAATGCCAAGTAGTATTCTATTGTATATATAAACCACAACTTCTTTATCCATTCATCAGTTGATGGACATTTAGGCTCTTTCCATAATTTGGCTATTGTTGAAAGTGCTGCTATAAACATTGGGGTACAAGTGCCCCTATGCCTCAGCACTCCTGTATCCCTGGGGTAAATTCATAGCAGTGCTATTGCTGGGTCATAGGGTAGGTCTATTTTTAATTTTTTTTGAGGAACCTCCACACTGTTTTCCAGAGCAGCTGCACCAGTTTGTATTCCCACCGACAGTGCAAGAGGGTTCCCGTTTCTCCACATCCTCGCCAGCATCTATAGTCTCCTGATTTGTTCATTTTAGCCACTCTGACCGGCATGAGGTGATATCTGAGTGTGGTTTTGATTTTTATTTCCCTGATGAGGAGTGACGTTGAGCATCTTTTCATGTGCCTGTTGGCCATCCGGATGTCTTCTTGGGAGAAGTGTCTATTCATGTCTTCTGCCCATTTCTTCACTGGATTATTTGCTTTTTCGTGTGGAGTTTGGTGAGGTTTTTTTTAGTTATTTTTTTTTACATTTATTTATTTTTGAGAGACAGAGAGAGACAGTGTGAGCAGGGGAGGGGCAGAGAGAGAGAGGGAAACACAGAATCCAAAGCAGGCTCCAGGCTCTGAGCTGTCAGCACAGAGCCCAATGCGGGCTCGAACCCACGAATTGTGAGATCATGACCTGAGGCAAAGTCAGATGCTTAACCAACTGAGCCACCCAGGTGCCCCTGGTGAGTTCTTTATAGATTTTGGATATAACCCTTTGTTCGATATGTCATCTGCAAATATCTTTTCCCATTCCGTCAGTTGCCTTTTAGTTTTGTTGAAAGTTGGGATAGAACGAACATACTTAAACATCATAAAAGCCATTTATGAAAAGCCCACAGCTAATATCATCCTCAATGGGGAAAAACTGAGAGCTTTCCCCCTGAGATCAGGAACACGGCAGGGATGTCCACTCTCACCGCCGTTGTTTAACATAATATTGGAAGTCCTAGCACCAGCAATCAGACAACAAAAGGAAATCAAAGGCATCAAAATTGGCAAAGAAGAAGTCAAGCTTTCACTTTTTGCAGATGACATGATAATATACATGGAAAACCCAATAGACTCCACCAAAAGTCTGCTAGAACTGATACATGAATTCAGCAAAGTCTCAGGATACAAAATTAATGTGCAGAAATCAGTTGCATTCTTATACACTAAAAATGAAGCAACAGAAAGGCAAATAAAGAAACTGATCCCATTCACAACTGCACCAAGAATCATAAAATACCTAGGAATAAACCTAACCAAAGATGTCAAAGATCCGTATGCTGATCACTATAGAAAGCTTATGAAGGATATTGAAGAAGATACAAAGCAATGGGAAAACATTCCGTGCCCATGGATTGGAAGAATTAATATTGTTAAGCATCCAACTCTTGATCTCAGCTCATGGTTTGTGAGTTCAAGCCCTAAGTCAGGCCCGTCGCTGACAGTGAGGAGCCTGCTTGGGATTCTCTCTCTGCCCCTCCCCTGCTTGTGCTTGAGCTCTCTCTCTCTCACATACACAAAATAAATAAACTTAAAAAGAACATACTAATTGAATGAAATTTAAAATAAAGAAATTAGGAACACGAGATGCCACAACATCTCAGTTTTATTTAATGAAGAATTTGTTTATTTAAAATCATTTACTTATTTTAAATAAAGAAATTCTGAGGAAATTGCATGCCACAGCAATTTCTCTATTTCCCTTTAAATGTTTTTTCTACCCTCCATTTTATAACAGCAGAGTCACTAAAAAGCATCATCTCATCAAAAAGAAAACACAAAAAAAGACAAAAATCCCAGGAGCACCTGGGCGGTTCAGTCATTTAAGCGTCTGACTCTTGGTTTCAGCTCAGGTCGTGATCTCACAGTTCCTGGGACGGAGCCCCGAGTCGGGCTCTGTGCTGAGCAGGGAGCCTTCTTGGGATTCTCTCCCTCTACCCCTCTCTACCCTGTGAGCGTGCATGTGCGCTCTCTCTCACACAAAAAATAAATAAATAAAATAAATAAATGAAAACAAAACAAAAAAGAAAGACAAAATCCTGAAGATGCCCTCAGAGGTATTTCTTCTTCTGGTTCAGCGCATACACTAAAAAGTGGCTAAAGGTGAACAGGTATCTGCTGTGTAAGCTGGTGAACAAGAGAAGAAAGAAGTGGGAGGACGGGGTGAGTGTGCAGGTCAGAGAAGAAGCAAGGCTGGGGTGAGAGAGAAAAACCAGTGGAGGGAAGGAGCAGAAAATAGCTCCACCTCACAGGTTGTGATAACCCACAAACCACCTGTGATCTTGATAGGACTTACTGTTTGACAGATATATGAACGAATTAAGGGGTAAGAAGTACATAACAAAGATGTTTGAGTGGAACTTCCAAAAGAAAGTTTAAAATTTATGTCAGTACATTGATCCTTCCTTCATGAAGCACGTTTAATTCAGATAAAATCTGCCATAGTAACATACATGTTCAAAGATACATTTTTAAGTTTATTTTGAGAAAGAGATAGAATGTGTGTGTGTGTGTGTGTGTGTGTGTGTGTGTCTGTGTGCGTGCCCGCATGTGCATGAGTGGGGGAAAGGCAGAGAGAGTGGGAGAGAGAGAATCCAAAGCAGGCTCCGCCCTGTCAGTACAGAGCCGGATGTGGGGCTTGAACCCATGAACTGTGAGATCATGACCTGAGCCAAAGTCAAGAACCTGATGCTTAACCAACCGAGCCACCCAGGCGCCCCCAATAATGCATTTAAATTTTATGTATATGTTTTCATTTAATAATTAGAAATTTGTGTTTGTGTTGAGCCAGAGTTCTTTCTCCGTAGTATTCCACCCATGGGGCACCATCTGGACACGAGGCTTCCTGAATTCCGGAAGCACAGACCCAGCAGAGATGACCCTGGACAAATCGCAATGGGGAGTGATGCCTGGCTAGGGCTGGTGAGGACGGGAAGGCATGAATCAGACGCACGTTGTAAGGCAACAATCTGCACACTGTGAAGACTGAATGGATTTATGGAGCAACACTCAGGCAGGCTTCGAGGCAACACTAAAGCCTTTGGCCTGACAAAGTTGGGGTGACAGGGAGGAATCAACTGTAGAAACAGGCAAGCTTGGGGAGAAGCAATATTGTGTTCCAACACGTTGACTTTGGGGTGACAGTAAGATACCGTAGGGTGGGGTTTCCCAACCTTGCCCCTCCAGGGATTTTGGACTAGATAATTCTTTGGGGGGGGAGGGTGTCCTGTCCACTGTAGGAGGTTTAGCAGGTCCCTGGTGTCTGCCCACCCCATGCTGGGACCCCTTTCCCAGTTTTTGTGCTACACGTATAAGGAAAAAATATACTAAATTCTTTTTTTTTTTTTGTAATTGTTTTTAACACTTATTTATTTTTGAGAGAGAGCATGAGCGAGGGAGGGGGAGAGAGAGAGGCGGAAAGAGACATAGAATCAGAAGCAGGCTCTGGGCTTCGAGCTGTCAGCACAGAGCCTGACGTGGGGCTCGAACCCCCGAACCGTGAGATCATGACATGAGCCAAAGTCGGACACTCAACCAACTGAGCCACCCAGGTGCCCCTAGTAAATTCTTAAAAGAGTCCAAGTCTCTATCCAATAGCCATAGGTTATCAAAAGTTGCCCATTTTTGTCCTTAGACTTGGGAAAAAGAGGGGAGGGTTTATGTACATCTGTTCCCCAAAAGTGACTTGTTTGGAGGAGAAAGTAAGATGTTCACCAGTGTCTACGTGCGACTTAGCTTTCTCAATAACTCTTTTATTTGTTTGTTTATTTATTTATTTATTTAGCTGTAGGGAGACAGAGAACGTGCAAGTGGGGGAAGGGGTGGAGAGAGAACCTATTTTATTTTTATTTTTATTTTTAAATTCAAGAGAGAGAGAGCACCAGCAGGGGAGAGGGGCAGAGGGAGAGAAAGAATCTTAAGCAGGCTCCATGCTCAGCATGAAACCCAATGAGGGGCTCCATCCCACGACCCTGGGATCATGACTTGAGCCCAATTCAAGAGTCAAACGCTCAACCGACTGAGCCACCCAGGCGCCCCTTGATACTTCTGGATTTTCAATTCCATCTGTTCCGGCTCTGCCTCAGTGGCTGCCATTTTCACACCAAACCAATGGAGGCCCCGACAGTCCCACATATGGTAAAACCCAGAAATGCTAACCAATCTATAAGCAGCGAGAAGGCATCTGTTGGGGAAACTGTAGGGTGAAGGGGCGCCTTAAGTGACTGTGGCTCAGTCAGTTAAGCGTCCAACTTCGGCTCAAGTCATGACCTCATGGTTTGTGAGTTGGAGCCCCACATCCAGCTCTGTGCTGACAGCACGGAGCCCGCTTTCGATCCTCTGTCCCTATCTCTCTGCCCCTCCCCTGCTTGTGCTCTCTCTCTGTCTCTCTCAAAGACAAATTTAAAAACTTAAAAAAAAAAATGTGGGGTGAGGACACCAGCCCAGGACTGAGAGTCTCCTGAAACCCAAGCGGCAGCCTCCCATCCCCAGTAGAGCGTGGGTTTTCTCATGGGCAACAGGGGATCATAGAAATAACATATAGAAATAATAGCCATTTGGTGAGGAACAACCCACCAAAGTATATGTCTCCTGTCTAAACCCCCCAACAGTGAGGATTCGTACCCAACGCTTCTTGCCCCCAAACCTAAATTTCTTGCACTCCCTTCTCTGTCTCGTGTCCCATTGCTGTAAAGGCCAAATGAGATACTAGGGGGTAAATCACAGCGCAAACGTAAGGGATCAGTAGTATAAATGCCCTCCCGCCATCCCTTAATTATAAAAGTACTACGTGTTTGGGGGCCCTTTTTCTCTCTCGTAGCATCTTCTCTTTGAGGCACCGAATCTTCAACTTGGGCCTGTGCGCCGCCCGGAGGGCTGATTAAAACCGTCCGGGGCGAGCCCGAGAATCCGCATTTCTAACTAGTGCCCAGGTGGTGTTGCGGCTGCCTGTCGGGGACCGGCGCTGAGAACCGCTGGTCTAAACATCGCCCAAGTCCCACAGCCACAGTCAAGGATTTCCATGTCCACATTCGACAGGACTTTGCATGGCGGTACTTGCTCGTTCTGTCCCGGTCACGGTCGTTCCGCCTCCCTCCCCGACAAGACTGCGAATCCCTTGAGGGCCCGGACCACAGCTTATTCACACCCACAGTGTTGCACAGGGTAAATCTTAGCTCGCAGTTGTTTAAAAAAAAAAAAAAAAAAAAAAAAAAAAAAAATTGGGGCTAAAATTCTGGAAGGTGATCTGATAAACATCGCTATCACGAATTATCCCCAATAACACCATTATTGTATAAATGATGCGCACATTAACCTTTTCGGCGATTTCAGAGATAACTGAGGGCAGCATCTTGAAACCGAATGAGCGTGTTTCTAACGATGTCCCTCCGAGCAAAGTTGAAGGGAAAACAGTACAAAGGGAAGGCTCGCGGGGCGCCTGGGCCGCTCAGTCGATGAAGCGTCCGGCTTCGGCTCAGGTCATGGTCTCGGGGTTCATGGGGTCGAGCCCCGCGTCGGGCTCTGTGCTGAGAACTCGGAGCCTGGAACGTGCTCTGGATTCTGGGTCTGCCTCCCTCTCTGCCCCTCCCTGGCTTGTGCGCGTGGGCTCTCTCTCCCTCTTTCTCTCTCTCAAAAATAAATAAACATTTTTTTTTTTTTAAAGGAAGGCTCATTTAGGATTCACACGAACACGGTCCAGAGATCCCATAAACTACCAGGGGAGCGCATCTCCCTGGTCTCATTACCCCATCTGATACATTTGAGGGCAAAGCCCTTTCTGCTAAGGCCAGGCTAGTGCAGGAGATGGTCCAGCTGGGGGGGTTTACCGCCACCAGGGGGCATGCGACTCTTTCTGGCGAGTCAACACCACTCACGGCCGGTAGGGGACAGCAACACTCTGCCTAAAGCTTTGGGTTTCCCTTCACAGGGAGCTCAGGGTGTGGAGCGCTCATTGTTTGTTCTGAAACCGGGCTTCTCACCTGCCTGTGGACTCCAATTTTCCTCCAAGTGGCACGACGACAGCCTCGGGGCCAACGTGTTGGAACCAAGCTCATGAAAGGGTGCATCTAGTGCAAAGCGGACAGTGGACTCTGTCTCATTAAAAACCACACAAGTTTGGCGGGGGGGGGGGGGGGGGGGGGCTCCTAATCCTGCAAGGTTTGTCCAGCTGTGTCTAAGTCTCATCCATTTAGACATTGGTCAACTCAAGTGGAAGTTCTTTATTGGCTCCTGGTGATGTCACACGAGGCTGGGAGAACAGGTTTTCTAGGTGTGGGGCTTTAACTTAATCCCTGAACCATCTAGAAAAAAAAAAAAAAAAAGCCCTAAGGCCTTTCACCTCCTTCGGAGCCAGGGCCTCTGGTGGTAAGTGGATACTAAGCTTTTCCCAAGTGCTCCTAATAAACAACAGAAAAGCCAAGAAACGGCAATGGGCAATGCGAAGGGAGAGTGAGGAAAGTAAACTCTGGGGAGGAGGCTCTTACCTTTGCTGCCTGGAAGCCACTTGGGAGTTTAATGGGCTCGTGCCTTTGCCAGGGCCCCGCCCCAGGTTCTGATCAAGTGGTCTGGATACCACATGGGCGGCTGGAGTTTGGAAAGATCCCCGGGTGCTCCCAGTGAACAGCCAGGCCTGAGAGCCATTGTTCGATGTACAACGTTTGCTCCCGTGTTAATGGGATCCTCACACCCACTAACTAGATTAGGGTCCTTATGCCTCGAGCACATTTAAAATAAAACCCAAGACTTGGTAAGAAAAAGTTAGCACTTGGGGCACCCGGGTGGCTTAGTCGGTTGAGTGAAGGACTTCGGGTCAGGTCATGAACTCACGGTTTGTGGGTTCAAGCTCTGCGTCGATATCTGCGCTGGCAGCTCGGAGCTTGGAGCCTGCTTGGGATTCTGTCTCCCTCTCTCTCTGCCCCTCCCCGGCTCTCGCTTTGTCTCTCTCTCTCTCAAACAGAAACATTAAAAGAAATTTTTTTGAAAAAGAAAAAGAAAAAGCACAGGATAGAGGAATAGGAACCTGATGAAAATTGAGCATAAAACAGAGTCAGGTTCTCTCTCTCTCTCTTTCCCAAATTGCCACCATTAACTGCTCCCAAAGAATACCGGCCTGCTATTTACTTTATTCATTTTTGAATGAAGCATTTGTATTAGCTGACCTTCAAACACTTCCAGGTTGTCTAAAAGGAAGCCATGTGGCACTTTGACTTTTGAGTTACCTGGCAATTTGTATCAAATCCCTTTAAACCTCCCCAACTGAGAATTACCGTTGTATGCTATTGTATTCTCTGGAGTACGAGGCTCCAAACACAATTTAGGTCAAGTCCATTTAAAGGTTACTACACGGAGGCCACGACTGTGAGTGGGTGAGCTCCATCCACAAAATGGCCCTCTGTCATCTTGGGGGGATGGGGTGCCAGTTACGTTTTTGAACATGCTGTTAAATCCCATAATTCTCTTCGGGAAGCCAGACTAACGGTGCTCTCCAGGGCAGGCAGGGTCGGAGGGGTAGCGTGGCGGGGTGGGTGTGGCGGGAGGAACTAAAGCCTGGAGTATGTGGCAAGCTGGCCTCGCCACTCTCTCGCCGACAGTGTGACACCGGGCAGGTTTTTCACTGTCTCTGAACCTCGCTTTGCTCGTCTCTACTCTAAGGGAATAATAACCATGTCAGGTAGTTTTTCTTTTAAAGTTTACTTATTTATCTTGAGAGGGAGAACGAGGGTGTGAACAGGGGAGTGGCAGAGGGAGAGGGTGAGGGAGGGAATCCCAAGCAGGCTCTGCACTGACAGTGCGGAGCCCGACTTCGGGCTCAATCTCACACCCTTGAAATCACGACCTGAGCCGAAATCAGAAGTGGAGGACGTTTAAGCGACTGAACCACCCAGGCGCCGGCACCGCCCGGTAGTTTTTCTTAAAAGGGATAGACCCAGACGCGCTGGTGACTGGTTCTTGGGGAGGGGCGATGTGTGGGGTTTGCAGGTGTCCGCGGTGTAAATCCTCCCACAATGGCTGATTTCAGGCTGCCAGCATGACACCAGCGAATACGGCCTTGGGACAGACGTGCACCACCGGAGATGGGCCATCTTAGGGAACCTTCCAGGGTGCACCAGGCACTCACAACCCATCACATCCCCGCTGTCTTCACCCAACAGGGGCCCCTGTGCTGACATAGGGTTTTACCATTTTTCAAACATTTTTACGGGTCCTCTCATTAAATTCCCGGGGCAGCATTGTGAAATGGCAGCGTGGGCCTTACTGTTTGTACAGACAAGAAGGCTCAGGCTCAGAGGGACGGGAACAAATTGCTGAAGGCCACAGGGTAAGTAATCTATAAAATGGGTACAGTGGGCAGAATAACAGTTCCCCCCTAGAGAAGTCTGCATCCTAGTCCCCGGAATGCGTGAATGTCTGGGCGACCAGGCAACCGGAAATTCAGGTTGCAGCTGGAACGAAGGCTGCTTGTCAGCGGGCCTGGAAGTGGGGAGCGGCCTCAATTACCCAGGTGGGGCCAGTGTTCTCACAAGGGTCCTGAGCCGGGCGAGAGGGAGGCAGAACAGGAGGACGGGAGGGAAACGTAACAGGGCAGGAGAGAGGCAACATTGCTGGCTTTGAGGACAAAGGAAGGCTCTGTAAGCCTAAAGGCAAGAAAGGAGATGCCCCCTGGAGCCTCCAGAGAGGGACACAGCCTTCCAGTGCCTTGACTTTGGCCCGGTGAGACCCACGTGGGACTTGTGACCTCGGGAACCGTAAGAGAATACATTTGTGTTGCTTAAGTTGAGAAACGTATGGCAACTGTGACGGTGGCCGAAGAGCTGAGCAGGCAATTAGGCCTCCTCCTCCTTCAAGTCTCAGGGCACATTCCAGCTCCGGTGGGGGGTGAGAGGGGGCGAGGGAGGCCTCTTTTTTCTCGATCTTTCTAGGCCCGGGCTTTCTCCCCCGAGTTGTCATGATCCGTGGGTTTTAGCACTTCCTGCGGACGTAATGCTCCGCATCAGTCAGCCTAATCCCCAAGGGCAAGATACCATTCTCTCCCCCTCCTGCTTGCCCCCCACCAGCTTCTTCCCCAAGAGCAGGGCATCAGCGCCGGTGCAACACGCGTGAGTGTGTGCTTAAGGGACTGAATGCTCCACTCTGGCCTCAGCAGTAGCGCTGTCCCATTGCCGCCACCAGAAATTGGGGCGCTGAACTCTCAGTGTTGCGGGACCATGAAAAGCTGCTCTTGGTAGCGTCGGGACCTACCTCCCCGCTCCCTGTAGTGCAATCCGCGAGCCACAGGAAAGGTCAAGACCGCCCCTCTCCCCATGGCCCCACAGAAGCAGCCTTTCCTCCGGCGGGCGTGGGTCAGCCTCTTTTGCAGAGGAAGGAGGGTTGTGGCTCAAGACCGGAGAGAAACAGGCGTGACGAACGGGCTCATGGCGCGCCCGTCTCTGATGTCGCCGTCTTTGTCTCAGCAACGCCTGTGTTGGATTTGGGCCTTCGGGCTAGGCACCGGCTTACTCTGTCCTCATTGATCCAATGTGAAAAGTCCCAGCTCGGTGCTCTGCTTACTTTTCAGGGCTTGTGAAAAAAGAATGGAGAGAGGTATGGGCGAGCCTTGAGTACTGTCACAGGGTTAATAGGCTAGGAGCGGATGTGACCACGTGCCGAGAGCCGGGGCTACGTAGGAAAGTTCACATTCTCACGGGAAGTGAAAGTGAGTTGCGTCACCTCTGTCACGTGACGGCTGTGTGCTGCTGATCAAGTCACTGGGCCCCTGTTTCCTCACACACGACACGGGGAGCCTGATAGGTTCCATTTATTGATTACTTCCACGCATCCCACCCGTTCCAAGCCCTTGGCCATGACCCGTATCTTACAGTCCTATCGTTTCTCAGTGTCAGAATTGGGACCGGCTACGTAGTTTGTGAGCCCTCCTTCAGAACTGGTTACATTTCCCCACGGCAGCAGCAGGACATTAAACCAAGCCTGGGGCCCTCCTGAGCGCAGGCCCCTGTGTGACCACACAGGTTGCCCACCCATGAAGCCGACCCTGGGCCGTGTGACTCCAGAGCAGGGCGAGAGCACCCCCTAGAGGAAGCTGTTGCAACAACACTCCAGGGGCACAGTGGGGAGGGGCTCCTGGAGAAGAGGTGAGAGGTATGTTGGTGGGGGGAAACGGGGAAGGGTGGATGACTTAGGGGTAAGTGGAAATGTCAAGTTTGGGTGACAAACCTGGATATCCTGGACGGCAAAGTGGCGGTGGGGGGAGGAGTGCAGTGGGTAGAAAAAAACTGCTGACGCCTGATGGCCTAGCCTTTTGTTTTGAGGACATTGGGCCTATCTGGGGGTGTCATCACATGCACAAACTTTGCCTTTGGGCACACAGCAAACAGGATACATTTTTTCAGGAAGTGGAAAGTCTTTGAGAAGAAAACAAATCAATTTAATTTCCTAAAAAGAACAGCTGTTAGTGGCATTTCTCAATTTGGGCTTTTTCCCCCCCGAACATTCCCTTCCAATTTTCAGAGGCATGATCAGTTCTCTGATTACTCTATGATCATATGTCATATCTATCGTGTTTTCATGTAATTATGTCATATAATAATTGTACATTTCAGAGGAAACAAGCCAGGCAATTAAAACAAAACAAAACCAGAAAAAGAAAAAAAAAAATCTTCCAACTCTCTCCCAGATTCTTCTCTCAAACTTGGTAGGGGCCCGAGAAGTGAGGCACCTCAAGCCTGAGACTGCCTGGGTTCAAATCCCAGCTCCTACCCACTCAAAATGGAACTTTGGACAAGTTAGGTAACCTGGGTCCCTTCTATAAAGTGGGGGTAAGCATACTAGTTCTCACCTCAATCCTCCTGTGTTACCTTGTTCTGAAGATTGAATGAGAAATACCTTGACTAGTCCCTCATCAAGGTACCATCCACTGACATTGCGGTGGTGAGGTTGGGTTGAGCCTTCTGACCACCCCGGAGGTCTAGCAAGAAGGGCTCATGGGTTCTTCTTCCCACAAGGGCTCACAATAGACTTTTTGACAGATTCAGCAACCTGAGGCAAGCAAGGCCACGGAAGAGAGGGGAAGCTGCCCCATATCTGTACCTATTTTGAAAGAGGAGCTCTCTGGATTAATAAGAATCTCCCGGGGCACCTGGGTAGCTCAGTCAGTTAAGCGTCCGACTTCGGCTCAGGTCATGATCTCACAGGTGGTGAGTTTGAGCCCCGTGTCGGGCTCTGTACTGACAGCTCAGAACCTGGAGCCTGCTTCGGATTCTGTGTCTCCCCCCTTTGCCCCTCCCCTGCTCACTCTCTGTCTCTCTCAAAAATAAACAAACCTTCAAAAATAATAATAATAACAATCTCCCTACTTTTCGTGATTCAGGGCTGGAATTCTGCCCCAGTATAGTTCTTGGGTAAGCATTCAACAAGCGTTCTTTCAGGCCCCTTGCTGTTATGCATTGGAGATGCAGAGGGAAACCAGCCCAGGCCCACCACTGAGGAGAGCCAGCCCGACTGGGAGAGTGGCAGGGAACAAACAAATGGCAACAGGGACAAATGTCGCCACAGAAGGCTTTCCTCCAGAGGCCTGGGGGTGTGAGGATAGCATTCTGCCTCAGGGAGTGGAGACAGCTTCCCACCTCAGGTCACATTTAAGCACAAGTCTCTAAAATGGCTGCCAGACAGGGAACTTCCGGGGCTGATGGAAACATTCTGTATCTCATCTGGGAGGGTGGTTACACCGCCATACACGGCCGTCAGCCCCCGTGGAAAGCACACGTAGAATGAATGCACTCTGTTTCATGTGAATGAAACGTCAATCAGGTTGATTGTAAACCGTCTGCAGGCCCGGGCGCCATGTTGTCACGTCAGCACGCTGCCTGGCACTCGGTGGATTCGCTGCTGAATGAGACCCTGAAGGGCCGAGTGTGTCCCCAGGAGCCGGCTCCGTGTTGCTCCCGGTTCTGAATCCTGCCTTTGTGCAGCCACCAGGAGCTGAGGGCTGAGGCCAGCCTCTGCAGGGGAGGAGCCTCAGCTAAATGCATTGACCTTGCCAGGCCTTGGGGAGTTCAGGGAAGTCTTTCTGCTTCCTCCTCTTGGCAGGGGGCTCTTCTGGTCTGAATGCAGGGCCCTATTGGCCGACCAGTTCCAGGCTCTGAAGGAGCATTTATCATGTTCGTGGCTCCCATGTGCCCTTAGAGTTTGTTGACTAGTCTCTTCCGGGCTGAGCTCTCAGCCACCGCCTCCAATGCTGTTCTCTTCTGAACCCCCCACCCTCTCTCCTTGCCCCTCCCTGATCCCCCTCCCCTCTTCCCCCTCCCTCCCCCAGGTGAGGACCCAGCTGGGGCTGGGCTGCCAAGAGACCCCAGGCCAGAGCCTTGAGGCCTGACACTTACCAAGGCCCATGTGTGTCTGTGTTTGAGTAGATCTGGATGGACAGAGAGCTGAAGTGACGATTGATTTTGGGAAAGGGTCTCAGTTTCCCCCCTCAAGGTAAGGCTACCAGACAAAACACAGGAGTCCTAGTTAAAGTGGAATTTCAGATAAATCATAATTTTTTAACTACGTCTCAAATATTGCATGGGGTAACGCACTCGAAAGTGTTTGTCATTCGTCTGAAATTCCAGCGGAGCAGGATTTTGGCTACATTTAGCAGCCCTGCTCGGCATGGGGGGAAGCAGTGGGAGAGGACGAGGAGAGCACACAGCCCTCTGGGGGGACAAGGGCGGCCAAGCCTTCTCGGTGCTTCCCCCAGGGCATTGGAATGGCAGGAACCACGGTGACAGGGCAGGGTGTGTGAGGTGTGAGGCTGCTTTCCACCAAAGCCATTATCTGATGAGCCTGATAATTGGGAAAGAAGGGGATGGGCTGTGAAGGTGCTTCGTCCCCTCCCCCACTGTGGGGCTCCTTCTCCCTCCCCGTGAGGCCAGCTGAGGTAGCCAGGTGGGGCACCGAGAGGCTGACAGGGCGGCCAGACTTCTGTCTGGCCTCCTCACCTGCTTTCCCGGGCCTCCCCATCCTCGCAAGACCCACGTGGCACCCCCCCCCTTTAGGACCTTCACCCCATGGCTCCATGGGCACCGAGCTGTCTAGGCAGGCATAGGAGGAGTCAGCGGAGAGTTACTTGCATATAAACGGGTGGACGGATGATGAAACCCCAGGAAACCACGGCTCCTCCCAGCTGGGGCCCCAGGCAAAAGCCAGCCTGCCAGGCTTGGGACCTGCGTCTGGCCTCACTACATCCCCAGAGACCTTGGACCAGTCCCTTACCGTGTGCCCTGTCTCTTCATTTGTAGACGGGGTGCCAGCTGCCTTCCCGCACCCAGGAGGCAGGAATGAGCTGGCAGGTGCAAAGTGATGGCAACATTTAAAAATGAAACACCTGGGGGTGCCCGGGTGGCTCAGTCGGGTAAGCGTCTGACTCTTGATCTCGCTCAGGTCACCATCTCAGGGTTCGTGCACTCGAGCCCCACATCAGGCTCTGCACCGACAGTGTGGAGCCTGCTTAGGGTTCTTTCCTCGCTCCCTGCCCCTCCCCCACTTGTTTTCTCTTTGTGTCTCTGTCTCTCTTTCTCTCTCTCTCTCTCTCAAAATAAATAAATAAAGTGGGGCGCCTGGGTGGCTCAGTCAGTTTGAGCGTCTGACTTCAGCTCAGGTCATGATCTCACGGCTCGTGAGTTCAAGCCCCGCGTGGGGCTCTGGGCTGACAGCTCAGAGCCTGGAGCCTGCTTCGGATTCTGTGTCTCCCTCTCTCTCTGCTCCTAACCCACTCACATTCTGTCTCTCTCAAAAAAAATAAATACACATTTAAAAAATTGTTTTCAAACAATAAAAAATAAACTTTAAAACAAAAATGAAGCCTCTGTACAAATGTACCTTTTTATGGTGGTTCAACCTGGCTACAGGTGCTTCTGCTTTGAGAAATGCAATACGTGAATATTCAGGCACCTACACACATCGCCAGGAGATTCAAACAGCAGCTCCTCTGAAAATATGAATCGATTCACCAAAAGGTAGCGTTGTGCTCGCATTTTACGGGAAAACATCTAAGACCCAGCTTCTGTAGCTGGGATGGCTCTTCATTGGTCATGTGGTAGGCTGGCTGCCTGCACTCGATGTGCTTGGATTGCATTCTAGAAAGGAGGCCTGTGGCTGACCTGTCTACAGTCCATTTGCTTTAGGATTATGAGCGTCATAGTCTTAGTAACTGTCCTCCTGCCCCTTTAAGAACAGAAGTTCCCTCGGTACAGAAAAGCAGGAAGTGTCCCTGCTCTATCTTGGCTGGGAGTTTCACTTCCTTCCAGAAGTGTTTTCGTACTAAAGAAACCCCAAGTCCAAGGTCTCATCTCTTTCTTTCAAAGGCAGCCTTAACTGCCTTTGTGTTGGGTTTTATGAAATTTCTTGGGCAGGAAAATATGCAAATATATTTTTTTACTTTTTAGTTTTAAATAGCCTTTATTTTTTAGAGAAGTTTTACATCCACAGCAAAACTGAGTGGAAGGTACAGAGATTTCCCATATAGCCTCTGCCCACACACACACACATGCAGAGCCTCCCCCATTGCCAACACAGATAATATATTCTTTTCAAAGTTTTATTTATTTGTTCTGGGACAGAGAGAGGCAGAGAAATAGAGGGAAGGAGAAGTGGGGGGGGGGGGCCAAGCAGGGAGCCCGACGCGGGGCTCGAACTCACAAACCCTGAGATCATGACCTGAGCTGAGATCAAGAGTCAGACGCTTAAGCAACTGAGCCACCCAGGCGCCCCGACACAAATAATGTTTGGTAAATATATAAAAGGTGAAAGCAAAACATAACATGATATTTTTAATATTTTAAAATATGAAAGTAATACATGCTTCTGGTAAAATGTAAATGATTGAGGATTCACCAGAGGTAACTTCTGTTCATAGTTCTTAAAATTCCCTTCTGGAAATTGTCTCCGTAACCTCACTTTATTTATCGCACAGAGATAGAAGATACAACATTTAGAAGGTTCTCTTTTTTCCATTTAGGGTTATACTTTGGGGGAGCCTGGCTGCCCCGGTTGGTGGAACATGTGACTCTTGATGTCAGGGTTGTAGGTTCAAGCCCCACATTGGGTTTCTTTCTTTTCTTTCTTCTTTCTTTCTTTTCTTTCTTTCTTTTTATTTATTTGAAGAGAGAGAGCTTGAGCTGGGGAGGAGCAGAGGGAGAGAGGGAGAGAAAAATCCCAAGTAGCCTTGGGGCCTGAACCTTCGAACCCAAGGATCACGATTTGAGCCAAAACCAAGAGCCAGATGCCGCCCAGGCACCCCTGCCTTAGTCTTTTCCTAATGGCTGTGTAATTTTCCATCGTTTGCATATCTGTCACATATTTAACTAACTCCCTAATTAATATACACTTGGGTTAATCCTAGCTCTTCGTCTTACGTACAGTGCTATGGGGACAGATATATGTGCATGTGTGTATGTACGTGTATATCTTGGCATAACTGCACAAACACGGCCCTAGAGAACATTTCTAGCGGGGGAACCACTGGATCAAATGGGAAATGCTGGTTTATTCGTGAGGGCCCCTGGTAGCTCTGAGAAAGTCTACACCAGCTCACGCTTCCAACAAGGGCATGTGAGAGCTGCTCTCAGCCTTCCTTTCCTGCCTTCGGACCAACCTCAGACATTACTTAACCTTTTCATTTTCGTCAGTCGGCAAGGGGCTGAGAGGGCCTGCTTGTTTGATTTGCATTTGAAAGCCTGCCAGCCAGGGGCATCGAGAGAGAGAGGGAGCGTTGGATTCGATCCCAGTGCCGGCACCTGCCGCCGTGATGTCTGGAGCCTCAGTTTGTCCATCTGTAAAATAAGCATCCTAAGCCCAAGACCATGGGGTTATGGAAAGCCTCCGACAAGTGGCCAGCACGACAAATGTGAATGGGCTTCCCATCGAAGCAAAACAAAACCCCAAAGAGCCAATTTCAACTGGCCCAGTCCGAGGCCCAGGAACAGTTTCTGCGGTATCTGAGATCTCACCTTCTTACGCGCTGCCCCTGCTTGAGGGAGGAAAATGCAAATTAAACGCTGCAGGAGAAAACTTAAGCGATCACATCAAATGGTCCGTCTGACTAGTGAGTGAGCCAGCGCATGTTACATCTTGGAGCCCCAGTTTCTTCTTTGTAGGCTGGGGTGTTCACTTTACCTACCCACCCAGGTCGCTCGGGGAATGAGAAGGGACACGGGACAGTGCCTGGCTCTGGATGACCCTTGTGGTTATTCCCAGCCACGGATCCCCCTAACTGCTCAGCCCATGTCCCCCAGCGGGACAGGTGAAGCATAGAGTCCCCTCCACTAGCGGTGATTCTCAACATTTACTAGGTGCCGGGCTAGCTGAAGACCCTTTGGGACTATAAACCCTGCAGGAGGGGACTGGCGGAAGGGCAGCCCCCAACTTTCTGGCCTGCCCTTTGGGATGGAATTATATATCCTGCGATGCTCAGCAAGCTGGGTGCGAGCGAACAGTGCCCATTACCCCATTTTCTAGAGTTTAATGAAACCTTCATGGGCCTGCTTTGTGAAATTATATCTCCCATGTTTCTTTCTTTCTTCCTTTTTTTTTTTTTTTTTAATTGTCTCCTTTGGAAGCTGGGTGCACTCTGAATCTAAGTGACACGTAAGTGGAGACGTCACGGACATGGTTTCTCCGGTGACGTCCGTGCCGCAGACTCTCGCTTGTGCGGGGTGGGGGCGGGGTGGGGGGGGAGGAGTTTGTATCTCCCCAAACTTCAGGTGTTGGAATCGTAATCCCCATGATGATGGTATCAGGAGGTGGGCCTTCGGGCCTACTAGGTCATGAGGGCAGAGCCTTCCTGAATGGGATCAGTGCCCTCTTTTATGAGAGGCCCCGTAGAGCTCCCTCACCCTTCCACTGGGACTGGGAAGAGGGCCCTCACGGGACGTGCTGGGCCCCTGCTGTCACACGTCCAGCCTCCAGAAGTGTGAGAATAAACGTCTATTGTTTGTAAGCCCCCCAGTCGGTGGGATTTCCTTGTAGCAGCCTGAAGGAACCAAGACCCTGACCTAGGAGCTGTTTGTGCAGACAGCTGACATGGCCCCACCATCTTAGGAACAGAGATACAGTAAAGAGTATGTCGCAAAAACGAACAGCTTCACCGTGGAGAAACCCGGCAGACGGCACCTTCGTCCATCGATCAAAGTTAACACCCCCAATCATGGTACAAGCCAACGTCATGAGCCTCCTGATTCGAGACACCGAGAAGGTCACAGCATCCCTCATGCAGCATTCCTGCCAAAAAGGCAAAGCCCAAATCCAATCACGAGGAAACACCAGACAGACCTAACTCAAGGGAAATTCCACAGAACAACTGGCCCGTCGCCTTCAAAAATATTAGTGTCCTGGAAGACCACGAGAGGCTGAGGAAGTTCTAAACTCAAAGACACTGAAGGGACATAACATCTACATGGGACGCGTGCTCCTGGATCGCAACCTGGACCGGAAGGAAAATTTGTTAGAAGGACATTATCAGGCTGATAGGCAACATTCGAATGAGATTTGTAGATTAGATAGCAGTTTTGTAGCAACGGGAACCTTCCTAGTACTGGTAATTGTACAGTGACTGTGCTGGGGAACGTCCTTGTTTTTAGTAAATGCACACCGAGTATCCGGGAGCACAAAGGCGTTATATTCGCGACTTGCTCTCGGGGGTTTAGAAGATACATATAGAGAGATGTATGATAAAGCAAATGTAGCAAAGTATTAACAGTTGATGAATCTGGGTGCAGGGTACACAGGAATTCTTCACTGTGTTTTTGCAACTTTTCTATAAGCCACCTCGTTATCATAAACAATCAGACATTGTCCAAGGGGCGCACCAGGAATAACAAAGACCGTGCAACCACTTGGGAAACACCAAGGGTTTAAGAGGCTACCTCGCAGGAACCAGGAACCAGGGACCAAGGCCAGCCACATTATTATGCAAACCGGATCCAGTATTCTAGCTAGAAAAGTAAGGCATTTATGCAAATAGAGCCTGAGAGTACAAAATATACTATTCAAACATTAAAATACCTCCTCCTGGCCCAAACTAAAATTGTGTCCCAGTCTATAAATAGACAGAAAAATAGAAAGAGTTAAGTCCAAACATGTGCTTTCTCTTCCTGCCAAGGACTACTGGTAGTTAAGATAGAGTGTGTGTGTGTGTGTGTGTGCGCGTGCGCGCGCGCGGTGGCGGGGGGGGGGGGGGGGGGGGGTGCGGCTTATGTCAGGGACACCATTTTCGTGAAGGAGTCACTGTGGGTCTTTGGAAGCCAGGCACGCAGGTTCAAATCTGAGAAATGGATTCATGGAGGATAAAACTAACCAAATGCACGGCCGTCACCGCCACCGCCACGGCCACGGCCACAACAGAATCGGGTGCTGTTTCCTTAGTGTCGGGAACACTTCCAGTACCAATAAATCATCCTGGAGTTAGCAACACTACTCTCACATGACCGACGTTCATAAACCACGGCATCTGGCTCCGTTTCATCCTATATAATCTGCTTCCTGAGGTGTTTGAGCTCCCGCGCCTAAAATCACGCCTCCAGGGCTAGGGGCCCACCGCAGAAAGTAAGGCGCTTTGCTTTCTGCCCTTGGCTCTGCTGAGCAGCGGAATGCCGCTGGGCAAGTCGCTTCCCCTCTCTGTGCTGGCTTTCATCCACTGCAAAATCCTGATGCCAATACCTAGTCCCTTTAGCTGCCCAAGGCCGCCTTCAGGAGAAAATGGCACACAAGATGAAGAAACTGCATCGACAAAGTTCACAAACACCAGACAAACGTGACTCGCGTTACCTAAGGAATTACCGGAGCCCCAAACGTAAGGTGACACTTATAAGCTGGCCTTTCTTCCAACGGTTGTCCAGTTTACTGGTTGCTCTGAGCTCGCGCCTAAGCCCTTGTAAGTTGCTAGTACGGTCTAGAATCTAGGCCAGGCCGAGAACACGCAGGAGGCAGTGGTAGGTAACCTTCCCAAAGCAGATATTCGTTGGTTTATCTGCTTCATTGATAGCCACACCATGATCCCTTCCATTCTGTCTCAGAAATTCTGTTGGTGACTTTTTCTGGGTCCAGAGACCCCCTCCCTTAGATAGGCTCGGGTCCACAGCCATCCGAGAGGGCCTTGGAGGGACCCCAGGGAGTCCCTGAACTTAGAAAGGAAAAAAAACTTACATCCTTTCATTAACCTCGAACTGAGCGTTAGCATTTCCTTCCAGCAGATCTACGGGCGGGCGAGGCTCTGAGCACCGGCCGCTGTCACAAAATAGCACAGACCTAGCGGCTCAAACGACACACATGTTATTTCTCACCGCCCTGGAGGCTGGGAAGTCGAAGATCAGGGCGCAGGTACAGTTAGTTCCTGGGGAGAACCTGTTTCTCGTCTGGCTCCCGGACAAGCTGCCTTCCTTCAAACGTGCCGTCCTTCTCGGCAAGGAAGGTCTGTAGCATTGGCGGTTCCTGTGACTGGGTCACCAAGACACCGCAGATATTTTTATATCTGTTCACCTTCTGCAGATATCTACACGCTCCTCACGACTTTGAATTTATGCCGGACGGGGGACCGACCGACTACTGGATTGTGTTATTTAATGCCTAAAGCAGCATGTCTGTTACTCCCGCACAGTGTTTACACTTCTCTTGGTAACTGCATGGAAATACACTTGTTTTCGCTCTTGATCTCAGGTTTTTCTTTAAGTGTATTTATTTGCTTAGAGAGAGAGAGAGAGAGAGAAGCAGCGGAGGAGGGGCAGAGAGAAAGGGGGACAGAGGATCTGAAGCAGGCTCTGTGTTGACGGCAGAGCGCCTGATCCGGGGCTCCAACTCACGAACCGTGAGGTCACGACCTGAGCCGAAGTCGGACCCTTAACCGGCTGAACCCCCCAGGCGCCCCTAGGCTTTTCTTTTCTTTTCTGCATGTTCATGATTCTGAGAAAAGGTCTGGGGGCTTCATCAAATTGGTGCAGCACGGAAAGAGTTATGAACCAGACTCACTCCACCCCCAACCAGACACTGGAGTGTGAGGAAATGGGCCTATGATTTACTTTTTCTTCCTTTTTTTTTCTCTCTCCACCAACCCATGCCGCCCCCCCACCCCCCGCTTTCTTAATCGAGGTAAAAATTCACATAACATAAAACGAACAGTTTTAAAGCGAACAATTCAGCGGCATTTCAGACGTCCAGGCTGTTGTGCAACCGACCTGCTGTCTCGTTCCCAAACGTTTCCATCACGCTAAAATGAAACCTTGGACCTATTCAGCGGTCATTCCCCTGGGCTCCCTCCCCTCAGCCCTTGGCAACCTCTAATCTCTTTCTCTCTCTCTATGGATTTGTCTCTACTCCGGATGTTTCCCATAAATGGGATCAGACGACACGTCAAGGTCCTCCCATGTCGTAGTGCCCACCAGGGCTCCGTTCCTTTTTATGGCTGGACACTGTCCCCTCGTGTGGCTATACCACATTTCCTTCACGCAGTCGTCCACCGACGGGCATGTGGCTGGCTCTAACTTTTGGCCGACGGCTGTGAATGGTGTTGCTGTGAACAAGAAGACGAGTATTTGTTCGGATGCGTGGCCTTGATGGAACCAATTCGCTAAAGTGAGTTTTGGTAACCATAGTGTCTTTGAATCTCAAGTGTCCATATCGTCTTGACCCCCTCAGGCAGTGGAGTCCTGGCTCTAAATTGCGCAGTAAAAACCTGGACCTCGGGGCGCCTGGGTGGCTTGGTCGACTAAGAGCCTGATTCTTGATCTCGATCTTGGCTCAGGTCATGATCTCACTGACAGTACATCTAGCCTGCTTGCGATTCTCTCTGTCCCTCTCTCTCGCTGTCCCTCCCCCACTCACATGCGTTCTCTCTCTCTCTCTCTCTCTCAGAATAAATAAACTTAAAAAAAACCTTGAACGCAAGCATCCTTTTCTGGTGTTTCCATTGGCCTTGTGTGTGGCCTTTGTGTGAGAAAATGACATCCTCCTCTTCTTGCTTTGTTGCAAATTCTATCTGGGGAATTCTTTCCCAGGGAAGCCTCCTGTGAGAGAAGGTGCTTGCTCCCTCATCGGCCCTGGAACCTGCCAGGCGGTTCTCACGTACAAGTAAGCCTGCAGGCATCCCGCGGGCAGAGAAAAAGAGCCAGGCAGCAAGGAACGGAAGAGAACTGGGGTTGACACCTGACGCAGGCCCTAGAAAAGGGTGGTGGCCGCCAGCTCCCAGGGCAACTAGGCTCAGATTGAGGCCTAGCAGAGGGTGCAGAGGCCGAACCGTCCTGTGCCCCTGCTCAGACCTCTTCACGCTCAGGCAGCATAGGTGGGAAGGATCAGAGAGGGAGGGCATTGTAGGCCCAGGGAGGGGCCCAGGAGTAGATGGGCCCCTTCCTGGGTCCTAGGAAAAGCCAGGGCACTGGGAGTGCACAGGGAATGAGAACGAAAGGGGCAGGACTAGCTTCATAACCTGGGGACACGGTACAAAATGAAAGCGCGGGGCCCTTCGTTGAAAATTAATGATTTCAAGATGGCGGCCGGGGAGCACGAAGCCACGCCAAGGGTCTTTGTGAGAGCGGGGTTAAATAGGTTAAATAGGTTAAAAAGACTTGTACCTCTGCATAGGTCCCATGCCCTTGGAGCCAGCCCTGCAGAGGGGGAATGGTCCGGGTCATCCAAGGAGGTCGAACTTGGCCTACGTGAGGTAGCCTCTCAAACCTAGTGCCCACCTTGATTTTCCTTACCATAAAGCCGTTAGTCACCTTCTGCTGATGGTGTGGGAGACACATTCTATTTAAAAAGCTTTGACGTCCGCCCATTAAAATACGGGGAACACTTGTTACTTGCTGATGATAACTTCCGCTTCGCAGCGGAGTAAAAAGTTGGTCATTTCTTTTTTACACCTAAGTCCAGCGGGAGTAGGCGGAGCCTCCCCTTTCAGTATATTATTATTTGACCTGCTAATTTTTTGTCGCCGCTGTAATGGGAATGACCTCTGGGGAAAATACTGAAGGCGTGCAAAGCTGTGCGAAAGTGCCAACACTGAAGATAACGTAATCGTTTTAATTTTCAAATTTAATTGCTATGCTATGTGACTGCGATATCCGCGTTTCAAAGTTTTCGTGCCGGAAAAATGTATTGCGATGGGATAAAACTTCACCCTTATCGGGCCTATGGAACAAAGCCTAAGGGCCTTTGGATTCTAGAAAAGCATAGTGTTTAAATGAAGCAGCTTCTGAACCAACCCTGCCTCTGGTTTCCATCGGTTGGTTTTGGGTAAATCATTTAATCTCCCCAGGGCTCCCTCAACTGCAGAGGTGCCTCTGTCATAGGTTGGGTAAGGATTTAGGGAGATTACGCATGGAGAGCTCCCCTGTATACGGCGAGCACGCAAAAAACGTTATCATTACGGTCACGACTGCTGCTTCTACTGCGACGGTGATGATCGCGATGGTTGACTCCGGCCGCTGCCTGCTTCTCAATCTTATTTCCTGTTACTTTCTCTCGTTCTGCGCAAGCCCCCGCCAAACTAAGCGACGCACCGCCCCCTGCACATACTTGAAGGTTCTCTGCCTTCTTTTTGGTGCCCTTGCTGTGCAGAGACTGAGTAACCACTTGGAGGGGATGTTGTAGAGGCGAATTCAAGCCACAGAAGGGAACTGGGTTGAATGAAATCCCCTTGAAAGTTCCCTTTGGCGCTAAGATCCCATCAGATCAACAAAGCGAACGGGAAAGCGAGGGGCACGTTTGCTATTCCCCAGAGTGATCTTCGACTCTGCTCTGCGTGGCCTCCTCTGCTCGTTTTTGTTGTTGTTGTTGTTGTTGTTTTTTGTTTTTTTGTTAGTGCCCCTTGCAGCCGGTGAGAGTTGAACTAGATACTGTATATGGATAGGCCACTCAATACCCCTTCCCTGTCATTAGGGGGTGGGACTCGGGCGTTGTCCGTGGGGGATTTAGATGAACAGATGGCGTGGGGCCACCGGGGAAAGTGGGTTGCAGGCAGGTAGGGCAGCTGGTGGGCGGCCCTGGAACCCGGACACAGGGACCCCGGGCTTGAGAAGGCCAAGGGTGGGGAACCTTGCTGCTGTCACTTCTGTTCCTTCTCTTCTTGTTCTGGCCAGTGCTCTGCCCAGAATTTAATAGGTTAAAAAGACGAGGGCTGGTTTGCATGAACCCAGACTTCCCTGGCTGTTTGTCCAGCTTTGAAAATAGCTACAAACCCGTCCCGGGCCATCCCTGGAAAGGAAAATGAAACACAGTGTGGTCCGACACCTCTTCCTGGTTCCACGGGGCATGGGCTTTGGAGGTGGGCCACCCGCCCAGTGCAGGCTCTCTCGGCGCATTTTTCACAGGGTGCTGTGGCCCACGAGCTGAGGAAGGCCTGGCCGGCACCAGGTGGGTGCCTTACCAGAGTCTTCCACTGGAGAGCCGTGAGCTGGGTGGGTGCACCCTGAAGTTCTGTAGTCACTCAAAGCCGCGATCTTTTCAAGTGGGACGGAAAACCCCCACCTCCACGGTGGCTGTGCCCGGCACCCGCTAAGCCACTTAAAATGGGAGCTTCGGTGAGGCGGGAATTATCTGGGACATCTGAAACATGGACGCTGAGAGGTTTGAATCATCTGGGGGAGGAAGGCAAGGTGGTTAGAGCCACAGGTTCAAAGTTGGGCCCAGCCGGGTTCAAGGACCTTCCTCGCTGAAGTAAGTCAGCTCTGCCAGGCATTCTGGGAAACAGAGCGGCCTGCCCCCTCCTCACACGCTTCCTGAGGATTCTCCGGCACAGACTTGGGGGACGGGGGTGAAGGCTTTTATGAACCCCTCAGCACAAATAACACAAATAACTCCCGCCTGAGTTACCGCAACAATGGATCTCTAGCCTCAGTTTCCCCATCTGTGAACCTCTCCTCCCAGACGGGCAGCGGGCAGGACAGGCAGAAGCAAGTCTAAAGCACGTCTGACAATGCCTGATGCTTACAAGGCATCAACCAAGGGGAGATGCAATTTTTTATTTGCTGTAAAACTAACACGAGATCTCATTTTCCCCGGTACTTTATGAAAACATCGAAAATTTGCAATTCCAAACACCGAACATTCATTTATTTTTTCCCTCCACTTGCCATCCCAAATGAGAATAACAGTACAAAGCACTTCCTAAGGCTTTAGGCCTCCCAGCCACCCCGTGAGGTCCGTACAACTGCAATGGCCCCGTTTTACAGACGAGAAAGCTCGGGCACGGAAACATGAATTCACGTGGCCAGGGTCACCTAACTCTGAAGAATATTCCTTCAGTTCGCGTTTCCCTTCATCTGCCTCCCCCTGTCTTTCCATTCTCTCTGGGTCCCAGACAAGGTGTCAGGACAGGCCGGGCACAGTAGACACCCTTCCTTTTAGTGTGTCCCCTTCCTCTCTGTCTGTCCATATCTAAACACAACGGAAGGCTGCTTGCTCGAAACTCGAAACTAGAAAGATTCTCCGGGCATTTCCAAATTTCCACTCCTCTGTCTCTTCTGGAGACATGGCTCTGGCAGGCCTAACCCTTTCTAAGCAAAAGGCCTTGGGGAGAAGAAGGACTGGGCCTTGTGGTCCTTTGTACTGGGAGACACTGCAGGGGAGGGGGGTGGAAGGGGCGGCGGGAAGCAGTGACTTTTGACAGCAGCTGGGTGAGGCAAAATGGAATCCCGGAACCTACAGAAATGGTGGCAGTATCTGAAACGGGCCAGAAATTCACCCTGCATGATCTTTTCTGAGCTTCCACGACCAAGGGGACTCAACTAGGGTAGGCCAGGGGGAGGTGTAATCAGAGAGGTGACATCCTGTTTGGAGAACAGAATGGCAGCCACCCAGCAGAGCATGAACTGGGGAGCCAGACAGTCACCTGCCCCTCCCCACCCCCTCCTGCTTTCCCCCCCCACCGCCCACCCCAGGAAGAAGGAAGTCAAGTGGATAAAGAAATGGGGAAGTCGGAGGTGCTCCTGCAATGGCTTTTAAGGGCCTATATAACACTTGACTTTAATCCCCAGGAGACAAAAGCCACTGCCCTACACATGATTAGTAAGGGGTTTCTGGAAATATTTCCTCAGGATACAGAAAGGGATAAAGAGTATCATGCATACTGTTTCTCAGCTCAAAATCATCTCAGGTAGTTCTTTTCCAACCCACCGGTCTTTTTCCTTTCACCTGCCACTCGCAGGCACAGGGCACGGGGTCTGTAACTAATTTCGGCGGCAAGGGGGTCACGGTACTAGCAGGCAAGGTGCCATTTTGAAAACCGTTCGTCTCCACCGAAATCTCCCATTTCCGGATGTAACTTAGAAGGGCCCTTCAATGTCTTGGGCTGGAAAGGCTCTCTTCGAAACGGAATGAGATTTTTAAATTTAATCTTTCGATTTTAGAAATGATGGGACTGCAGTCTTTGGCATTGGGCCTCCTTAGCAATCACTTTTATATTTAGGAAAATAAGAAACAGGACAGAAAAGAACTTCCTTATTGTCAGGCAGCAAGTCAATAGCAGAGCTTGAACTTGACTTATTTTTCTAAGGCGGGGGGGCGTTGTACCCTATAAAATACGGATAAATTAACCTCCAAGCGGCCAATATTCCGGTTTTTTGATTCGACTGCTCGCAAAAATTATAGCGATGAAGAAAATACGCATGTTACAGTAAGGAACCTTGAAAACAAAATCCCTTCAGGGTGTTTTACCTCCCACCCAATTCAAGGAGAAGCCGGGCGAGGAGACAAAGAGGGCCGGGGTGGGGCGCGGGCCCTCGGCTGGTCCGAAAGCTGAGTCACAGGAATCGCACCCCTGCAGTGGGCGAGGCCCTCCCGCGCGGCCACCGCACCCTGGCTTGGGGATGTCCGCCCCAGACAAAGCCAGCTTCTCAGTAAAGGAATGCCTGTCCCCCCCCCCGCCCCCCCGTAGGTACCACCCTAGACCCTTAGTTATCATGCCCCGGTCCCCAAGAGCAGGCTTCCGCGGCTGTTGCAAAGATCCACGATGCTAAAATAGACACGAAGAGGGAAAATGCATTATGCAGGAAGTGCTGGAGGGTGGGGGGGCTTGCGCCCGTTTTAATTTTCCGCCGTCGTTGCGGTCAGGGTGCACTGGTGCACACGGGGCAGGGGTCCCCCAAACGCCAGGCAGGGTGAGGAGCCGGGGCGCTAAGGGGTTAAGTGGGCCGGCGGGTGACATCACCTCATTTACATAGGAGCGCGCATATAGCGGCGCGCGGCGCGTCCCGCCCGGCATTCGGCGGCGGCCACTGCGCAGATCGGACTTCGCTCGCTCGTGCACCTCTCTCCGGTGAGCCCCAGGGCCCTTGCCTCCTGCCCTCCCGTCCCTTCCCCGCCCCGCGCCCGCACTCGCCCCTCGGCGGTCGCCTCCCACCCGAGGCGTCCCTGCAGCCCGAGCCCAAACGGTCCTCCCGGGGAGGCCTGCCTTGGGGGCCTGGGGGTGCCAGACCCTGCCAGATGCTGGGGGGACGGGGTCGGGAACTCGGTGATTTTAAAAAAACGACCCCCCCCCCCCCCACCGGACCTTCGGCCGTGCAACATCGAGGGAACATTTTTTTCTCCCCCGCCCGAGGCATTCTACATTGTCTCTTAGGCGGTGATTAGTCAGGAACAGAAAGATCCTTTGTTCCAACTCACACCCACCCGAACCCGGAGCTTCAACAATTACATTTTTTCTTGTAGCCTCCGAGGGCTTCTTGGGCTCCTATCTGTCCAGATTCAGGCGGCTGGGCTCCACTGTGAGATGGAAAAAAAAAGGGGGGGGGGTCAGCCCTTCTTGCGGGGGCTGCCGAATGGCTCCTGCGTGCCGATCACCACCGGTCGATGGGGTGTGGGGCAGCTTTGTGTGCAGCCGGCGGCATTGTTGAGCGCCAGCGAGGAAGCGGTAGGGCGGTGGTCGGAGCGCCGGCCGCAGCTGCCGCCTTTGTGAGCAGAGAAGAAAGCACGGGCGCGCATCTTTGGCGGACAGAGCGCGCATGGAAAATGGCAGCGCTGTGCAGCCCGGGATTCATTTTAAGAATTTTTACTCGATCCCATCCCCCCCCCCCCCCACTTGAAATGACTTCACCGTGTTCCCCTTTTAACTAGCCGTGAATGGTTCCACATTGCAATTCACAACCCGCCGTGGTCAATTTCATTATTCCGAAAGATTCGCCCCCCCCCCCCCCGATGGGGGAGCGATCTTGCCGGTTTGGGCCCCGGCATTTGGAAATAATGAAGGGGGGGGTTCTTTTTTGTATAGAAAGAGGAAGCTTTAGCCTTGAATGAAAGCGGAAGGAGACAGAGGTGGGGTTTCAGGCAGGGGATGCGAGGGCAAAAGCGCATTTCTGAGCGGGGAGAGACAAGGGTGGGTCGCTCCTCGCGCGATCTCACCCTCCCTCTTGGCTTTGTATATGCAGCTTCCTCTGCAACCATGTCTGACAAACCCGATATGGCTGAGATTGAGAAATTCGATAAGTCGAAATTGAAGAAGACAGAAACGCAAGAGAAAAATCCGCTGCCTTCAAAAGAAAGTAAGTCTCCCCCCTACTCCCCCCCCCCCCCCCCCCGCCCCACCACCTTGAGAAAAGGCTGGGCGGGAGGATGGGGAGGGGCTGGGAGGGGGGGGCGGGGGAGTGCGGGGGAGGAGCTGACAGCTCTTCATGATGAATGTGGCCTGCAAAGGCTAATTAAAAATTGTTTTGCAGCCAGCCAATAAGGCTTTAATAATTTAATAATGGGATGTTTACAATATATTACGATGCAGTATGTATTCCATTTTATCTGTTCAGATGGTCTTTTTAATGTACATGTTTTCGTGGTGGAACGGCTTGATACTTGGGATATGGGAAGCGATCGTAAAAGAAAGTGCAATCATCTGCCACTCGGCTACACTGAGTCCCCCTAATGAGCTCTTCTCTTTCTTTTTTCTTTCCTGTCACAGCGATTGAGCAGGAGAAGCAAGCAGGCGAATCGTAATGAGGCGTGCGCCGCCAATATGCACTGTACATTCCACAAGCATTGCCTTCTTATTTTACTTCTTTTAGCTGTTTAACTTTGTAAGATGCAAAGAGGTTGGATCGAGTTTAAATGACTGTGCTGCACCCTTTTCACATCAAAGAATCGAGAACTACTGACAAACGAAGGCGCCTGCCTCTCCCATCTGCCTGTCTGGCTGGCAGCGAAGGAAAAGAACTTGCATGTTGGTGAAGGAAGAAGCTGGGTGGGACGACAGAGAAATCTAGAGTAAAAACCAAGCTGGTCCAAGGTGTCCTGCAGGCTGTAAAATGCAGTTTAATCAGAGTGCCATTTTTTTGTTCAAATGATTTTAATTATTGGAATGCACAATTTTTTTAATATGCAAATAAAAAGTTTTAAAACCTGGCTGGTGTGACTGTGGTGTCTGGAAGGAGCGGCTTATTCATATACGAACCCTTTGCCAAAGGGCCGAGAGCGGTCTCGCTGGGGAACGATGATAAGTTAACAAACATCGGGTAATTGGGGGTAAAATCAGAGACGGCGTAGAAATGAATTTCATCCAGGAATGTGAAAAACCTCGTGTGTCCTAGGTGATGGGAAGATTATTTCTTTAGGCTGCTAAATTCCTAGTATGCGTTGTACGAAAACAAAAATACATTTGCAGTTCTTGCCTTTCATAGGGTTCGATAAGCCAACGCCAAATTTATTGCATTAATGGTGGTGGTGATAATTCACAGCACAATCTTTGATTCAGGAGTCAAGGTGAACTTGCTTACTTAGCCAGTGACCAGCATTGACACAGATAGCATTTAAGCAGTTTGGTGGTGAGGAAAAATTACATTTTTAACAGCTCCTTTATAAAAGGATTCAAAATGTGCTTCCTTGTCTAATGGCCGGTGTCAATATTCAAAATTGTTTTTATAAAATGATGGGTGCATTTATGATTAATGAGTATCATTTTTAAATAAAGAGGAAGGACCTCTTTGGATTTAAACGACATCAGGACAAGGAATCTATGTTAAACTTAAAGTCCATGGGATTTAATTGGTTCATCTCGAGGGTTCGCCTTTCCTGAGGCTGATAACTTCTTTGAAGTACCTGTTTTTAACTGATGGGGAAAAGCCAAGCCCTTGTTTGGGGCCATTTAGGTACAGAAAAAGGGAATCGAAGTCTCAGGATTTTTTTTTTTTTTTTAAATACAAAGGATATCATTCTCAAATGTCCTTAACGGATTCCTCGGCTTTGTAAGGACGGGTGCAAATATTTTTTTCAAAAATCCTACCAACGTTCTCAAGTGGCAGCAGCCTTTAAGGATGCCAGTTCACCCAGTAAGTATCTCAGCAAAGCTAAGCCTTGGCCTGCAGATGTCCAGGAAGTTCAACTGCCCCCCCCCAATCCCTGCCCCCAAGACTGAAGAAAATACCCCTCCTGAAGGAGGGGGTGGAGGGCAGATTGTTGATCAGTATTAAACCGGTTGATCTCATTTCCTTTGCTCAACACTTATTTTGAGAAATGCACAGGAAACCATTTACCTGTGGTTTAGACAATCAACCAGACCATCAACTACAAGCGTATCTGCAGCGCCAGGGAAGGGATGTGTGCCGGTTGGCTGCAAAACCCGAATGCCACAGTCTGCTCAGCCGGCCCTCCAGCCCCGCATTTTCTTTTCCCTCCTGCAAGGAAGGGTGTGGACAAAATGAAAATGCCCAAGGCACAAAGAGAGGCCAAGCCCACATGGGTTTTTGCTGTGTCCGTTTTTCAAACCATGCGGAGATGAAATGAGTGTTAAGGGGAGAGGGAGGAAAAAAAAAAGTAAAAATGAAAAATCTGGTAATGATTGAGTCTTGGCGGCGTGGTGTGTGGGATGGGGAAATTCAGAAGCTTCTGTACATATCACACTGTGCACTTAACTACTGCACGTGGGGATGGGGGGTAGGAGAGGCTACTTTTGTAAAAAAAATTGATGAGTGCATTCTGTTTTGTTCCCAAGAGAGGATCTTCCCAGAAGGGCCTGGGATATTTGTGAATCCATATGGGAATGTATACTGTTATTAGGAGCTTGGAGTAGACGGTCTTTTTCACGGACGCGGAGAGTGAGGTCCCCGTTAGAATGAGGGACTGCTCGAATTGAAGGAGGCCATAGCCACCGCATCTTTGACCCTCTCTCCTCCCCCAGGAGGAAAGAGGCCAAGGTTGCTTATGTAAGAGCCTAGGGTCACACAGTCCTGTCCGGGACTTCTGCAAATTTTCAATTGATCCGGACGAATCAAGCAAAAACAGAGGAAGTAAAAAGAGACTCACCCAGAGACTCTCAAACAAAAACACCCCAAGCTGGAGCCTTTCTGAGTTCCAGATTATAAATCGAAACATTATTTCATAAAATTGCAAGCACTTAGCCCTTGATTTCCCCTCGTAGGGTTCACTGAGCTGGCAAGAGAATAAGAAAAACACCCTGCCCAGCTCCCCCCACCCCCGCATATTCCTCACTTTTAAGAGCGCCTTACGGTGCAATCTAAGAGAATTAAACACATGGATTTGAAGTTCAACTATATTTTATTTGAATGTTGTAAGAGGCTAGATGACAAATCGAAGACACAGATGTGCAATGCAGCAAGCTAAGAAGAAAATATGTTTCTATGGCTTAAATTTGCCTGGCTTACGTGTTCCCTGGATAATTGTACTATAGCCTCTGACCTCTCTCGTGATACTGTTGGCTTCTGAGACTTGCGGGCAGGGTACGTGTGTGCCCTAAGTTCATACTCCTGTGGTTTTCCTTCTGTGTCCAATGGGGCCTCGCCTGGTAAGGGGCACATCTTAGGGCTGCAATATCCACTTTTCTTCTCTTAATTGATGAAGACTTTATGTAACGTGATGGTTTCGGGGTACCTTTGAATGTGGGAATGTCATAGTAAATAGCACGATTTCAGATGTGTATATATTTTTGGTTACTGATAAACAAATGGTTGCCAGTGGCCAATGGCCAAATACAGCCATAACTTAGAAGCAGTCTTACTAAAGACCATGGACTGTTTTTCCTTTTTCTGTGACGGTCTCAGACTAGAATGGCCAGCCAAGGACATTGGCATTGATTACACATATTAAGCCTCACTACACTTCTCCTTGGCCTCACTATATATTTTTAAAATATATTTTTTGGGGCACCTGGGTGGTTCAGTCGGTTAAGCGTCCGACTTCAGCTCAGGTCACCATCTCACGGTCTGTGAGTTCGAGCCCCATGTCGGGCTCTGTGCCGACAACTCAGGGCCGGGAGCCTGCTTCAGATTCTGTGTCTCCCCCTCTCTCTGCCCCTCCCCCGCTCATGTTCTGTCTCTCTCTCAAAAATAAGTAAACAGATTAAACAAATAAATAAAATATATTTTTTAATCAATATTATACAGGGATGTCATCCTCAATATTTATTTGTAATAACCACCTAAATGTAATGAAAGGAAAATCACATGTTATGTGGACTCTCCACCTCGTGAAACTTAAAAATTATTTTACGAATATATTTAAAGAGCTGTGAGCAGTGGCTAATTTGCCACTGTTCTTGGTTGTGCTGATTTTGAATCAACACTTAGAGCCAACTACATCTATTAAGCCAGAGTGCTGGGTCATTAGTTCACCCCACCAATATTTATCAACAGAATAGTACATGCCGGGCATTTGTTGATTATTATTATTATATTTGCCACCGAGATCCCTGACCTCATGTGTGTTCCCTTGGCTAAAGATGTTCTTTTCATCTAAATCTGAGCAGAAAATGCTAAGAAATTATTCCTATTCATTTTTAGGGTGAATGATGAACCCAAGGGCCTTGAAGTTTTTAATTATTTTTCATAAAATATATATATATATATATAATTTTTTTTTTTTTTTTTTTTTTTTTTTTTACTAAGTAAACTCTGGACACAACAGGGGGCTTGAACTCATGACGTCGAGATCAAGAGTCACATGCTCTGCCAGCCAGGTGCCCTAGGGCTTTGAGTTTTTAAATACATCTAAACATGTATTCTTTGCTTTACTGTGGACGCTTTCCCCAAATGTATCTATAATGATTCCATTCTAACCCCTCCCAAAGATCTGTGGTGAGTGAAATTTGATGGAAACCAACTGATTCTTTGCACCACAATCAAATATTTTATTAGCATAGAAAGATTGGGCATAATAATTCTTGCCTGTTATCTTTTTATTTGTTTTATTTATTATTTTTTAAATGTTTATTATTTTTGAGAGAGACAGAGACAGAGTTTGAGCAGGGGAGGGGCAGAGAGAGAGGGAGACACAGAATCTGAAGCGGGCTCCAGGCTCCGAGCTGTCAGCACAGAGCCCGATGCGGGGCTGGAACTCACAAACTATGAGATCATGACCTGAGCCGAAGTCAGAGGCTTAACCGACTGAGGCACGCAGGCACCCCTTTATTTTATTTTATTTTATTTTATTTTATTTTATTTTACTTTGTTTTGTTTTGTTTTGTTCTATTCTATTCTATTCTATTCTATGTAATCTCTACACCCAATGTGGGGCTCGAACTCACGACCCTGAGATCAAATGTCGCAAGCTCTACCGACTGCGCCAGCCAGCTGCCCCTTGCCCGTTATCTTTTGATAATCCTTTATGAAGAATGCCCAAGATTCTCGAATGGACTGAATGGATATTATTTTAAAATCTTTTTCTAGGATTTTAGGATTTTGGTGCTGAATTTCCAGAGCAACACTTCTTCTTGCTAAAGCCTTACCCTTCTTTAGCCTCCTTTCTCTAATTTGACAGTAACATTGTTGAGGGCAGAAACAGTCCCTTGAATTTTGAACCCCCTCCCCCTCCCCCCCCCCCCCCCCCCCCCCCGAGAAGATAGCCAGATCCCAACCGCATCAGGATATCTGTAAGTATAGCACTTCTCTGACTGGCAGCTGGGTCACATTTGTTGAGTAGGATTCCACGGCTTTCGACAGAGAGGGACAAGTTATGCTCATGATCTTTTCAAAGCAGCTGGAGCTATATTCCTCGGACATTATTGTCAAACCACCGGAAATTAGGCCTTTCCTCATGACCACACACAGCTCTGTGAGTGCCTGATACCCTTTGGCTACACAGAGACTTCCCGATAGTGTTTTCCCGGTCGAGAAACCAAAATAGTTCCCAAGATTAAAAAACATATTTATATATCATCTCGAGCATCATCTAGGTATTTCAATCTAAAGCGATGGCTTGCAAATAATAATAATAATAATAATGATAACGTAATGGCTCGCATGAAGGGTGGAAAGAATCATTCTTCGTTGCCGCACCAAGCATCTGTTGAGTACCTCCAGCGTGCCCGGCCCTTTCCTGGTTGCTGGGAACAGAGAGATGAATCAGACCTGGGCCTGATGGGAGAGACAGACCCGAGAGAGTGAAGGGGTATACACAGCCACGGGTCTGCTCCTTTGCCTGGCATCTGTTCACGGAGCTATTTTTGCTAGGCGACACCCTGGGCTGGGAGATACACTGGAACTGGTAAAAGGCTGTGTGACTGAGGGGCTTGAAAATCACCCTCGGGCCGTCAGGAGATATCAGAAGTAAAATCATGTCACCCACGAGACCGAGCGCGGACTCTTCCTGTACAGAAACAGAGCCGTCTGGAGGGTAGGGCGAAGAAGCTGTTCGTACTTGTTATCGCAAAAGCAGATTATCGGTGTTACGTGAACCTCGTAGGGGAAGGTAATAAATCATGCTTTTATTGGTATTTCTTAGTCTACGTCTCAATAAGACAGGCTGTAGCGGCTCCACCTGATAAACACTTTTCCTGTTCGTTTGCTACCAAGTTTTATACTGGTGCGGACAGAAGGTTAATATGTTTGAAATGGTTAAAGTTACATTTTTTTGCGTGGGACCGCCGAGATTTGCAGCGCTTTGTACTGGGGTTTGCGCATTCAAAGCGGGCCTCCGGTCATGTATTGGTTTCCTGACGGCTGCTGTAACAAAGTACCATAAATCCAGGGGCTTAAAACAATACAAATTCATTCGCTCACCGTTCCGTAGGTCAGGAGTCCAATGTCAAGGTACGGCCAGGCCACGTCCCCTCCCAAGGCTCTAGGGGACAGTATTTCTTGCCCCTTCCAGCCTCTGGCGGCTCGGGATAGTCCTTGGCTTGTGGTGGTGTAAATCCGGTGTTGGCCTGTGTCTTCACATGGCCCTCTCTGTCTCGGTGTCTTGTCCTCTATCTCTTCTAAGGATGCTTGTCATTGGGTTTAGGGCCCACCTGGGTAATCAAGGATGATCTCATCTCAAGATGGTTAACTATATCCGCGAAGACTCCTTTTCCCAATAGGCTCACATTCCCAGGTTGCAGGGATTTGACGTGGGCCGAGCTCACTGGCGGGGCCGCCATTCGACCCGCTAGGAATCGTGATCGGTAGGTCTTCTGGTGGAGGCATTGCACTGGGATGGTTGGAGCAGTACGCTGGCGAGCAGCACTGTGGGCAGGGACCCTTTGTGGAACAAGTGGGTTTGTGGAAGGAGAGAGGATAGTCGCGGGTTTCGCATTTTAATCAGAAAGTTACTCCACGTTCTAAGGATCAGTATGGAAAACTGGAGCTGTGGGTGAGTGGAGACAAAGGGGCACAGAACGGAAGGAACATCAAAGGTTTGGAATCGCTTATGTGCTTGCTGTGATCACAGAGATCAGTAACATGGGTGGTCACAGAAGAAAGCAATTGTGTGGGTACGGTAATTTGAAATGTCCTCAAGGTGAGTGAAAAATAACATTGGGGAAAATAAGTATATATGCTATTATAAGCAGTTGGCGAGGCCAGTCCTGAAAATTAAAAAGGAAATAATAAAGCTAAAAGAATAGAAAATGGATGATTTAAAGAAAGAACTATAACGGATAACCCTCAGCTTGTCATTTCAGAACCGATTATTGGGGCGCCCGGCTGGCTCAGTTGGTTGAGCGTCTGACTCTTGATTGTGGCTCAGGTCATGGTCCCAGGGTCGTGGGATCGAGCCCCTCGGGGATCGAGCCCCTCGTCGGGCTCCACACTGAACATGGAGCCTGCTTGAGGTTCTCTCTCTCTCCCTCTGCCCCTTCCCCTCTTGTTCTCTCCAAGGAAATAAAATAAACATTTAAAAAAAAAATTGGGGCGCCTGGGTGGCTCAGTCATTTGAGCGTCCATCTTTAGCTCAGGTCATGATCTCGCAGTTCGTGAGTTCGGGCCATGGAAGGGGCTCTGTGCTGACAGCTCGGAGCCTGGAGCCTGCTTCGGATCCTGCGTCTCCCTCTCTCTCTGCCCCTCCCCCGCTCATGCTCTCCCTTTCACACAAATAAACATTGAAAACACAAATACGCAAAAAATGAAAATAAGTAAGACAGTTGCCAACGTTGAGCTGAGATGATGACAGCCCTGTGAATTCATAAATGCAAACAGAAATTCTCGAAGCCATTCATAGATGTCTAAGGTATATCCTCCAAGATCCCACTGACTTTCGCTTTAAAAGCTCTGTATTGTAACAGAGAGGCACGACTGCACACACGCACCGAGAACAGACACACTCGCAACTAAATGCTGGGAACCTTCGTCCAATCAGGGCTGCTTTCCTGAAATAGGTCATGAAGTTTCCGAACAGGAGAGACGGGTACCCCGAAGCAAATTTATTTAGGTCCTTAGTCCAAGTTTCAAGGAATGCGTTCTTCAGATTAAAAAGAGGTGAGGCCAATCGACTCTAACTCAGACATTAAGACCCATCTACCTGCCTTCTGGGCTACGCCACCCTCTTGGCCGTATTCCTTTGAGACAGCTAGTTTTTATTTTCTCCCTCCTCCCTCAGCCCTGCGAGCTGATGCCTATGCATACTGACGGCTGCGGCTACGTACATCCAGAATTTCTTAGACCCTGGGCTTGACCAACACCGGGTGTGACTTAGCCCCCTGCCGCAGGGGTTTCCAATCAGGGCCTCATTAAGCTTCGAGGGCAGTGAGGGCGTGAGGTCTCGGGACCAGGTGAACAAACCCCGCGCAGGGGGCCGAGGGTGAGCTGAGCAAGGCAGGCTGGAGGGGGTGGCACCACACCGGACAGCCAACTCCCCCCCCACCCCCCGGCCGGGCACTGCCACCCTTGGGCCACACCTCAGAGCGAGGCTTTCAAACCACAGGCCGCGTCCCCTTGCGGTCCCAGGAAGTCAACGTAGCTGATGCTCGCCAGCATTCAAAACAAAAATGCAAAAACAGCGAACAAGCTAACACCAGTGACTAACGAGAAACAGAACAGGAACGACCAGACTCTCCTGCGTGGTAAGGGTCGGTGTTGTTTAATCAAACTTCTGTGTCAGTTCCTTGTGTGGGAGACGGTGTGTGTTTACCGGCCTGTGATGTCAAATGTTTTCTTTTTGAGCGTGAGTCAGAGTCACGCTTATCAAGACACCCATTCCCCAACCTCCTGCCTCCCCGCAGCTTGGTTTCTTTTCTCAGGCCGGCTTCCCCTCCTAATCAGTCCCTTCACATTGGTTCGAAACCTTCTCCGCCCCGTGCCTTGCTGCATACCCCGGTCGGGAATCCTGAATCCACTCCGAGAGCCTGTTTCCCATTCGTCCATCCAGGCTCCCACGGGCTAACACAGCGACACGCTATGCCATGCGGTTGCCGCTGAACTTGGCACTTGTCCCTGGCCGGCTCCCTGTTAGCTGTGCAACCTTGCCGACGCCTCACTACTTCTCTGAGCTGTGCTTTTCTCCTCCGCAAAGTAGGGGAGGGGATGGTCCCCACACACGGGCTCGCGGCAAGGGTTGAGAGAAGTCT
The DNA here is from genome assembly GCF_028018385.1 of Neofelis nebulosa. Lineage (NCBI taxonomy): Eukaryota > Metazoa > Chordata > Mammalia > Carnivora > Felidae > Neofelis > Neofelis nebulosa. Next base: position 9,842,380 of record NC_080800.1, read on the forward strand.
GTGCTCCTGGAACATTCTAGGTGCTCAGTAGGTGGTCGCTTTTCTAATCAGGACGTTCTCTTACATAACCGTAGGACGGTGATCAAAGTCAGGAAATTTCACATCAGTGAAATAGAACATGAATGTCTTTAATGGCAGCTTTTTCCCTCCTCACTGGGGATCCAGTCCGGGCTCACACACAGCGTTTAGCTGTCCTGTCTCTTTAATCTGAAACAACCCTTCTGTTCTTTGTCTTTCGAGGCATTCACATTTCCGAAGGATACAGACCAGCTGGTTTGTAGAATTTCTCTCACTTAGGGTTTGCCTGAAGTCTTCTCATGGTTAGAATCAGATACTTTTGGGTAGGAATGTCTTCGAAGGATGTCGTGTCCTTCTCGATGCCCCTCATAGGAGGCACATGATGTCAACTTGTCCCACTTAATGACAGTAACTGTGATTGCTTGTCGACATGGCTGGCACCAGGTTTCTGGTCTGTAAAACCGACCTTTTTCCTTTTCCCTTTGTTACTAATCAATAACCTGTGGGGAGACCCTGTTTGTTTTGGGTTTTTAAAAAATATTTATATTTGTTTTTGAGAGAAAGAGAGACAGCATGAGCAGGGGAGGGGCAGAGAGAGAGAGGAAACACAGGATCCGAAGCAGGCTCCAGGCTCTGAGCTGTCAGCACAGAGTCCGATGTGGGGCTCGAACTCACGAACCGACAGATCGTGACTCAAGCAGAAGTTGGACGCTTAACGGATTGAGTCACCCAGGAGCTCCTACGGGGACACACTTTAAGACTCAAGGGGCCCCTGGGTGGCTCAGTCGGTTAAGCCTCTGACTTCGGCTCGGGTCATGATCTCACAGCTTGTGAGTTCGAGCCCCGCGTCAAGCTCTGTGCTGACAGCTCAGAGCCTGGAACCTGCCTCAGGTTCTGTGTCTCCCCTCTCTCTCTGCCCCTCCCCTGCTCACGCTTTGTCTCTCAGTAATAAATAAACGTTAAAAAAAAATTCCTTAAAAAAAGTCTCAAGTCTTCTGCTCATCAAGCTGTCACCAAATAGCTTTGGCATTTATTGATGATTCTTGCCTGTATCGATTATTTCTCTGATGTCAGCAAAGGAGGTGAATTTCCAACTCTATCTTTCCTTCTAATGTGACTTCTCATGTTTGGGTTCCACCTTCTAGAATAAACCAGTGAATGCAATTTCAAAATTTCCATGCTAACAACGTTGAAAATAAAAGCAGCTTCTACTCGTGGGCCTGCGGGCTTGTTCTGCCCGACTAGACTCAACATTACAGAGGTGCCGTGTTCTGAGGAGTATGTCCACGTGCCCTTTCAAGGTATGGCTCATGCAGGCAGGCCTGTGGTGTCATTTCGTCTTTAAGAGTCAGCTTAGGGCCTGTCTGCCACCAACCTTCTCACCTGGTGTGGCTGTGATCTTAAAGAGGGGTACAGACCTGTATGGATAAGTCCTTTACCTTCCGTTCAAATCAGATCTTTAATGTCCACTTGGATCTACTAAACATATTATTCATGATCTGGCAGAGAAGGTGCTCGTTATTAGTTCTGCGTGGACAGCAAAGGCTTGAGGGCCGGTAGGGGCCGATCCTTTGCGGGTTCCCGACGGACAAGGGATGTTTGCGTTGTAGAGGAACAGCAAACACAGCTGGAAGAGTAGGGCACGGGCCTCCACGGAAGAGAGCTTCTGCTCTTTCTCGAAGAACTTCAGATTTGCGCGTTTGACTTCGGTCAGGTGCCCCTGTTTCAACAAACCTTAAACAAACATCACCTGTTCTACTGGTCAAACACCTTCCCAATACCAGTGGGGGTGGGGGCAGGAACAAAAGTCAGGAGAGCTTCAAGAATGTCTGGCCTGCCTCCATTGTCTACCTGGAAAGAATGTCTTCGCCCCAATGCTGCTGTTTGCTTATAACTTGTGCCCTCTCCTATCTTGAGTCTTGAGGTCAGTGCTGAAGCAGCTGTGTCCCTGAACAATGACTCACCCCCGAAGTCATTTTAAGGACACCCGGACCACGTATTTGTTATGGAAACCAGGGAAAAGTCTGTGGTTTCAGTAGGGGCATATCCTCAAAAGAGTCAGAGGCTCCAATATGTAATTAGAAATAATAAACATTTTCTTCTGTGTTTCGGGGGAAGTAGGAAGGTAGCTGTTGACCTTTTAAAAGTGTTTCTGGGACACCTGGGTGACTTAGTTAAGTGCCTGACTCTTGATTTTTGGCTCAGGTCATGATTGCACGGTTTTGTGAGTTCAAGCCCCGTGTCCGGCTCTGTGCTGATGGCACAGAGTCTGCTTCGGATTCTTTGTCTTTTTCTCTCTTTCTCTCTCTCTCTTCCCCCCATCAAAATAAATAAATAAACTTATACTGTTAATTTCCCCAAGACTCTAGTTATTTTCTCTAACCCAGTGACTCTGTGTCTCCCTTGGACTCCATCTGGCTAGACATCTCTACACGACCGTTGTTTAAAGTCATCCTGTCTGTGAAACTTGTCCTTCTAAGTTGGTCAACGGCATTATTGTGGTTCAAGTCACAGGACAAGTCAATTGCCCCTTGTTCCTCCTAGCTCCCATCCATTACTTACCAGCGTGGGGGTTCTAATCCAAATGTCCTCCTCTACGAACCTCGGGCTCTGTCCCTAGGTTCAGGATTTTGCTTCTTTCTGTCAAGCTCTCTCTTCATCCCAGTCATCTTCCAAGGCCCAAGTCATTTCACAGTCTCCGAGAGGCCTCCCTAGATCCTCGTGCAGATGAATTCTGCCCCCTTCCCCGCCCCCCCAACTACGACATTCTGCTGGTACTTTCTGTGAAGGCCTAGAGTCCATGCCGAATTAACTAAACCTCTGTTTTCCTCACCAGATTGGAGGCCCTTATCTGGGCTGGGAAGAACAGAACAGATCCTAGCATGGAGCTCTGTGGAGTATGTGCTCGAGAAACGTAAGTTGAGTTGTTTTCTGTAGAATTTACGTACTACATCTAGGAACACCGCCAATGAAAGGTGGAGGGGAGAGCAAGTGTTCTCCACCTCTGGGGTCACAAGCTCATGTGTCTACAGGTGCCCGGCAGGTCATGTAAACGACCGGAGAGGCCAAGCTCTGTCAAGAGGGGAGGCAGCCCTTTCTTGCCTCCAGCCGTTTACTATAAGGAAACATGGACCCAGAGTTGCCAAATCTGATTTCCTGAGAGGAGGCAGAAATAGAGAGATTTAAATATGCAGTCTTAAAGGTTTTAATTATTGGCTAACTCATTAAAAACATGGTAACCTTTTCACTGTAAAACAAAAAGTAAACTGCCAAAAATAATGCGTCGCTTAATGCGTTATCGTAAGGCAAGCATCCAATTCTCGTAACCATCACCCAGGGCAAGTAATAGAACTTTGCCACCTGCCCCAGGAGCCCCACATGGGCCCCATTCTAGTCTCGACGCCCCCGCATTAATCACTTCCCTACTTTTATACTGATAATTTCCTTTTGCTTCCTTATGGTTTTCTCATCTAGGTGTGCATCCCTAGGTGCTATATTCTTACTAAAAACAAGTTGAGTCTTACTCATTTTTTGAAACTTTTGTCTTCTCATGTACGGCTCACCCCTCCAGCCCTTCCTTAAGGTTCTTCTGTTGACGTACTTGGGGTATTTGACCTGTAAACTTTCCCACAGTCTGGATTTTGCTGATGTTTACTGAACGGTGTGGCTCAACACGTGGCCTGTATTACCTGCCTCTTGGCAACTGGATCCAAAACGTACTATGCACAATCATCACGTTGCTGACTATACGCATTAAGTGTAGTGACTCCATTGATCCCATAACATGGGCCACATAGGGATGCTTTAAAGGGAAACAACCAGGCATCCTGCCAGAGACTGATTTGTTTTTAGCCAGATGGTTCTCTGGGTAGGATTCGGCCAAGACACCAGACTTTCCCTCACCAGGTGACTGGGTTTCCTCCAACCCTGGCATATACTGGTTTAAAAGAGAACTCTAGAACCACTTCCCACACATGGGATGACTCTTACTCCCGGTGCCCAAAGTCAGGAAGTTCAAGGGCAAGGGGCGGGAGGGTTCGAGGTATGATGTGAATACAGCCGCAGGGAAAGGGAGTCCGTCCGACAGACACAATCATACACAGGACCTATGTCTTCCACAGGGTAAAAGGGGTAAAATGAACCCGTGTTTGCAGAGAGACCCTCAGGGTAGCAAAGGCTTGCTGAAAAATCTGACCAGGCATCTGTAAAATCCCCAGAAAGAACACACACACACACACACACACACACACACACACCACAACACAACAAGGGGGAGAAGGATCTAGACAATAGAACGATGACATTGACCTAAATGTCCTAGATGGGAAAATGTTGTCGCCGTCAATGAAAGGGCCCAGTGAACAAAGCTGAAGTGTGCATTTGTGGATGTATGTGCTTAATCATTACCATTTAAGCCGCCTGATCGTTTCAGGTAAAAGTTTGTCCCTCCTGGTAGATTGCTGCCCGAATAAAACTTTTTGTTACAAGTCCAAGACTAAGAACTCAAACACATAAAGCATAATGACCCTTGATTAGCGGACTAACAACCAGGGAAAAACCTGCCTCTAGGTGAGTTGACCTGTACAGCTTCTGCCCTGGGGGCTCCGCCTCTCCTGTTGAGTGCACATAATGTCTCTTGGCAGGTAATTACCGATTATAACAGCAGGTAGACGCCTCATCTGGCCTCACCCCTCTCTCCTCCTTTCCAGCCTCTTTACTTCTTTGTGAGAGACTCTTTCATTGCTTAGCCTACCTCAGGTCCGCCGGTGATTGGACAGTGAAATGTCTGATTGCACGTAGGTGGCTAGGTGAGATTTTCCTCAAAGAACATAGAGTTCCGTATCTGGCAAGAAATGACTTTCATGAGCATGACTCTCTAATGAACTACTGACCTTCAAGAGAAGCGTTCTCTGAATGAAAATTTGCCTGGTCATCATGCTTTGGGCATTAAAAGATCACATCGTGGGGGCAAAGGCAGAAATATGGTTCTTCCTCACAGAATAATTCCAAATTCCGTATATAGATCCTCCCGGGAGAGGCTATTTCCTCCCCCTGCCCCACCGGGTAAGAGTTTGTGACTCACTCGCAAAGACCAGTGTATGAACAAGGAAAGGGGGAAACGGTGACTTTGTAGTGAAGAAACTTGGCAGACAGCACCTTCAGTAAGTGATGAAGGGTAACACCACCTGCGATGTCCAGTGGATTTTCAGGTACCTTCCCTTAGGTTGTCCCCATAGGAGGGGAGCTTGGCGTCTTCCCCAAAACGCATGGCCCCAGTCTGATGAGAAAAGCATCAGGCCAATCCACGTTGAGGGCCACTGTACAAAATTCAGGACCGGCACTATTGAAAATGGTCAAGGTCATGCAAAACGGGGAAAGGTACGGAAACCATCACAGCCCAGAGGAGACTAAGGAGACGTGGCGATTAAATGCAGGGTGGTGTCCTGGGTGGCAACCGCCCCTAGGACTGAAAGAGGAGGTTTAATAGAAAAACACGTGAAGTGTGAATGAAGCCTTGCGTTCAGTTCACAGCAACGTACTGTTGTTGGTTTCTCAGTTGTGATGAGTGTACCGTGCTGTTGTAAGAGGTTAACAATGGGAAAAGTCGGGTGCGGGATAAACGGGAACTTTGCCCTCTTTTTTGCAACTTTTCCGTAAATGGAAAATTATTCCAACGTAACGTCTCTTTAAAGAGAGGAGACAAAACCCCAAAAGAGCATCTTCTAGTTGGGTACTGAGTATTCAACATAGATTTATTTTCATAATTCAATATTTCTCATACCTTGTTCTTGCACAGACCAACTGGGCTTTTTTGTTTGTTTGTTTGTTTGTTTGTTTTCCTTCTATACCGAGATGCCCGGGGTGTATCTCTTCTCTTTTTGAGTTTATTTATTTAAGTAATCTCTACACCCAATGAGGGGCTCGAACCCACCACCCCGAGATCAAGTCATGCCCTTCCGACTGAGCCAGCCACATGCCCCTCCACCGTTAACATAGTAAAGACCTCCCTTCCATTTGTAATAGTTCACGGCAGGCCGTTTAGTGAATAAAGCGGCTAAAATCAAGACTATGAGGTTTCCCGTGGGCTCGTTGATTCTGTTTAATGCCACAGCCATCATCCCTCTTCCAGTTCTGTCTAGCGAGGTCTTGTGCAAATGTACACTCAATCAGGGTGGGTAAATGCTGTGGTTCCCCTGGGCCCCAGAAAATAACGAAACACACATGTTCTCTAGAAGGCGAGCCAACGGTGCTGTCTTTCCATAGGAAGACCTGCTTGATTATAATTAAAACTTTCATTTGACTATTAAAATTAAAGAACAGCTATAAATTAAGGTAACAATATTAAAACCTCTGGGGGGGTGAGTCTAAAAATCCTCTCTGTAATTAGAGAGCTATGAAACTTAAGGAACACTAATTCTTTTCAGCATCAAGGTCTCATTTTGTAAGGAAGCTGGTATTTTGTAAATCACAGCTCTTCCAGGGCTGAGGCCAGATTTTGGTTCTTACCAAGCGTTATTGCCTGAAATACTTTGCGCTTTCTGGGCTAGCCTACCGAGTTAGACTGATCTCTTAGCCTGATTGGATATGTGAGAGTCTGGGTGGTCTCTGTCATGTCATGGCCTTTCTAGATGAGAGTTTCCATCGCCCTACAGTTAGATGTTGGGTTATCAACATTATTTGACTCGTTCGGTTCAAAAAGGTTGGGGTTTTTATTGTAATAATGAAAATAATACCTCCTACCGCAACCTCTCCTTAAGAAGAGAAGGTATGAGTTATCTTTGAGTGGTAGGCTTGGTTATTCGTGGTGTATATATTCTCCTGCCTACTTGTCGATATTTTCCAAATGTGTGTATGTGTGTGTATAGCGATGTGTCACTTTAAGATCATGGAAAATTAAATAGCTGAAAACGTAACAAGGACAAATACTAACAGATTTTTCATGAAGACTTACCGAGCTAAACAAAGGTGCTATGCTCAGGTGGACCTTAATCTTTCACGTCAGTGAAAATTTTGCCAGGACAGTCTGAAAGTTGAACTTGGCCTTCAGGCCATTCCCTGACTATTTTTTTCCATTTGCCAGTCTTAATATTTGCACTTTGTCTTTATAGATCTTACTCCTCCGTTTTTATCTCTCTCTCTCTCTTTTTTTTTCCATTGGATTAAAACAAACAATGAGCTTTAAAAAGCACATTCCTCATGGTAGATATCTCTAGAGAGTTTAAATTTACTTCAAACCGAAGTCTCGCCAGACCACCCAAGTGGATACCCCTGATTTTTCATTATCCGTCAACACATTACGCTTTGGCGGACACAATCGCATAAAAATGGTGCGGTCAGGCAAAACTAAAACTCTGAATAGCCCGACAGGACAGCACAAAACCATGAAAAACCATTTTCCTATCTGGTTCTAGAAAAATAATTCCTACTTTTTCTTCCTCCCTCCTTCCCTCCTTCCTGCCTTCCTTTCCTTCCCCTTTTGAGGCTTGTAAAAGGCAAAAGTATGGATATGGTCATTCGGGTCCTATGAATGGGGACTCTGAGTAAGGCACTGCCATTTGCCGTGTTTCCGCTTAGTTCATGAGATTCCTTTCCTAAGGATATGCAAACACTGTAATCCAGTCTTTTGTATTTTATAGTTATACTTGGGTGTTATTTTTTCTTTTTTTTTACTTTTTAAATTTTTTTTAATGTTTATTTTAGAGAGAGAGAGAGTGAGTGTGTGCACATGAGCTGGGGAGGGGCAGAGAGAGAGAGGGAGACGGAGAATCTGAAGTGGGCTCTGTAATGTCAGTGCAAAGCCTGACATGGGACTCGAACCCACCAACTATGAGATTGTGACCTGAGCTAAAGTCAGTGGCTCAACTGACTGAGCCACCCAGGTACCCCCTATACTTGTTTATCGTATAACATAATGCCCAGCATGATGTGTCTGAGACTAAAACTGTGTGTTTTGTGTTCAGAGTGATGAACGACGAAATGGACATTTGAGTTTGCCCGTGATTATCTTAATTCCCCAGAACCTGGATATGGCTGAGTCCCTTCTGGTTTGATTATCTTGGCTGATGGCCACCAATCATATCTAAGGATTTTGCCATCACGGGGCGGTTTTTTCATAATACTGATATGTGTATGTTAAATAGTGTAAAGGACTCTGGTAATATTAACCTAGTGTTTGGGCCTTCAATCGTAGGAACGACACGGTCCATCCCAGGTTTGTGAGTTTATTGTGTAGAGTGAAATGCATGTACAGGACCAGTTTCCCCCCCCACACACTCTTTTTTTAAAATCTTTTTAAAAAGTTTGTAAATTTTTTTAAGTTTATTCATTTCTGAGAGAGAGCGTGGGAGGGGCAGAGAGACAGAGAGAGAGAATCCCAAGCAGGCCCTGCGCTGTCAGCACGGAGCCCGATGCAGGGCTCAAACCTATGAACCGTGAGACCATGACCTGAGCCGAAACAGAGAGTCAGATGCCCGACCAACTAAGCCACCCAGGCACCCCCAGGACCGGTTCTGTTAGCAGAAGTAAAATCGGTGTCCTCTGTGACGATCTGGCATGATTTGTGAACCTGACCCCTGTAAGGACATGTGTCCCAATTTAATATATGTCTATATATATGTGTGTGTGTGTGTGTGTGTATGTATATATATGTATATATTTATTTATATATTGCTGTTTTTCATCCATATTTTCATTCCAAAAAGAGAAAAAAATCTTTATAATGATTAATACACTAACCCTGATAATATCTCTCTACAAACGGGGAGCCCGCAAACTCTGGCCCGAGGGCCACGTATGGCCAGCTGCCTGTGTTTCTACAGTCCAAGAGCTAGGTTGGTATTTACATTTGTAAATGGCTGGAAAGTAGGTCAAAAGAAGAAATACTATGTCTTGGCATGCACAGATTCTAGAAAACCCAAATTTCGGTGTCTGTAAATAAGGTTTGATGGCCACACTCATTCATTTGTGGCTTGTCCGTGGCTGCTTCCACATTCAGTGGCAGCCTGGGTAGCTGTGACCGAGACTACCTGGCCCGCAAGACAGAAAAATATTTACTGGGTGGCCCATTTCAGAAAAAGTGTGCTGCTCCCTGGTAAAGGTAAGGCTCTCTTCAGAAGGAGAACTGAGGCACAGCATAAAATGTGTAGGCACAGAAAATTCGCCACAATGAACGAACCGGCTCGGGGCGTAAGTGAAATGTCTCGTGTGAGTTAATTTCTGATGAAGCATCTTGTATAAGCCGGGAAGATAAAAATCTGGTGATTAAAAAATAAAACTTAAAGACCGGAACTTTGCATGATGGGCAAGTTTGAAGAACAAAGCCCAAAGATCGAAAGCATTTGAGAAAATAATATTGCCAACGTGTGCCCCTTCTGGACCGCATGCTTCCCTTCCTAAAAGCCGAGCCATACAGCCCTCGGCGATCTCTAACCCTTGCTGACTGGCTGTTGGGTGAGAAACACCCAGCTTTGAGTCTGGTCGGAGTAGGCAGTGATGAGGGTGACCTTTGGATGTCTAGGGTCTCAAAGCAGACCTACTTTGGTGGGGGCGGTGCCATGAAAAGGCTGAGTATGTGTCCTTTCATACATGGCCCCCCCTAGAAGTGCTACAGTCAGGTTCTTAAAAACCTTGTGTATTCCTTTTATTTTGGACATATTTTAGTCCATTTGAAAGGGGATAGCTATGCTTAGAGTTTCAATACTTGTTAGAACCTCTACAGCAGTGGTGGAGGAGGGGCATGACTAAGAACAGTGGCTATCCTGGGCGCCTGGGGGGGCTCAGTGGGCGGAGCATCCATCCGACTCTTGATTTCAGCTCAGGTCATGATCTCACGGCTCAAGAGTTCGAGCCCCACGTCGGGCTTTGCACTGACGGTGCGGAGCCTGCTTGGGATTCTCTCTCTCTGCCCCTCTCCTGCTCATCTTCTCTTTCTCTCTCTCCCTCAAGATAAATAAACCTCAAAACAAAACAATAGCTATCCATCATTTTTTCCAGTTGGGGTGTGTATGTGTGTCTAGAGTGTTTTACTCGGGGGTCATCTCTTGGCGTAGTAGTTCTTAAATGTCATTTATAAATATGTGTTATTTTTATATATTTGTGCGCTCGAACGTTTTATTGAGAGGCTTATTTGTGTTATCGAGGAGTTTGTACACTCGGCCTAATTTTGTATTGTCGCGTAACAAATCACCACAAATTTAGTGACTTAAAGCAGTACGTCGTTTACCTCACAGATTTCTTCCCTCAGGACTCTGGGAACGGCTTAGCCAGATCCCGGGGTCAGGGTCTCACAAGGCTGCGATCAGGGTGTTGACCGGGGCCGTGTCCTCACCTGGAAGCTTGGACCCCTTCCAAACTCAAGTAGTTGTTGACAGAATTCTTTGTCTGCAAGCTGTAGAACCCGTGGCCGCCTGCTTCTGCAAGGTTATCAGGATCCAGTCTCCAGGATTCAGAGAAGGCCTAGCACCTCTTTCGAAGGATGCCTGATGAAGTCAGGCCGCCCCCTAGGATAATTTCCCTTTTGATTACTTAAAGTCAACTGATTTGGGACATGAATTACACATGCAAAATCCCTTTCACCTTGCCATATGATGTAACGTCATCAAGAGAGTGACCTCCATCACCCTTTCACATAACATGACCTCATCATGGTACGACACCACGGGGCTGAGATCATAGGTGCCATCTTGGGACTTTGGCCGCCCCACTGTGGGCAGGAAAAGCATGGCTCCGGGAGCCACAGGGGCCATCTTGGAATCCTGGCTCTCACTTACTCGCTGTACAAGTAACTTAACTCTCTCTGTCTCAGTGCTTTTACCAGTACACTGTAGATCATTCTAGCAACATTTTAGCATCCTAGCACCTACCACTTTGGGCTGATGCCAAAATTATTATTTTTTTAATGCCTGTTTATTTTTGAGGGAGGGAGAGAGAGAGAGAGAGCGCGTGTGAGTGAGTGGGGGAGGGGCAGAGAGAGAGGGAGACACAGAATCTGAAACAGGCTCCAGGCTGCGAGCCGTCAGCACAGAGCCTGACGCAGGGCTCGAACTCACGAACTGTTAGATCACGACCTGAGCCGAAGTCAGACGCTCAACCAACTGAGCCACCCAGGCGCCCCAGTGAATCTTGGCTTTATGAGCACAAAGGGCTCACTCTGGGGATAATGAAGGACAGAGTAGTTCAGAAAACGGTGCTGTAATGCCCCATGATGTACTGTATGTGAAAGTACTCTCTCCCAACAAACAGTAATGGAATTTGAACCTGGACAGAAGTAAATGTTTAAGAGCTGTCCGTGGATTAATTGACGTGATTATTTTGGTTGTAAAGTCAAATCCTTTGCTTCACCAAATGGCTTCTTTGCCTTTACCGCTGCCCGCAGAGCTATGGGAACGTGACAAACGTTTAATTTGTCACACGGCTCCTCCTTTCTTCCCTGACCTAAGGTAAGCTCTGTTAATATGAAAACAATAGAGTCAATGCGGAAGGACATTCGCCAGAGACCTTGATGAAGCATGGTGTGTGGCCAATGGAGAAACACACATATCACACTCAGGACCTGTAGTTTCAGTACTGAAATACAGTTCCCAGCCACCTCCTGGTTTCAAGTTAAGAAGCCTGCACTTGGCTCTTCCTCTGTGAACGGGGTAGGGAAGAAAAAAACCACACACACACACCAAAACCAAAAACCAAGAAAGCCCTCCCCAAAACACCGCTCTCGATGGCTCACATCCTTGGAAATAAAAACCCCCAGTTTCCCGTGATTACAGACTTCCTGACATGCAGGGAAAGCAGTGCGCACCCCCAAGCTCCCCAGCGCGTCTCACAACAATGGGCGCACAGAAATGCACACAGGGCAGGCTCGTCCCCATTATCCTCTTATTCCCCAGAATGCCTTCTGGCCTGGTGACGCGGGGAGGCCTGCTGGCTGAGGAGCCCTCTTCAGCAGGATGGCTGTGGCCTGGCCGTGGGCGGCGATGGGAAGCCTGGGAGAGGAACGTTCCAGGGAGAGGGGCTGTGCCATAGCTCCAGTAACTCAGTCCCCCCGGAATTCCTGACAAGGCCAGTGCCCTGGGCTCCCAGAGTTCCTATCAGAGTGAATCAGGCAGCTAAGTATTCTCAAATTTTATGGAAGAAGAGGAGAGGGAGAGGGGGACAGAAGGACCTCAACACGGAGCAACATTCTGAGTCAAGACATTGTCAAGTCCTGGCAAACCATGCTTAGCGGCCAAGCCAGATCTTGCTAAATTTCCCACAAAAAAGGAATTTTGTTAGAGGGCAGTAGGAACAAGGGAACCACAGGGTCGGTAGATCACTTTTGGCCTTACTTCAGCACCTCAGTATATAACCTTTCCATTTTTATCTTTAACTAACTGGAGGCAAATTGAATAATAGAGACAACCATCTGGAAGTTTCCAAACCTCCAGGTGTTTGACACTGCGGAATTATATATAGACACAAACTGGGCTTTCCATGGGCTCATTATTATTTTTTTTTTTTAATGTTTATTTAAAAAAATTTTTTTTAACATTTATTTATTTTTGGGACAGAGAGAGACAGAGCATGAACGGGGGAGGGGCAGAGAGAGAGGGAGACACGGAATCTGAAGCAGGCTCCAGGCTCCGAGCCATCAGCCCAGAGCCTGACGCGGGGCTCGAACTCACGGACCGCGAGATCGTGACCTGAGCTGAAGTCGGACGCTTAACCGACTGAGCCACCCAGGCGCCCCTTAATATTTATTTTAGAGACAGAGAGAGAGAAAGAGGCAGGGAGATCACTTCTCGGCCTTTTGGCTAAGATCAAGTGGAGAAAGAGGCAGGGAGAGAGGCAGACCGAGAGGCAGACCGAGGATCCGAAGCAGCTCTGTGACCTATCGATCGGTTTGCGTCAACTGGAGGAAAAACAAGCAGTCCAACTGCTCTCAGGAAGGCATCATTGTGAGCAACCGGTCACAGGCTGTTTTCACGTCTGAACTGTGTTGGGTTTCACCTGCACGATTCTTGCGTGTGCTCTCTCAGCGCCCGCTCTTCTGTTTCTCCCCGTTCAACGCCTCTCGTTTTCTTCGTAGTCCTCAGTGGCAAAACTGGACAGACTACTATTTTCTGAGGGCCTCTTTTTCCTTCTAAACATCCGTGGCATTCTTCTTTTTTTTTTTTTTTTCAACGTTTTTTTATTTATTTTTGGGACAGAGAGAGACAGAGCATGAACGGGGGAGGGGCAGAGAGAGAGGGAGACACAGAATCGGAAACAGGCTCCAGGCTCCGAGCCATCAGCCCAGAGCCTGACGCGGGGCTCGAACTCACGGACCGCGAGATCGTGACCTGGCTGAAGTCGGACGCTTAACCGACTGCGCCACCCAGGCACCCCTGTGGCATTCTTCTTAAAGGAACAACCGACCTAATACGTGTATCATTTGCCCCACCTACAGCGTTGTTGCCGAGAAGAATCCACGTGGGTGCTGGCCCAGTTTTAGCCTTCTATTCCTGAACTGTTGGAAGCCACTTAAACAGCTGGTCTATGGGGTGGGGGTGGGGTAGGGGGGACTCCTTAGAGCGCCTTTGGATACCTTCCAGAGAGGGGTATGTTTTAACCAACGCCGCACCATCTCTATGGCTATGATAGTCCCTGGAATTTTCAGGAAATGATGCTACATCAGAGCCCCACCGTTACTTAAGTGTTTGTTCCCGCGAGTGGCGTAGTCAACGGTGGCCCTCTCTACCGTTTGAAGATGTGTCACGCGGTAGGGTCTCTCTTGACAAAGGCGGCCAGCAAGTGACCCTCTGCTCCGCAGCCACAGCACTTTCCGATTGCTCTGCTCGACAGAGGTCAACAGGAAGTGAAAGCTGTTGTGCCCTTCTGGGCTGCTGTTTTTCCAGGCAGAGCAGCAACGTGCGTCTGTACGTTCTTCTAAGGACTTGCTAAGAAAGGGTTGAAGAGAGCAGGCAAGCAGTGTTTGGCTGCCGGTCCTTTGGCTACGACGTGAAAACGCACCGCAAAAAATGACACCGAACGTGCCCTCTGAACTGCAGCGCGGTTGCTGCCGCCACGACTGGCGAGACAAGCCCACGACATTCTAGAAGCATGAGCTCAGCCCAGGAGCCCGGCACAGCCATTTCCCGAGAACGAAAAAGGGTTGGGGCCACGCGGTAGTGTTTCCTCCTCCTGACCTTTATAGCAGCGAGCCGGGCAGAGACACCACGGAAATAGAAATCAAGAACCCCGGAGGGTAACCCAATCATTCCCAGACAGACTGCTCATGAACGTCAAGCCTCCAGCGATCAGCGATTTCATCCATGTGTTCTAGCTCTTTCGTAGACTAGGAGGTTAAATACACAAATTTATGTTCAACTTCTCTCTGTACTAGTACCGTCGTGTGATTTTTTTTTTTTTTTAAGACCCCATACAGTGGAGTGATTTTTAAATATCTGGCGCTTAAATCTTCATCAAGCTGGGGGCTTGGGGATTAACTTTCCCTGATTGTGAATGTTGTGTTTTCCTTTTTTTTTTTTTCTAATGACACGACCTCAGAGATTTTAAACATTTCAGCCACATGTGAGCGCTGAGGGTGAAGGAGGCTGCGTTTTATTTACCCCTGTGTCCCAGGCAACCGGAAATGGTTAGCGTTAGGGTTTGTTGACCGCCAGAAGCCTCGGCCCACCTCTCTTTCTGTTCTTCTACTCCGTCTGACCCTCCCGGCTTCTTCTTCTTCTGGGCAGGATCATGTCAGACTTGCTGGGTCAGTAGCACTGCCTGACGTCTGGGATTACATTCAGGAGAAGTGTCGATTGGACATCTCTGAAGTCTTCAGGGTTTTCCCCTGTGTCGGGGGATTTATTGAGAAAATCTGCCTTCAGCTACCATAGTGGCCTGGTAGCTGGGTCCTCCCTTACTTCCTGTCAGCTATTTGCATTTCTAGGGCCCGTTATAGCTACACATTTCAAAGAACCTCCTAAAATGTGAGGGTTCATTTAATCAAACTGGACTTCTCCCTGGTCTCTGGGATGAATGTGACAACGTTTTGCTCATCCCAGAACTGGTAAACGCTGTGTATGCATGCAGTATATGAAGAAATTATTTAGTACAGTAAAAAAAAAAAAAAAAAAAAATCAGATTTTCTTTCTTTTGGGTGGGAAACCGCTCTTTTCAGAGGTTCTGATGATTCTTCCTGCGACCCTCGCTTTATTCACACGTCCTGCTAACTAACCCCCGTTTATCAAGTCAGCAGAGCCATCCGCCTGCTTCTTTGCCTCCTTTCCTAACCACTCCTCAGCGTCCAGTGTTGGAGGATGGGGACTAGGCCACCTTCTTCTCTGTCTCGGCGCCGGCCGCCTCGCGCGGCTTCAGAAACTCGTTGTGTGCACGCTGCTGGTTCATTCTCTTGAGCCCCTTTTGCCTTAGGGAGAGGCACTGCGCCGACCTTTCCAACAGATCTGGGGCTCCGCACCTTGTTTCGCGTTTCAGTATAAAAAGCAGGGCCTCTGACCTCCACCTAGAAAGGATCTGACCAAGTATGCATAAGGCCACAGCTTCCCGTCTTTGCAGGCTTGGTCCTTTGAAGACCTTTTGCTTTCTTTTCTCACCACTGCAGGGTCTTTCCGTTTCCTGTTGAGCGTAAAGTTTCCGAAGGCCCATTCCCTCCAGAAAGGGACATCAGGGCCGCTCGACTGGACGGGATCAAGGGTCTGGGCCCGCCCCACTGGCTGCTGCAATAGTCAAGTGAAGAAAAAGCGGCCCCGTTAACCACCTTTTCTACGCATACTTTCATCTTGCTTGCAGATTGTTGGTTTTCTGCTGTCTTTTCATCAGCCTTGACGATCAGCTTGTCAACAAGCTATTCTAAAAATGGTCAAAAGGACTCCATGAATTCTTAGCACGGAAGTGATCTTTTTGTTTTTGTTTTTTTTTTTTAAATGTTTCTTTAATTATTTTGAGAGAGAGAGAGGGAAAAAAAAAAAAAAAAAAAACGAACGCGTGGGGGAGGGGCAGACAGAGAGAGAAAATCCCAAGCAGGCTTTGCGCTGTCAGCACGGAGCCCGACGCGGGGCTCGAACCCACAAACCGGGAGATCATGACCCGAGCCCAAATCAAGAGTCGGACGTTTAACCGACTCCGCGCCCCCCTGGGCGGCCCTCAGAAGCCACCCTTTGGATTCTTTTCTGATTATTGCTTTGCTCTTACCACGTGGCTGGTATTAACTAGTTTTGAAAATCTTGGCATCGAACAAACGTCCACCCGGTAGAGTCATTGCCACCTTCCTCAGGGGCCGGTTGTGAGGGGCTTCTTCAGCTAATCGGCAATGACCCCGGAACCTTAACCCCTACCGCAAGGGTCTCCCAGCTAACTCACCTGCCAAACCTCACCGCTGCTTCACCTCTCCGAGCTGCTGGACGGACATTGGATGTAACTCCCCTTAACTGTGGTTGCCTAGCATTGGCCGGGAATCACATGTGTCTCTCCACATAATAAGAATTCTTTGTGGGCCTAGATCCTGGCATGTGGCCTTCTCCAAAACACAAGTGGAGATACTTTTTCACGTTAAATAATGTGCGGGGACCTGCCATTAGCTCCAGGTTGTTTTTGGTTTTGGTTTTGGTTTTTTAACCCGAGTGGTTCTCTGGTGTTGGTGGGGAGTAGCAGGCCAAACAGATCCGGTTCTTTCCAGGCCTCTTTCTGGTCCTTTCCATCTCTAAAGGTCCGTGAGGGATAGGTGAGCTGTGTCATCACGGGTCCTCACTCCCCGTCCCTGGCACGCACGCACGCACATCTCCCTACGGGGCTCCCCGGTTTTTAAAGAAAGGCAAGTGGCAAAGGAGACCTGAAACCCACCTAGTTTCACTTCTGACTTAGGGAGTTTTGAATTTCAACGCTTTCGCGTATGAAACAGTGCGTGGGCAGAAGAATCCTACAACGCGAGGCCGGAGATCGGCTGAGCAATGCACAACCTCTTTCTACTGGTGATTCTCTTCTGGAACAAAAACACAGCCCTACTCAAAGCCAAACAAGGGGAAGGAGAAGGAGAAGAAGAAAAAGAACAAGCAGCAGAAGGAAGAGAACTCATCACACTATGTGAGAGGCACCGTTGAGCAAAGAGAAATAGAACATGGAGGCAAGTATGGCCTCAGAGGCCCTTGGCCAACCCACCTACTTCTAATGCTGTCGCACCTGCGTGTATCGGGGTGATTTCTGGGACGGACGTTTTCACGGAGCCTTTGAAGGCAGAGCAGTTCGCTCTGGGTCTCAAGGCTTGGAAAACAAAAACAGTGCTAAGAAAGACAACTGTTGGGACTTAAGGCCACACACAATAGCATCTCGCAAACGGCTCCCTCCGTGGGCGGGGTAACACTCGAGTTGGGCCGTGTGACAAGAATGGACAATGGGGCATCACCACGGCTTCCCACAGCCTCCTACCAAGCAGAGATCCCTGTTACTGAGGGTTCTGAGCACACTGCCTGCAAATAACACGTTTGCAACTTTTAAACTCACGTTGGGGGCCTGACCGACAAATGTGCTCCGGGCAAATGATTATCTACATGATTTCTCATAGGATTTTGTGGAACCAGCTCTTAGATAAAATATGCAAATGAATCAGGGAGTGAGAGAGGTCTGAAATGTTGCTTGGGAGTGCGAAAAAAAAGATAGAAATGGGGGCGCCTGGGTGGCGCAGTCGGTTAAGCGTCCGACTTCAGCCAGGTCACGATCTCCCGGTCTGTGAGTTCGAGCCCCGCGTCAGGCTCTGGGCTGATGGCTCGGAGCCTGGAGCTTGTTTCCGATTCTGTGTCTCCCTCTCTCTCTGCCCCTCCCCTGTTCATGCTCTCTCTCTGTCCCAAAAATAAATAAAAAACGTTGAAAAAAAAAAATTAAAAAAAAAAAAAAAAAGATAGAAATGTTACGCATTTAAATAGGAAAGGACTAATGAGGAAAAACATATGACACTATTACACTGGAATTTTTCCTTTTTTGGCCATTCCTGAAGTTCCATCATTGTCACCAGTCTACTCAAGCTATTCTTCTGACTTTTAATTTTTTTTAGCATTTTATAAAAAGGGAGAGTTTATCAAGGACAACATCTTGTAGGCTTAGAGTATTTGTAACTGGAGTTTTGAAAGAACTTGTTACTTATTTGCCTGTGTCTTTCCAAGCTTTCTTTGGAATTTTTTTTTTTTTTAAGGGGGAGGGGGGTTAGTTTTCCTGTTTAAATGCTGGACCTCCTGGAGGACATCTGTTTCTCAGAGAATGATAAATAAGGATAGGGGATATGATGCATACGACACATTTTTAAAAAAACATCATCAGGGGCATCTGGGAAGCTCAGTCAGTTAAGTGTCGACTCTTGATTTCAGCTCAGGTCGTGATCTCGCGGTTCGTGGGATCGAGCCCCGTGTCAGCCTCTGCTGGGATTCTGTTTCCCCCTCTCTTTGCACTTCCCTCACTTGCATTCTCTCTCTCTCTCTCTCTCTCTCTCTCTCTCAAAAAGCAAAACAAAACAAAAAAACCTAAACCATCATCAGTTGTGCACAGGTACCTAAAGAAAACACGATGTACGGATTTGGGGGAAAGGGTTCAAGGGAAGTCAGACCCTGGGAGAAAGAAACATAACGTGATAACATACAGCGGTGAATGAAGGGATCTAGCTAGAGAATCAGAAGATGAGTAAGAATTGAAAGTAACGTTGATTTTTCTCCTGGACTTAGAAAGTTGGGGGAACGGTTTAGAAACAAACCCTCCAAAGTTCTCTCATGGAGTATTAGACATGGGAAAGATTGATTTCTAACTGATAGCCCAGCTCGCTGGACAGAGCTGAAAGAGAACATGTGCCTGAAACCTGGGGAGTTGGGAGTAACCAAGGGTGGGGGTGGCCTAAATCGTGTTGAGAGCTCCTTCCCCTCCAGATTGCAAGCTTAGACTCCTGCGTGCTAATCCGGGCTGCAGGGGTGACTCAGTCTGTGTCTGCAAATGAAAGCTTTCGTCCTTGGCTGTGAAATAAAAATAGCAGAGTGCGTGCCACGGTGGGGCTTTTCCTCTGCTAGAGCCAGCCCGAAGGCAGCAGTGAGCGCGAGCGAGGACCTAGTTTGGGGCAGATTGTAGAACCAGTCTGCAGGACTCGGGCGGCGCGCAAACCCTGCCTTCGTCGCTCTTCACGTTTGAGCCCTTTTGCTCACTTGCTGCAAGCGTCTGGCCGCCACCAGCCATGACTGACCCCGTCCAAGTGAAGTCATATCCTGGGGCTTCAAAAGGCAGCTCAGGAGGGAAAAGGCAGCCCACCCCCCCCACGCCCCCACCCCCCCCCACCGTGATTTGGCTGAGCCTGGGAGAACCGGGCTCCCCAAGTCTGTTTGCCAGCTCGGGCTTCTGCAGGAGGAAAATGGTAACACTGATAATAAGAAACAATTAAAGTGATACCTCTAAGTGGGCAAAAGCTGGGCAATTCTCATCATTTTCAGGGAGGCAAAACGGGTTGTGGTGGACCCAGGCTTTCACAGCTACCTGGGGCTTTGTTTCAATCCGAAACTCTAGAACATTTGGTCTGTATTCTGTGAGGCCCAGCGCGGGTATGTGAGTATGGGCTGGTAAGTGGGTGGTGGATGTCTGATTTTGGATTTCAAGGCATGTGCCAAAATCTTTTAGGTTGCCCTACTCCTCCCGGGGTCCAGACTTGTTACCACCACCCCCACCCCCCCACCCGGGGACGGGGGATGGTTATCTACCTTGGAATTGTTGGGATCTTTCTAATGCTCCCAGGACAAATGGAACACTCTGGACCACCAACCCATCATGGCCCAGAGGTTGGACTTCACCCTGGGAATTTTGTTGGTCTCTCTTGTTCAAAGTTGAACCGGGAGAGGTGGTAAATACAGCTGATCTCTCTTATCAGTTACTAGAACGCTTTTCTTGACCCAGATCAGCCATTCAAGGAAAACAAAGACTGCTTCCTTGACCCATATCAGCTCGCATCCTAACAGGTCCCCAGCCCTGGGGGAAGGGAACAGTGAAGGCAAAACACCCTCTTCTTCACCAAATTTTAGTCCCTTCCAGTGTCTCAGGGATGAGGCTTGGGAACAGTCCACCTATCACAGGCCTGAGGTTTCTGCTGAGACTGGTCCCGGCCTGGCAAACACTATGCTTCCAGCAGGAGATTCTGGGAAAACAAAGGGGGGAAAAAAAACAAACAAAAAAAAACCCTCTTAATTCAAGTGGTCCTTCTCACTTTCACTTTGAATGGCTACATCATTTGTATTTTTAAGTGCCCGCACTTCCAGGCACTGGTGGATGTGAGTGGACACCCACCCACAGGGTCCTTCTAGAGCTCTGTGGAATGAGCCAGGCCCCGGGCAGGGGGGGAGGGATGGAGAGAGATTCTATCCTTTTTTCCTTATTAGGTGATTAACTTTAAAGCATTGCAATGTCAAAACAAATAAATACAAAAACACATAAAACATTGCAATGTCTTTAAGGCAAAATGACAGGCTTGTTTTTGCTTGACTCAACTTGTTACGCTGGAATAGTTTTTTTTTTAATGTTTTTTTTTTTTTTTTTTACTTTTGAGAGAGAGCGCGCGCATGTGCGTGAGTGGGGGAGGGGCAGAGAGGGGGACAGAGGATCCGAAGCAGGCTCCACACTGAGAGCAGAGAGCCCGGTGCGGGGCTCGAACTCCTGAACCGTAAGATCGTGACCTGAGCCGAAGTGGGACGCTCAGCCGACCGAGCCACCCAGGCGCCCCTGGAATAGTTTTAAATTCTTAAAAAAAGTGGCAAAGACAGTACAGGGCTCCCCTATACTCCTCATCCAGCTTCCCCGAATGTTAACATCTTCCCGTTCCAGCGCGCATTCGTCAAAGCTAAGAACCCGAGCTGAGTGCGGTCGCGTGTCAGTCGAACTTTGGACTCGATTTGGTCAGTTTTTTCCCCATGGATGTGCCTTTTCTAGTCCAGGAGCCAATCCAGGGTACCATGTTGTGCATAGTAGCATGCTCTTTTCTAGCAAACCCTACTTGAGCTAACCCAGCAGAGTTTCTCACCTGCCTTAACTGAGCAGGACCTTGGCTGGGCCAGCCCTAGGAGACCAGGATAAGTTCTCAGCACCACCACGGGGGGCACACAGGGTGCTTTGCCAACAGCCCCTCGGGACTGGGGAACACGGGCCTAGCTGTGGCCCGGGCCTCACTGGGGACACATGTGCGATGCGCCTGGGAGAATCAGAAGTCGTTCCTAGGTAGACACGTCGGCCGGGGAAGGAAGCCTGGGAAGGTTGAGCAGGGCTCTGCCCGATCTGACTTCAGTAGGAAAGGGAAAATACCGGGTGGCACCAAGCTAGCCATTCAAGAGGTAGGTGCTTGGAACGGAGAAATGTCCTGGTCTCCAAAAACGATGAAAGGAGGCGCCCTGACACTGGCCCGGTCGTGTTTGTGCGCGTGTGTGCGCGGGTTTGTGTGTGTGCTGGTGAGATTTTCAGTCGGGGCTTGTTAGGAAGAAACCCCACCGATCTCTCTTTTCTTTTGCAATGTGGTGGCTGCTCGAGCTATTCAACGTTACGGCAAAGAACCCGCACCCGAAGAAGTGCCTATGTGCCCCAGGCTGAAAGCTCTCGAGAACGCCAGCAGTCCCATACCATTCCAGCCCCCGGGATAGAAAATCGCCCGCTAAATTTTGCCGGTTCACTTTGTCGGTGGCCATCGCCTCGGCTCTCTCCTCACCCTCCTGGTGCTCGCTGTCCACACAGCAGAGCTTTGACTAGTGGAGCGAGAGTCCACTTCCCCCACCAGCCAAATGGCGGCAGGCAAATGGGGCTGTGGGACTGACGCCACACAGCCTCCGCTCCGTCCCCAGAGATCACGGGGTGTCCCGGGGAGGGACCGAACACCGGGTTGAAAGCTGTGCTCTCCAAAAGCAGGGCACCCACCGCTGTCAGGAGGAATTGCAATGTCGGCCCGTAGGATGTCAGGTAGGGGTCAGAGTGTTCCCAAGTTCCGCCTTCCGTAATCAAAGCTTGACTTCTGTTCTCCCGTGAGAATTTGCTCTCTTGAGGCAAAGAAGGCCACACCGTAGCATCCGTGCTCTTCCGGTCTGTCTGCCCCAACACTGCCAGCCCGGCCGGGAGGGGACGTAGGGTGGGGGCGGGGCTGCTGCCTCAGAGCAGCCCAAACTGGGACTCGGAGGGCTGTCGTGAGGCCTGCTGGCCAGCTTAAGTTAAAGGCAAGAAAAGAGGGCCAGACTCCGTCCATGGAGGGCCGCCCCCAGACTCCCGGGGGGGTTGAAAAGGTAGGCTCTGTAAATGAGAACAGTGCCACCTGCATTGTCTATCTCGCAGGGCTCTAGTAAGATCCTGAAAACAAACGAACGTAGAGTACATCGCCTGCTATAACAGCACTCAACAATGGGTGGCCATCCTTCATATGACTTCATGTATCCTAAACGAGCACTTTCCTGCCTTTGAATTCCTAGCAACCGTGAGGGTCTTACTACAGTAAAAAGAGAGCAACCCTTATGCTACAAAGAAAGATAAATAGCACACCTCTCGTGGCAGAGAGGATAAGGGCTGTGCAAAGATGCCCGTGTCCTAAGCTCCGGAACAAAGGGGACTTTATTTATTTCCTTTTTTTAAAGATTTTATTTTTAAGTAATCTCCACACCCAACGCGGGGCTCGAACTCACGCTCTGCTGGGCCAGCGCGGCGCCCCTAAGGCGACTTTAGGTTGCCGATGGAATTAAGGCTGCTAATCGGAAGAACTTGAAATAGAGCGACTGTCACGGAGGATTGGGACATGCCCAATGTCATCCCGGGGAGGGGGGGGGGGGCCTTAAACGTGGAAGCCGAAGGAGTGACTGCAGAAGACAGAACCCTAACCCTCTAACCCTAACCCGGACTCTCACCCTCCAGAAAGCAATGTCAGCTCGCCGATCCCGCGGTCTTAGCCCGGTGAGATCCACGTCAGACTTCTGACACACAGATCTGTAAGAGAACAGATTTACGTTGCTTTAAGCCAAGGCGTTTGTGGCACATAGGAAACTGACACACCTGTCATTAGGCACGCCAGGGTAACAGATGAATTGGTATTTTTCCCCACTTGCCTGGCATGAGCCCTGGTTGCTCAGCCAGAACAGCTACTTGCAGAACTCCTTTGACACTTTCTATTACGTTGGCAAAGATTTATACACAAAATACTCTTGCCTGGTTCAGGCTCCCCAGCTTGGTTTTGGACCGGGCGCGCCCGGGGTCAATTACAAGGGAAATTCCGGACTCGGGGACAAAGTGATGTTGATAAAGTCCAACACAAAATATTTACAGAAGCAAGCCTGGGGCCATGGAGTGGGGGGTGGGGGGGGCTTTCCCCTGTGAAGTCAGGTTTTCTCTGGGAACGACGGGGAGGGCATGCTTTGCTGGGCTCTGAACCTAAAATGCGGGAGGGGTAGATGATAGCCGGTTCACACCGCCTGACCCCCCCCTCCCCGGAGGAGGGCAGAGGGGGTGAGGCGAACCCGCATTCCCAAGCGATCATCTGTAAAAGGATCTGGAAGGACGGAGAGGGAAGTTCTGAGGCCCCTCTAAAAGGGAAGGAAGGGCTCTATGTACTGGCCGCGGATTGTACTTCCTGTTGTGCAGCCGAGCGAGCGCTGTTTCATAACGGCCGGGGGGCTGCGGGGCCCTGTGCTACAATGAGGAAGCGGCAGCCTTGGTTCCTCCATGTTACACAAGCGCCAGGCCTCGGCCACGCGGTGAAATGGACGCAGGCGGAAGAACGGAGCACTTGCACTTGCTTTCACCGACACGACAGAGCTGGTTTTTTTCAGTTGCAGAAGCACCTTCTCGTATGCAACCCTACGGAACGCCCAGGGGATCCTTTCTTCTTGTGCCGGCTCTTTGCTCGCCTGGAGATGAAAAGAGCCCAGAGGGATAAGGTGGGGGTGGGGGGAGGGGGCCGCAGCATGCAGGCATCAGCTGTCGCTGCACCGCCAGGAGCTCCAAAAGCCAGCACGGCCTGTGAAAGAAGGAATCAGGGTCACATCTCTGTTCTACAGCTTTGCCATACATGCCACGAAGGCTGCTTTTGCAGCAGGTTTCAGCCAAGGGATTGGGAAACGACATCTGAAGGGTGATAGGATGTGTCCTGTATGAGTGCCCTGCCCCCGCCCCCCTGGGGGCTGCCGGCACACAGGGAAAACACAGTGAGACACTGCAGAGACCCCCCCCCCACCATAGCTTTTTGGCTGAATGCTCAAAAATCTAGATTTTTCACATCTGTTGGCGACAGAGGTGCAGAACCGGGAGAGTCACTCCAGGGGAGGAAGGCCCACAGGCCCGGGAACCGGCCCCCACCAACACGTGGTGTCATTTGTACCCAGCATTCAGGGCTTTCCATCTCGTCCGGCCAGCTGCTTTTCCAGCCTGCTTCCCCATGACAAGCCTTCCAGAAGCTTCTGCATCGGCCCCACTGGCCCCGAGAACTTGCCCGTCTCTTTCCCTGGACTCCTACATTTCCCCCGCTCATATCTGCCCTTCTGCCCATCCATTCTACTGAGAGTTCTTCTGTTTCTCTGCGAAAACTTCCTTCTTCCTGTGAGCTCACACAACTAAAAGTCACAGGTTTTTTGTTTTGGGGGGTTTTGGGTTTTGTTTTTTTTTTAATTATTTGAAGGGACTTTAGATATCTTGCCTATGTTACAAATTGAAAAATCTGGACCAGAAAAGTTGCACGGTTTGACAATCTTATTCAACTCTGTGCTTGGAAAACATGAACTGAAGTCCGGGTTTTCAACTCACTTACCACTGAGCCCTACTAAATACTGGGGACACCACTCTTCTAACAAATGAAAGTTTGTGCGACTGTATTCTTTCCTCTGTCGTTGCTTAGCCTTTGGGGTTTGGTTTCTGATCCCTCCATTTGATTCTACGGGCTCCAAGGCAGGGATCCGAGGTAAGCTCTGTATTCCCAAAGAGATCTCTCAATCCAAATCACGGATCCCTGATGCTGTCGAGAATCTCTGGCATAAATGTTTATTGACATTCGTATCGATTCAGTGATCAGGTGGCTTTTCCCCTTCCAGCGCAAACGTCTATGAAAGGCGGGCTGTTTCCCTCCACTGCAGGGTCTGGGGTTGGGGTACAGATCTCAAGCGTGCCCCCCCCCCCCATTGTGAACTCTGGCTGTTTTCATCACAGTACATGACATTCTGGACTTCCCCCCCACAAGACTCTGGTTCCATCTCAAAGCCCTGTCCTTAGCATTCCCCACACGGACCACACTGGAAGTGATACCATAGGCTCAGTTTTCATGCAGAGATGCGGTATATGAGGAAGTAAAAAAAAAAAAAAAAAAAAAAGGCAAGGGGAAAACAGGGCTGCTTTGTTCCCTTTAATGTCAGGTTTGGTGGGTTGCAGAGTTTGGGGCAGGCTTTGGAGGCCAACAAATGACACCATACTGCCTCTTCCGTATTCTCCAGGGAACGTGGCTACTGAATTCCTTTTGCAAAGGAAGGTGGGACAGTTTCAGCTTAGCATTTCAACTAATTGCATAGTATCACGGCCTTTCACAGCCCGGATTTAAACTTCTGGGTCTTTCGACGCAAGCTCGTGGTAAAATGAAATATCGCTCTTGCCGGGTCATTCGCGTATTCTAGGCACTATGGAAATACTGATCTACGGTTTTCAGCATTGCCAGGCGGAAAACCATGGTCAAGCCTCTTGGGGATGCCTCCCTCCCGCTGCCTAAGTCAGGCCCCGCTTCCCACCTCTGCGCACAAATATTTCCTCCCCGTAACGTTAGAGAGAGAAGGTCAGATTACATGGCAAACACCTATCAGTTCCCACCTCCTAAGCAGCTCCTTTTTTCTTGGTGCCCTGTGGTAGGTGGGGGAGGGACGGGGAGTCCGACTTGGTGTCAGATTTGAGTTCCAACAGCAGGGATCCTGCTTCCTGGCTGTGTGCAGTTAAGTGAGTGCACGTCTCCAAGCCTCAGTTTCCTCATCTCTAAAATGGAAACGATAAGGCCAGTCTCAAGGGGTCATTGAGAGCGTTAATGAGGTCATGGGCAAGATGCACCCTGTACAGTGCCTGGCACACGGGGGGCACCGAATGCCTTCAGGTGTTGTTCTTGCCATCATGACTGTGGTAATAACAGTATCTTTCGCGAGGTTAACAAATAAAAAGGGGGTGCCCGGGTGGCTCAGTCAGTTAAGCGTCCGACTCTTGATTCCGACTCAGGTCGTGATCTCACGGTTTGGTTCCTGAGCTCGAGCCCCTCGCGGGGCTCCGTGCCTATAGCAGGGGGCCGGCCTGGGATTCTCTCTCCCTCTCTTTGTGCCTCCCCCCCTCACGCCATCTCTCGCTCCCCCTCAAAATAAATAAACACTTAAAAATAATAATACAAAATAAACAGAACCGGTCGGGTGAATCCTTACAATGCCATGTTAAAACCCTAGCAGATAGTAAGGGCCGTTCCTTGCCATCAGTCTGCTAGTCCTTCCTGTTCCACTTCGGGGCCCAAGTTTATCCGCATTTTTATTGTGTAATTTGGCTTTGGTCCACCTTCCGCTGTATTCCATGTTGTTCTGTATTCCACAGAACCTGACACAAGGCCATATGTATGGTAGTGCATTATAAAACATATAACAGAGAGAACTGATTATTTTTTATTTCACCAACCAGTTTACTATGCCACGTAATCAGGATGACAATGTCCACCATGCCGACCAGTGCTCTGGTCTGGGGACGATGGACGGGGATGGCTCACGGTCACGTTCTGAGCAGCAACCTGCCCCCCGCCCCCCAATTCTGTGTTGTCAACACTGGGGAGAGCTTTCGGTTCTACGCGCGCAGGACCCAAGCCGTTCAGGGGCTGCTGGGAACCGGACCTGGAAGGGACACAGAGGTCGAGCAGAACAAACTAGGTCCCTCTTGCTGAGCAGCTGACGCCTGCCATTTCCCACAATCCTCCCAGCCATTGTCAAGGCAAGAAGCTGTGTCCTCCATTTTAATGAAGAAATGGGGATCCAGAAAGATTGAGTAACCTTGTCAGAATCGAGCCAGGCTCTCTGACTCGACGGCCATGTGCTTCCCCACCATGCTGCCCGGACTCCCCAGCGGTATGGGCGGGCCTCCCTGGCCCATGCCCAGGAAGCACGCTTCACTTTCTGAATTACTCACTGCTCTCTGAGGCATCTTGGACAACTAGATGACAGCTTTCACACATGTTTTCATCTCTCTCCTGCCTCCCTGGGCGTGTCAGGAAGTCATTCGCTGCACGCTTTCCAGAATGATAGGCTTGAGGCAGACTTTCAAATTATGAGGCTCGTTTGAACGGAATTAAATGTTCCGCCTGATGTCTTCCACGGGGCCTTGAACCCATCTCCAATAAGGATCTTTCTGATTGAATCTGGTTTTAAGAAATGTACTTTCTCTTAACTCGCCTTCAGTAGCCCCCGCCACCCCCACCCCCCTGTCCTGCTACTGTGACTTGGAAGAAAATTGGTGTAAGGAATCAGAGACCGCTCCTTGTAGTGAATACACTTGGAATTTCCCCACAAACACAGACTCCCATGACAACCAAACAAAAAGCGAAAAGGAAGGAGAAACTCACTATCTTAAAGCCGCCAGCTGTAATTCCTTTCTGCTAAAAACTGTGGTACAACATAGATTCTATTTAAATGTTTGTTATTTTTACGGCTGACGGAATAGACACTGAGCTTACAAGCCCTTTCTGTTGTTCTGTTTTGCCTCTGAACTGGTGCGGAGAAATCGCTCCCCAATGAGTGAATCGATGCATCGATTTGATAAATCTGACCCATCCACCTAGCCCACCCGGTCAAGAATCATTTTGACAATTTCCACTCTCTCCCCCTCTCCCCCAGGCTGTCTGGACTGGCGTACCTCTCTGTGGCTCAGCGAGGAAGCACTCGATATGGTGTAGGCCAAAATAATCCACCTGTTTCTGGCTTTCCCCTAAAAGTAACTCATGCTTGAACATCACTGATGACAGCTGAACCTTCTGTTCTAAAAGGAATTGTACATGTATTTAGCTCTATGAGGTTTACTTCCCAGCCACGCCATTAGCCAGGTCTATGTACGGATGTAATTCACGTTCACAACTCTGCGGCCAAGAAAGGTTCGATTTTATGTGTCATCGTCACTTTCATTTGTCTCATTAGAGCCTCTAAGCTGGGAGGCTGGGTGACGAACTCGGCAAGCTGATCGCCCCCGCCCCCGTGATGGTTCCTTTCTCTGTAAGAGGAGATAAGGTTTTCCTGTGCAGTAAACTCTCCAGATATGCTTATCCCCGGGTACTTTAAAAATCAGAGCTGGGGTGCATTTTTCTCTCCATAAATCACCACCGAATGAGCCCGTGACAGATCAGTAGCTAGAATGACTCCCAGCCAATCCTGGGATAATTCCTTTCTTCTTGAGCAGAGGCTTTCAATGCCCCGGGGCTCCCCTCCCTCTTATCAGAAGACACCATGCAGTGTGCGGTGGGTTTTAATTAACTCACTAAATGTGCTGGCCCTTTAATTCTCTGCATGATGTTGTGTGTGTTCTAGCCTAAGACACACAACTCCTCCCCACGTTTCTCTCTTCAGAGAGGCGATTCTGCGCAAAGATTCCCCACAAGCATTTGTACGGTCTCTGAGTGTAGTAGGAGAAAGTTTACTGAAAGCCCAAGTAAAGGACATTAGCCAGATAAACTGTGGTAGAACAAACTGGGATATTAAGCATCTGTTTAACACGAGGTGTCTAAAAGTATCCGAATATTATGGAAAGTGTCCAATGCGACAGTGAGCGTCCTTGTGTGGGATCACGTGCACTTACGCAAGAAATTCTTTAAGACACATTTCCAGGAGTAGAATTGCTCATTTCCAAAGTTTGATCGGTCTTCATTTAATATAGTGAGGCGGTGGGGGGGGGGGGATCTTCAGAAAAAAAAAACCTGTACACACTTCTGATCACACAGTGGTCATCAGTTGGATGGGACAAGACAATAATCGATTTCCAAGGGACCGTTTTTAATCCATCCATCTGGGTCTAGGGACATGCTGGAATGCTGTGCTAGAAACTCCAAACCCTCTATAAAATAGGCCATCAGCTGTGCTAATAAGCCCCTTGCATCCATTAGTTGATTTATAGACCTTCAACAAGTATTTACTGAGCATGTGGGTCAAGTATCCGTTAGGGACTCACGTATGAATTAAGACGCTTCAAGGATGCTCGAGGAATTTGGGAGAGACCCTGCAATTCTGTGTTGAATGTGTATCTGCATGTATGCAGGACTCCTAGATAGTGGGGGGCTGGGGTTGAGCCAGCCATGAGAGAATCAGAAAGACAAGACGTCCTAGGCTGGGAGGCAGCAAGGGCAAAGGCCCTGGGCGGGCAGAGTGGGGGGACCAGGAGGAGGGCAGGAGGCCGCCCTCTATGTTGCAGGGGGAGAGAGGAGATCTATGCTGTCTGCTGGGGTGTCACAGGTGCGAGAAAGCAGCCCACGGGCCTCATACTGTTGCCATCTGACTTTCACAGCGTGGACAGCCAATGGAAGGATCGAAGCAGGGAACTGAAGCGATCTGAGGATTCGTAATGAAAATATAATAGTACGTCTAGCATGATCCTTCTGGAGATGTCCTCCTTCTAATGAGTTTGGGAAAGAGGCCTTGGGCTGGAGGCAGACGGGAGCCTCGACCGGGCAGAGAGGACCATGTAGCAAGGGAGGAATGAGGAGCTCTGGGTACTGTGTGCCTGTGCGGGGGGGGGGGGGGGGGGGGGGCAAAGTCTGAGTCCACCCTCTGTGTTTGCTTTGCTCTGGGGCCACCACGGCCCGCCCTTTGGCCAAGATAAGAGACGAGTGGCTTGAAAAGAAGCCTCCCAGTCCCCAGCAGCTTGTTTATTTGAAATGGGAAGTTCCTTGGAATGGGGCTTGCCCGCCACCTGCGAGGTCAGTCTCCGGGTCGGACCAGGATTCACCAGGCTCTCGTGGGCACTAGCCCCCGCGGCGTCCCTTCTGTCCCGTACCGTCCCCTTCTGCGTTAGCCCTTCTGTAAGGCCGGGCAGCGTCCGCTCTTCTCGGCCCGGATCGCACGGAGCTTGGGCACCACGTTCGGTGCCCCGACTCCAGACCCCCGACCCGAATCCTGCTCTGAAGCCGGTTCTCCAACGAAGTCATGGTGGACCCATTCGGTCACTGGGAAGGGAAGCCAGTGACAGCAGAGACTTTGTGTCAAGTAAACACAGCAATAGGCTCTTAACGGAGGAACACGTCTTTCCTCTTTAGCCAGTTGTTTTGTTGTGTGGAGGGAGCCCCGAGCCGTCCAGGGGACACCATTCCACGGCTCTGTCCTTCCCGGGCCTCCGTGGGCCCGGGCTCGTTCGCGCTGTTTTCTCTGGCGACGCGCCACAACCTGACAGGTCAGAGTTGCGGAAAATCAGAGAAAAGGGGAGTCCGGAGTACGCGTGTCAAACAAGCTCCTCGCCGCACCCCCGGGAAAGAATGGGCCCGTGGGCCCCGCACGAAGAGAGGGTGCGCACACAGCACCAGGACGGGGAGGGATGCGCAAGGCCCCGGGGGCCCTTAGGGCTCCCCGAACGGTGGCGGGCGACGGGACGGACGCAAATATCAAATCTGCCCGACTGGCGGGGGGGGGATCAGCCAGCTGTTTCCCTGTTTGGCCTTTGCCTTTCTCAACGGGGGGCATGGCCTTCAAGGGGTGCACCGGGTCCCCTCAGTGCGCCCGGGAGGGTCCTTCCCCATTCCTTCCTGATCATTCTCTCCCCGCCCAGGGGCGAACAGGAGGATACCCTGTGACTATTTCCGGTCTCACAATGGGCATGACTGTTTTGTCGCCTGGGCCTGCACATCTGGGGGAAATGCCTGTTTTCCTTTGAATTCAATAGGCAGCTAATGACTTTCCCATTCCTCTGGGCCTCTCCGAGCTCTGATGGCACGGCCACTGATGGCTCGTGCAAATATAAAGCAGTCGGGTACACTTCCTTCCATTGCAAAAGGAGACTTTCGGAACCCATCGCAGATGGGTGGTCTTGTATGAAGATTTGGTTGAATGCTAAAAATAATTTAGAGATGTGTGTGTGTATGTAAAGAAAACTTTATTTTATTTTTAATTTTTAAAAAATGTTTATTTTTGAGAGATAGAGATAGAGACAGGGTGTGAGCAGGGAAGGGGCAGAGACAGAGAGAGGGACACGAAGAATCCGAAGCAGGCTCCAGACTCCGAGCTGTCAACACAGAACCCGACGTGGGCCTGGAACTCACGGACCGTTGAGATCATGACCTGAGCCGAAGTCTGACGCTTCTCGGACTGAGCCCCCCTGGGCGTCCCAAGGGAACTTTATTGACATGAAGCCATGGACGCTGGGAGTGGGTCTGCTCACCAGGAAAAAGGGTAATCTCTTCTGTCCCTTAAGTGTCACATTTAGAAAAGCCTGGGTTGGCAGGAGAGATAGTTAGCTTCACCCCTCACTTCGGCCTCTTCGAGAACGTTCTTTTTTAACAACAAAAGGGTGTGCAGATCACATAGCACGGCAGGTCACAGGAGTCACCCTTGCCACGTTCTGTAGGCCGTTTGGTAAAAGAGAAACAGCGATTCATTTTAAGAATAAATACAGAAAACCATTTTATCTACAAGGCAATTCCATCTGGACTGCAGCCAGCAAGGACTAGTCAGGCTCCTAGTAAGTGGTTAGTGGCACAAGCAGACTCGAACGCAAGAACTTCAATCACTTAGACGCACGTTTGATCCTCTGGAAGGAAGCTGAAGAAAATCCATGACCTAAATCTCTGAGGCCGGGTATTTCCAAGGAAACTACCCAACTTCCCAACTGTCTTGGATTTAACACAATTAACGAAATGCCTGACAGGCCCCCACAGTTCTTTGTGTAATTAGATCGGTACCAGTAAAAGTCATCAGCCTCTGAGATTTACATCCTTTTCCAGCCAAGACCCCTTAGGCTTAGTAACACATCCAAGTGGAAAGAAGAGGAAATCAAAACCCAGAAAACAAACAAAAACAAACCAAACTACTGATGCAATTAAGAGCCCAGGATTTTTCCCGAAGGCAAACAGGGAACTCGCACCACCAGGGAGACTGTCGGCGACCTGCCTTTACTCTGCGCGGGCACGATCCATTCTTGATGTTTTAATAAACATGGGCGGGTAGCAGTAAAGTCCTTGTGTTTTGATAAAACGCAGGTCAGTATCATCGGCCTCATTTTACAGATAAAGAAACTGAGGTTCTGAGAGTCACCGGCAGTCTTGAAGTTGAGAAGACTGTAAGGCCAGGACCCAAACCTAGGACCTGGGACTCTGTGTTCTCTCCTTAACTGGTACACCTTAACGGGCCTCACCGGGGAAAGATTTCACATTATCATTTCACATAGAATTTTTATAATTTTTTTTAATGTCTATTTATTTTTGAGACAGAGAGCGTGAACAGGGGAGGGGCAGAGAGAGAGGGAGACACAGAATCCGAAGCGGGCTCCGAGCTGTCAGCACAGGGCCCGACGCGGGGCTCGAACCCACGAACTGTGAGATCATGACCTGAGCCGAAGTCGGACGCCTAACCGAGTGAGCCCCCCAGGCGCCCCTCACATATAGTTTTCAAAAAGTGGAGTTGGGGGCGGGCAATGAAACTATGACCCAAGCGTATCTAAGACAGCTCACTGGCATAGCAGGTCATGAAATGACTAGGGCATAGACGTGAACTAGTCAACTAAAATGCACATGGGACTGGCCCAGACACCATTGATGGCATCATCTGGAGAAACGTTGAAGCCTATCAAGAAACGATGCCAAGCAGAAAAGTGGTATGTCACACAGCGATCAATATCTTGTGTTCCTTCTCACATGAAGTAGTGATTCCTACGTACGACATATTCCTTTGTTTTGGCAACGATTTGTAGGTTGGAAGAGAAAAACCCTACTCCATAGATTTTAAGATAAGCTTATGGAGAGGAGAACGGGAGTTGGAAGGTGGATGCCTAGCAGCTTGGAAGACAGGATCAGGATTGGAAAGAGATCAGAGGAAATTGAGAAGGGATTCACAGACAGGGGCACCTGGGTGGCTCAGTGGGTGAAGCGTCCGACTCTTGATCTCGGCTCAGGTCATGATCTCATGGTTCATGGGATCCTCACATCGGGTTCTGCCCTGGCAGCGCAGAGCCTGCTTGGGATTCTCTCTCTCTCCCTCTCTCTCTCTGCCCCTCCACTCGCACGCTCTCTCTCAAAATAAATAAAAATAAACTTAAAAAAAAAAAAGGATTCAAAAAAAGCATGCAACAAATACTTGTTGAGTGAGCAATCAAAATGCAAGGCAGTTCTTCTGGCAAAATGGAGGTAGAGAAGTAGGTCATAAAGCAAACGGTCCCTGGATCATAGTTACGGTTCCTTTGCTTCTGAAACAGAAACCAAACTATATCATAACAAGCAGAGATGTCCTCGGTAACACCAGCTCATCGAGTGGCTATCTGGTTAATGCTGAAATTCCCATGAGGTGGAGACCAGGAAAATGAGAATCAGAATGGTCACCTGCCTGTTGGGCACTCAGAGGCTAGCTCTTGACTGGCGCGTGAAAATGTACTCCTTTCGCGTGTTTTGGCTTTATTGAGGAGTAATTGACATATAGTGAACTGCATGTATTAAAAATGTGCGATGTGGTGAGTGTTGATTTACATGCACACCTGGTAAGATAATGAACGTATCCATCATCCCTAAAAGTTTCCTCGCGCCCGACTATAATCCCTCACCCTCTGCCCTCATTGCCAGGCAACCACTGACCCGCTTTGTTCCTACTGATTGTATTTTATAGACTTCTTTTATAAAAAGGAAATCATACAATAGATCCCCTTTTGAGTCTGGCCTCTTTCACTCAGCGTAAGTATCTCCACAGCCATCGTGTTTCACCTGTCAATATTTCCTTTCTCTGTATTCCCCGGTAGGACCCTATTCCCTATGGTTTATCTTTCGAGGCTTAGTGATTACTTCCCTGGATAGATTATTCAGCTGACACATTCTTACCGCCTTTATTCTACGTTTTTGTTGTTTGACTCACCATAAATACCCACATCGATTTACTTCAGGATTTGCTTTTAAAGGTGTCAGGAGGATTCCATGCGAGCTCATTCATTCACTTGTTTAACTATGCAGCCAAGATTGAGCCTTTACTGGTGTTAAAAGAGAAACTGAGGCACATGAAAAACGCAAGTTGATTTGAGCAAACATCGATGTGGCGGGGGCAGCGCCGGGCCGGCTGTGGTGAGGGGCGCGTCGCAGACGGGGGTGCCGCTCAGGGAGAGATTATATAGAGAAAAGGCAGAAGCGAAGGAAGGAAATGATTGATTGGCTATCGCTTCAAGCCTCGTTGGCTGTTGGGGACTGGTTGTTTTGGGGTTTCAGCTCGCGAACCTTGAGGCGTTTGCAGGCTTGCATTTGGGTTCGCTTACCTAGGCCTCCACGGTATTAGAGCCTCCTGGGCCTGCCGACCTCTTTATTCGGTACTAAAGAAGACAGACGTGAATCCCTCACAATCCAATGAGAGGAGATAGCCAAAGAGTTGAGATGCGGAGAGGAGATGCGAGCAAAGAGTTTGTAGTATGTTAGAAGCTAAGACGTGCCATTTAGAAAGAAGGGAGCAGGTTTACGTAAAGGGCCATCAGATGCCACGCTAAGGATGCGGCTCGACTCGGACCACCTCCCACAAATCCAACCGGACGTGGTCTCTGGTGGGCTTTTTCACGGTGTCCGCGCCACGAGACTGCACGGAAATCAGCCCCCAGGGGGGACTGCAAGCCAGGCTGCCGCAATGATGGCAGGAGTCAGCAAGGCGATCGTCCCATGCGGGGCTTCTGGGACCCCCCTGGAGGAGAAAAGCCGGAGAGTGGGAAATGAGGAGGGGGTGGGGGGGGGGGAGAGCATCATCCAGAAAGTCAAAGCTTGTCCCGTGATGGTGGCCCGTGTCTCCTTTCGGTTCCAGAGAGAAACCTGGACCCAGGAACGTGTGTGCGTGGCCGATTCCAAGCCCTCAGCTGTTTGGCGTGGGGCGGGGAGGGAACGAGGCAGAGCCGACTGCCAGTTGAGCCCAGCCGAGATGTCTTGCTCAAACGCTGAGGAAGCAGGGCCCCAAGTCCGTAACCGAAGAATGTTGGACGCTTCCCCAGCCGCACAAATGGTTTTGCATTTAAGCTTAGGTAGGTTTGAGGGAGGAGCGTGAGAGGGTTTCTGTGTAGCCGGAGGAAGAGAACCCTCTGGGCCTGACTTCGGCGCTTTCACGCCGGTGACACCTGGCGCCCGGCCAAGGCAGCCTGAACTTTCTGAGAAACTTCATTTCCTGTTCCCACTGCCTGTGCTGCCTGGAGGGTTGGGGTGACCGAGGCAGGGGAGTGGGCTGCGGGTTAGATGAAAAGCAGGGGGGGGGGGGTGGGACCTGTCTGCTCTGACATGGCTTGGCAATTCTCGCCGGGGCAACTGTAAAAATAAAACTTTGTGCTGCAGAAACTTGGTCCTTTCGGCGGCGAACTTCACTCGTCAGGGTCTTAAGAGGCTTTGGGGAAGACGAAGTTTCGGGTTTTGTTTTGCTTTAGAGCCATTTAGAACAAAACTACTGACTCAAAGCTCAGCGCGGGCCTTACCGCCAACCTAGTTCGAGCCTTGCGTTCAGAGCCACTGGGTGACAGTGGCGGTTGGGGGCGCTGGGGGGATGCGAACAGGATCCACGCACGTCTCCTGACCCCGAACAGGGTGCGGGTTCCCCCACGGATGGTAGGAAAGTGCAATTCCAAATACCAGGACTTGGCGAGTTTTGCGGGACGTTAAGTTGTATCTCACAAGCCGACTTAAAAAAAAAAAAAGGTGCGCCGACCCGTCCAGAGCTTCTAATAGGGCCGTGCAAATTTCACTTCCCGGTGAAATTAATCACTCTTGGTGTAGAGAGGCCTTTAGAACTGCGCCAGTTCCTGCTTGAGGTTCCGGACCGAAAAACAAAACAGGGCCGCGCGGTGATGGGAAAGGGACTGTTGGTATGCTCTTCGGCTTCCTGGCTAATTACGATGCCTTCATGACATTCAAAGGAAACTTGCCTCCCTCGGTGATCTGCAGAGAAGGAAGGGCGGCAGTAGGTGAGCCAAAGAAAAGACAGGGCCCTCCAGTGAAATGCAGAGCAAGACCAATCGGGCCCAATAAATTGAACCTGCAGCGGGGCGGCGGGGGAAGCATCTTAATTTATAAAGGCAATAGATACCCCAGTAATTTGGAAAACCAGCACAGGCGGAAATCAGGTGGGACCAAGAGGTCTGAAACCAATCATAGCTGGTTTTCTCATCTCAAGGACGTGTTACTGAAAACAATTTCGCAAACAAGAGGCCAATAGAAGGAATCGTGGTCTCTTCCTTAAGGTCCATAGCAAACACACACACAGGACACACAAACCATGCGTGTGCGAGGAATTAGGAAACAAGACAAGAACAGATAGAGACGATAAAGCTTTTTAACACTGAACGGCAACTGAAAATGTTCTCTGATAATATTCCTTAAGAAAAAGGTCAACATGATATTTTGTTTTGCCCATTAGGACTATGCTTGATGAATTTTGCTCCTGTGGTTAAAATGATATTAATTCAAGATTTCCGACGTCTCCTTGGAGAGCATCTGGTTGCTGGTCAGGACCAATTAGGCTTGATCGTTTCTACAGTTTGGTTTATATCAAATATCAGTCTTGGCATTCTACGGGCTGAATCTTTTTACTCCCCAGTGCTTTGAACTGTGTTCCACTCTCAGCCTGCCCTGACATTGCTGAATGAATGACTTCGGCAGCTTCCGATCTTCTCTTCTTGAAATTTCCCGAGTGTTTCATTATGGCCATTCAATAGCTATCCAGTCCCTTCCGAGCGCTGTTCATTAGATTCCTCCCATTTCTGCCTCTTCCCCCTTTCTCACCTCCAGTTTTCTCTGTAGCTTTCTCACCTCCAGTTTTCTCTGTAGGGTGCTTTGGCATGCTAGATGGCTTTCTTTACACAGGATTAAGATGGGTTCCAGGAATGTCCTAGGCAACAATTTCTGGATGTTCAAGTCCATTAAAATAGGGGTCAAGGTGTTATGAAGGCAAAGAAGGTTCACCATGATGATAGGTTGAGTGAAAAGAACACCCGGTTTGGGGACCGGTTGCTTTCAGATGTCTTTAAAGATATCTTAATTTCTCTTTTAGAAATTCTTTACTTTTAGAAATGATTCACCTGGATGGCTCAGGTGGTTAAGCATCTGGCTCTTGATTTCAGCTCAGGTCATAATCTCGGCTCAGGGCCTGATCTCGCAGTTCATGGGTTCGAGCCCTGCTTCAGGCTCTGTGCTGTGGCTCCTGCTTGGGATTCCCTCTCTCGCCCTCTCTTGCCCTCTCTCTCTGCCCCTCCCCCACTTGTGGGGGCATGTGTGCACTCTCTCTCTCAAAATAAATAAACATAAAAAAAAAAAAAAAGAAATGGTTCACAAGCCTTCGTTGGGCTTGAGGACCAGGGAGGAGGGCCTGCCACAGGCTCGGGGCATTTAATTGGGTCCTGTCCTACTTCATTCACTCCCACAGAGCATTACACGATGCTCTAGTGAACCTACCAAGTCGAAGGCTTGCTCGGCAAATGGCTTGCAGGGGATTGGAGCAGGGCCGAATGTTCTGGGAGACGTGCTCTGTGTCTTTCGGCGACTCAGGCTTGCTTCCCCCTGACACTGAGTTCACCCTCGTGTGACCTGCATGACGTCAGGAAGGAACAAAGATCAGGCAGCCACAATCAAGGCCATCCAGAGTGCACTCTGTTATTACCGGTCTCCTTCATACCTGGTCGTCACCTGCTCTTTCACTGCAGGAGCCCCCCACAGGTGCTGACCCCTCGCCCATGCCTTTCCTCTCCTGCTTTCCAGATAGACCCCAGGGCCACGAGCCTCTGACCGCCAGTGGTACCCTGTGTCTTCAGTCGGGCAGAAAGGAACAACCCACACGCGGCCCCTTAGCTACAGACTTAGGCCTGTCTCCTCTGCTAGAAAATTCCTGCAAAGCCTTTCCCCCTCTTTAGACTAGAAATGCTGACAATGGATTTGACTCTATCCGGGACTTTCCTACTCCACTGGGCCCAGTGTCTGCCTAAAATGGTGGGCTGGGAAATGTGAGGGTCCCCGGCCTCAGAGATCAGGGACGATGGTGTCTCCGGCTCTTTCTCCACCTCTGTATGGTGAACCTGGGCCTGCTTCCTCATTGTCCGCTCTGGGTCCCTACCCCTCTGACCGCCCTACTGGCTCGTCCCAGACAATTCTCTCCACCCCAACATGGCCTCCTGCCTTAGGCACAGCGGCGGCTCCACCCACAGGGCCCGGCTGGCTTGGCAGCCATCTTTGCCCTTGAAGTCAGCACGCCTTCGTACCCGAGAGGCCTCAGTAGCCCGCGGGGAATCCCCGAGTCCTGACACTAAACACCACCAGCTATCCTCATTTCCCCACCGCCCACTGGGCACCCTAATTAGCCAATGAGACATCTTGGGTAACTTTGAACCAGAATTGCCTCAGGGTTCCCTCTCTTTCAAGCTCTGGATCCATACAACTTGCAAACCCCGTAATCAGACGCGCGCGCGCGCGCGCGCACACACACACACACCAGCTAGTGATCTTCAGCTAAGAATTCAATGCTATCTCGATTTTCTTTAAAAGAATGCCAAATCAAGGAAACGTTCTCCCTCACAAAGCAGGATGAGATGGCAGGTGTGGACAAATGAGGGTCCCAGAACTACTCCTTGTCAGGCACGACCATCTGGAAATGAACCGAAAAGGATTCTCCGGTGTTCCGCAGGCTCCAAGCGTTCTTTTAAGAACACCGAGCGTTCAAGTCACAAAACCCTGAAGGAGTTCTTGTACGCTCTCAGACGGGGCGGTTTGCCCCTTTTCCCAGCTGGGGTGTTTGTGAGATGTCTCTCAAAAAGAAACAACTCAGTACGCAAATCTCTGGGCCTCGGTGAAGCGAGGAAGTCTATTTGAGGCGCCTCTGGGCTGAGGAAGCCCCAAGACATTTTTCACATGGGTTTTGTTAACTAACCAGAGCATTGAGGGCCAATATGGACACTTCAATTTTTTTTTTTCCCCACTAGAGGTTATCTGCGAAGACCACAGGAAATGTTTAAGCAAATTCAAAGGCTATTTCTCAAGAGTTATTAGGATAAGTATAGTAATTTAGAGGCTCGGTTTCTAACAACTGGAGGCCTGACTCCTCCCACCCCCAACCCGCGCTCCACTCAGTTATGTGACCTGACTAACAAATAATCAAAATGCTTGTCAACAGATGTCGGACTGATTTTTTTTTTTTAACGTCTTTTATTTT
Organism: Neofelis nebulosa; assembly: GCF_028018385.1. Taxonomy (NCBI): domain Eukaryota; kingdom Metazoa; phylum Chordata; class Mammalia; order Carnivora; family Felidae; genus Neofelis; species Neofelis nebulosa. The sequence continues at coordinate 9,881,718 of NC_080800.1, forward strand.
ATTTTTTGAAAGACAGAGAGCACGAGCAGGGGAGGGGCAGAGAGAGAGAAAAAGAGAGGGGGAGACAGAATCCGAAGCAGGCTCCAATCTGTCAGCACAGAGCCCGATGAAGGGCCCGAACCCACACCCGTGAGATCTCCACCTGAGCCCAAGTCGGACGCTTAAGCTGAGCCACCCCTATATTTGCCCCTATATTTGCAATTTTTCATAAAATGTCAGAAAAACAAACCTAGCACTCAGTGTGAAAGCGTCCAGAAGTCTAAGATGTGGCTTTTGGTCCAAAGACTTGGGAGCATCCCTACCCTGTAGCCTGAAGGAGCCATTTTGGCTCTGCCGGCCCAGCGGACGTTGCTGACTGAGCTGACCGGGCTGGTGGCGCAGGGATGGGGGTTTCCGCCACCCAATATCCTCTAGCTCTTTCACTGTTTTGTGTTCCCTTACGTGTCAGCCTTTTCTCCAATTTTTAGACGCTTGGCCACCCTTTTTGCCCGAACTCGGGCTCTGGCATCATCAGGCTCCACGCAAGCGTTTATCTGCTTCGAAAGTGTCCCCCCTTCCTCTCCTCTGTGCAAAGTCGAGGAGGGCTCTTCTCAGTGGCCTGTCCTGGAGTCTTTCCAACTAGATCGGAAGTCCCTGGAGGGCAAGAACAGGATCTTGGCGGGTCTCCCCCCCCACCCCCCCCCACCCCCCAGCACGGACCACCATAGCCGGCCTTCGGTGGCCGTGTGCAAATGCTGCCTTTGTCCGCACGTGAGTCAACGCCACATCTGCTCAGAGCGGAGTTCCCCACGCTGCTGTGGCCCAGAACCCCTCGGGAGGCCCCACAGCACACGGCTGCCTGCGTCCTTACCCACCGGGTTCCTGGGGGGGGCCGCAGCGGGAGGCGGCCTGGGCCTCAGGATGTGGGCCTCTCCCCAGGGATGGGCCCGTGCAGGCGGCACCCGGAGCCCCTGGGGCTGCAGGCTCTACCGGGTGGTTTCACTTTCCCGTACTCTCTTTCATTTGGTTCTCAGGACGATCTGGCAGGTCTCGGGGGCAGACGGCGATCATCTAAGTCACCGGTTCTCGACTGGGGCCCGTCTCGGCCTCCAGGGGACATCCGGCAGGGTCTGGAGGCTGCTTCAGTTGTCACACTTGGGGGCGGGGGCCTCCAGTGGGTAGCGGTCAGGGAGACCGCTAAACACGCCACAGTGCACAGGTCAACCCCCCCCACCCCCCCACCCCACACACGGAATTATCTGTCCCTAAATGTCAACAGGGCTGAGACTGAGGCCCCCTCCCCCTCCCCACCATCTGTGGCAACGTCTGCTTAGCTCGGGCTTCTTAGTCAAAGTAATTTCTTTGTAGCCACCTCCCACCCCCCACCCCTCTCCCCCCACCCCCCCCACCCCCACCACAGGCTGTGCCCCCGCCCCCCGGTGAATCAGACACCTGCATGGCAGTTGATTCCAAAGTGCATCAGAGACAACTGTTGATGATGCGGGTGGGGTTGTCTGCAATGAGTGAGGAGGCGGGCGTCTGATGAGTGTCCCCTCTGGCCCGGGGCCCTTGACACGCGGGCCGTCTGCTTCCGGCGACAATCCTGAGAGAGATTCTAAATCAGAAACTAAGCTCCTCACAGAAGGTCGCGCATCCAATAAAGGGCTCGAGCTCCTAGTCTCATGTTAAAGACAGCAGGCTGCCTCAGATCCTGAATGGATCCGTGTTGTTTTTATGTAAACTGAATAGTATCCCGTGTTTCACAAAACCCCTTGGAGACACTTGGGCCTAAAACATGTGCTACCTTCGTCACTCTTGAGAGAAGCTGAGGTGTCATCCACACGTAATCATTACTTAGCAAGGCACACGGATGAACTTTCCTCGAAATCCCACCCTCCTCCACCCCACCAGGAAGCGGAAAATGCCTTGTATGGCAAAGTAGCAATCACTTCTGCCTTGTCAGAGCCACGGTTTAACCGTGTTGTCCCGCATAATTGCAGTGACTGCGCGGACAGCAGCTCCTGAATAATCTGTGATAGGTCAATTTCCACAGTGTCGAATGTCACCGTTAAAACAGAAGCCACGTACTTACCGTGGTACAGCCAGACCTGGCACAGTTCCTGGCCTAAGGTTTATGCCCACACATGCCGGCTGAGCGAACCACAAGGCTCGTCCGAATAAATCAGGATACGAAGCAACACGTTCAATTGATTTGCAGAACGGAAACTCTAGAGAGTTTTTGCTTGAGATTGATGCCTTCTCTAGTAGTAGCCAAAGAGGCGATAGCTGGCTTTCGTTTCATTGTCAGGGCACAAATAGACATTTCACTATTTCTTTTCTTTTCCTTTTTATTTTTTATTTTTTATTTTTTTTTTAGTGTTATTTTTGAGAGAGAGAGAGAGAGAGCAAGCGCGTGAGAGCATGAGCAGGAGAGGGGCAGAGAGAGAAGGAGACACAGAATCCGAAGCAGGCTCCAGGCTCCGAGCTGTCAGCACAGAGCCGGATGCTGGGCTCCAACTCAGGAACCGTTGAGATCACGACCTGAGCCTAAGTCGGATGTTTAACTGACTGAGCCACCCAGGCGCCCTCCCCCCCCCCCCCCCCCGTTTATTTTCTCAGGGACCCTTGTGCACTTTTGGTGGGAGTGTAGATTGGTACAGCCATCATGGATGACACTCTGGGGATTGCTCAAAAAATTAAAAAATAGAGCTACCGTATGATCCAGCGATCCCACTTGGGGGGATCTGTGTCCAAAGGAAATGAAATCAGGATCTCAAAGACTTACGTGTACCCCCACATTCGTTGTACCACTAACACACACACACACACACACACACACACACACAGGAATATGATTCAGTCTTAAAAAAAAAAAAAAAAGGAGCAAACCCTGCTCCATTTGAGACAACATGGATGAACCTGGAAGACATTACGCTACGTGAGATAAACCAGACACAGACAAATGCTACATGAAATCACTTCTGTGCGGAATCTGCAGGAGTGGCACTCACTGAAGCAGAAAACAGAGTGGCTGCCTGGGGCTGTGGGGGGAAATGGGGAGATGTTGAACAACACGTACAAGGTTTCAGGTCTGTGGGATGAGTACGTTCTGGGGATGTAATGTATGGCACGGTGACTGGAGTCAGTAATACTGTATTGTATACTTATAATTTGCCGTGTGGATCCTAAGTGTCCTCAGTAGGAAACAGAACAAGAACAATGGTCATTAGGTGAGGTGATGGACGTGTTAATTAGCTTGACTGTAGCAATCATTTACCAATGTGAATAGACACCAAAAACAAGATGTGGCGTACCTTAAATATACATAATTTTTGTCAATTATAAAGCTAGAAAAACAAAAAGAACAGCCAAATCAGAAGGCTGATTTCCCCCTAAGATTAATCACGCATCTTGAAATATTACAAGGTTATTTTTCATCCTTATATCGGAATCTAGGAACGCCACCAAATATTATATTTTATGGATGAATATAATTCCAATACATCCGCATTTCTTGTTGGCAGACATTAGTTACATCTTTCTTTAAAAAGAGGGATACACAGTTTAAGACAGGAAATGTTTTCCACGATGAGGTTTTTTTTTAAAAGAACTTCTTGTGGTTTTAGTAACATCTGATGACAAATATGCCCAGCAGTGACTTCTCCATTAGGTACAGAACTAAGGACCCATGAAATGATTTCGATTTCTTCGAAAAATCGGAAGGGAAAAAACTAATATGATCCAGCCCAGACTGTACTCCCCATCAAAGCAACATAGTCCTAAAATCTAACTTTGAACATATACATACATATTTTGGTAGAGGAAGGGCTCTTTGAAGGGAGAAGCACCTACAGCCCATGAAAGTTCTGTCTGGTGGTCCTGTCACCTCTCTCCATTCCACTACTCGACTCTTCTCAAAGAAGTGGTTTTTCTCCTTAGCTTCTGATTTCCATTTTTCAGAGAGCTTCATTCAGTCATCCAAATGCCTTTCTGGGTCCTTCAACGGAAAGACACTTTTTACATCCAGGGGATGACAAGGGACCGATTCAGGGAGCCGGGGAAGGGGCAGGCCCTGTGTGAAGCGACCGGCTTGCAGGTCAAAGGTGAGGGGTCATAGATGACTCCAAGATTGTCAGCTTTGGGATTGGGGCAGATGAAGGTACAGTCATCCAAGTTATCTCAGGGAAATAATCAGGAGAGAGGGGATGCCTGACAGGTCTCGTGGAGAACGACACTGGCGGGGGCTCGGGCTGACCTTGGCAGTGGTACAGATCTTGATGCGGCAGGCAGAGGCAGGAGGATAGGCTGGAGGACTGGGTCCAGGATTTTAAGAGTTATGGAGAGGTCAGTAAATTCAAAGACCTCATGGGAGTCCAGAATGTTGAGGCTTGGATGGCCACCCCCAGCCTTGACCACGAGAAGGGCACCTTGGTAGTTTGTGAAGCCCCGTGTGGGGAAGTCAGAATGCAGTGGATAAAGATCGAGAGGCAGAGAGGGAAAGAGAGAGCTCCTCCCTCGAGGGTCGCCACGTTTTAGAATGCGAGTTGACGTGAAGAAGTCAGTGCGAGGGAGAAAGAGCATGCTGGTATTTTCGCTGCTCTTGTGTCGCTCAGAAAGATGCCTCACTGGTCAGAGAGAATGAAGGATAATCATCTAGATCGGGGTCACCAAACTGTGGCTCACAGGCTAAATGCAGCCCGCTGCCACCTGTTTGTAAATAAAGTTTTATTGGCACCCAGCTATGCTCGTTCATTTTCGTATTGTCTAGACTGGAGTCGTTGCGACAGAGACTGGCCAGAAAAAAGGACCCTTTTATTTACTATCAGGCCCTTTACAGAAAGTTTTTCGGCCCCTGTTCTAGGTCAACTTCCTCAACGTAAAGATGAAAAAACAGATACTCTGTTATATTTCTATAAGCATTTGCTGTCGTGTTCTGACAAATCAGTCATCGCCTCCTGGGATGGCTAATTATCTAGTACATCCCTGCTCACGGACCGAATTTCTCCTCTCATCAAGGCGGATTCTCCTCCCCGTTCTAGCTACAAACCCAAACGAAAGCTAGACGCACCTCCATCTCGTTTCAGGAATGTCTGTTGGGTACCTGATGGCTTAGCCTCATCGCTGCTTCTGAAAACATGGACATTTAGGTGAAAAGGAAATACTTTTGTTTCTACCTCCAGCCTTTACTGTGAATCAAAGCTCATGGTCCGGTTCGCAGTTCACAAGAAAGGGCGAGGTCGCCAGAAAATCAAAAATCACATAGCTTCCTGTTTTTGAAGATGTATTTCAACAATGTCACTGAGGGCTTCAAAGACAAAAAGGGCTGTTTGCCAGAGCCGGACGAGCTCCAAGTGTCTTCGTGTGCCTTATTGTTTATGCTCAGGGGTCAGAGCACCGCCCCCATTGTGGTCTGTCTGCTTCCCACCCCTGCGAGTGTTTTGTTATGCCATTAAGGTTCTTGCTGAAACTTAAATGAAACTTCCCTGATTCCTCTTTGTTGATCCAAGCAACTCATGACAGATAAATGCGAAATGACGTGCAACACTAGGGTAGGTTTTGAGGTTGCAATTGGACAAAGATGGTGGAACGATAGTTTAGAAAACGAAAAGAGTACTGATTTTTGCCATTAATATTTATATATCTTGGCATCAAAATCCCTCGCATTCCCTCCATTTGAATCTGGAAAGGTGCCTCTTAGCAGCGCGATAATCGGCTCCCTGCACCCTCTTCCTCCCTGCTCATTCTCACATGTCCCCCACACCAATTTTCTTTTTAAGTTTATTTATTCGTTTTTGAGAGAGAAAGAGGAGAAGTAGAGGGAGAGGGAGAGGGAGAGGGAGAGGGAGAGGGAGAGAGAGAGAGAGAGAGAGAGAGAGAGAGAATCCCAAGCAGGCTCTGCACCGTCAGTGTGGAGCCGGATGCGGGACCGGAACTCACGAACCGTGAGATCATGACCTGAACTGAAATCAAGAGTTGGAGGCTTAATCGACTGAGCCACCTAGGCGCCCCTCCCCCACACCTGTTTTAAATGATGGCCCTGGGCCTGCATAGCCTCTGTCATCCAGCTCCAAGGCCAAAGCTACACTCCCAGACTACCTAGCATGTTGTTGTCATACAGCTTCAGCTCTGGACTGGTTGAAAAGTCTTCCGAGGAAAGTTGATTTTGTTTATATCTTCTAGTATAGAATTATATACAGGGCAGCCGTGGAAGAATCAGAAGATCTGCTGCCTCAAGGGCTCCAGAGAGTCCTGTCCTTTATGTGAATTCAAACTGCTAAAGCAACTACTACACTGACTGACTGTCCTGAGCTTTGGGTCCAGATTCACGTGGCTATCATAGACTCGAATGGTTCGACCTCTGGCCACCACAGTTCAAGAATAGACTCCGGGAGAAATTAAGAGTTTCTGGGGTCTTCTCAGGATGTGGGGACAGTAGGCCTGGAGTGCCTTAAAAGTTTCCCATAGGAGCCATTTTGGATATGACAACCATGTTGTCTGAATTTAAATTTGAAAGGCACGAACACGTATCCATAGACGTGGACGAACATCCGTAAAGTGCTACTGTCTCTGAGCCTAGTTGGCTTTTTAGGCTACGTGGCATTTCTGTAATTTGTCACTGTCAAGTCTCCTACGCGAGAAGCGTTTTCTCGGGCCTGGTCATCCCTGTCTAAGCTGACTATCAAGGTCTGTCCACCTCAGAAATGAGACGCTGGGGCCTAACTTACTCTGCAGCCTGGTGACATATCTGAAAGTCCTTGAATCGAAATGGCCCAGCTGCCATAGTTCTGGCGATCACGCCCCTCGTACCTTGCTAAATGTCCACCAGCCAGAATATGGATAATCAGATATGGGCCCCTGATGACATTTTGGCTAAGAAGACTTTTCTGCATTTACCTACGGCTGTCCCCAAGATGGTTTTTCAAAAGGTACCTTATTTGGAGAGCTTTGCCGTCTTCTCTTTGATGTAAAATAATTGAGGACTAGTCATTCAGACATCATCAGTGTTTAGTATCGAGCCACCTCTGAATCACCAGTTTATTCTGTTCAGATTTCAGGTGAGTCAGGATTCACGAACCCGGACGAGTTAATCAACACAGAAGGAACAGAGACACAGAGGTCATCTTTGGCCGTTAGTGTTTACCATGTCAATGACTGAGATGATCTTAAAACACCATAAAAACCCAGAGGTGATAGCTTAGTCCCATAACATCAGAATTACGAAGCACTTCAAATCAGTATTGCTCTAAATCAGCGCAGTCCGTTCACCACGCTAATTACAAGTAACGCTAATTTGGATGAGTTTCCTGAATAGTCCACAGATTTAAATCAGTGTTTTCTTTCTAGTACAATCCGAGCATTTTTGACCTTTAGAAAAACAATTCTAAAAATAACATGGACTCGGGATGGGTAAGCCAGCCACAGTTTACCTTTTCTCGGTCGCTATTCCTCGCAGGGATAACGCTACCTTATATGAGCTTCCAGGAGAGTTTTTACGCCACTTATAAATAGGCCCATTAACTCCTCAGCAACCTTGTGAGCGGAAACATACCAACTGATAAAATAGGCTGGCGCTGCACATCTGCCCCGGACAACCCCGGATACCTCGGGCATCCTTGTGTATTATTACGTGTACATTTGCCTTATTCCATGGTTGCGCGGTAGCCCATCGTATGGCGATAGCCTATTTTAACCAGTTCCCTTCTGGTGGCTGTTTATGTTGATTCTGGCTTTTTTTCCTTGGCTGGTATAAACGTGGGATTTTTACATCATCGTTCGGCTGTGCAAATTCGTAGCCAACGATAAACGCCTGGATCAACTAGAGTGTACCTTAAAACCTTGTGGTCTGTTTGCACGTTTCGTCGCTGGCATAAAAGCCCGTGCTGGTGTTTAGGAAGGTAAGGCACGTGTGTTAGCAGAGGCATCATGGGGATGGTTTAGAACAGAGCCTTTGCTCACTCTCTCTGCGACAGGCCGTGAGCTGACTAGTAGACATTTTGTATTTCTAGCCCTCCGTGCAAACTGCATGCTGGTTTCACCGCGTGTTATGCCCGGCCTTGATCATGGGGGGGCTCTTCACATACACACTGAACTTTGAGGGTGAGGATGGAACACGGAGAAGACAAGATAAATGCTTAAGATTGCGATTTAGAAAACTGAATTTGCCTGGGGACTAATAAGCCTTTTACTAGTACTACAAATACTCATGTAAGTCTTTGCCCTAAATTATTTATTATTCCTTAGAACTCAGGCTATTTTGAGTATCCCTCGGATGGTCGCTCTACAATGACACAGGCCATCAAGATTGTTTATAAAATATAGAATCCAGGGGCACCCAGGTGGCTCAGTCGGTTGAGTGTCCGACTTCGGCTCAGGTCCTGATCTCGCGGTTCATGGGTTCAAGCCCTGCGTCGGGCTCTGTGCTGACAGCTCAGAGCCTGGAGCCTGCTTCGGATTCTGTCTCTCTCTCTCTCTCTCTCTCTGCCCCTCCTCCACTCACGCTCCATCTCTCTCTCCTTTGGAAAGAAACATTTAAAAAAATAAAATAAAAATAAAATAAAATATGGAATCCAGCTCTGCATAACGCAAGCCAAAAGGAATTGAGGAGGACCTGGCTGCTTCATATCATCACCAGAAAAAGGAGAGATCGGACTCAGAGAAAAAGGAAGAACTGACAGTGGGCCTCATGACCAAGCACAAGGCCAAAATCACACTCTGCTTTGGTCAGGGCCTCACCTCCAGCACCGCTACTCCTGGCCTCCCCCCTCCCTCCAACCTTTAAGGGCCCAACTCCACCACCGAGAATAATCTCGTGCCAGCCTCCGTCATGATGCCCAGTCATTACTGGGGCTTTCTGATTGGCTGAGTGTAGGTCATGCGTTCAAGTCCCGGTCTCGGTGTGACAGCCTTAGGCTTTCCCCTTGGGAGATCTCCCACCGAGAGCCACACACTGGGCAACTGGTCCTAACTAAGAAGCCCAATGCTCCATAGCCCAAAAAATGAGAAATGAGAACTGATCGCCGCCGTGAGGTCTTGACTTGAGGAATGACAGAATTTGTTCATGATTCTCTATCGGCCCCTCGGCACCTCATCTCACCTCCATCCCTTGGTATGTGTTGTAATTGGTTTTGAATGATTCTCAGCAGTAACAACAATAATAACCCTTCACAGTCAACCTAGCGCTTGTGGTTTTCTGAATGCTTTTCCGTGTAGGATGGCATTTAATTAATTACCTTCATGTGGTAGGGATAACTCCCCCCACCCCCCAGCCCCGTCATGTTTACTTCTTTTGACATACCTTGTTTTTCAAACCTTCTCCCTACCCAAACACCGAGCGCGCCGTTCCTGCTTGCTTTCTCGGCAACGTTCAAAGCTCCACATCAGTCACTGGACTGAAGACTTTGCTTTTGTCCCCTGCCCGTCCCTTTGCTGCTTGCCACCACACATCACCCAGCCAGCCGGAGGCAACCCCCCCCACCCCCGCTCAATCCCAAGTGTTTATGCATACATTACCCATTGCCCTCAGTGGAAATGAGGTCCCAGGCTTTGAGTGAGACGGCAACGGCCACGCCCCGCCCATATTGGCATGATTTGTATTACTCAGTATTCCAGAAATGTGCAAATAGCACATTACTTTCTGGTGTTTGCTATTTTGCACATCTCTTCTGTGGATTTGTTCCTTTGTGACCAAATGCCGAAGTGGGATTAAAACTACTTCAGGGAGTTCTATGAAAACTTGCACTAATTCAGCTGTGTGTTTTATTGGAAAAACAGAGGAGCTCTCTGGGCCTCGTCTGACATGCTAAATGTTGGGCCGGATGATTTCTGATCTCTTCTTCAACTGTAATCGTCTATTCCGTGGCCGAAAGTAGGGGCTGACAGAGAAGGGGGCTTAAGGCAACATTTTATTTATATATATAAATATGCATATATTTATATATATGCATATTTATATATTATAACATATATAATATATAAATATATATATTTATATTTAATTATAACATATAACATATATAATATATTATAATACATATTTTATATAATCATATATATTATATATTTTTTATATAATTATATATTATACAATATATATTATACAATATATTTTATATAATTATATATTATACAATATATATTATACAATATATATTTTATATACTTATATTTTTATATAATTATATATATATTATATATTTATATATATATTTATATATTATATATAAAATATATATTATTTTATAAATTTTTATATAAACTATTTTATAAATTATTATATAAATTATATATTTTATAAAATATATTATATATTTATACATTTATTTATTTATATATTTTATATATTTATATATATTATAGTATATATTATATAATATATTTTATATAATTATATATGTTATAAATATATATTTATATATTTATAAAATTTATATATTTATATATAAATAAATATATATATATATATATATATATATATATATATATATATATATCACTGGCTTTATCCGAAAGTGAGAATCCTAATTGAGCATCTTGGAGTAGCTTGAAGATAGAAAAGTTCACTGATGCGCATTAAGTTCAATACTGTCCGCTACTTTAAGACCTTAATACACCATTCTTGTTTTGGGGAGCTCCTGCCTTATTAAAATATAATAGTAATTAGGATCTTCAGGTGTGATAACAGTGTCGTTGGTTATGTTTTTATAAAGTCTTTATCTTTTAGAGCAGGTTTCTCCCATCAACCCTATTGACATTTGGGGGTCATTCTTTGTTAGGGTGGGGGATGCTATCCTGTCCATCATAGGATGTTTATTCCTGAGCTAAGAACCTCCTGACTTAAAGCACGGTGTTCAATTGACCGTACTCTATCAAAGGGATCGAATCATCCCTTCAGGTTCATCTTTTGTGCTATTAATGTGTGAAAGACTAACAAAAACTCTGTCCCTTTAGAGATACTTGTTATTTGTGTTTTTAACCCCGTCTCCCAGATGGCCCGCAGATCTTTTCTGGTGTCATTTCAAATCGGGAAGTGAATCTGGTTAACTATCTTTGCTGCCAGGGTTTTCTTGTCAGATGATGTTATAAGAAATTCAAATACTCCATGTTTTTTTTTTATATTTATTTATTTATTGAAAGAAAGAGAGAGCAGGGGAGGGTCAGAGGGAGAAGGAGAGAGAATCCCATGCAGGCTCCACGCTGTCAGCACAGAGCCCAATGTGGGACTTGAACTCACGAACCACGTGAGATCATGATCTGAGCCGAAATCAAGAGATGGTCGCTTAACCGACTAAGCTACCCAGGTGCCCCTCAAATATGTCACATTTCTGTGTTCTTTATTCCTTGATGTTTTTCTTTTCAGCAACCAAATTATTCTGCCTTTTGTACAAACACTGCTCCCAATCCAGACAAAGGCTTCTCACTCTCTTCCAAGGGTGGCCCAACCAGCATATGCTTTGGTTTGCCCACGCTGTGCCCTCTGTAAATGGTATTATGTCTCGGATCATAGTCCCCAACCGTACGAATTAAAACTGTAGTTTCTTGGGCGCTGGGTGGCTCAGTCGGTTAAGCATCTGACTTCGGCTCAGGTCATGATCTCCCGGTTCGTGACTTTGAGCCCCGCGTCGGGCTCTGTGCTGACAGCTCGGAGCCCGGAGCCTGCTTCGGATTCTGTGTCGCCCTCTCTGCCCCTCCCCAACTCGTGCTCTGTCTCTCTGTCTCTGTCTGTCTCTCTCTCTCTCAAAAATAAACATGAAAAACATTTTTTAAAAAACCAAACTGCAGTTTCCTGGCTGAACCCCAGATCTTCTGAATCTGAATTTCTGACAGTGGGGCCCAGGAAAGTGGATTCTTACCAAGCATCCCAAGGGGTTCTGGTGCTCCTGAAGTTGGGGACCTGTGGCCCTGCTACCTTAAACCCAGGGCCTGCCCGCCACCCCCAGAGCGAGTTTGTCAGCACCCTCACTTTCTGTCTTAGCTACCCAGGAGGCTCCCTTCCCAGATATGCATCCTGCATGGTGTCAGCAAGTTGTTTTCCAAGGAAGATAAACTCTTGATGTGAGCTTCGTGGTGAGGGGAGGATAAAGCTGTTTTTATCTGAAGTTGAGAGGTTGTATCTTGAGCCTTAGACAGAAAACAGACAGGATGAGTCAGCCAAGGAAAAGATGAAAAGGTCCAGCCTGAGCAGATAGAGACAACCTTGAGTCTGACAACGTGAAACCATGCTCTTGGCTCAATAAATAGTTCCAGCACGAAAGCATTGATTTACTGATATGGACCCGGAGAGACTGGCCACTTGGATTATCTCTCTGTGCACAGTGTCTAACTCCGGAGTCCGCCCATTAGAGCAAAGTAGCTTGTGTCTCCTCCAGGGTGACTGGGCTGCAGCCCTTACTCAGATCTGATTGTGCTTGCTTTATCCATGATTCCAAGAAGGTTGGTCATTGGATTGCTCACTCCGCTGAAAATGGGAAGGAGCTGATTAGAAGCAATTTGCAGGAACAAAGGGAACGTGTGGACACGGGCTCCGTGACAGCCGCCAAAACGGACAGAACTTAGAATACTGGAAAATTTGGCCAGATGGAACTCATCATTCCATGATTATGACATACAGGTTAGGTGGGAATGGAATGATATCTTTAAAAGTTGAGTATTCCCCGGGGTGTCTGGGTCGCTCAGTGGTTAGGCATCTGACTTCGGCTCAGGTCATGATCTCGTGGTTCGTGAGTTCGAGCCCCACGTCGGGCTCTGTGCTGACAGCTGGGAGCCTGGCGCCTGCTTCGGATTCTGTGTCTCCCTCTCTCCTTGCCCCTCCCTTGCCCGCACTCTGTCTGTCTGTCTCTCTCTCTCTCAAAAATAAATAAACATTAAAAAAAATTTTTTTTAAGTTGAGTACTCCCAACTTAAAGACTACCGTAAAAACCTAATCCTTAAAAAAAAAAAAAAAAATAGGCCATTGCTGATGAAGTATAATGTTAACTACTTAGGGGTGGGGTAGGGATAATGAAAGGTAGAAAGGCCGTACACAGGTCAAGGAGCGATCCAGGGTCTGGGACTAGATCTTAAACAGGTCTCCTTGAATTCATAGATTGTGTTTTATAAAAGGAAAAGGACAGTTGAAAAACCTACACTGAGCTTCTCTCTTCCATTTGATTGACCTACATTTCTTTGAGCTTCGGCTGATTACCAAAGCATCACGTTAGCAAAATGCTTCCCGCTAGCGTATGGACGTTGACGCTAGAAATGCAATACTCAAGTAATTAGAATCAATGTTCCCTACGCAAATATAAGTGATAGCTCAGAAAGTTCTCTGCATACAGGGAAGAAATAAATCAAGTTCTGGCATAGCTCTGTAAATATTCGCTGATGTCACACAATTCCAGCAATGCCGTCACAAGATCCACGATGTAAATGTGCAAGTTCTAAACTACAATGGAATACTCTTATGTCTACTTGGGTAACCCTTGTATTTGAGGTTATGTTAAGAGAATAAACTTAGTGTTTGTAGTTAGCCACGGAAATCAGCTAAATAGTTCAGGCGATGCTGTTGTGTTAGATGGTGTCAGGCATCTATGTGACTGTCATCTCGAGGGGGGAGATATGCAAAGAAGAACACATGGTGATGAGGGTCGGGAAGATTGTTAGCCAGCACCAGCCAGCTGGGCTTCTATTTTAAATCTCAAATAGGAATTGGAAAAATTGATCTCGTGTTGAGAAACATCTTTTGCCCGAACTCTGAAGAGGCGTGGAAACGTCTCTGCTTTTGGGTTCCTCTGTGCCCTGAGGCATCTTGTCCTCTCACCATGGGCAAGATTCGAAGCTGCCTTGGGTCCCAGTCTCTCTCCATTGATACAGTGTGACTATACTGTTCACCACAGCACAGCACCCCCCCCCCCCCCCGCTCGCCCTGCCAAGGTTCATGACACTGACAAATGACCCTCAAACTCCAAACGTGGTTTCTGGGAGGACCGAACACATTCGAATGGAGGACCGGGGTCTTGGGTCAGGAAGAAATGTTGATTAGGCAGGGCTGTGCTCATTTGATAGCTAGAGAAACTGGTCAGAGCGGCTAGGTGGCTTCCCCACCTCTTGTCGTGTATTGTCTCTGGTGCGTAATGACAGTCGGGCCATGTTCCTCTCGGTTCTGGGAGTTCCTTCAAGGCAGGAGGTGTATCTTAATCATCTTGATGTCCCTCTACCCTAGCAGAATGCCAGGAGCACAGCAGATGTTTGCTGTTTGTTAAATAAGTTGCCAAAGCAAGTCAGAAAAGGAGTGTCCCTGGTAATGGGACTCCCAGCCAGCCCTCCTTTCATTAAGCCTCAGCTCTGTAAACGTTCTTGACAAATATGTCAGTTCAGAACATTCTGGACTCACTGAGGGATTTGTCCCAGCAGCATCTCCCTGGAGCGAGATGTTTAAATTCCTTCGCTGAAGGTCCTGCCTGCATCGTCCCATATGCCTTGGCCAACTCCATGCACACATGATCCGTTTCCTTGGGGCTCCTTCCCCCAGCCGTGGGTCCCCTGAGGACTGCACCTGTGTCACTTGAAGCCAGCACAATGCCCGGTGCCTACTAGCGCTGGGGCGAGCGTATGTTAACGTTGTTTAACACGTGTCAACCACGAACCATGCACTAGGCACCTTCCCAAAGGGCTACGACTGATGACCTCCTTCAGTCTGCACGGTGGCACTCTTACTGTGTTTCCAGTTTTACCAATGCAGAAACAGGACAGAGAAATGTGCAACCTCATCCAACCGAGGTCACACGGGTAGTAATGATGAGAATTAAGAGAAGCCGAGATCGGAACCCAGGGAACCTGGCTCCAGGGCTGACCATACCAGCAATTTCCAAAGCTCCGGTCTCAGGACCCGCCTGCGTCTCCTAATTTATCGAGGACCTCAAAGAGCCTTCCTTTGTGGGGGCCAAATCTCTCAAAGTTTACTCTTGTAGCAATTCAACTGGAGAAACTTAAAAATACTTAATCATGACTCTAAGTGTAGCCATCATGTGTTGAACACGATATATTTTTTATTAAAAAAAAAAAAAAACCCTATACTTTCCTAAACACATCCACAAGAGAATGAGCAAGAACAAGTATGGGTTGGGGGGGGCGGGTCACAGAGATGAAGGTTCTGGGGTCTCATAAAGCCCCTTCACTCCCCCTGTGCCTTCCTGCCTTTGTCCCCTGTGCTCCTGCTGTGCCCGCTCCCTGGCCCGTCGTCCACCTGCGGGAGGCTTCCGGCCGGTCGGACTGGACGGCGCGGCCACCTTATCTGGACCCTCGGAGTCCCCCCGGGAGGGCCCCGCTGCGGCCCTCGCCACCCTCCTCGCTCCTCTCTACCCCCGTGGGCCTCGCCGGGGCAGGGATTTGAAGTGTTGCCCCCTTCCCACCTGCAGCGTTGAGGGCAGAACCGTGGCAACGTTCCGGGGACCCCGGGGGGGCGCGGAGCAGGAAAAACTGGGCCTGAGGATGCAGGGAGGCCCCCTGGAGGAGAGGGGTTGGACCTGATCTGAAGGCCGAGGAGAACAGTTGGAACCCGGGCAGGGACATGGCCTGGAGGAAGGAGGAAGAGGGTGGGAGGGTCGTTGGCAGAGGCTGCTGGGAGTGGAGAAGACTAGAGAGGCCCGATGTCCGCTGCATACAGCAGGCGCTTGGATGGGGGGAGCCCATCGGGTCTCACCCGGTGCGAGTTGCGGAACCACTGGGAACACTGATTCCAGGCTTGGCACAAGCTGTCACTCAGGCCTTTCGGGCGAGACCAAAATGCTTCTCTTGAGCAGCGGCCAACAGAGGTCACATTCAGGAGCCTCCTGATCCCCCAGGAGCCAGGAGACTGGTCCTGGAGGAGCAAGGTCTCCTGCAGAAGAAAGCTCACGGCCACCGGCAGGGTCAGTGAATCTGTTGATGAGGATGCAGGCCATAGCCGTGATACAGATACAAGCGAGGTTGGGGCGCCTGGGGGGCTCAGCCAGTTGAGCGTCCAACTTCGGCTCAGGTCATGATCTCACAGCTCATGGGTTCAAGCCCCGCGTCGGCCTCTGTGCTGACAGCTCAGCCTGGAGCCTGCTTCCAGTTCTGTGTCTCCCCCGCTCTCTGCCCCTCCCCCACTAGTGTTTTGTCTCTCTGTCTCTCAAAACTGAATTAAAAAGTTTAAAAAAAATTAAAAAAAAAATACAAGAGGCTGCACGACTAAGGAGCGGAGTGCTTAAGGGGGCAAGGCTTTAGGTTTAGTCCACGGCAAGAAATCTCTTTTCCTTCTTGTGCCTCAGCTGACCCCGTGGCTGGTTTTTGTTGCTCTGCAGAGAGGCAAATCCGAGAGAGAACGGCTCGCGGACATTCTTTCCCAACAGGTATCACGTTTCAAAAAGCCTAGAAACATCTTCTCCTTGATCTGTTTATTCCAGGCATTCCAGTTCACGCCGCTGAATGAATTCTTTCATTCAAACTTAGCACCGTTGCAAAATCATTACTAGGATTACGGTGGTGCTCGTTGGGAGAGTTTGAAGGCATGGAGACAAAGAAAGAAGCAGGCAACATATCCCCTCTCTTATAATTCCAAACACCCAGACTCTTGTCCCCGCACGGTGGTCCCCACGAAGTCTGTTGTCAATTCCTTCTGTGCCTGTACGCACGTGCTCTCCCACCTATCAAGAGGCGGGGTCCCTCCCCTTGAATCTGGGCTGGTGTCCCGAATTCCTTTGGCCATTAGAAGTCTGTAGAAGTGATGCTGAGCCAGTTCTACGCCTGGACTTTAAGAGGCCTGGCAGCTTTCACTTTCCCTCGGGAAACCAGCACCCATGTCAAAAGTCTGACTACGTAGAGCCTCCGCGCTGTGAGGAACCCCAAGCTAATGGTGAGTAGAGGCCCACGTAGAAGAAGAACCAAGACAGCTGGCACGTGAGAAAAGCCTTCTAGGACATTCCAGCCTACCCTGGCCACCAGGGCAGTGCAGTGCAACGAGTGACCTCAGCTGACATCACATGGAACAGAAAGCCACCCAGATAAGAACAGTTACTCACCGAATCATGACCAATCATAAACAATTATTGATTTATGACACTAAATGTTTTGATTTGTTGTTGGGCAGCCAGCAGTAACAGAAACACCCCATGGTGTTTTGGAATCTTCTCAGTATCTATTTTCAAAGCATTTTCAGCAGAGTCAGACTCCTATAATAACAACAGTTGGTTTTTAGTGCTTTCATTTTACATGGTAGCACACACCTTTTCTCTCGTTACCAAAAGTGCAAGGACTATGTTTAATGAATACACACTATTCAGTTGTAGGGAGGTGTTATCATCTGGGCCAATTATTAAAAAAAAATTTTTTTTTAATGTTTGTTTATTTTTGAGAAAGAGAGTGCGAGCAAGGAAGGGGAAGAGAGAGGGGGAGACAGAATCCCAAGCAGGCTCCAGGCTTTGAGCTGTCGGCACAGAGCCCAACACGGGGCTCGAACCCACGGACTGTGAGGTCACGACCTGAGCCGAAGTTGGACGCTTAACTGACTGAGCCACCCAGGTGCCCCTCACCTAGGCCAGTTAGATCCCCGCCCCCCCCCCCCCCCCCCGCCAGCTCCCAGGAAGATAAAATTGAGACAAAGTGATTCTGGTTAATGTTTGCAAGTCGGATGGCCACATTTGGACACTGTGCAAACGGAAAGAGAAAATCAGTTACAGAGAGAAAAAAGAAAGAAGCAGACGCCAAGAGACGAGAGGAAATGGAGACGAGGCAGCCCATGGGCAGTCTCCGTGGAACATGCTGGTATTCTCATTCTGGCCTTCATATACAGCCCACCGTGTTCCGTGAAATCCTTCTGTATCTGTTTCCAGTAATTCTTCGTTTACTCTTAAACCACTTGGATGGACTTTGGTTCTCTGTAACGGAAAGACTCTTGAATAAGGCGAATGGCTTCAGGAGAAGAGCAAGAAGGAATCTCCACTTGGAGAGGCACAGAGACTTTCTGTTCTAAAGTTACATTTACAGACTTCAATTTCCGGGTGATTCATCATCTCTACAACTTGGAAGCGAGCAATTAACAGGCGACTCGTGCAAAGTCATTCCAGTGATAGATGGACAGTGTATCTCTAGATGCCCACCAGTAAGATGCACTTGGGACGCTGAATTCTGATTCAGGAAGGAAGAGAGGCTGTATTAGTCTGCCTGGGCCTGCCATAACACATCCTGCAGACTGGGGGGCTTAACACACATGGATTTCTCACAGTTTTGAAGGCTGGGAAGTCCAAGATCAAGGTGCCAGTAGATTCGGTTCTTGGTGAGAACTCTCTTCCTGCCTTGCAGAAGGCCACCTTCTTGCTGTGTGTGTGTGTGTGTGTGTGTGAGAGAGAGAGAGAGAGAGAGAGAGAGAGAGGGAAAGGGAGAGAGAGAGAAAGAGAGCACGCATGCACGCTTAAAGCTTCCATATGTGAATTTTGGAGGGATACGCTTTAATCCACAGCAGAG
This sequence comes from Neofelis nebulosa, assembly GCF_028018385.1. Classification (NCBI taxonomy): domain Eukaryota; kingdom Metazoa; phylum Chordata; class Mammalia; order Carnivora; family Felidae; genus Neofelis; species Neofelis nebulosa. Next base: position 9,900,153 of record NC_080800.1, read on the forward strand.
GCCAAAACCCATATGTGTCCCTGAGAAGACTGCCAAATTTTGCCCTTGTAAAATGGGGACGTTAATAATCGTCACCTTACCACACTGAGGCTATGACAGATTATCACCTCAGTTTCGCCAAATCACTCATGGCTTGAGAAATTAAGGACATCTGAATAGTGTGTGTGTGTACATATTTATGCATAATTAATATGGTATTTCTAGGCCAAGAGTCCAGAAACTCTTTTATATAAGCATGTACAAATGTACCTTTTATGTTTGGATGATATTTGACTTCTTCATAGGCAGTTTTCTTCCTTAATCCATTACTTATGATGGTGTTTATCCCTGAAAGATCCTGAGGAGTTTTCCAGATTTAGTCTCCAGTGTTTTAGACGTCCGGCATCCTTGCCAACATGTGGTCTTGAATGCTCTGTATCTAACCTTTTCTGTACAGTATACACATGTGGCTACTGAAATGTGTCAGATCCAAGCTCAGAAGTCCTGGAAGGGTAATGTACACACCGAACTTCGACGACTCAGTACGGATAGAAAATACACAATATCGAGTAATTTCTCTGCCCGTTAAATACTGAAATGGTAATCGTTTAGGTATATTGAGTGAAACACAATGTATTATATTGATTTCGCTTGTTTCTTTACACTCTTTGAAATGTGCCTGGAAACCTTTCAGTTACGGATGTGGTTCACTTTTGTGGCTCACGTTGTATTTCCAATGGAGAGCGCTGGTCTATAGGGTCCAACTCAGCCTTTTATGAGTTCACCCAATAAAGACTGGTAACCTTAAAGCCCCAGCGTGTTTCTTCTCAGGGGCCACAAGAACCAGTGCAAGCATGGAAGAATGGGGGTGCGTTCGCCTTCGATGCCTCCCTTCTTTGTACCCTCCTCAACTGCTGGACGTGACTTGCGACAAGAGAACCTCCCCAGCATGCCCTTCCCAAGACATCTCCCTGAACTTTGTGGTTGCTCATTATTCTTTTTCTGTTTCATCTCCACAAAGCTAACAACCCCTGAGCCTAGAGAATCCCCCACAGTTGTTACATGGGGTGTGGGCTTTAAAACCTTTCCCTCAGGGGCACCTGGGTGGCTCAGTCAGTTGAGTGTCCAGCTTTGGCTCGGGTCGTGATCACGGCTCATGAGTTCAAGCCCCGCATTGGGCTCTATGCTCACAGCTCAGAGCCTGGAGCCTGCTTCGGATTCTGGGTCTCTGTCTTTCTCTGCCCCTCCTCTCCTCATGCTCTCTCTCTCTCAAAAATAAAATAAGCATAGTTTTTTTTTTTTCATTTTCCCCAAAGAATGTAGAAGACAGATTCTCTATTACCCTGTTAGAAGTGAGATCACAACGCTCTCAGTCCAGTAACTTCTGGCCATGTGTCCCAGTAAAAAGATGCATTTCCAACATCCGGGAGGCTGTATTTTGGGGTAATGTATTTAAACCAAGCATCATAAATGCAGTCTATTGCAATCAGTATTACAATCAATATTATGTAGTCTCAAACTGTTTTCCCTTTAGATAATCTCTACATGTTTCTGTATAAGCCCCTCTGCCCCATTTCCGTATCTACTTCCCCATTAAAAGTCTTTAAAATTCTAAAGGTGCCATTAATGACCAAATCACTTCTGTGGCAAAGCTGTCTGTCCGATGTTTTTTAACTGTGCTCCGTTATCGATAGCTTTCTGTTCTTCGGAGTGACGTTTTTCTCATTGACTCGTGATATTTATGTACCATGCACACTCTGAAAGTTCTTGAAGTGCACAGACACCTTTCCTAGGCATACAAACTCTTCCATTGCTGTTCTGTCAAACTGAGGCCTCTACGGAAGGAAAACAGTTCCACATGAACACCGATACTGCGGCAAGTGACATGAGGCCAGGCCTTTGGGGAATTTTTCAAGTAGTCGTGTTTTTTTTTTGTTTTGTTTTGTTTTATTTTGAGAGCAGGGCTTTTTTTTTTTTTTTAAAGTCCCCCCTAAATTAACCCATGGTCTATAAAAATTAGCCAAGATTTAAAGAGGTCTATTAAACAATTTCCCCAGCTACAGCATTATGTTTCAGGGAGTTTATGGAGATAAGTAGGTCTTTATTGGGAATCACCATGAACCTGGTCATTAGCTTTCACATCATTAAATATCTCATTTCAAGGGCAATTATGTTGGACTCTATACTCATCGGAAAATAATTGCAGAAAAAATGTGCCATACGCCCCAGCTTTTCAGAAGCATCAGTGATACAACAGGTGGAAATCAAAAGTAATACTTCCTTTTTGCGTGTGATTTGAAAACTGTGGCCTGGCAGTTTTGCAGGACTAACTGATAGATTGGCTTATTCACGTCCGATGTTAAATGAGCATCAAATTATCCAGATTCTCTAGGATTCTTTTAATCTGTTCCTCCTAAATGTACACATGCTTCTTCCTGCCAAGTTGGGTTTATAGGGTGACTGATGGCTTACTATTCAAAGACTCAGCCCATTAAAATAAGATTATCCGTAGATGGGTGTGGTGAATACATTGTAAGGTGACCCCCAGGGAGTCACATTCTTATATAACCTTTTCCCCTTGAGTGCCAGAGGAACCTGTGGCCTGCTTCCAGCCAACAGAATATGGTACAGGTGATGGGATGTCGCACCCCTGATTACGTTACGTCTGTGAGAAGGCCACATGGCAGGGAACTTCGGGGGGCTTCTAGGAGGCTGATGACAGCCCCTGGCAGATAGCTAGTAAGAAAACAGGGACCCCAGTCCTATTGCTTCAAGGACCTGAACTCTGCCAACAACCACGGAAGCTTGGAAGACACGTCCCTGAGCTCCAGAGGGGACTGCAGTCCCATTGTCATCTTGACTGTGGCCCTAGTGAGACCCTGAGTGGAGGGGCCGGTCATGCTGGGCCCGGCCTTCTGATACAGTGAATGGGTGTTATTTTGAGCCGCTAAATTTGGAGTAGTTTGTCATACAGCATAGGAAACAAATACAGTGGGTTTTCCACTAGTTTCTACAACCCGGTATTCACAAATTTATCTTCGAACTGGTTATTTTCAAACCCTGCCTGTGAAAAAAAGCCCAGTGTTTTCAGCTCCAATCCATCTATGGAAAAAAAACCTTCCCAAAGTGAAATCAAAATGAGTTAGAAAAATTACATAAAAAGGCATACAAGATGCAAGCCTAAGTGTTTTATTATTAGATTCAATGAAGATAATTTCTCTGTCAAATTAGTCTACAAGTTTCCCAACATTTGCTCTCAATTTACATACTCATTGAGGAGGGGCAATAAATAGTCTATAGCCAGCACCAGTCTACGCAATCATGCATTTGAATGAAACCAACCCAACTTATAAAAACAGCTGGTATTTATGGAGGGCATCCTATGCCCTGGACAGTGTGTATAGTCCTTTTCATGAATTACCTTCTATCCATGCCTCTCACGACTCCGTGAACTTTACAAATTCCCCCATTTTACGCATGAACAAGCGTGGGGTGGGGTGAAGTCACTTGCCCAACCGGGTCACATGGCTAGGAAGTGTAGAAAGCCCTGCCCCAACCCAGAAACCTTCACAGAATGATACTGCAGAACTGCTTTATCGTTCCTAATAGGCGAGAGAGTATAATACTCCAGTTATCAGAAATAAGAGTTATAGTTAATTCCATCTTGGTCAAATATCCTGCAAAGTCCTACAGAGGGAGTTTACCGGGCTTTCACTTCCTTCACTGAAGTCTGTCAGGGGTTAAGGGTAACAGTTCCCATCAGAAAGGCCGGGGGGATTTTTACAACTACTGATGCATGGGCCCTGTCCCAAGGGATTCTTAGTTTACCGGTCTGGAAGAGCCAGGGAATCGGGAGGATTTCCAAAGCTTCTCTGAGGATTCTAATGTGCAGCCAGGGTTGAAGACCAGATTTATAAAGAAGATCAGCGTGGGACGAGGAGCAACAGAGCCAATTCTGCTCCAGGCTTGATGCCCTGTTGCCCAGGGCTGTGTGGAAGGGACATGGGAACAGCCTTCCGTCCCCAGCACTCATCTACAGGGACACCCAAGGAGGGTTACAGTGGCTCAAGGGCCACATGTTACTGGAGGACTTCCGCCGACAACGTTAACCGTCTCCAGCCTCTGTCACTCCAGGCCTTCAACAGCTTAGGTGTTTTTGCACAAGTACATTCAATTGATTTTAGTGTTTGAGGTTGTCATTTATGGCAAAATTAGAATTTCATTGCTATTCAGCCCTCATGGTTTGCGAGCATAATTCCTTCTGGAACCATGCTTGTAATCTAAAGCACTTGTACATCAGAGGGAATTTCAAGAACCATGGGTTCAGCTGTGATCATGTGACATTCAGCACATCACGTACTACTCGTATCGCAAGACATCGCTCGTTTACCAAATTAAAACGTATTGGAAATGTTTGCTCGTCCTGCGGAACACTCGCAGAACAAGTTCCTCGCAACCCAAGGGTTTACTGTCCTTCTGTCCTCTTCGAACTTTCCTCAGCATTTTAGTATTTCTGCATTTTATATCCACCCAGCCTTGAGTGACCAAAATTACAAATCATTGAGGTCTTGCTTTGGAGAATTTTGTGTTGGTTCCCCGCCCCCCCATATTAGATTGGACGCAATGGTGGGGCTAGACCCGAGACCGTATTCTCCCAGCACGTTTGCCGGAATCCAGTCTTGTGAGAAGTTCCTTGAAAGGAGAGGTTCCCAGCCCCCTGCTACTCAAAGTGTGCTGTTCACCAGCTGCAGTACCCACACCTCCTGGGAGCCCCAGATCTAAATGCAGAATCAAAGTCCACGTTTAACTGGATGCCCAAATGCTTTGTATGAACGTGTAGGAAGAGTTTGAGAAGCACCCAATGTTGAGACACAAGTATAATTTGGGCCTCCTGTTTGAAGATGAACGACACACATTAGCATAGGAAGAATTCTGCTAAGTCCACTATTGACAAAGAAACATCTACTCCAGATTTTCCCAAATGTATTTGACCATAGAACAACATTGTTTTTAGGTGGCCTTTTATTTTTTATTTTCCTTTATTTTTTCGAATTTAAACCCAAGTTAGTTAACATAGAGTGTGATAATGGCTTCAGGACTAGAATTTGGTGATTCATCACTTACATACAACATCCAGTGCTCATCCCAACAAGTGCCCTCCTTAATGCCCGTCACCCAGTTAGCCCCTCCCCCTCCCCACCTCCCCTCCAGCAACCCTCAGTCGGTTCTCTGTATTTAAGAGTCTCTGATGGTTTGCCTCCCTCTCTGTTTTTATCTTATTTTTCCTTGCCTTCCCCTATGTTCATCTGTTGTGTTTCTTAAATTCCACATATGGGGGGCGCCTGGGTGGCGCAGTCGGTTAAGCGTCCGACTTCAGCCAGGTCACGATCTCGCGGTCTGTGAGTTCGAGCCCCGCGTCAGGCTCTGGGCTGATGGCTCGGAGCCTGGAGCCTGTTTCCGATTCTGTGTCTCCCTCTGTCTCTGCCCCTCCCCCGTTCATGCTCTGTCTCTCTCTGTCCCAAAAATAAATAAAAAACGTTGAAAAAAAAAAAAAAAAAAAAAATTCCACATATGAGTGAAATCATAGGATATTTACCTTTCCCTGACTGACTTATTTCACTTGGCATAATGCTTTCTAGTTCCATCCACGTTTTTGCAAGTGGCAAGATTTTATTCTTTTTGGTCGCTGAGTAATATTCCATTATATATATATATATATATATATATATATATATATATACACACACACACACACACACACACACATACACACACACACACACATACATACACCACATCTTCCTTCTCCATTTGTCAGTTGATGGGCGTTTGGGCTCTTTCCACGATTTGGCTATTGTTGATAGCGCTGCTAGTCCTTTTGGGGTAAATGTTTATTTACTTATTTTTAAGAGAGAGCACACGCACAGGGCGGGCGGGGGGTGCAGGTGGCGGTGCAGAGAGAGAGTGAGAGAGAGAGAATCCCAAGCAGGACAGCACAGAGCTCATTGCAGGGCTCGATCCCAGGAACCATGAGATCACAACCTGAGCCGCAATCAAGAGTTGGACGCTTAACCAGCTGAGCTACCCAGGCGCCCCTCAGGTAGCACTTTCTGGAAACTTTTTGTTGAAGGAGGACATACATCAGAATAGTGTACGTAATGTTGTCGGATGACCATTCTTCATAGGTCCCTCGCCTTTCTGCAAGTCTAGCTGGCAGCACTGACTTCCCTCATTCTGAATTCTCTTCTCCAGGATGTTTATAGAGCAAACAGCCTTGGAAGACAAAGCTAGGGTCTCCCTCCCGAGCAAAGGTCCAGCATAATAAAGCCAGTCCAATGTAATAAAGACAGTGTTTCTCTCCAGGGCAAAGGTCAGGCAGACTTACTATTTTAGAAGCTTCGGGTTTCCCTAAAGCCTGGGCTCTTCAATCAGGACACAAGCCTACCTCGTGCTCAGCATCCCATGGGCCCCTCCGTGTTGCCCAGGGGTCCCCAGGGACTAGGGGGCCCAGGGTGACTGATGCAAACAAGAGGCTCATGTTGCCTGCTGTGCTATGAGCAATGAGATCCTTTGTTTCTGACCCAGGAGTCGCATGTCTCCTGGTGGCATCCACAGAACTGTGGCCGGCTAACTGGTCAGCTTGCAAGGAGGGTCAAATCTGAGACCCTTCACAGTTCTTGGTAATTATATGGATCAACTTGATAGATTTTGTAAGCCGCACATGACCACGAAGCCAGTTACCAGGGCAGGAAAGATAACATTCTCAGCACCCAGAAGGCCTCCTCATGACCCTTTCTGGTCACTACTCTCCTCAACTCAGGTAGACTACCAGTGACCTCATATAGGAGGTCAGGAGCTGTTTTCTGAACCAAGATCAGTTAAGCTGACATTTGCTAGCACTTAGAATGAGTCACTACATTTAGTAAATAATTTAATCTTCAGCGCAACCCTCCGAGGTAGGGACTCTTGTCCTCATTTTATAGGCGGTAAATAAGCACAGAGAAGCTAAGTGATTTCCCAAAGGTCACACAGCTAGAATTTGAACGTAGGTAAGTTGACATCAAAGCTAACTCTGAACTCTGTTACCCCATGGGACCCTGTGTTCTGAACCTGGCATAGGATGTCCGCAATGGGAAGCATCCTGGGAACTCTGGGCATGTGTAGTTTATAAACACAAGCAGGCCCAAGATATAAATACGCTGTGTTCCAAGAGTTTGTTTAGAAGCCAATTATCTTTGTCGTATGGTACAAAAGGTACTGAATTTAGTATCTGAGAAACAAAATCTAGATTCCACTCCTGACTCTTACCTAGCAGCTGTGTGACCTTGGACAAGTCACTTAACCTCTTTGGGCTTCAGTTTCTTCATCAGCGAAATAACGGACTTGGCCCAGATGAGCCTGCAAGTTTCTTTGAACTTTCATATCCTGTATTTTTATATTCAATAAATATTCTCCATAGAATCAATGTCATTAATTCCAAGGCTAGCACCATATTTTTTTAAACGTTTGTTTGGGTTTGAGACGGGGGAGGGGCAGAGAGAGAGGGAGACACAGAATCCGAAGCGGGCTCCAGGCTCCGAGCTGTCAGCACAGAGTTCAATGCGGGGCTCGAACCCACGAACCGCGAGATCATGACCTGAGCCGAAGTCAGGTGCTCAACTGACTGAGCCACCCAGGCGCCCTGCACCATATTTTTTTTAAAGATTTTTTTTTTTCTAAGTAATCTCTCTACCTAATAGGGGCTCAACTTATAACACTGAGATTAAGAGCCACGTGCTCTACCCACTGAGCCACCCAAGAGCTCCCATAATATTTTTTTTCAAGTAAAAGGAACCTCAAAATTATAAATAAACACACCATACTCTAGGCAATATTATCTCCATGAACTAGAACTTGACTACATCGCTCGTGACTTGGTCAAGTCATCTATAGGTGTGAGGCTCTCTTTACTCTGATGTGATGAAAATAAAAAATATTTGTTCTTCGGGGATTCATGAACTCCAACCAGATTATCTATCTATCTACCTACCTATCCTCGATCTATCAACATGTTTTGTAAGGAGGTATGTACTGGGCACACTGAGTTATTTGTTGTTTATAATTTCAGCCAGCCAGCCATCTAGCCATCCATCCATCCATCCATCCATCCGGTCCAAAAACACTTCTTGAATACCTGCCCACTCCTTGCCAGTGGAGGCATAACAACAGAATACAGAGTGATAAAGAATGGCGTCGAATCTAACTGGCTGGGATTTGGGGGTGGGCGGGGGATGAAGCAGGGGTGACTCCCCCGAGGAGTTGACGTAAAAGTTGAGACTTGCCTGACAACGCAGGCCGCCAGCCGGGCTGGTGAAAGCCCGACTGGAGCTGGTCCAGGCCTGGACGCCGAGTGGGCCAAGGCTGGGGGGCCTGAGAAAGCCGAAACCTGGTTTCGCCAGCGGGGTCAATGTACTTGGACTTTTCGGAACCACAATTCCAACAAGCGGCCTGGGGGGTGGGAAGGCGGGGGGGGGGGGGGGCTATGATTATGGCCTGGCGCGGACAGCTGTAGTTTGCAAACTTTCAATCCGTCCTTTGGAAAGAATTCTTTCTTGAGCAGCCAGCCCTTCCCCCTCCAAATTGGGGACATCAGGGAGGGGACTCCTGGAGGGAGCGATGGCTTATTTCGGGTTCCTCTGAGAACCGCTTTCTCTTCGGAGGTTGTATGGACAGAATGGCAAGCCCGGGTGCGCTAAATCCCACATCAGCCTGTGGTCTCATCCCTCCCCTCCTCCCCTCCTTCCTCCACCCTGCCAAGAAGGCCGCAGAGGCTGAAACTGAGTTTAGGGATGCACTTTGGTCTTCAAGGCTGGCTGATTTTGCCCCTTTACCCTGGCTCTGCCTGGTAAAGATGTCAGAGGGGCCCTCTCTGCCCCTCACTATCCTTCGGGCCCAGCCCGACCGCGCTCCCTGGGGAGGAAATCTGAGGGAGGCTCTCTGCTGGAAAAGGGAAGTGCTTCCGGTTTTAGCTTTTGCTTGGGAGATGGGGGTGGGGGAGGGTTCCCGTCTTGCTGCCTTTCCAGCCAGACCAGTCCCTGCGTAACCTGGGGCCGGGGGATGGGCTGGGCTGGGGGGAGATGGTGTCCCGGGAACACTCCTCATTTCCCTTATCAGAAGGACTCCTGTGACTCCTGTGACAGTTTGGCGGATGGAGAGCCAAGGAGCCAGAAGCAACTTCAAACCCAAGTTCGATGTCTGGTGCGCGGGGGGATTGGCTTCCCTGAGCACCGAGGGCATGCCTCTCGGCCCCATTTGGTTTTCATGGCTGCTTTTGTGACGCGGGGAAAACTTGTCATGGCTATTTGTTCTCTGCCACCCAGCAAGGTCTGGCGGGTCACAGGCACTTGAATTATTTGGTGGAGGAGGGAAAAATGAGCCCGAGTGCTGAAAACTTTCTCTGCGCCAGGCAGTGTCAGCGCAGGGACACAGATGCTGGCCTTTTCCTGTCTCAGGATCCAGCCCAGGACAGCACGCTACATGAAGTCATCTGTTTTCTCAAGCAAGATCATTTCCCCTTTCGGCTGGAGAATTTTCATTTTTTTTTTAAATTTCTTTTTAAGTTTTATTTCTTTTTATTTTTTTTTATTTATTTTTATTTTTATTTTTTTTAAGTTTTATTTCTTTTTAATATTTATTTATTTTTAAGAGAGACACAGAGCGTGAGCAGGGGAGGGGCAGAGAGAGAGAGCGAGACACAGAGTCCGAAACAGGCTCCAGGCCCCGAGCTGTCAGCACAGAGCCCTACGCGGGGCCCGAACTCACGAACCACGAGATCATCACCTGAACCAAAGTCGGACACTTAACCAACTGAGCCACCCAGGTGCCCTGGAGAATTGCATTTATTTTTGTATTTTTTGATGTTTATTTTTATTTTTGAGAGACAGAGACAGAAAGAGAGACAGAACATGAGCCGAGGAAGGGCAGAGAGAGAGAGGGAGACACAGAATCCAAAGCAGGCTCCAGGCTCTGAGCTGTCAGCACAGAACCCAAAGCGGGGCTCAAACTCACGAACCGCAAGATGGTGACCTGAACCAAAGTCGGATGCTTAACCACCTGAGCCACCCAGGCACCTGGAGAATTTTCATTCTTAATCATTATTGCCCATCTTTCTTAAAATCCCAGTGTCAATTTTGGAAACATTTATTTTTTAGGTAATGAGGACATTCTTATATTCAGTAGCTGATTGGCCCCTCATGGCCAATGGTAGAGGAAATGTATAACAGTTTAAATAATCGTTCTGGCGCAAGTCGCTATTTTAATTAGCCAAGCAGGTGGTAACACGGGGCAGAAGGAGGGGTCCAGTGAATGCAGCGGGAGAAACCCTCACCTCTTAACTTTTGTCATTTAAAACAAAATGGATTTACTAAGTTGGGCTCTAAATGACTCCTACAGTAGTGTCGTAGGTATTGTATCAATGGAAGTGAGATCATGTCTCTTTGTTACTTAAAGACCTGCAATGTTTAGCAGCACTGTTCCCAATAGCTAAAAGGTGGAAATGGCCCGACTGTCTGTGGACTGATGAGTGTGTAAACCAATTGTCTCTCCGTGCGATGGAATATTACTCAGCCGTAAAAAGGAATGAACTACTGACATATACTACAATACGGATAAACCTCCAAAACATTATTCCAAGTCAAAGAAGCCAATCACAGAAGGCCACGTACTGTCCGATTTCCTTTTACGTGAAACATCCAGAATGGGCAGATCCATAGACACAGAATGCAGACCGGAATTTGCCGGAGGCTGAAGGGGAGAGTGGAATGGGGGTGACTGCTCTATGGGTTTGGGGGTTTCTCTTTGAGGTGATGAAAACATTTTGGAACCAAAAAGAGGTGGGATTGGGGGGCCTGGGGGGCTCAGTCGGTTAAGTAGCTGACTCCTGGTTTCGGCTTAGGTCATGATCTCACGGTTCAGGAGTTTGAGCCCCACGTGCTGTCAGCACGGAGGCTGCTTGAGAATCAATCTCTCTCTCTCTCTCTCTCTTCTGCCCCTTTCCCGCACACAGGTTCACTCTCTTTCTCTCTCTCAAAATAAATAAATAAACTTAAAAAAAAAACACAACAGAGGTGGGGTTGCACAGCATTATGAATTGGTCACTTTCCAATGGTTAATTCTATATTATGTGCATTTTACCTCGGTAAAAAAAAAAAAAAAATGTTTATTACTTAATTAAAACCTGCAATGGCTCCTCATTTCTTTGAGAGTAGGAGCCGAATCCTTACAGTGGCTTGCCGAGTCCTGTGGGATCTGGCCCTGTTACCTCCTGTCCCTCCCAGCCCCCTCCCCGCCTTCCTGGGCACACCGGCCTCCACACGTGTGGTTTTTCCTCTGTGCCAGATGTGTTCCCGCCCTTCACTCCCCTTTGCCCAGGCTGTTCCCTCTGCCTGGAAGACCGATCCTCCCCCCGCCCTTACCCTTCTGGCAATCCTCACCTCCTTTATGTCTTTGCGGTGATGTCACCTCTCAAGGAGGCCTGTCCTCACCCCCTCCATCTCCAATGACACCAGCCTCAAGCATCATTCCCTTTATTCCACTCTATTTATTACCTCTACACAAACATTGTACTTTTACTGATTTATTCTGTTTGTTGCTTGTTCTCTCCTCCCCCCCCCCCTTTCCTCCTCCGTCCTTAGAATGTAGCTCCATTAAGAAAAGGATTTTAGCATGTTTCCACATTCTGAGCTCAATTTGGGTCAAGTTTTTAAAAATGTCCACAGAATCAAATAACAAGGAATCACAAATTCAAGCAGATTCCATTAAGTGGATTCTGGAGGAAATATCCGTAGAAAATGAAGTATCAAATCTAATAGTAAAGTGCTATTAGGGCTTTTTATTCCCTGCCAGTCTGTATACTTCACGGAGGTATATAAGCATTTGGGTTGGGGGCGACTGAGCGGCTCCGTTGGTGGGGCGTCCAACTCTTGATTTCGGCTCAGATCATGATCCCAGGGTTGTGGGATCGAGCCCCATGTCAGGCTCCACGCTGAGCGTGGGGCCTGCTTGGGATTCTCTCTCTCTCCCTCTGACCCTCTCCCCCATGCGCATGTGTGCACGTGCTCTCTCTCTCTCTCTCTCTCTCTCAAAAAAAAAAAAAAAAAAATAGCATTTGGGCTGACGTTAAAACTTGCTTACAAGTCATTTGAGTTTTGAGCCCGAAAGAGTTCCTTTGGGTTGAAAGTTATTAATTAGAGAAGCTGGTGGAGCTGGAAGACATTTCCTTTTGGGAGACAGTAACTTATTATTATTATTATTATTATTATTAACAAATAACGCCATCTCCTTTCATCCAGGCCTATGTGGGCTGTGATAGCTTTGATCGGGGGTGGAGGGAGGACAGAATATAAAAGCCCCTTTCTGCAGGTTGCATTTGTTTACTAAATTTGTGCAGGGCCTCGATGGTGATTGTGGGAGGTCCAAAGGACATCTATATTAGTATTCAAAGTAAGACAACTGGATTTACCACAAGGGGGGTGAAAGTCTGAGAAGGAAAGAAAAAGGAACAGAGAGAAAAAAAAGGGACAAGGATTCAGAAATAGGTCTCTGCCTGAAATATTTTCGTACACGAGCAGGAAGTTGCTCTCGGAAAGCCAGGCCGCAGACTCTTGCATACAGACCTTGTGCAAGGGAATCTATGATTAGAAACTCATATCATGTGCTTCACGCTCTTACATTTTGCAGACGGGGCATCTCTGTTAATCGGATCTTTACTGTGGCTGGAGATCCCACTAATCTGATACAAAAGCAAACAAGAAATGCTACGTCCCTTCCTCAGTGTTGGCCCTCGAGCTGAAACTTATGTGTGTCTGTCTATCTCAAGCGTAAGGAAGCGGAGTACCACGGCATCCGAATTCACCAGGCATCTAAGATTTAGCGCGGAATTCTAATAGGAGAGCTCTTGGGCGCCAAGTTGCAGCCTTGGACAGGAAGGGTTTCTCTATATCAGTTACCATTCTCCCACTCGGCTTAAAGACGCGCTTCATGGATCCGCATTCCATTGTCCAGGCATTGAATGTCCAAGAGGCAGAGGGCAGGTGGGATTTTTTTTGTGAATGCTGTCACCTTAGGGAATCTGCCAGTAGCATGACCCGACACTGGCGACCCTCACGCTGCCGAGCTGCTCTGTTCCTAGCCGCAGAGGACGGAGCAGAGTTTTGCCTGATGGCCAAAGAACGATGAGTTTTCTTCCCTTGCTGTAAGGCAAGCGGATACGAATGCTTCTCTTGGTTGACTTAAGCCTCCTCAAACGATAGCAGGCATTTGTGTTTTTCACGGGGGAAGTCGGATGGCGGCTCAGTCCTGGCGTGAGGCAGGAGTCATCATTTAGGGTTTTTCGTATGCCCTTGGATGTACAGTGAAAGCTGTCTGGAAGACGCCAGAGACTGCCCAACCCGGTGGATGTCAACCGGGGGCAAATTGGCAGGGGCACACGTAGCAGCATCCGGAAATATATTTCATTGTCATGATTCAGCGGGGTAGGCATTGCTACTGTCATCGAGTGGGTAGAGGGCAGAGATACTGCTAAACATCCCACCATGCACAGGACGGCCCCTCACAACAAAGAAGATTCCAAAATGTCACTGAGGCTGAGACTGAGAAACCCTCGTCATAACACACGTTCTACGCGTGAACCCGCTAGAAACAGCCCCCGATTGGTGGAATTCACCAGAACAACAGTCTGATAAAACATAAACCAAGCAACTTAGTAACATTTCCTTCTTCCTCTTTCCTACAGAAAAAAAAACAAACAAAAACAAAACATTAAATAAATGTTAAGAATGACCTTAAAAAAAAAAAAAAAAAAGACTCGGTAAGCAGTCTCCTGAAACGTTTCCCCACAATATCTGCTGTTCTCTGGAGACTCTTACGTTCCCAATAAAATTATTGAAACCACCATAGTAATAACAATTTATAACTGCATTAGCATCGTCTTGGCTAAGCGTGTTTGGGCACCTGTGTGGCTCAGTCGGTTAAGTGTCCGACTTCGGCCCAGGTCACGATCTTGCAGTTCATGAGTTCGAGCCCCGCGTCGGGCTCTTTGCTGCCAGCTCGGAGCCTGGAGCCTGTTTCGGATTCTGTGTCTCCCTCTCTCTCTGTGCCTCCCCCGCTCACACTCTGTCTCTCTCTCTCTCTCTCTCTCTCTCTCAAAAATAAACATTAAAAAAATTTTTTTAAATGTATCTGCTTGTTTGATTATTGCTGTACAGTGTAAGAAGGAAGACTGGAATTTATGCTAGAACCACCTTTAGAGGCATGGCAGTAACTGACATATATCAAAATTCAAGCCCAATAAAGCAAGGCCTGTTTTGGTTGGCCTCAGCCTGTCGTTCTCATCTATTGGACTGAAGAGGAACTCGATCTTCCGTTGTTCTTCCTAGTTAGGAACCTTGATGATCATTATTGAGATATGAAGCCCAAGATACGTTGAAAATGCTAACACAGAAAGTCCGGACCTTGGCTTTGAGAGGTTTGTGCAAAGAGCGCCAACTGGGCGTCAACTTGGGGGATCTCGGCTTTTAAGACCCTTGGTCCCACCGCTTAACTGAATGACCTTGGTCTTCGGGTTTTCTCATCTGTAAAACAAAGGCTCTGAGTTAGGACCCGCAAGGTCATTTTAAACTAAAAAACAATCGCACACATATAGCTAAGTACAGGCCGACCTGGAGCGTTCCACCACCCCCGCCAAATGTCTCTGGTCCTTTTTACCAATTTAGAAGTAACCGATAGCTCCTAAGCCCGTGGATTTGCTGCTTCATTCAGTAGAGGAAAGACTTAGTATCTGCGACAGAAGGATTTTAAGTGATTAAGACCCCCTTTCCTTCATCAGAGAAATGAAATCAGGAAATCTCTGACGGAGAATTGATTCTTCTCCCGCACTCAAATCTGTTTGTTATTCTGAAGTGGTCAGGGTTGGGCATTTGTGTAATTGCAGACTATTTCTCTGTCCAATCTGGCCTCGCAAGCCCCCTCACATAACGGTACCTGTATCTCCACATTAGCCGGAATGTTAATGCTAATTAATTTAGAATTTTCCGAGCAAATCTGTATGCCCAATAGATGACCGGGCAGCGTGGTGCTTCAGCATCTATTGTCTTCTCCAAGACAGGCTCTCGAAAGCTGAAAACAGGAGAGCCAGAGTGCAGAATCAGTGTTTTTTCCTCTACAGGAAGCCTCTCTCCGGAAGCCATGCGGCAGAGCACACAGGCAGCTTGCAGACAAGGAGGTGACCCACACTGAGCCCGAGCGAACCCTAGGGAAGGCAGGCTTTGCTCGCTTCTCAGCTAGTTTTATTCCCTTGCCCACACCCTCCTACCCAGAGCATTCGCTTAGCTACTAGGTCCTTCCGTCTGCAGCCGCTTTCAAGGGTTTCAGGAATGGTTTTACAGTCTTTGCTTTATCCTGATTTTTGTCCCCCCTTGTCCTCCCTTCGTGGGCTTGGATTGAGATGGGACAGAAGAGCAAAGGGCAGTGAATCCCAAACCCGTTTTATTTACTCATTCTTTTGTTTGTTTACCTCCCTCTCAGCACAGCTGGGCAGGGAGGAAGGTGAATCGGATGACAGACATATGGGTTTGCAAACTCTTTAGGGAAGCCACCCTCCGTGTGAGATCTTGTGAACCAGCTGTGTTCCTCTGCTAACGCCGTGTAACGTTAAAAAGAAACGCGCGCACACACACACACACACACACACACACAAAACCTCCATGAGGAAACCTGTAAATGTTTACAAAGGCTTCCCTTCTATGTCCAGCTCCCTTGTGCAAGACGTATCTAATCTTGCAGTCTTGCAGTCTGGTTGCATTTGTAATAAACGGTACAAGAGGTGTTTTTGTTGATTTTATTATTTTTTTTTTATTTCTTCGTAATGAAGCATAACCTGCTTGTAGAGCCCGCGAGCGTGCATCCTAATTTGTGGACTTTCTTCCTCTCCCTTGGAAGGGAAATGCCTGGCCCGGTGCTACTGGGATCGGAAAGGGTGGTCCTAACAGTCTGAGCATCTTAGATGTGGTTTTAGGGCCCTCTCAGACTCTCCACGAATGCTTGTTCGCTTGTGACAAACGACATCGAATGGCCCTGAGACCAAATTCCTAACAAGGCAGCTCCAAGTGTTCTCTTCTAGCCTCTTTTCCCAAAAAGGGCTCACTCAGCTGCGTTAGTAGAGCGGGCTCTTCCTCCTGCGAGTGGTCTCTCTAGAAGGTGGAGGGATTGTTGCGCAAGGGAAAATGGCTCAATCTGAGGGATTCTCTAAGGGCAGGTGAGCAAAGGCCCTGAACCCAGGCCTCTCCTCAACTGGATCCAGCCTGTGGTCCCGTGCGTCGTACCTTCAGATGTTGCACTAAGTAAAAATAAATACAGCATGAGAAATCAAATGGCCTTTGCCAAGTGTGAACGGCACCGCGTCTAACCAACGCCTGACTTGGCCAGAAGCCATAAAGGGTGTCTTGTGTGAATGTTTCCGGCTGCAAAATCTACCTGTTGCGCCGAAACTGCTTCTATCTAACACACGCTTGCATGAACCACCCCCCCCCGCCCCGCCACCCCCCCCTGCCCCGCCACCCCCCCCAGAAGCTTCATGTTTCATGTGGCTCGTGAGAAAGATTGCACAGTGCAGTACAGGTTTCATCAGCTTTGTGCTGTTTCCAAGATGGGAGAAAGAAGGATGTATGCTTTGTATTTTAAGCTATTCCTGAATACTTGACATCTAGAAATCTCTCCATTAGTATACAGATACTATGAGGCAATAGAGAGGAGACAGAGGAGCCACTTTAGCCTTGGAGAGGAGTTGGGACATCTCCAGAGCTAAAAGCAGGGTAGGTTGGCAGAGGGACTTCCAAGGAAGCATCGGGCTGAGACAGGGAAACACGATTGACAGATGGTAAGCTGGTTCTCGAAGGTTCGACAGATGGGATGGGCGTGGGCAGGTTGGTGTGTGAGGCCAGAAGGCTTGCAGCCTCGCCCGCGGAGTCCAGTGCCCAGCGAAGACCAATGAGAGACGGTGGAGGGGAGTGTGGTCTCATGTAAGGTTCACATCAGACCTCACACGTTAGCACCACATGTTCACACCACATGTTCCCCCAAGGAATGGCCGAGTCCTCTCTCCTTGTAAGCAACTATGGACACGTTATTCAGTGCCATTAAACAAGCATCTGGTCAGTTCTGATTGCAAGGTGGGCAGTTTCCTGAAGATAAGAGAACACTGTGACCATGGCCACAGGTCCCCAAATAGGGGCTCCTCGGGCCTCCAGGCCTGTCCTCAAACTCTGCCCAGGGATTGCTTCAATGTGCTCTGAAGGCTATGGTCGACGAAGGCTTTCTCTTCCCTGCACCATCGCCCACGACTGGGCGAGCTTTTAGTCACCATTTCTGAGCATGAAAGCAGGGGCTGTTGACACGGCATGTGTTATACGTTATCACAACGGCCCTTCTATAAGCAGCAAGTAGAGAGAACACAGGATGTCCTCGTAGCCGACATCCTAGCCTCTGTCGAGTCGACTGGACTATTTGCACGTTGCCTTTCCCCCAACTTCGTGTTGTTAATTGACTCAGTTCCCAAACGAGTTTTTAATTACAAGAAACAATACTTAATCACCGTACAGAATGTCAACAATACAGAAAAGCACAAAGAAGGGGGGGGGGAGCCCTTATGAACTTCACCCTCCACGCGCCAAGGTCGCTGTTAACATTTTGATGTATTTCCTTCCGGCATTTTTTTCCCCGCCTCTACATACTTGCCTGAACATGTCTCTTTTCTTACAGACCCCGGTTATTCTGGGTCTTCAGTTTGCTTCCCTCTCTTCTTTATTTGTATTTTTGTGATATTTTAGCCACATCACCCCCATTTTCCTACAACGTGGTTATTAACGGTCATCAGAAGGTGTTGGTAGACGCTATGAGCCTGTCCTCCAAATGTCTCTACTGGTTTACAGTCACGGTAGCTTTGCTCTGTTATCAAAGGATCCGTGGTGCTGAGGACTGATAGTGATCGTGCAGTGGCTTAAGGGAGAGCGAGAAGCCCAGCGCAGCTCCATATCTGGGATTTAGAGATCCAAGAAGAAAACTGAACGCGAGAAAGACGTCTACTTCATCCAAAATGTCCCTTATGTCCCTCACACCCACACTTCTCTGTTCAAGTCAGGGTTCATGACAGGGTGGCCAACTAGGGTTTGAGGCTTCAGCAAGGGGAGGGTGAATGCGCCTGTGATTAGCTCTTGAGGGAGAGGAAAGTGAATGCATAAGCTGACCTTTGAGGTCATTCGGCGCACGCCCACCCCGTGCACCGGGCACCTCCAGGTGACCCAGGGCTCGTCCACTTCAGCTTCTGGCCAGAACTGACGGCGTCATTGTTTTTCTACTGGGGATAATACTCCCCACGGGCTTCCCAAGGGGTGTGGGGGGTTGACTCGCTGGTTATCAGGCTTTGGAGGAGAGGATCTGACGGCCATTTGCAGATTGGCGGGGAAGGCCGGCCCTGGCCTGGGCTCCCGAATGGCTCTCCAGAGACTCCTTGGGTTGCTCCCAAAATGAGGCTGGCCTCACTAGTCTCCATCCTCACAGTTTCTGGGGTGATTGAGCAAGAGACTCGTGATCCGGTCACAAGGGTGAAACGAACGCCTGTGTGGTGGTAACAAAGAATTCCACTGGGCTGGCGCGGACGCTGGTGCTTTAAGACGTCTATCATCTCGGGCCATCAAGGAGAGGGACCAGCTGAAGCCACCCCAACTGAGTCCGGACTTTCAATGGGGCTTTTTAAACCGGCTGAACTATGGCTTGCCTTTCAGAGTGTTCGTAAGCTGCTGCGTTGATAGCAGTACACATCGGCAGCGTGGCCAGAGACCCAATTGAAATTCGACCCAACGTCGGGCCTGAAAGCTCCTGAGACTCAAATGTCAACGACACGGGGGTGCGGCCCCTCAGCTAATTGCCAATTGCCTGGGCCCGGGTCCTGGTTTAAATGAAGAAGGAGGTTGAAGAGCCATTCAGTTGATTTCGACACTTCCTGGGGACGACGTTGAAACCGCAATGTTCTCTTTTAGGGGCAGAGGCCAGAGCCAATCACAGCTGAGGCTTCTCTGAGTGTTCTGCCCATATTTGGCTGTGCTCTTTCTTCATTCACCTAAAACTTATAATATATGCACTTGAAAAGCAAGGCTTTGAGAAGTGGGTGTCTCTCTCCCTGCTATAAAACAAGTCTTATCTCCCCACACTTGGGCCTGCCCGTGGACTTCCCGGGTATAGCTTCAAGGCTAAAGAAAGGAGCCAGTGGAGGAAACGTATTTTTTACTCTTACGAAAACCAAAAAAAAAAAAAAAAAAAAAAAAAAGGCAAACACAGAAACTTCAAGTGCAGCCTCTGGCTTTATACCCTTTACACAAAAATACATTCGAAAACAAACTAGTTTTGTCTTGTGCGCAAATACCCAGAAGTGGCTTATGAGATTATGGGAGATTGCAGAAGGAATGCTGTGTGCATTATTGAGGTGTAGGAGGCCCGTTTCCCAGGGATTCCAAGAGATAAATGCACCCTTCAAAGTACCTTCTTAAGGCTTCTTTGTGAAGGACGAGCAAGCCTTGTGGAAAGATCCAACACACATACGACAAACCTCACCCTACCTTTTTTAAGCGACTGTTTAGTGACCACTTTTATGCACCGTCCATTTCGTTCTCACCACGGCCCCACAAAGGAGTCCCGATT
Organism: Neofelis nebulosa; assembly: GCF_028018385.1. NCBI lineage: Eukaryota > Metazoa > Chordata > Mammalia > Carnivora > Felidae > Neofelis > Neofelis nebulosa. The sequence continues at coordinate 9,919,860 of NC_080800.1, forward strand.
CTTGTCCAAGGTGCCTGGGCTCACAAACGCTGGAGCTGGGAATCCACCCCAGCAGTCAGATGCCCAAGCCCTCACGCTTAACCACACCTCACTCTACTCCACTGAGATGTTCTCTCGGTTTATGGGAAAGAACAGAGGCCTTGAGTCATACGGAATGGCCCTGGGGACCCCCCAGTCTCTAAGAACTCAACCTCCTCCAGCTCTCAGGATCCTAGAGAAAGTTGAGAGGTTTCTCAGCCTGATGCGAGGCCTGAGGTTGGGAAAGTTCCCAGTGATCCCCTAGAGATCACGTCTGGGACTGTCCGGTCAGAGAGGAGCCCACGGTCCACCAGCTGAGCCCCTCACTCGGGGCCTCGTTATTCTTAGTCTCAGGAGCCCCAGCTGTAGAAAGCCCTCCTCCGTGGGGCCGAAGACACATGGGCTGGAGCAGAGAGCCAGCAACATGGTCCTCTGTGTTCTCAAAACTGGGGAGACCTAGAGAAAGGGGAAGGAGGGGGCAAGGCGGCCCAGCCTCCCTCTGGGACTACAGAGAGGCCCCACCTCCTCCCTGCAGAACAGCGGTGCTCACGGGGCCGGGGGCGATTTGGCAATGTTTAGAGTCATTTTGGGCTGCCACAGCCGGGGGGAGAGGGTGCTACTGGCATCCAGTGGGTAGAGGTCAGGGATGTGGTTAAACATCCTCCGGTGCACAGGACGCACCCCCACTCCCCTTAACAAAGAACCATGTGGCCCCAAATACCACTAGGGCTGCGGTGAGAAGCCCTGCCTGAGAGTCGTGGTTCAGTGCATTCTACCCACAGCTCAGAGGAAGCTCTGTCTGGGGCTCCTTCAAGGAGTCATTCTGCAACCAGGAAGCCGGCAGCCTGCACCACTAGGCCGAGGGCGGGCAGAGAGAGGGCGGGACCATGTGTACAGGTTCAAATTTACTGCATCTTCCTTCCCGACAGAGAGAGGTCAGTGTCTGCCTCCGTTTACAGGCATCGGGGCCAAGGTAGGGACTGGCCCCAGGCAGTAGGCGGAATGATGGCCCCCAAAGATGTCAAGTCTGAAATCCTAGAGCCGGTGAATGTTACTTTCTCTGGAAAAGAGAACGGTCTCTGCAGGCATGATTAAGTTAAGCTCCGTGAGATGGGGAGGTTATCCTGCATTTTCCGGGTGGGCCCTGATTGCAAATGGCAAATACCCCTCTGAGCAGGAGGCGGAGGGAGGTGTGACCCATGCGCAGTGGAATGGGCGATGTGAGAGGAGAGGCAGAAGTGGGAGCAACGGGACCAGAAGCCAAGGAGTGCGGGCAGTCACCAGAAGCAGGGTGAAGCAAGGCACAGATGCTTCCCTAGAGTTTCCGAAGGGAGCGTGGCCCCACCAACAGCTTGCTTTTGGCCCGGTGACACTGGTTTCAAACTTCTGGCCTCCAGAACCATGAGAATAAGCCTTCCTTGTGTTAAGTCACTGAGTTTGCGGTAGTTTGTCACAGCAGCCCTAGAAAACTAAAACCCCCCGATACTCCGTGAGCCCCCAAATCGATCAGTTGAAGCTGAAGGACAGGTCCTTCCAGTACAGATGAGGCCAAAGCCCTTCTGGGGCAGGGTTTGAGGGGAAAATGGAAATTTCCTTTGCACCTTCCTCTATACGCTCACCTGTTACACCTTCCCTGTGAAGCACCCTCCCCTGTGGAAATATGGCACCTACCGTCCCTCTGCTTCTCTCAGCCAACAGTTTCCCGTGAATGCCCGGCAAGTGATCGGACAATCCCGGTGCAGGTTTCCAACCTGCCTGGGGCTGCCTCTCACTTTCTCCCTCAGTTTCTTGTCTGCATACGCGTGGCATGTCCTATGCTAGATCGTGAGCTCCTGGGAAGCAGGAACCCTGTTCGATCTATCGTTATGTCTCCCAAGGACCCCAGCGCCTCAGCAAGCACACAGTAGGTGCTCAATCCGCGATTAATGTGTGCTTCCCGTGTCCTTACGATGAGAGAGGTTGCTTTGCTCCCTTTGTTCCCTGGCAGTCAAGAAGCTCAAAACCAAGTGAGATGCTCATAAACCGGAATCCTCACCCATTCGGTCAGATCTGCAGCAACAGACATCGTTAGTATTCTTTGTTTTTAAATTGGCATGTGATTTACATGCGGTAAAAAGCACACATCTTACCAGTACAGCTTGATGACTTTTTACCTCTCTGTGCTTCCTTGTAACGACTGCCCGGATCAAGGTACAGAATCTGTCCAACTACCCCAGCACATTCCCCTGTTCCCTTTCCCAGTTAACTAACCCCCTTGCTCGTCACACCTCAGTGAACCACTGTTCTCTCTTCTACCCCATAAACTAGGTTTGCTTGTTTGCAAATTTCATATAACAAGAATCATCTGGCTTCTTTCTCTCCACGTGACGTTTTTAAGATTTATCCACGTGGTTGTGTGTATCGGTAGCTTTTTCTTCTTTTCGAAAAATTGCTGCGTGTTATTCCATCGTAAGGATATGCCACAATGTGTTTCTCCATCCTTCCGTTGATGAGAGTTTGGATCGTTTCCAGGCTGGACCTCTCGTGAATAAAGCTGCTATGAGCATTGTTGTATTTTACGGCCCTGTGCTTTCATTTTCCTTGGTTATATATCCAGGAATAAAATGGCCAGGCCGTAGGGAAGGTATCTGCTTAACTTTATCAAAACTAGTGTCACTATTCATGGTTTGGATACAAGGAAACAGATTTTTGGACAAAAATGAAGCAGCGACAGTCTTTCTGTACTCATTTTCCCGATTCTGTCCATTAAAGTAAATTTCTTAAAGAAACAGAGTGCCGTATGCATGCCTAGTTGAATCAGCCGTGGAGAGAGCTGGCGGGTCATGAAGCATGGAGAATTGAACGAACACACGCACATAAACACATTCTCCTATCGTTTCCTGTTCGCACCAGCCCGAATCTTCAAAGCTGCTCTTGCCTGGCGTTGGCATTGAACGTGGTGCCCGCGCAGACAGGTTCCCTAAGAAAGAAACTATTTTAAAAGGACAGTTTGCTGTGTAGTGAAGCCCTGATGGAAATGCCAACTGCAGGCAGTGAGAAGAATGTGGAATGAGCAGGACAAGGGCGATCGGATCCTTCTGTGGTGTCCGTTCTGAGTATCTGAGTCTTCCCCCGCCAAACCCGCAGCTCTCCTGGGGCCTGGGCACGGACACCTGTCCTGCTTCCGGCTGCCAGCTCCCTTCAGAAGGGAACTCCTGAGTGCCAGCTGCTCCCCACTTGAGTGCCCCTGAATCCTACAGATCCTGAAGGGCTTTGCAAACGTGACTGGGTGGACCGGAGGAGGGGAAGCTGTTTTCAGACCCTGTAGTGTTGCCATGAGACTGTAGCTTGTCTTTCTACAAGGTGCGTTTTCCAGCAGCCATTACTCATTACAAGGCAGACTTCTTTCACTGACATGGGTGTTTCATAGCATTTTTCTAATGGTGCACGGTGTCGGCTTGTTTTCAGATTAACAAACATCCCACCCTTTTTAAAAAATGTTTATTAATTTATTTAGAAAGAGAGAGAGCGAGAGAGCTCCGGCCAGCAGGGGAGGGGCAGAGAGAGGGAGAGAGAGAATCTCAAGTAAGTTCCAAGCTGTCAGTACAGAGCCCAAAGGATGCGGGGCTCAAACTCACAAACCGTGAGATGACTGACTGAGCCACCCAGGCACCCCCATCCCACCCTTTTTGCTATTTAAAACTCGGTCTCCCTAAAATCCTCATACTGTTCTTTGTCCCTTTCTTCCCCTCCATGGGAAAAAAAAATAGCCGTGTCTGAGCGGCATCAAAACAGATTGAGTCAGCAAATAAGAAACGTCAGTCACCCAGCTCGGCTATCTGGCACCAGGGAATTAAAACAAAGGCGTGATTCAATATCTTTTTTTTTTTCCCTTATTTTTCTTTGTTGTTATTGTTGTTAAACACTTATCTTTCCACTGCTCTCCCGCTGTGTAGATAGTTGTTTTCTGGACAAAAAAACAAATCACCTGTTATTTGATCTTCTTTGCCATTTTTGAGAGAGAGTGCTGATTGACCTCGTCCTGGAACTGTTTTCGGAAGAGAGCACAGCTCTCTCGGGGGGGTTGGTAAACAATGCAGTGGGAACTGGCCTGACGTTTTTCTTAAAGCTTTTATTCAGTTTTCATTTTGAGAGAGAGAGAGCAGCATCAGCAGTTTAAAAAAAACAAAAGTTGGGGCACCTGGAGGGGGCTCGGTTGAGGGTCCGACTTCGGCTCAGGTCATGATCATGCGGTTCGTGAGTTCCAGCCCCGTGTCAGGCTCTGTGCTGCCGGCTTGGAGCCCGGAGCCTGCTTCGGATTCTGTGTCTCCCTCTCTCCCTCTGTCCCTTCCCTGCTCATACTCTGTCTCTTCAGTGAAGAGTTTGACCTAATCTTTCGGCCATTTTTCAATGGAGCTGTTTGTTTCGTTTTTCTGATTGCAATGCGAGAGTTCTTTAGATGTTTCTGGATACGAGTCCTTAATCAGATATGTGATTGGTAAATATTTTCTCCTTGTCTCATCTCGCCTTTTCGTTTTCTTATCGGTGTCTTGTCATACACTCTCGTCATCAGGGTGTTGGGATCGTCCCTAGCCCCACTCCTGACCCCTCCACCATCTTGAACAGCAGGGTAAGGAGCTACGAGGTGCCATTGGCTTTGACCCAATCCATAATACTCTGTGGGTTAAGGTCAGTCTCCTGAAAAAAGAATGTTAACCTGAACAACGGATACTTCACTCTCTAACTATAGTGTGTGCATAGAATAATTTGGGAAGTTTGATTAGCGTCTAGATTTCCAAGTTCCACTCCTTGATATGTTTCTTCCGTAGGTCTGTGGTGAGGTACAGGTTGTCGCGATACTCAGCAATCGCCCAGATTATCTAGACATAGGTGGCTTTGGGGATGATACCCTGAAACTCGAATGCCGCTGACAATGTGTCACGTCCACTACAGTCAGGATGCAAAGTCTATGTCCAGGCCTAGACAAAATGGTGTGGCATAAGTCAGAGGAGGGAGATGTCACCGAAAAGAAGACATGTCGAGTCTGAGGAAACTTGAGCACATTTTTACCAAACATTTGCTCATCCCTTCTTCTGTCTGTCTCTGCTATTATAGGCATGTCTTAATTTGGGCACATACCTTTTATTTTTTTTAATTTTTTTTTAAATGTTTATTTTTGAGAGAGAGAGAGAGAGAGAGAGAGAGAGAGACAGAGAGCACATGAGCGTACATGAGCAGGGGAGGGGCAGAGAGAGAGGAAGGCCGAGGATCCAAAGCAGGCTCCGCGCCGACAGACCGATATGGGGCTCGAACTCACGAATCGCAACATCATGACCTGAGCTGAAGCTGGACGCTTAGCAACTGAGCCACCCAGGTGCCCTTGGGCCCATCTCTTTTAAAAGTGCCTTTCACATGTGATCCTTTATTTGGATAGGTACTGGAGGGGAAAGGTGGTTAATAAGTAAATTGTGGCACGTTAATACAGGTCAATAAATTCTTACCCCTGATCGTGAATAATAACATTTTCTCCTGATGTCAAGTACGAGACTGCCAGGTACAGTGTCACAATAGGTCATCCTGAACTTCACACCCGTCTTTTGTCTTACAATAAAAATCTGGGGGCAAAGGGACAACTTACTCTGCATCTCTCCAAACAAATCCACGAAGGAGTTTGGAGCTTGAGTCATTACCATGTTGTACAGAAAAGAAAACACAGACAGTAGCAACAAAACACCCAACTCTGTAAAATCCAGGCATCCAGATGTTTGGACCGTAGAACACCAAACAATCGGTAGGCCTGAGGTTTGTCCTGAATTGGACAAACGATTCTGACGTGGCATAATTATGACCAGCATGATTTAAGTTTTCTCTACAGACAGAAGCCAGTTGGGAGTGACCTGATTTTCTGTGTTAATTAATCACATGTTATTGTTCAAACTTGTTGGTACCTCTCAGTTAAAATAATTGAAAAGGCCTGTTGTTCTAATCCTGTGGTGGAATGTTTCTTTATTTTTTTAAAAAATTTTTTTGATGTTTATTTATTTCTTTTTGAGAGACAGAGGCAGAGCGCACGCAGAGAAGGGGCAGAGAGAGGGAGACACAGGGTCCGAAGCAGGCTGCAGGTTCCCAGCTGTAAGCACAGATCCCAACGCGGCGTATGAACTCACAAGCTGCGAGATCATGGCCTGAGCTGAAGTTGGATACTTAACCGACTGAGCCACCCAGGCGCCCCGGAATGTTTCTTTAAATTACAGCTTAGTTACGGGCGCCTGGGTGGCTCAGCCGGTTAAGCGTTCGACTCTAGATTTTGGCTCAGATGATGATCTCACGGTTGGTGGGATCGAGCCCCGTGTTGGGCTCTGTGCTGGCAGCGTGGAGCCTGCTTGGGCTTCTCTCTCTCCCTCTGTCTGCCCTTTCCCTACTCTCTGTCTCTCTCCCCCCCTCAAAGTAAATAAACAAACAATAAAGGAATATAAGTCACAACTAGTTAACAGATCTTCTAGGGTAACTAGGGCGCCTCGGCCTCTAACCAACATGAGTGACTGGTGATTGTCACTCAAAGGGGGTGCAGTAGGACAAAACCTGGAACAGGAGGCAAGGAACGTGGGTTCCATTGCTTGCTTGAGCCAAACTATGCCCCCTTACACTTTCCTGAGAGTAGATACTTAAGGAATCGTAAATTTGTAGGAAGACTAAAACCAAGGTGGTTAACCACTCTCTCTAAATATAATCTATGCCCCCAAAGCAAGCAAGCAAACAAAACAATCCCAACAATATGAGCGTTCACGTACCTCCCATACAAAGGGGACCCGAAACCAGGGTTCGGTGAGGGAAGCAGAGAATTATTTTCTTTATTCTCGAATGTGATTCGAGTTATGTATAATTAATACTGAGAACTTAGAAAATAAGGAAAAGACCAATCAATCGAGAAAACCAATTAAAATTCTACAGCTGTCAGCCTATCAGTGTTTATGCCTCCGTGGATCCATACGTGTTTGTGATATACATAGATGTCAAATGGCTACTATTCTGACGTCTGCTTCTGTGACATATTTCTATATTGTGAAGCTCCTTCCGTGCCAACAAATATGTGCCTTTATCATCCATTTAAACGGCCTTATTGTACGCCACGGTAGGCTCGTAAATGTCCGCGATGAACATACACAGTGCTTCCTATGTGCTCGGTGCTGTTCCAGGCCCTCTGATGCCATCGCTGTGATGTAGATAGTGTGACGACTCCTGTTGTACAGGTAGGGAAACGGAGTCAAGGAAAGATTGACTAACTTGCTACCTGAGATTCAACACGGATGTTCTGGTTCCAGGGTCCAAGTTCTTAACACCTGGCCATGTCGCTTCTAACTGCATCCCCTTGGTTATGTAAGTTATTTATATTTTGCCCTTTTTTTCTAACGCTAATTTATTTGTTTTTATTTTTTAAGGTTTTTTAAATATTTATTTTTATTTTTGAGAGAGAGAGAGGGAGGGAGACATAGTACTGGAAGCAGGCTCCAGGCTCTGAGCTGTTAGCACAGAGCGTGACACGGGACTCGAACCCACAAGCCGTGAGATCGTGACCTGAGCTGAAGTCGGACATTTAACCAGCTGAGCCACCCAGGCGCCCCAGTTTATTTATTTATTCTGAGACACAGAGTGAGTCCACACACATGAGCTGGGGAGGGGCAGAGAGAGAAGGGGGGAGAGAGAATCCCAAGCAGGCTCCACGCTCGGCACAGAGCCCAACGAGGGGCTCAATCCCACGACCGTGAGATCATGACCTGAGCCTAAATCAAGAGTCAGATGCTCAATGGACCGAGCCACCCAGGGGCCCCTATATTTTATCCTTTTAAGCAGTGCAATTTAGAGCTATGCTGCCTCACAAGACTAGAGGTGAAACGTGGTGGCAGAAACAAGACGGTACAAGGGGGGCATTCTTTTGGGGGAGCTCAGATTAGACCACGTTCGCTCTCACGGTAACAACCAGACAAGTCCATCAAATCGGCGCAGTTCCCCAGTGGAGGGAGGCTCCGGGGCCTGCGCCCAGGCCAGATTTGCCATGGTGCAGGAGAGATGGCCCCAGCAATTCCCTGGGTCCGGGCTGCGGAATAAGGGCGAGTCCGCAGTAGAGAAGGGCAGAAGGGATATGCTGCAGGCTGAACTCTGACCCACTGCAAAGAGAAAGAGAAGTCCTTAGCAATTGGAGTGTCAGCTTTAAGACCAGGAAGTGAGTATTCATCTGGGGCCGGGTGTGGTGGGAAACTGAGCAGAGAATTACTCACAGCGGAGAGGGGCGGGGAGGAGGGAGGAGACCAGAGTCCTGAGAGCGAGGCAGCTCTTCTCTGCGGGGGCTGGAGGCTCTGCCGGCTCAGCCCAGACACAGGGTTTCCTTCTTGCTGACTTACACAACTGACGTGCGGGGTGAAGGTGGGCGTGGGTGGTTGCTAGTCAACAAGTGGGCAGGTAGGTAAATGCATCATCAAGAGTGACCAGAATCTGGATAAACCTTTCCTCAAAGAAGCTGTCCCCATGGCTCATATCCATCTGAAAAGATGGCCAGCCTAATGAGGCATTAGGGAAATGCAAATGAAAACCACACCAAGACACGACTTCGTACCCAGGAGGGTGGCTGGAATCAAAAAGACCATAACAAACGTTGAGAGGAATTGGAGAAACGGAACCTTCGGACACTGCTGGCAGGAATGGAAAATGGTGCCGCCACGGTGGAAGGTGGCTTGACCGTTCCTCAAAGGGTTAACACAGAGTCAACACACGACCAGCAACAACTCCTCTAGTATACGCCCAAGAGAAATGAAAATATACGTGTACACGAAAACATAAACACATGTCAATACAGGCAGTCTTGGTAATAGCCCGGATGTCCATCCACAGGTAGGTAAACAAAATGGAGCCCATCCACACAATGGAAGACTATTCAGCCACAAAGGGGTGTGAGGAATTGATGCACGGAGGAACCTTGAAAACATGGCACGGAAAGAAAGAAGCCAGCCGCAAAAGGCCATGCGTTGTATGATTCCGTTGATGTGAATTTGCCAGCAGAGGCAAAGCCACAGAGACAGAGAGTAGATGGGTGGTTGCCAGGGGCTGGGGGCGGGGAAGAAGGCGGATGGGCTACTAGTTGGTGCGGAGTTTCTGTGAATCCAACAACCGCCGAATTGCATCCTTTATGATTTTGTCGAAGTTTATGTCTTTTGAGAGAGCGAGCGAGCGCGCAAGCAGGGGAGGGGCAGAGACGGGGAGAGACAGAATCCCAAGCGGGCTCCGCTCTGTCGGTACAGAGGCCCCAGGTGGGGCTGGATCCCACGAACCGTGAGATCGTGACCTGAACTGAAATCAAGAGTCGGACGCTTAACCCACCGAGTGACCCAGGTGGCCCTGAACTGTATAGTTTAAAAAGAGGAATTGTATGGTTTGTGAATTACATCTTCATTGAGGGCATTATGCTAAGTGAAATGAGCCGGGCAGAGAAACAGAAATACTGTATGATCTCACTTATACGTGAAATGCAAAACAGCTGAACTCCTGGACACAGAGAGTAGAGTTCTGGTTGCCAGGGCCCGGGCCTGGGAGAAACGGGGAGATGCGGGTCAGAGGGCACAAGCTTCCAGTTACACGACGTCCTGTGGCCAACATACAGCACGGTGGCTGTAGTTAATCATACTATATTATATACTTCAAAGTTGCTAACAGAGTAGAACTGCCGTGCTCTCATCACCAAAAAGAACCAAGGCAAAAAATTACGTGAGCCGAAGGAAGGGTTAGCTCACCGCGTTGTAATCCTTTTGCAATATACACGCGTTATCAAATACCGGGACCCGCCGTGTACCTTAAAGGGACACAGTGTTATATGTGAACGATAGCTCCATAAAGCTGGGGGAAGGCAAAGTGATGAAGAGAGTTGAGAGAGTAGGAGTGAGAGCCTGAGGCATGGAAAGGCACCGATGGCCCAAGAAAGAAAAGACTACGTGACTGAGCATGCTACAGAGGCTGAGGGAATCTCCAAGAGTTTAGGCGAGAGGTCCAGCAGATAAAATCAGTAATCAGAGGCTCTTTGGGATTCTTTTCAAAGGCCAATGGGAAATCCCCGGTGGCTACAAAACTCAGCAGTTACAGAACCCAGCTTGTCTTTTAAATACAAGTTCTTTTTACATTTTGAATTTTAAATTGAATTTGAATTTTAAATACAATTCCAATTCTTGGATTCTTCCGGCAGAAATAGGTTGCTGTCAGAGCTAATAAAGCCCGAGAGAAATCATGAACTTACAAACTCGGAGTTAAAATTAGCACGCCGTTATTTCTTTTTTATTTATTATGCATGCTAGGGAAATGAGGACTTCAAAATACCTCTCCAATGAAAGGAGCGCATTATCATGGAAGCAATAATGTGAGCTTCTGGCTTTTTAGCCAATTATACGCTCTTGCTTCTAGGAATCAACAACTGTAGGACACAAGTGGAGAATTTAAACTCTTAATGTTCAATAGCATATTTGTGTCACACACAGACTTGAGTGTAATCGCAGGAGCGGGTGGAAATATATTCAACAAAGGTGACGATGGGGTGGGCCAAAGCCCACGTCAAGCGTGGGGTCATCGGCAGATCGTACAGTTTACTCTGAATCCTTTTGGCCTCTTGGTTGAAACTGAAGGAGTTATTGGGGCTAATAATCGCAGTTCAGAGATTCTGAGACTAACACTCCCAGATGAGGAGAGACGGGCTTCCCCAGCCTCGGGGTGGGCAAGAGAACGTCTCCGGCAAATGGAGAACACGGCTGTGTGGGGAGACAGCCGAAGGATGTGTGCACATCCCGGGACCCCAGGTCTAGGCGGTGGCGAAAGGACAAGTTTTGGTGTGGCACCTGCCAGGGTGCCAGGGGAGCCCAGGTTTGGGTGCACCTGTTCTGAGTTCCTCGACAGTGGAAGGCCTGTAAATCTTCTGGAAGAGCCAGATTCTTTTCTGGAGATGGCAGCATGGTTGGGATGAAGCTTCCTTTGACAGCTCCTGGCAGTGACATTAGCAAGACAAGAAACAAAGTAATGAGGAGCGACAGTTAGAAAACCATTTGTGATAGAAGGTTCAGGTACACACACACACACGCGCGCACACACACACCCCAAGCGCCATTCTAGGGAATTTCAAATACGTTGAAACCTGGTGAAGAGAATCCATGGGGAAAGAGAGAGAAGGTCAGAAAGCATGGATTCTTCATAACTTAATTACCATTATCTCTGGGTACGTTCCATTGTGTGGATGTATCATTATTCATTTAGTCTTGTAGCAGTCAACTTTGGGGGTTGTTTCACCCTTGTAGCATTACGAACAGTGCTGCAACAAATTTTCTGTGTCTACATACCTGCATCTCTGCTGGGACAAAAATTACATGCCACGTACACTGCAACAGCTGTCACCGAATTGTTCCGCCAAAATGCGGAGAAAATGTACATGTCCGCCGAAACGCGTACGCGAACGTGTACCGACATTCTTGCCCCTACTGGGTGTTGACAGATTTTAACTTTTGGGACCACTCCTAGTCTAAAAAAGTACCTCGCTGTTGTTTTGATTTGCGATTCTTCGATTATAAGTGGGGGTATCTTCTTTTAAATGTTGATTTATTTTGAGGGAGAGTGCGCATGCATGCAAGTGGGGGAGGGGCAGAGAGAGAGCGAATCCCAAGCAGGTTCCGCCGTGTCAGCGCAGAGCCTGACGCAGGGCCCGACCACACGAACTGTGAGATCATGACCTGAGCCGAAATCAAGAGTCAGACACTTAACCGCCTGAGCCACCCAGGCGCCCCTAAGTGAGAGTATCTTTTCAAAAGTCCACCGGCTATTTATTTTGTTCCCCCTCCCCACTCCCTTCCAGAAACTTCCTGCTTGCCTGATTTCTACCGGTTTATCCATCTTGTTCTTGCTGATCTGTATGAGCTCACTTTCATTCACGCTGCAGTATTTTTCTCAGTCTTTGGCTTTAGCAATAACAGTTTCTGAAATAAAGAAGTTTATACTTTTGATGTAGTTAAACGGTATAAATAATCTCCTTTATGGCTTCTGAATTGGACATCTTGCCTAGGAGGCCCTATTTTCCGCCACGATTAAAAAAACATTCACTTTATAGAATTATCGTATGATCTAGTAATTTCACTCGTAGGTATATACCCCAGAGGACAGACAGTGAGGAGTCAGATACTCGTGTGGCAGTGTTCACAGTGGTATTAGTCACCATCGTCCAAACTAGAGACAAGTCAAGTGTCTATCAATAGATGAATAGATGAACACAGTGTGGTCTGTCCATCCGATGGAATAGTATTCCACCATAAAAATGGATGGAATTCTAATACATGCTACGACATGGATGAACCTTGATGACACTATGCCAAGTGAAATAAGCCAGTCGCAAAAGACAAATATTCTCTGATTCCACTCATACAAGGTACCTGGAATAGGCAAATTCGTCGAAACAAAAGTAGAATTGTGGTTACCAGGGGCTAAGGAAAGAGAGGAATGGGAAATTATTATCCAATGCAGACAGAGTTTCTATTTGGGATGACGAGAAAGTTCTGGAAATGGATAGTGGTGATGGTTGTGGAACATTGTGAACATGAGTCTGTACTTTCTTTCCTTCTTTCTGTCTTTGTTCAATTTATTTGCTTGTCTTCTGCTTTGAGTCACCGTGGTTTAAACGCTTCTCCCATGTACCACTGAGAGTTGGAAGGTTTTTGTTTTTTAATGTTTATTTATTTTTGAAAGAGAGAGAGAGAGAGCAGGGAAGGGGCAGAGAGAGAGGGAGACACAGAATCCAAAGAAGGCTCCAGACTCCGAGCTGTCAGCACAGAGCCCAATGGGGGGGGGGGGGCCTCGAACCCACGAACCATGAGATCATGACCTGAGCTGAAGTCGGACGTTTAACTGACTGAACCACCCAGGCACTCCAGGAAGGTTTTTTTTAATTCAATCTGAGAGATTTTTTTAAAAATAAAATTACGTTTATTTCATTCACTTCTACTGTTATACATTTACACATATGTCTGGGTTTAATTCTGTAATCTTATTTTTTCTTTCCTGATTTTTAAAATATATAAACATGTGAGTTTTTCATCTGATAATTTAGAAGATTTATATTCATATCTGGGGACACAGAGGGGTCACCTCACGAATTGAAATCCGAAACGCTTCAATGACTGTATAATAATCCATCATATGATAAAATTCTAATTTACTCTTATCATTTCCTTTTTTTATAAATTTTGATTGCCTCCAGTGTTTTGCTAATATGGGGTAATGTTATACACACATCCTTGGGCTTACATTTTCTCTTCCTATATTTCAGATTCTCTCCAGAGAATAAATTCAAAGGATAGAATAATGTTATCAAAGAATTTTAATGTTGCAAAATCTGGTCTCTATTGTAAGATTATTTTCCATATACTCTGTGACAATTTATACTCCAAACATTCACATAATTGGGAAGAAAAAAAGTCTTACTTAATATAAGAAATGTGCCCAAATCTTAGCCTGAAGGTCGATATCACCTTGGGATAAAAGCATCCCCTCTGATTTGCATTCTGAAACAATTAAGGGAGGGAGTTCTATAGCCAATTAACTTCACTTCCGTCAAATGTTTGGACTCCTTTTCTTGATGAAGGATTTCAGAGATGATATCTGCCATATTTCTGTGGATTTTTTATACCACCAATAGCCCTAATAACAAGCTCCTTTACCCTTTTTTTTCATCGCAGTGGAAAAAGAAGAGTGTTCTAAAGATCTTTTCAACAAACACAAAGAGTTTATGGAAACTCATGTATAAGCTCGTGATGTTATCGCCAGGTTTTGTAATGAGACGCAAACCAAGAAATTAATTGAGGGAAAAAAAAATCACATCACAGCAGTTCTGGCTTCAATTTCACATCAGCAGGGCTTAGAAGTCATTGCAGCAAGTGGGTTGATCCCTAGAGTATCATTGAGTGACTGTTGGCTGAGCTCCTTAGGCACATAATTTAAATAGATCATGGAAAAGAAGAAAGTCTCCTTTAGATTAGTTCAAGTTATGTGGCATCTTCAAAGGAAAAAGAATTCAGGGTATTTATGTGGTTGCTCACTTCTATAATCTTCTTGCTTGTTGACATAAACTCTTTAGAGTCTCTGGGTGGACTTTCCAAAGCATTCCATGGCGGGTGATGTCGGGTGATAAGTTCCCTTTGCTGTCTCTGTAATCATAGCCCGTACAAAGGGGGAATTTGCAAGCCCCCCCCCCCGCCCCCCATCATGATCTAAAGCCCAAAAGAGGAGTTAAATACTACATGTCTGTGCTTCTCGTCCCTGATCTTCTGCTCCAAATTTTGAGTAGGAAACATGCTATACATCTTCGGCCTATAATTTCTCCCCAGGCTGACTACATTCTATGTAGGACAGGGTCAGCAAACTCCGGCCCGTGGCCCAAATCCAGCCCACTGTCTGTGTTTTTATAGCCTGGGAGCTGAGAATGGTGTTTACACTTTCAAATGGCTGGAAAAAAAGAAATCAGGAGAAGATGAACATTTCATGACATGAAACTTCTATGAAATTCAAAATTCGGTGTCCCCAAATAAAGTTGTATTGGAACACGGCCAGGCGCAATCATTTACATATTCTCCATGGCTGCTTTCGAGCTACATTAGCAAAGTTGTATAGTCGTGACAAAGACAGAAATTCTGTGCCCACAAAGCCAAAAATATTTACTCGTTGGACCTTTACAGAAAAAGTTGGCCGACTTATGTTCCAGAAGATTCATCAGGTTCTGAAGTCTTGCCGAGAGCAGCTAACATGGCCCAGGAGGTCCCATTTGCCCAAAACGGGAGCATCTGATCCCCATTTATAATGATCCACTACGGTGCTCCACACTTCATAGACTCCTCCAACGCGAGTGTTTCCTTTCCTTCCTCTCTGCCCACTAAGGGATCAGGTCCTTTCCAATTGCTAAAAACTCTGTAGTAGGCTGTGCGGTGGGCTAAGCAGGTGAGAGTAAGTAAGGTGGCAGGGAGGTTATGTGTCCGGAAATATGGTCCAGACAGTGCTTCTCAAACTTTAACGTGCCTTTCTCTCACCTGGGGCTCTTGTGAAAATGCAGAATCTGATTCACCAGGTCTGAGGTGGGCCTGGGATTCTGCGTTTCTCACAAGCTCCCAGGTGATGCTGCTGCTCTTGGTCCACAGACCACACTGGGAGGGGCAAGGGTCTAGGGGACTGATGTCTGTTTCTTCAACCGAGTTGGTTGCCTTTTCATCTTTGAATTTCTGTAATACCAATAAAAAATATTCCCAAATTGTGATAGGTGGCTTATATATTCTTTTTTTTAATTTTTTAATGTTTATTTTGAGAGAGAGAGAGAGAGAGAGAGAGAGAGCACACAAGTGGGGGAGGGACAGAGAGAGGGAGACGCAGAATCTGAAGCAGGCTCCAGGCTCTGAGCTGTCAGTATAGAGCCCGATGCGGGGCTCGAACTCACAAACCGTGAGCCAAAGTCAGACGCTTAACCAACTGAGCTGCTTAGGTGCCCCTATATATTCTATCTTATTAGCCATTTCCTTACCTCATGACTTATACCTCTTATTATAAGTAGATTGTGTTTTCTAGAACTTGGATGGGAAGTCTCTCCTATATTGCCCAAATCATGCACTGGGCTCAGTTTGCCTTCAGGACCCTGGTTGTCTTGTCTTTTCTTATCTCCTCTTTTCTTATGGGCCCGAGGTGTAAACCTCCTAAGCCTTCCCACTCATGTCTTACTCTTGGGATCAATCCCCATCCTCATTCCTCTCCTCACCCTTGGACCTCCAGAAGTCCCTCTGCACACCAACCTGATGAACACAGGAGTCTTAACCTTAGGGAACATCTGCTCCAGCTCTAGGGACCTAGAGAATTGAGGTGACACTCCCAAGGTAACCAAGCAGAGACCAGGAAGCCAAGGTCCCCAACTTTCAGCCCTTGAACTTTGCTCTCTCAAGCCTAGATGGCCTAAAATGTCATCAACAATAAATTGTTTGGTTGGCATCCGAGTACATCTGCATCACACGTCTCTGGTAACATCTCTGCAGTGAAGCAGGATCTGTCTGGAGTGACTCTAATGGCCATGGTTCCAGATACCACGGCGGGGTAGCTGGGGACAATAGCTCTAAAGCTCTGGGCCTTTCCCCTGAAAGGGGATTGTTCTCTTGGCTTCCTATGTTAGAGAAATGGGGGTAAAATTCACATAACATAAAATTAAAAAGTGAGCAATTAAGAAGCATTTAGTACATTCACAAGGTTGTGCAACCATCACCTCTAGCTAGTTCCAAAACATTTCACCGACCCAAAGGGAAACACATTGGTGTTACTCCTCATTCCCCCTCACCCAGCCCCTGGCAACCACCAATCTGCTTTCTGCCTCTATGGCTTGGCCGATTCTAGAAATTTCATATAAATCAATCATGCAATACGCGACCTTTTACGACTGCCTTCTTTCACTTGGCGTAATGGTTTTGAGGTCCATCCATGCTGTAGCGCGTGTCAGAGCTGCTTTCTTGGGTATGGCTGAATAATCTGTTGTCTGCATATACCGCCATTTTTCCATCCACTGATGGATATTGGAGTTGTTTTGACCTCTTGGCTATTGTGAACAATGCTGCTATGAAGATTGCTGGACAAGTTCCTGCTTGAGCCCCTGTTTTCAACTCTTCTGGATAGATACCTAGGTGTGGAATTTCTGGGTCATATGGCGACTCTATGCTTAACTTCTGGAAGGTCTGAGTTTCATTTGAGTGTTCGGCTACTCTCCCATGCTATCACACCATTTCACGATAAGGACAAGTGAAATAATCAGGCGACGGGAAAATATCTCACTAGTTAGTATCTTTACCTCCCCTCCACCAACTGCCATTAGCCAAATCAATAAATTTCATTTTATATTGTTTATTTTCCCAGCCCACAACTTAACATAGCAGTTTCTGAAGGGCCAGAGATTTGTCTCAAGGCAGCAAGCAGGAAAGTGAATGAGAGAAAACACAGAGCCCCGTTAACCTTCAGGCTGCCTATAAATAATCCAGGATTGGGGCTGGCTTCACGGACGTGTGACCTGTTTGGTCACGCAGAGCCCCTCACTTAGAAGGACCCCACGCTTGAGTTAATGTTCTGCTGCCTCTGCCTTGAAAATCTTAATCATTTTGAACATGGCCTCACATGTTCATTTTGCACTGGGCTGCATAAATTTCGTAGATGGCCCTACCAAGAAGTGAAAGTTTCTCTTATACCCATCCAGCAGCCTGAACAACAAATTCTAAATTTTAAAATAAACTCTAAAACGGAAATAAAAAAAGATACGTCTGTCACTGAAGGTGGAAGCATTCCAAATGTGGGTGGCTACTAAACAGAATGATAATAGAATAACTCAATTATATTTAAAAATACAGACAACAGATCAAAGCCAGACAGTTTCCACACATGAATTTGCTGGGTCTACTATCGTTGGCCTGAGAAACAAACACAAAAAAGCCCGCGGAGGAAACTGAACCCAAATAAGGACAAAGAGTAAACACATTCCTTCTGCCCTCCAAGGAAAAGTGGAGACGTTTCAGTAAATCCGAAGCAGAATGCAGTTTCAAGAGATGAATGTTAGAGAAAACAGGATACTTTTGCTTAGGCTGCTAAGCGTTTCTGTCATCTTTCGGTTGCAGGAGAAATCCAGGTTCATGGACTCGAGGAGAAATAAATGTGTTGCTGATAAGCCTAAACCCTGCCCTGCCCTTTCCAGTGAAAGCAAGGAGCAGAGGGCCCAGATTTTTCCTAACATAAGAGTAAACAGGTTTTTAGTTCAGGGTAGAATCACAAGTGGCCAAAAAGCTGACGGGGACGTGTCATCTGCTCTCTCTGCTGGCTCTCAGCAAACTTTAGCAATTGCCCAGTTGTGATGTCGTTAAAGAAATCTGGCCAACCACACCCTTGCTCCCCAAACTTTCTTGAGTTAAAACAGTCTACCAAAAACTGATGGGGGGGGGTGCCGCTTCGGTCTTTATTACCAGTGAATACGAGAAGTATCCTCGGAGACCGATCCTCCAGGAGAACGATCAGCATACCGGTCCTGTGCAGAGGCTTCCAGTAAAGCACGTTAGCAATGACGCGATCACGTAATTAATACGGCATGTCAAGGGGGCATCGTAAAAGGCAATTGACAAGTTGGCATCAGGCAGTAATTTGGGGTGTAACCTCTGTCTGGAGGAGCCACGTTGGATGCCAAAAGCAGAAGGACTCACTTTTGTAGGGAAATAAGAGAGAGAGGTGTTTGGCAGCGGTGAGGAATACGACGTATTTGTGGCTTCTTATAAGGAGTTTTTTTAAATACGTTTCTGTTTTTTAATTTTTTTCCGTGTTTATTTATTTTTGAGAGAAAGAGGGACAGAGTGGGAGTAAGGGAGAGGCAGAGAGAGAGGGAAACACCGAATCCGAAGCAGGCTCTAGGCCCAATGCTGGGCTCAAACTCACAAACCGCAAGATCATGGCCTGAGCCAAAACCAAGAGTTGGACGCTTAACCGACTGAGCCCCTCAGGAGCCCCTAATGGCGCATTTACTTTTGATCGCATTCTGTTGAGTCTCTCCACCCTCCACTGGGCTTTTCTGCACAGACAAGGTCATGATTCCGCTTCAGCTTGCCATTGGCTGTTCCCGAAGCTTCCATTGGTCTCCTTAAGGGTGAGGCATGGTCCTCATGGTTTTGTAACTAAGTGTCCACTTGTCTGTCACATCCAACATCCAGTGTGTATTCTTAGCTCGTGCCCAATAAATGCTATCTACTCTTAATTCCTGCGCGACGAGGTTTCTGAACTTCAGCTCTGTTGACATCTGGGGCCAGATCCTTCTCTGCTGGGGCTGTACCGTGCGCTGTAGGATGGTCAGCAGCAGCCCTGGCCAAGGGATGCCTGGGTGGCTCAGTCGCTTGAGTGTCCGACTTTGGCTCAGGTCATGATCTCACGGATCGTGAGTTCCAGCCCCGTATCGGGCTCTGTGCTGTCAGAGGAGAGCCCCCTCTCTCTGCCCCTCCCATGCTCGTGCTCTTTCTCTCAAAAATAAATAAACATTAAAAAAATGCCTCCAGAGATTTTGTCTGCCAAGCATCCCCTGTGGGGCAAAATCATCCTTCTGCTAGAGCATGAGACTACAGATACCAGTGCAGTGATCAGACCCCCCCCCCACAAAGCTGTGAAAACAACACTCCCCCCTCTTTTTCGAGAAGAACGCATCAATATTTTACCAATGCAGACTTCAGATTCTATTTTAATAACATATTTTCAAATCATATTAAAACCCGATTAAAAAAAAAAAAGATCCCTCAGGGGGCACCTGAGTGGCTCGTTGGTTAAGCGTCCGACTCTTGATTTCGGCTCGGGTCATGATCCGTGGTTCGAGAGATCGAGATTTACGTCGGGCTCCGTGTGCCGACGGCACGGAGCCTGCTTGGGATTCTCTCCCTCCCTCCCTCTCTGCCCCTCCCCTGCTCATGCTCGCTTGCGCATACACACGCTCTCTCTCAAAATAAATAAACTAAAAAAAAAAAAAAAATCCCTGAGAGGTAGGTTTAGCTGCAGTCTTTCTAGAGTAGCAGTTAAGAGAAGAGTGTTGAACCCACCCCTTCAGTTTGAAATCCAGAACCTCTCTGTGTGTTCTTAGGAGAGTCCCTTAGCCTAACTGTGCTTCCTCGGCTGAAGAATAATCCAATCAATCTAAGTCATAATCTAGAATAATCATACCACCTGCCAAAAAGGGGTGTGGAGAGGGTTAATATTTAAGATTTGAAAAGCTCTTAGAGGAGTACCCTTCACCAAGTAAACAAGACAGAAACATTAGCTCAAAGCCAAAATGTAGCAGGATTTTCAAGAGGCCTCCAAAGTACAGCACCTTTCTTTAGAACGAAGTTTCTGCTACCCGAGGGATCGGCAGACTAGATGATGCAAAATGTACCAAACATCTTGATACATCCAAAATTTTGGAACTGAATTATGAAATTAGGGTCAGCTCTCTAAGTTTATACTCTTTAAATTTTTGTTTAATGTTCATTTATTTTTGAGAGACAGAGACAGAGCATGAGCAGGGGAGAGGAGGAGAGAGAGGGAGACACAGAATCCAAAGCAGGCTCCAGGCTCAGAGTTTCATGCGGGGCTCAAGCTCGTGAATGGCGAGATCACCACCTGAGCTGAAGTCAGACGCTTAACCAACTGAGCCACCGAGTCGGCCCTCTAGGTTTCTACTCTTAAGACTTTGACCTTGTGGGGCACCTGGGTGGCTCAGTCGGTTAAGTGTCCGACTTGGGTTCGGGTCATGATCTCACAGCTCGTGGGTTCGAGCCCCGCGTCAGGATCTGTGCTGACAGCTCAGAGCCTGGAGCCTGCCTCACATTCTGTGTCTCCTGCTCTCTCTGCCCCTCCCCCACTCGTGCTCGGTCTCTTGCTTCCCCTGTGATTCCAAGCACTTCTTTTGGAAAGTAACAGACACAGTGAATCTTAATAGATAAGAACCTGGAAGTCTCACTGTGTCTTAGGCGTAGTGGTCACTGGGTTCACACCTTCTAGAAGCACAATCACAGAGGAAACCAGTAGGCCACCATTTTCGATTAACACATTCATGTTGCTTCATGTGCCCTGGGACACGGAGCCGTTAATCTCCAGGGAACTTGTCCTTTTAAAATTTTCTTCCCTTTTTTTTTTTTTTACAATTAAAGCCCCAAAAGTTAAAAACATGTGGTTTTTAGACAGTCAACCGTGATAATAATTTCGTCCGTTTCCACTATGTCATGTTGTATTCTAGACTCAGCGGAGTTCAGGGGTAAGAACATAGCCTCGGGGCTCAAATTCCACCTCTGTGACTAAAAACGTGGGTAACCTTGGGTGAGGCACATAATTTCTCTGTGGCTCAGTTTCCGTACGCATAAGGTAACAGCGACATGACTGCTCTCATCAGGCAGGTTTGGGGAGACTGAAATGAAAGTTCCACATTCACATGTCAGTCTAGAGCAGCACGGATAAGGTTCTGTAGATGCGAGCCGTTAGCGTTCTTAATGTTTCATAACCACAGAGGAGTTGATCCTCTTTCAAGTTCGCGTTCACGAGGTCACATGACAGTAAGAGCATTGCTCAAAAAGTGGGGGAAGGTGATTTTTGCCCCACTTTGGAGAGAAGAGGACCGAGGCAAAAACATGGTGAGGAATTCGCCCAAGGTCACCAGTGAATTAGTACCTGTTGGATCTGGAACCGGATCTCCAACACCCTGACTCTTGTGCATTTTTTTTTTTTTTTTGATTAGTGCCTCTCAAAAATTAATGTGCCTTCAGATGATCTGAAAATTCCCTGAAAATGCAGATTCTGATTCAGTAGATCTGGCGGTGGGAAGGCTGTGATTTGCACTTTCAGAAGACTTCCGGAAGATCGTGATGCTGCTGGCCTGCCGACCGCAGTTGGGCTAGGGAAGGTCTATAACTGATGGCTTCAACCGCTGGCATTTCGGATGTCTGGAGGGTATTTTCAGTAGAAGTCAAGGAAAAAGAAGTGTACAAAAGTGTCACAAAACATATCATGGGATAACCTCCCGAGTGATCATTTTCTCGCCACCGTGAAGTTACATGGGAGTTTATTACCAACATACTCGTCGACCTTCACAGCATCAGTACAAACTGAATTCTGCCACGGCCCACAATCAACCAAGGTTTCTATGCTGTTGGCTGATTGGTAGTCCTCCTGGGACCCACGACAGTCCCTCCTCTCCTGCCATTTCCCTTGGAGCCAGGGAGCGTACTCACAAAGGGCTCCATGGAAAAGAGCATTTCTTGGGGCGCCTGGGTGGCTCAGTCAATTTAGCATCTGACTCTTGATTTCAGCTCAGGTCATGATCTCATGGTTGAGAAGATCGAGCCCCACATCAGGCTCTGCGCTGACAGTGTGGAACCTGCTTGGGATTTCTCTCTCTCCAAATCTCTTTACCCCTCCCCAACTCAACTCATGCTTATGTGCATGCACGCTCGCGCCCTCTCTCAAAATAAATAAACATTAAAAAAAAAACAAAAACATTTCTTTCTCCTGAAAACTGATTGCTCCCTCTCCGTATACATATGTTTTTCATTTACATACATATTTCAGCTTATTTTTGCTTTGTTGTTAACCTAAGTAGCCTAAACCAGCTAAAATAAGAACTAATTCCAACTCGTGAATCTAGTTTCAAACCATATCTGAGCTTTGCACAGATCACACAGCTGAAAGAATGGCAAGGTTTTGCAGGGAGGGTGGCCTCTTTAAGATGGCCGGACTGCCATAAAAAGTGGGTACAGATGCACAGAAGAGGGTCAAGTGCAGCTTATGAAAATCAAGTTATTTCTTTCTCTCTCTCTCTCTCTCTCTTTGTGTGTGCGTGTGTGTATAATTTTACTTTCAGGTTACACAGGTCTTTGCATATTTGAGGGGAGATCGGCAGACTTTTTCTATATAGGGCCAGATAGTAAATATCTTGGGCTTTACAGGCCATTGGATCTCTTTTGAAAGGACTCAACTTTGCCCTATAGCTCAAAAGCAACCACAGACGATACGTAAACGATTGAGTGGGGCTGCGTTCCATCGGACTGTATTCATGGACACCGTAATTAGAATTTCAATTCATTTTCCTGTACGACGAAGTATTAATTTCCTCTTGATGTTTCTTTTTACCATGTAAGAATGTAAAAACCGTTCTCAGGTCTCAGGCTGTACAAAAACAGGCGGCAGGCAGGATTTGGCTCATGGATCACAATTTGCTGGGCATTTGAACGCAGCCAAAGGCAACATTCTCGTATATTGTGATGTTAAAAATTAGATGAAGAATATGCTTCAAGATTTCCTGCGTTTCTGATGGCAGTTTTGAAGGAAACCAAAGCTGTGTGCTGGGGAAGTGTTCTGAGTGTTCTGCAAATGTTTTTTTCATGTTAGCTTTTGGTATAGAATTAAAACATTCTCATTTCCTAGGGCTGTTTAGTTTGCGAATGTGAAACCATCAACTTCCTGTGTCAACTTTAAGTAGCCAAGTTTTCCTATTTGTTTAAATTCCTTTAGGGGACCCTCACCTTGTATTTATTTATTTGAGTTCCACAGGCTGACCATACTCATAGCAAGACTTGGGAAACATTAGGTAGTAATTTTCTGCAAAGGACTATATTCTAACCGATTCATTTTACTGAAACTTCCTAAACTATGTGCTTTTATTCAAGCGGTAATGATAGTGATACAGGCTTGTGGCCAGGTTCTTTAGGCCTGTGGCTTGCGTATATTATAACTACAACCATGTGGTTGAATTTTTTTCATGGAGGAATTCTGTGAAGCTGTTTCAGTGTCAAGGTGATCTCTGTGATATGTGTCTTCAACAGTGGGAGAGTGCTTTTTGTGTACATACCCAAAAATCTACTTTTTTTGTTAAATATTCTTTAAACTTTTTTTTTTTTTTTTTTTTTTAACACGGAGACACGAAGAGATACCGAGCACAGCTGGGAAGGGGCAGAGAGAGAGAGACAGAATCCGAAGCAGGCTCCAGGCTCCGAGCTGTCGGCACAGAGCCGGACGCAGGGCTCGCACTCACGAACCGTGAGACGGTGACCTGAGCCGAAGGCTACGCTCAACCCACCTAGCCACCCAGGCGCCCTCTTTCTTAGATATTCTAAACCTACTTTTCTTTTGCGTATTTCATTTTGCATCAGGCCCCATCACCTCTCAGACGCCCTTCCGCCATCACCACACGCGTGGCCATTAATCTCAACAGCCTCCGCCGCAGGAATTTCTTGGAAGTCTGGAAATGAATTTTCTCCAAACACCCCATTCGGTTGTTCCTCCCCTTGGTAGCGCTACCTTAAAACAAGATACACGGGCCTTTTGGTTCGGCGTTCTTCTTTTATGGCTTTTGCAAACCGTCACCAGCTTGTTCAGCGGACCGATCGTACATACGGAGTAAGCTTATTAACCAGAATAGCTCTTGGTGACGCGTGCAATGACTATGTTTCTACTAAAGGAGTTTACCGGGGGAACGGGTCAGTGAGAAACATCTGTATCCATCTGACCTGTATCCATCGTCTAGTCCCCGGCTAGGGGGTAGTGCTCCCACGCACTCCCCACCCTGCGGATCCCTGGGTGGCCTCACGAGGAAAGCACGGTGTCCGGGAGGACAGAAGGAGAAGGACAAGAAGAACTCTAAGTGAGCCAATCTGCAGTGTTATCAGGACCTGGCTATTCCACGTGTGCTTAACTGCCAGTTCGTAAAATCGAAGGGAACAGAAAGGAGGCAGGCCGCTGGCACACGTGCACTTGTTTCCGGTGACTTAAGGCTTCGCAGGAAGCCGCCGGAAGGAGACGCAGTGTCATGCTCAAAACAGACAAGCCGGCCTGGCTTCCGGGCCACCGCCCTTCACAACCTCAGGTGCTGCGGCCTTGCCCTTCACGCTCCCGCCCCCACTGGACGTAACACGGAGGGGAACCCCATTATTTCCCCCTCGGCCGCCCGGCCGCGGGGGAGGCAGGGACAAGCACGACGCGACACCCGTTTCTGTGAAGTCAGGCTGAGTTGCACGTGCGCCGTCGGCTGCACCGGCTTTGTCCTTGCGACCTTCCGAGGGTGTCTGCCTTGGACTAATTGCAAGTGCATCCGGATGCCCTTGAGCACACCTTCTGACGAAACTTACCCCAAACGCCACGCTCCCAGGGCTGTCGCGCGGCAGCTCGGGTAACTTTGCGCAGCCACGACACGGGGGGAGCCGGACGGGGTTCGCGTCCAGAGACCAGGCCCAGGGCATCACGCATTTTCCCCGCTCGCTTTTCTCCTGCCAGCGCCCCTCATTCCCATAATGTGTCGAGCCAGACAGGGAGCGGTGGACCGGTCCGGTCGGCTGATGAAAGGGCCCAGAACCCGGTCGTGTGCGGCCGTGTCCCTCAGCACTACTGCTGTCTTGGCTGGATCAAGGCCAAGGCTCACAGGCGCTGTCCTGTGCCCCGGAGGATGAGCAGGAACCCCCGGGCTCTGCCCGCTGGATGCCAGGACCTCCTCCCCCTTAGATGCGACAGACGCGATTGTCTTCAGATGTTGCCCAATGTCCCCTGGGGCCAGGGTGGGGGTGCAAAATCGCTTCCCGCTGAGCACCACGGCTGTTGCGTGAGGGAGCTGTGGGCGGATTCGCAACGGCTGGGCCAAGATCATTCCTTTCGGCCGGGTTCATCCTTTTCCAGACTTTCCGGTCAGGCAGTCGCTCAAGCTCCGTGACGAAAGGGTGCCCGCTGTCTGCCTAGTTCCTGGGCCCGTCAAAGCAAAGCAGGTGCTCAATCAACGTGTGACGAGTTAGATTCTATTTTCTTTTCTCCTGCTAACCGTCTGCCCCTTCCACTCTGCGCTTAAAGTCCGGGACTGTTGGCTCACTCTTCTTGGCAAGGGGAAGAAAAGGACACTTTGGCTTTGGACCTCGGGTCCTGGCTCAGTGTCGGATCTCCACCTCCTTTTCCTCACCGCCCCCCCCCCCCAGATCTCAACCCGAGAGCACCCCCAAGAATCTTCCAGTGTACCCTGGAAGGCTGAAGGAATGTCTCTGTGCCAGGTAACCCTCATCTCTCCACTTGTTCTTCCTCACCACCGCTTCTTTATCTTTCTTCTCCCTGACCTGAGCCCTTCACGGTCCACTTGTGGCCCTGGTTGGCCATTAGTGACCTCCAAGTCTCTGTTTCAGGCCCCCACATTCCCACCACTCAGGAAGCACCCCCTTTTGGGACCCTCAGTCCCGGGCACGTCTCTTCACAAATGAACATTCACGGACAGCTGAGAGAGGACGCCCTTAGGTAGAGGCCCACAGATGGGAGTTTGGGAATCGGTCGGCATCTAAGTTGCCCAACGACCCTTTTCGTTGGAGCTGTCAAACTCTCCCTGAGCAGAATGTCCACGGCCTTCAGCACATATCCAGAAGGATTTAGGGTACACACACATTTCCAGAACCATGTCTCTAGATCCTGGCCCAGCAAAGTGTAACTGCATTTTGAGATCCGTTAAACAGGTGAGTGGCTCATACTCTATACATCGTCTTTAGGGGAAGGGGTTCATTTCATTATCTCAACAAATGCATATGGAGCCCTATGCAGTATAGCCCTAGTATACAGTAGGGCTCCATATGCATTTGTTGAGATAATGAAATGATATACTAGGTCCTGCACTAGGTATCAGGGGTATGGCAGGCAGTAGCCAGATCCCCCTGCCTTCACGAAGGTTACGATAGCAGGGCTGGCTAGCTCAAGAAAGGAACAGGGGCCGGCATGCAATTCCGAAGGCAGCCAGTGTCTTTGATCATTTTAGAAAGTGAAAAATCAAAACATATGCTGTGTGAAAGGTGCACAGCGAAAGAATCCTTCCATGGATCTGTATAGATCCGTAGCATTGCTAGGGAAAAGGAAGTATCACAAGAGTCATGGAGTCTAGGAAACCAAATGGATGGAAAGACACGGAAGCCTTTTGTATGGAAGAAAACTTACCAGAGACTTTTGCTCCGTGTTTCTGAAAGAAGAGTTAAGTTCTAACTAAGGCTCCTTTCGAAAATTCAAAGAAAACTTGAAGAATTCATGGAATTACAAATGCAATTAGAGTATAGAAGCCTTCAATAACAACACGAAATGTTTTGGGGCACCGGGCTGGCTCAGTTAAGCGTCCGACTCTTGATCTTGGCTCAGGTCAGAATCTCACAGTTCGTGAGTTCGAGCCCCGCGTCGGGCTCCACACTGATGGCACAGAGCCTGCTTGGGATTCCTCTCTCCCTCTCTCTCTCTCTCTCTGCCCCTCCCAAGCTTGAGCTCTCTTTCTCTCTCTCTCAAAATAAACAAATAAACTTTAAAAAAAAAGAAAGGTTAAAAAAAACAAAATAATATGAAGGGTTTTGTTTTGACCCTTTCATCTCATGGTGCTGGAAAGGGAAAGAAAAGCCACTAGGAGATTTGGGGCAATAGGGAGTTCTCCAGACAAGCTGGTTGCTGGATCATTTTGGTCCAAAAGCCCTTGGTGATTTTCTTCTGCATGGGAGGTGGCTGTGGAAAAAAGACGCAGTCCATTATTTTTCTTGATAGAGTCATATGAAGAATGATATTGCAAAAGGAGTCTGAGGTTATGCCAGAGCTAATTATATAATTGATTCTCCCATTAAAAAAAATATGGTCAAAAGCCATTTTCAAAACTAGATTTTTGTTTTCCAGTATACTAAGCCTAGGGCGATTCGTAACAAGCGACAATACTGTCTTATCCCACCCATTACTTGTTGATGAGAGTATTGTTCAAAAAAAAAAAAAAAACTGGCGAAAGAAAGAAAAGGAAATTGGATGCACAATGATTACATTCTGGCTCAGGAAGGCAAACAAAAGAATTAACATGGTTATTTCAGTTGAAAACCTTAAGAAACAAGGAAAGTCTCGTGTCGCCAGACAAGAGGAGGACGGGTTTAATAGAGGCATATGAGAATATTACCTTAAAAGGCAGATGAGAGAATTTAAGTTTGGGAAAGAATCATTTGTCATATTTGAAAGTGGTTTGCTTTTTCAGATATTTCCAAAACGTATGAATAATAGTGTTTGTAAATATTTTCGAGTCTCCTTATTGGCATAAGACAATCTTAAGGAGCTGAGAAGACTTAACCTGAGTCCTCTAACCCTCCACTGAGGACTCAGAATGGAATGAGCACCAAAAGACTAAAGATCAGAATTTAGATTCTGAATACCATTGGCCAATGGATAGGAGTC
The DNA here is from genome assembly GCF_028018385.1 of Neofelis nebulosa. Lineage (NCBI taxonomy): Eukaryota > Metazoa > Chordata > Mammalia > Carnivora > Felidae > Neofelis > Neofelis nebulosa. The sequence goes on from NC_080800.1 coordinate 9,947,628, forward strand.
TAACATAATTATCAAAGGTTTGATTGCTGAGCTCCTAATAGAAAACCAGTCATCACCAGCATTGAGTGACAGCTCTCTGGAAAGAGTAATGCCTGATCAATCTCAAACCATTTTAAAATAAAATTACTATTTTATGAAATGAGGATAGTTTGTGGTATTAGAACATTAGGGAAAGGACAACTAAGCCCATTGCCTCACAACCAACACAATTCAAAGATTCTTTGACCCACATGTGGCTTCCTACCAGTTTGCATCTAGGAATATAACATAATACATAAAATATTATTTTATATTAAGCAATACATAAAATATTATTTTATATTAAGCAACACCAACGATAAAAAAAAAATATGTCCTGTGATTCTGTATATAGTTCACCCTGTTTTTCTTTGAGAGGCGAGGTGTTTGAGGATCTAGACTGTGACAGAGACAGTAAATGGATTGCAGATGTAAATGACAATATCGTCACGGGGACTTTCTATTTATGGGCATTTGTCAGTTGCACACGGTATACATACCAGAACTCTGACATGGATTATCCCAGAGCTCTTTCCTGTGACCCACTGGGTGGAAATCATCCTGGAAATCCCGGTGGTTAGTTATTTTTTTTTTTTTCTGGGAGGAGTATCACCATGTAGTTAAACCAATTGTTCTGACACTCCCAGCCTCCCCACATGCAACTGCCTTAGCGGTGGAAACGTGCGGTCAGGGACTGCAGGAACTCATGTGATGATGTGGGCTAGGTGTCTACTATATTTATAACAAATTCACCAACAAAGCCCATGGGATCATCAGTGACCTCTGCTTAAGTCTCAGAAGTGCCAAAACTGATGGGTAGCCTCAAACAAGAGCCCTTTTACACACACACACACACACACACACACACATGATAAATACAGGACATAATTTGTTTGTTTCCCAAATACTCTTCTCTTTCCCCAGACTCTGTCGGCTCTACCACCAAGACGGTTTAAATAAATCAAACAAACAAACAAGTACAATAGTAACCTTTATCACTAGAGCCCAAACGATTATTTCTAGAAGCTGGAACTCAGCAAAAGTCGTTTGAGACCGGTATCCATTCGAGAAGGCACTGGTTTCTGGATCTTTACAATGTGTGTCCTCCTCCCTGGAGGACGAAAGGATTGCTGGGGAGATGAGGGTAAAATCTGCTTGATGCAGCTTGTTTTTCTCTGTACTAGAAATTCTATCCAATGCTCGTGGCCTTGAAAATAGACTCTGGGTTGGAAAGAACGTAAGTACCTGTAGAGAGACAGGATTTAGAAGCTAGAAGGATGCTCTCTGGGTGGCCACCGCCACCAGATTCCATTTCATTTCTAAAATTGTAATTTCTGTGTTCATCCATTAGTTTGCATAGGGCTTTCTCATTTTGCATTGTTTTATTTTGTTTCCGTTCTGGAGTCCCACGCCAACACGCTGTGAGGAATAGCTTCTAGACGGTGTTTATGAACAGCCAGAGGCAAGGATCAAGTTAAATAGCACATATACTCCCAGTGGGACTTTCCTCTTTGCATTTCATAATCTTCACGTTGCCGAATGCCTTAAACTACACTCTGTCTTCCCTATCAGAATTGCCAAGGCAAACTTCAAAGAGCTCGAGATGTGACCTTCATGCAAATATATGGTGAGCCTGTATCAAAGACATATTGAATTCATTCACGAGGAAACCAGCATATAAGTGACACCGCTGTGTAAATAGCGGAAAAAGGAATGTCATGATATGATTGTGACGATCGATACAAAACTGTTTAATGTCCTACGAGGCAATAAAACTGTAGCCTTACAGATGATCCCTTTTACCAAAAAAATCGTTTCTAAGTCATCAGTCTATGGGTTAACATCTAACTTCATAGGGTCCCAGTCCTAATCAATGATAAAAGGTACCTCAAGCAAAGATGCATTTCTGTAGAGAGTTCAAGTCCCTTGGCCTGGTACACAGTGCTTCGGTGTGACCTTGAAAGGGCACGCAGTCATTCTTTTGCTTATTGCCAAGCGCTGGAGGACTTTTCCTCCCAGGGGCCACACATACGGTACCCTGTCTGCGTTTCAGTGGAGGGGGTTTTATGGGTCTCGGTCTCTGAAATTCCCTCCTAGTCCCCCCCATAGCTTCTCTGTGGCGTGAGAAGCTTCAGCAACCGAAGGAAAACCCCGATATTTCAAAAAAGAGATCTTGAAGGACTTGTCTTTCAAAAAGCAAGCTTTTGCCAAGAACCGGAGGCCGTGAACTGTTTGTCAATATCCTTCTGTAATCGGACGTTGGGGGCGGGGGTGCGGGTGTGACTGCCCACCGCCGGCCACAGCTGCTCAGTCTACACTTTGCCAGCCCTCACTTGCAGTCAGAAAGTCCTTCCGAATGTTGCAATGAACAAAACCAGAAGCCCACAGGCCATCTGGGGGGCAGAGGAAACCGCAGACAGACTCGCCATCCTCCACTGGCCCCCAACTCGGGTCGACCCTGTTCGTTTCTCACTATTTCAAGTCCTCTGACCTTAGCCGGAGGTTCAACATGCAGTGCTGACTGAGCAGGACAGGGACAGAATCACAGCTCTTGACACAGGCTGGGAGGTGCCAACGGTCAGATTCGAATTCCGGGTTGACCGTGTTCCCGGAGCTGCGCCCGCCTCAGTCTCCGTTTTCTCGTCTGTCCGGCAGGGCTGGGGACACCTCACCTGCCTACTCCAAGGAAGTGTTTGTGATAATGAACGGAGTTGCCACTCTTATTAAAAGCCACCGGGGGCGGCCCGGGTGGCTCCGTCGGTTGAGCATCCGACTCTTGGTTTTGGCTCCGGTCACGACCCCGGGGGTCGTGGGATCGAGCCCCGTGTCGGGCTTCACGCTCAGCATTTGGAGCCTGCTTAAGATCCCCTCTCTCCCTCTGCCCCTCTCCCCCACTTGCATTCTCTCTCTCTCTCTCTCTCAAATAGACAAATACATAAAACTCCTTGAAAACAAAAATCTACCCTACACTGGACGCCCACTGAAATGGGTGCTTTGTCTCCCCTAACTCAAATCCTGCAGCAAGCCACACAGCTGTTGGTCACTGCGGCGTGTATGACAAATCCTGTTAGTTGCACGCCAGTACCCGTTCACCCCCTTCTTCTGTGCTAACACAATCGCAATTTGTCTGCGGCACTGACGTTGCCCAGCCCTGTGCCACGGGCCATCTTGTAGCCGGGAGCCATGTGACCTGATTCCCGGCAGGGAGCCCTGAGCAGAAGTCTTCTCGGGACAGGGGCGAACGCTGGACAGCCTCTGATTCCATGACCAAAGGAGACCGGGCCGGCTGGTGTGGCCTTTCTCTCTTCTCTTCCCATTTGCCTTCTGCCTTGGACGCAGAAGTGACGCTTGGAACCTGGAAAACGAGGGAGAGGCCCAGACTGCTGGAGGCATGTGGGTCCCGCTGCGACAGGGTGGAGCCCTTTCATCGGAACGCGCCACTGTCCGTCTCCGCACTTCCTGTTATGTGAAAAATTCGTGCCTCCAGCCTCGAGCCGCTCAAGTCTGGTTTTCCACTACTCGCAGCGGAACACGACACTAAGCGATGTTCACGCAGCAGCAAAAGCGCCGCTCTGAGGAGCTGTTGACACCACGGGAGGCTGTGCTTGGGGGGGGGGGGTTGGGAGCAAATGGGAAATCTCTGTGCCTTCCTCTAGCTTTTGTTGTCGTATGCACCTAAAACTGCTTTGAAAAGTTTAAAAGTCTCGGGGCGCCCGGGGGGCTCAGTCGGTTGAGCGTCCGGCTTCGGCTCAGGTCACAATCTCACGGTTCGTGGGTTCGAGCCCCGCGTCGGGCTCTGTGCTGATGGCTCAGAGCCTGGAGCCTGCTGGAGCCTGCTTCGGATTCTGTGTGTGTGTGTGTGTGTGTGTGTGTGTGTTTCAGTGCCTCCTCTGCTGTGCTCTCTCTCTCTCAAAAATAAATAACCATTTTTTTTTTAAAGTTTAAAAGTCTCGAACTGTGTGGGCACCCACTGCTGCACTGCCTCTACCTCGCCGAGCTCTAGCTGAAGGAGAAGGGGGGTAAGGAGGTGTCTGTACTGCGGCTCCTACTAAGCCGACAGCCCACAAACCGACCGGGGGTAAATTCCGCCCCCGCCCCCCCCCCCCCCCCCCCAGCCACCAGCTACAAAAGCCGTTCGCAAGAGCGCACCCTCTCCTGGAGGGGCAAAGAAAGCTCACTGTGACAGGCCTGGTACTGTGCGCGCCTCGAGGTTAGACGCCATCATCGGAAAGGCACTGAACTTCTGGTTCGCAAACTTCCTTTCCAGCGTTTGGTGGGAGACATTGCCATCGGTGCCGCACAGGATGCAAGGGAGGACTATCTGGGGGGCCCCTGGGGGGCCTCTTCGAGGACACCAGCCTGTGTGCTGTCCACGCCTAACGTGTAACAGTTGTGCCAAAGGCCATCCAGCTAGCACGCCGCATGCGCGGAGAACGTGCCTAAGAATCCACTCTGATGGGAAATATTTCACGCTTCAAAAATTCCCTTCTTTTTGTTATTGGTAGTTCTGAACTTTAGATCCCCACCCCCACCCCCCACCAACGGGGTCAAAAGGGACCTACGTGTATGATTGCCAAGTGGAAAAACAGGGGATGGAAATCAGGTATCGGCAGTGTTTCCGTTTTCATTTGTGTGTGAATTTTTCCCTTTATTTATTTGTGTATTTTAAGCTTTGTTTTGTTCCGTGCGTGTGAATTTTTAATACAAATGCAGGGACCTAAAGCAGTAATGCAAGTCAAAATGCTTCAGTGAACGTGTTTCAGCGGTTCAACTTTTATAACAATTACAAATGAGCCTGTTAAAATTTTCCAGACAATGCCACCATTTGGAGGTGTTTTTTTTTAATGTTTGTTTATTTTGAAAGAGAGAGAGAGAGAGAGAGCACGAGCAGGGGAGGGCCAGAGAGAGAGGGAGAGAGAATCCCAAACAGGCTCTGTACTGTCTGCACCGAGCCCTCCTAGGGCTTGAAATCAAGAGCCATGAGATCATGGCCTGAGCCAAAATCCAGAGTCAGATGCCTAACCGACTGAACCACCCAGGCACCCCAGCATTTGGACTTTTTAAAAACAGGAACATTTCTGGGGCACCTGGCTGGCTTCGTCGGAAGGGTGTGCAGCTCTTGATCTCGGGGTGGTGAGTTCAAGCCCCATGTTGGGTGTAGAGATTTCTTAAAATAAATAAAACTTAAACAAACAAACAAGTAAATTTCTTACTGACTTCAACTAAGTGGCGTTTGTCGCATTTTTATCACACGGATTCCATCCAGTCACTATACTTTTCTAACTGGGCTGACCTACAGGCAAGCAAGCACATGTTTTTAATGTTGTCTGTCTTCTGTGCTGTTCCTGTAAGTTTGCTATTAAAATACATTAAACTATTGTTTAAAAAATGTAAACTCTCTAAAAAGAGCCGTGTCTGCAGGAGTTTGAAGTTTGGTTATTCAGGGAATGTCACCTCCTTTATGAAAGCCCAGAGGCTCTGAATTCTGGGGCCTGGCTTTTCTTATGGAAATGCATCGGCCTCCCTCCCTAAGCCTCTCTGCCCTCCCTCCCCCCAAAATCTTTAAAACTTATCTTCAGTGGCCAATTCTTCCAAATTAAGTGTTTGATTATTACCCCAAAGTAAGGTTGGTTCTTGACACGGAGCAGCTGTTTTTAATCACTTTGCCCTGTTATTCCTATAAATTACAGAAATACCTTGGAATTGAAAATACTCTGCCTTGCAAACTTCATTGATTCATTAAATCAAAAAAGGAAGGCATGCTGGCTAAGTTCTAGGCTTTGGGAAGACAAATACAGTCTAGGGAAGAAGATAGACTTGGAAACAATTCATTTCAAAATGGCTGGAAGGAAAGCCACCAAAATATCGTTGTGTTTATCCTGAATGAGAAGGATCCATGAGTGATTTTGCTTTTCTACGTATTTCTAAACGTTTCCAGTTTTCTATATTGAACATACATAGTGGTAGGCAGCCCAGACTCAAACATTAAAAAAAAAAGTCTTTCGTTGGGATAATAACCCCTGAATTTTGTTTTGATAGACAGGTATAGGTCACATTTTTTCAGCCAACCTTACACATTGACTTTTGTCAGACCCCACCCAGCTCCTAAGCTGGTAAAGTGCAAGGCGCCTTGGAGATGACCTAGGCTGACTCCCCCACTCGCAGATGAGGAAACTGAGTCCCAGACAGGTGAACGGCAGACAAGTGGATCCCGGGGCACTGGGCTAAAACCGGTGTTCGTGAAACTCTCAAGTGGATTCCTCCCCCATGGACATGGCATTTCAGGGTTAAAAGTCCTGTTGGGAGAAGACCAGACAGGGGGGGAATGGCCTGGTTAGCAGCAAGTATTTACAATCCATTCTTAGTGCCAAGGGTTCTTCTAGAATGTTTTTAAATCGACTTTATTTTTTGAGCAATTTTAGGTTCGCAGCAAAATTGAGGGAAGGGACAAAGACTTCCTAGTTTCCCCCTTCCCCCACCACACGCCCAGCCTCCCCCATTGTCAACATCCCTCACCAGAGGGGACATTTGTTACAACTGATGAGCCTACACTGACATCATCACCCAGAGTCCACAGTTGACATTACCATTCACTGGGTATGGAACATTCTGCGGGTTTGGACAAATGTAAAATGTAAAATGACCTGTGCTCCCCCTGTTCATCCTTTCCTCCTCCCAACCCCTGGCCACCACTGATCTTTCTTTTTTTTCAATGTTTTTTTTTTTTTTAATTCATTTTTTGAGACAGAGAGAGACAGAGCATGAGCACGGGAGGGGCAGAGGGAGAGGGAGACACAGAATCTGAAGCAGGCTCCAGGTGCCATGCCGTCAGCACAGAGCCCGACGCGGGGCTCGAACTCACGGACCGCGAGATCGTGACCTGGGCTGAAGTCGGACCCTTCAACGACTGAGCCACCCAGGCGCCCCCACTGATCTTTCTACTGTCTGCATGTTTGCCTGTCCTGAATGCCGTATGGTTAGGAATCTTAAAGTCTGTAGCCTTTTCACACTGGCTTCTTTCACTGAGGAACAGGCATTTAAGTACCCTCCATGGCTTTTCATGGCTTGATGACTCCTTTCTTTTTAGTGCTGAATAATATTCCATTGTCTGGATGGATATATCATAAGTTATCCATTCACCTGCTGAAGGACATCTAGAGGCTTCCAAGTTTTGGTCATCAGGAAGGAAGCCTCTATAAACATCCATGTGCCGGTTTTTGCGTGGACAGAAGCTTTCAGTTCTTTTGGGTAAGTACCACGGAGCGTGATTGCTGGATCATATGGTAAGAGTGTTTGGTTTTGTGAGAAACCGCTAGACTGTCTTCCAAAGTGGCTGTGCGTGGGCGGCCCAAGGAGAAAGAACAGTGCCCTCCCTCACCCCAAGAACCCAGAAGTAAATACTCCTTGTTCCGTCAATGAAGGCGTATGAGGCAAACTTCTTGCTATGATCCAACGTACGCGAGTGTTTGAGATCCTGAAGACATGTTATCTAAAACCCACACAGCACAGGGGAGCAAAGGGCCAGTGTTGGCTTTCACCCCGGAGATATTCTGCTCCTGGAGAAAGAGTCCCCAGAGCTGTGTTTGTGCACAGTGGGAGGGGCCCCCAGGATACGGTTTATCTGGGCAGAGCCTGGCCTTCCTGGGCACTGCCTTCCTGCACCCCCTCTTGGCCAAACCTCTGGCTTTATCTCTTGATAATTTAGGGTGTTTGCTCAACCTGCCCTTGTACTTGGGAGGTGCTGCAAGCAAGTGGCTGTGTTTCACGGCCCTTTTTCCAATCTCTGGGCCTCTGTAAAAAGAAATCAAGAGGGAGGAAGGGGAGGAAGCTGGATCAAACCTTTCAAAAAACAAAACTCATAAAGCTCCAGGAGCGAAAAAAATTAATCATAATAATTCTTATATTATTATTTTTTTTTTTACTAGGTAGTTAGGCTTTATGTGTCCTGGCATGTCTTGAACTTCCAGAAGAGGGTTGTAAAAATGCCCACCAAATGTTTCCTGTAAAAGGAAGGAAACACCACTCACGAGAGAGGGGTGGATAAAAACCAAGGTAGATATAAAGTCTGTGTTCCCACTTAAGGGACTGTTACTATCGAAGTGAAAAAATGGTGGAAAAGGAGCCAACCTCATGTGATCTGATGAAAGAAAGAGTCCGCTCTGTAGGTCTTCTAGGAAGCCATTAAAAAGATAGCTAACCTAAGAATCCTTTTTATAAAATTAAGATACAATTTGCATACCACAGAAGTTACTCTTTTTTCTTTTTTTCAAACGCTTATTTTTGAGAGAGACAGAGAGAGCAGGGGAAGGGCAGAGAGAGAGAAGGCAGAGGGTCCAAAGCGGGCTCTGCGCTGACAGCAGAGAGCCCGAGGCCAGGCTCGAACTCACAAACCATGAGATCATGACCGAAGTCAGACTCTCAACCCACTGAGCCACCCAGGCGCCCCGAAGTTACCCTTCTAAAGCGTACAATTCAGTGGTTTTAGGATGACCAGAAAGTTGCACAACCATGACCGCATTCTAATTCCAGAACGTTTTCATCACCCCAAAAAGAAACCCCACACTCATGACCCGTCACTCCTCATTCTCCCCCTCTCCCCAGCCCCTGACAGAGGCTGCTCTGTGTTCGGTCTCCATGTGCTTGCCTATTCTGGATATTTCATGTAAGTGGAATCATACTCTATTTTCTTTTGGGTCTAGTTTTTTTTTGTTGTTTGTTTACTTAGCATAAGGCTGCTTTGGGCAGGACCTCCAGACACCCACCTGGTCACCTAACGAGCGCCCATTTAGTCAACGTGAGCTGGGAGAATTGCCCTGACGGGACAGTGGGTGATGCACTGTATCTACGAAACTCCTTTTTCAAACTAGGTGAATTGCTAAGCCGTGGGGCAAACACAGTCAATTTTCAAGGGCAAAATGTCACTCAAAATGTGTGGTGATGTTTAGACATTCAGGGAACGGATTGTTAAAAATTCTGGCAGAACCAAAGAAGACAGACCGATCGGCATATGAAAAGTCGTTCCGCACCACAGGTCGCGAGGGAAATGCATATTACCAGAGCGATGAGATACGGCTTACAAACACCTATTAGAATGGCCAAAATCTCAAACACCAACACCACCAAATGCTGGAGAGGATGCGAAGCAACAGGAACTCTCATATTTTGGTCGTGGGAGTGTAAAATTGCACAGCTACTTTGGAAGACAATGACCCAAACTTGGAAGCCTCTAGAGGACCTTCAACGGGGCACCTGGGTGACTCAGTCGGTTAAGTGTCCAACTCTTGGTTTCGGCTCAGGTCATGATCTCATGGTTTGTGACTTCGAGCCCTGCCTCTGGCTCTGTGCGGACGGCACGGAGCCTGCTTGGGATTCTCTCTCTCCTTCTGTCTGCTCCTCCCTCCCCTGCTTGCTCTCTCTCTCTCAAAATAAATACACATTAAAAAAACTTTTTTAATATTGGTATTAATTTCCAAAGCTAGGGTTGAAGTACTTTCTGGTCTGTAAATTGCCTTTTCAGACTAATGTATACAGACTATGTCATTTCGTATTCTCATGGAGCAATGGGTCCCACCTCGAACCTGGATGGAAATGCATATTCCCAGACCTCGTCTGAGATCTACTTAATCAGAAACTTTGGGGATAATGCACAGCAGCTTGTGTTTGATTTAATAAGTCCTCTGGGGGGATTCTGATGCACATCCAAATTTGAGATGCATCTTTTTTCTTTAACGTAATCGCTACACCCAACGTGGGGCTTGAACTTACAACCCCGAGATCAAGAGTCACTTCCTCTACCGACTGAGCCAGCCAGACACCCTGAGATTCATCTTATTTTATCATCTGCATACAGCATGTTTTATGCTACCATTCTTCTTTTAAGAAGTCTCTGAACAGTTGTTGTTTTTTCCTTATAAAAATTGCCATGCGTAGATATCCTTATAATCAAGCCTTTGGGCATATCTACAAGTATTTCTCTAGAATAGATGTAAGAAATACCATTGCTGGGTCAAAGGGTGTGCACAACTCTAAGTACCCACACACTTTTTTTGCTACAAGATCACAGGGTCAGCACAAAGTTGGACTGCGGTCTGGAGCCAATGTCTTGTGTCTGTACAACTCCACAATGCCCTTGTACCGGTGACCCCCGCGATGACATGAGCATTCCAAGGAGAGCGTTTAGAGTAGGCTCAGGATGTCCAGACACCAGTGCAGGAAAGCATTAGCTCATGAGAAAGGATCTGAGGCTTCAGAAAGTGGAGGGAAAGGTCAGATGGAAAGCCAAGAGTGCTCCCCAGAAATAAGCCAACAGTGGGGGAAGTTATCACAAATTCAGCTCATGAGAGGATCGACTAGGATTGAATTTAAAAGCAAGGAAAGTATAAAAGCAAAATTTAAATGTCGCCATGATAAAGAATCTCTCCCATTAGCTATTACATTAAAACGCCTTACTGCATACAGGTCAGGACATTATTAAAACAAAACATTCCAAGCATTGTCAATGTTTCCAGAGACATCTGAGTCATCTTATAAAAATAGGTTATTTTTCGCTTATTACTAAGAGTTGGTACGAAATGTTAGAAATAGAAACGAGAAACCCTTCACCGGGGCTGGTGATACATGACAAGGAACTTCAGTATTCCTGGAGCGAGTCCCCGTTCAAATGGGGGTCCCTGTTTGAGGCTTACCACTGCCAAGCATAAAAGGGACAGAGGACCACACCAAACCCGTGACAAAGAGCTGTGTTCAATAGGCATCAAGCATAAAGGGAACAAGGCTCCAGTCTCAACTATGTTACTTCCAGACACGTGACCGTGGCCAGACCCTTCTCTTAGCTTCCGCGCCAAGGGCACGCAGGTATCTGCCCGTGTTTGTCCCCCTGGATTACAGTGGGCGTGAAATGAGGGAAGCGTTCTGAACATGTTTCCTGAAGGATGGCATATGGTACGTATTGCCATTAGAGAAAGCGGACGTGACGAGCCAGTGGCAAGGCTGAGAGATGGATGGGTTTTTGTCTTGACTGAGTGCCAGTAGGTGGCTCTGGGTAGCGACTAGGATAGATGCTGGTGGTGCCCCACTTGGATCCCCTCTATGGGGCCGATACATCACCCCCAGAGGCAGGATGTTCACAGCTCTGCCCTCTTCAGAAGTTTGCCCCTGGCCAAAGGGAGTCACCTTGTCTGGGAGGCCATGCTCTTCCCCTACCAAAGGTGGGTTCTCTTGCTTCAGGGCGCAACTCTGTGGTGCTCTCCATGCTCCGGAGCTCCTTCGTGGGATCAGGCCGGAGCTACGCTGAGACTGAATCCTTGTTTTCCTCCGTTTCCTTCTCTACTATATCTGCCATGCGCCTTTTCTCCTCAAAGCGCCTCCCTCAGTGATTCCCACGCACCCACTGAAGACCGTGGGGTTACCTCCCAATAAACCGATCGTTAGCTGAAAATGTCAGAAGTCAAAGATGCATTCACTACGCCTAACCTACTAAACATCATAGCTTAGCCCAGCCTTGCTTAAATGTGCTCAGAACACTTGCCTTCACTTACAGTGGGGCAAAATCATCTCGCCCCAAAGCGTATCTGATAGCAAAGGGGTGACTCTCTCGTGTAGTTCATCTTAGACTGTCTGCAGCTGAAAAACAGCCTGGTTGTGTGCGGACACGGTGGTCGTCAGTGCAGTTGATCAGTCTCGCGATTGTGTGGCATAATGTAAACATTATTAATAATGTTTTGTTTTAATAATGTGGCGATCCTCGAGAGAGGATCGGACCGCATATCGCCGGCCCCGGAAAAGATCCAAACTCACAATTCCAAGTACTGTGTCCACTGAATGCGTGTCACTTTTGCACTATCGTAAAGTCGAAAGTCTTAAATTGAATCCTAAGTCTGGGGCCCTCTGTGGTTTTGTTCCTGAGCCGTTTCTCAGCCCGAAGAGTTTGTTGAAATTTTGGTTACCAGGGTGCTCTGTGATTCCTGTACCGAGACTGGTTAAATACTCATTTTTACCCAAAACGTTGCTCTCTACGATGACCTTGGTGCTTCTCGCGTTACCCGGGTCCTATGATGTTCTACTTTCCCTGCAAAGTGGCCCCAAGAAATGACTTGAAAGTGAACTCTCTCTCTGGATGAAACACAATTCTTCCCGAGCAACTCAGAGCTTACAAGTTGGTAAGGTTTGCTGATCTAACTAAGTCAGAGCCTTGATGATTCTTTTGCCAACTGTGTAAATGAACGTATCCTGGTTTTTTGGTTTGGCTTCTAAAATGTGTTTGTCCCTCGTTACCAGGCGATCTTTCTACAGATCGGATGGAATCTCCGAGGGCCATGTCCCTGAGCATAAAAGCATTGCCACTGGAACCTCCCGGGCTACAGACATGACTCCTGTTTCAGGCAGGAGTGCTTCCCATGGTAACCTTCACATGGGGCCCATTGAAGGGGAAGGCAGGAGAAGGGTCTATGCTGTGGCATTTAATCGATTTCCCATAATTACCTTGCAGAGATGGGCAACATTATGATGGGCAACATCAGAGATGGGCAACATTCTAGCCTAATGGGGCTAGAAGTCTCACTCGCTGGCTGTCAGGCAGATCGTTTCCCCAAGTCTCCCAGCTTCTTGCGAGTTTCACCGACTTGCGCAAACATCACCCTCTCTGCTGACGTTCACAAACACTGCTGCCGTCCTCTGTCCTTACGCCAGGAAAACACAGAGTAGAAAAAAAAAAAAAACTGGGGAAAAAAATAGTTCTGAGTTTTGCACCTCTCCTGAACCCTAGAGTCCTTTCTTCCTTTGTCTCTTTCTTCCTCCAAACTCCAGTTATGCAAGTATTTACTGAGCTTATGGGGGGTGCTCAGCAGGTAACAGGGAGTAGACCAAAGAGAAAGAAAAGCCAGCCTCTGCTTTTATGTTGCTAACAGTCAAGTTGGAGAGATTAAGACGTGGCCGAGTTGGTATCGTTATGTACATTTCTCAGATAAAGAAACGGAGGCTGGTAAAGCCTAACTGATATGTCTGGGGTCACCCAGCGACCGATTTTGGGCTGAGACTCAAATCCGGTTCCTGGCCAGCCCTCCTTCCACACCGCCCCCATCACGTCTGTTCACGAGTAAGGCATAGCATGGCTGTGTTCTATGGCCATAGGATAATATACATTGAGAAGAGAAAGAATCGGGGCGCCTGGGTGGCTCAGTCAGCTAAGCGTCCAACCGTGGCTCAGGCCGTGATTTCGCGGTACGTGGGTTCGAGCCCTGCGTCAGGCTTCAGATCCTGTGTGTGTGTCTCTCTCTCTCTCTGCCCCTTCCCCTGCTCGTGTTCTGTCTCTCTCAAAAATAAATCAACATTAAAAAAAAAAAATTATAAAAAAAGAAAAGAGAGCGAGAGAATCCGAGTCATAAGAAAAGTGCAGCAATGACGTTGTGGAGCTCTAGAATACGATTGCCTTGGAACTGTTACAGAAGATGCGTATTCAAGGCAGCATTTTCTGATCAGCAAGTAAACCCATTCTAGCGTCCAGAGATTCTGTTGTGTGCCTCTCTGAGTCAAAAAGAAAAGAAAGTTACGAATGCACTGTGTGCTCGGCATTGCCCTAAAGTGTTGTGAACAACTGAAGTAGGTAACAGCATGACCTCCGAGAATTTACACTCTTCTCGAAAAGAAGTTTTCCAAATCAATGGTAGTTACCAGGGAGAATTCCCCAAATAGCCAGACCACTTGCTGCCATTGGGGGAGGATTTTTTTTTTTTTTTTTTTTTTTAGAGAGAGAGCAAGCGGGGGAGGGACAGAGAAAGAGGGGGACAGAAGATCCCAAGTGGGCTCTGCTCGGAGAGCAGAGAGCCCGACGCAGGGCTCGAACCCACGAACCTTGAGATCGTGACCTGAGCCGAAGGCAGACGCTTAACTGGCTGAGCCACCCGGGCGCCCCTTGGGAGGATTTTTAATTGCACCTCGTAGAAGCTCACCGTGTGACACCCATGTGATGTGCGCCTGCCAAGGAATGCATCCTGGTTTTTTCTGAAGCAATAGGACTTTCTTGCCTGTTTTAATTCCAGCAGACGATTTAAGGTCAAATAGGCCACTCAGGGTCACATCTCTGAATAACTAGCTGGAGTTGCTCTACATAAGACCAGCCATGGGGTCTGTATTTGTGCTGTACGATGTCTGGATTGGGAAATACTAATGGGGCAGAACAGAAAGGCGCCTTCTCTCCATTCCACGAGCTAAATATTCAGTGAGCAAATCATTCCACCAGGCGCTCCATGAAGTGGCATCTCGGAACATTTTATGCTAAAACCCCAGCACGCTGGATATCATTCCTTAGGAATTTCTGCTACAGTATTTTTATTTGAAAACCCCTTTATTCTTTAGACTTCATTCTGGGAAAAAATAAAGGGAAGGCAGGATGAGATATTGGCAGAACGGCGCTGGCACCGTCTGGAACGTTCTGTGAAGTTTCCTCAGTTCTTTCCCAAGCGTGTCTGTGCAAAAGCCACTTTCCTTTTCCTATGGCATCTTTTCCCCTCACTTCGTTAGGTGCCAAATCAGCGCAGTGAGTGGCCAATACATTTTATCAAAGATGAGCTGCGTCGTGGTTTCCATGGTAGGCTGCTGATTCCTGCTTATTCTGGCTCAAGCGAATCTCGATGTCCTTCTCTCCCGTATTCCAAATCCCACTCACCGTAAGGGCCCAGGCCCACTGTTCAGAAGCATCACGGGACCTAGAGCTGGACAAAAAGGTCTAGAGTCTCGAGGATTCCTGGTTCACTACATATGGTGTGAAATACGTATGGTATTTTTTGTATTAAAATATTTTCCAGGTGATTCCGATGAGCGGCCAAGGTTGGTGACATCTAGTCTGGCTTAAGTCAGTGGTTCTCAAGGTGTGCTAAGGCATCAGCCTCCCCAAGAACTTGTTAGAGATGCAAATTTTCAGGTCTCCACCCCAGACCTACTGGATCAGAAACTCTGGGTGTGCGGATCGGCGATCTGAATAATACGCCCCAGAAGGTTCAAGCCTGAGAACCCCTGGTTGATCTCTAAGGGGCCTTTGCTCTTGCCCTACGAGTCTTTATGTTTTAAATGTTCCACAGACATCTGTGATGTCACCTTAGTCTGGGAGGCACTTGGCAAGGAAAACCAAGACCCAGAAAGTTACACGGCTTGACCACATTCATGGTCGTGCAGTGACCCAAACAGGGACAAAAGCCCTGACTCTTGATTCTCAGAACTCAAGCTCACTGTGAGCCCTCTTTTCAGCCTTTGAGGAGTACAGGCCAGGAGAGCTTTTCCATCTCTACATTCTGTAAACATGTACAATACTCTTTATCGCCCCATTTGAGCTCCCACCTAATTCTGCCTTGCCCGGCTAATTAACTTTTCCACGAGGCAGGCTGTGGCCTCCGGGTGTCAGGCACGCTGGCAATATTTGTCCCCTACCACGCTGGTGGCCCTTGGGCAAAACAGCTCCTCCCACTATCCTTACTTCTGCCGCCCTTGTCCCGTCCTCATCACAGGATAGGGCGGCGTAATCACACGGCTTTCCTCTTCTAGATGAGACGCAGACAGCTCGCTTAATATTAATAGAATGAATGGAATATATTTGCCTGGCAGTCGGCTTTTGTATAGCATCTTTTCCTTTAATATTTTATTGTTGAGCGCGTTATTTGTATTTAAAAGGTGTTGAATGTAACGTGATGCAATCTGTTCTGACATGGCAACTTTTTGAGGTAAAATTCACGGAACATAAAATGAACCTTTTTAAAGCATACAATTTAGTGGCACTGAGTGGCTCCCAGGGGCTCTGTGTGACTGGAATACCAAGCTGAAGGTGGGCTGAATTTGGAGGAAAAAGGAGAAGTGTAGACCTTGCCGATACGTTCCCCACGTGGCACACGTTGTGGGTTAAGATGCGACAGTGGGAGTCTGTGGTCTTCGGATGTGAATCGACCTCCTGGCGGTTGATGTGACTGTGGATATTCAAAGGAGACTCTTTGCTGGGGACAGTGATGCAGGGAGATTTGAGAAAGCATTCAGACAAATGCTGGCGAGGCACCCTCGTCTCTCTGCCCTTCCCTCCTCCTCTATGAATGGACCGTAAGACGAGGGCCTCTCACTGTTGTGCAAACATCACCACTATCTAGTTCCAGAACCTTTTCATCACCCCAGAAGGAAACCCCATGCCCATGAAGCAGGTTTCCCTTTACTTCCAGCCTCTGGCAACCATCAATCTACTTTCCGTCTCTGTGGATTTGTCTACATTTCATATAAGTGGAACCATCCGGTAGGTAACCTGTGGCGACTGGCTTCTCTCATTTAACTCCGCGTTTAGCGATCCATCCTCGTAGCTCGTGGCGGTGGTTCGTTCCCTGTTATGGCTGAGTAGCGTTCCATTGTGTGGATAGACCACATTTTGCTTATTCGTTCGTCCACCGATGGACGTTTGGGTTGTTTCCACCTCTTAGCTGTTGTGAACAGTGCTGGATGAACCTTCGTGCCCAAGTATTTGTTTATCTATTTTCAATTCTTGAGGGAGCCCATTCACCTTTAAATGTGGAGCAGATGTATATCGGGGTGGGCGGTAGAGGGCAGCGGGCAGAGTCCCGTTTTTTGGTCCTCATTTGGGGCCTCACATCATTATTCTTTTGTAAAGGCCCAAATGGCTACAAGGGAGAAGTTTTGTGACCCACCTCATCTTCTATATGCGAAGGGTGGGGACCCTGCCCAGCTTTCAGCTTGGATGAGAGACTCAGCCATGGCGAAGGACCTTCGGTTCCAGCTAGCACCGTGTCGAGGGGAAGGCTTTTGGGTTTCGTCACTTAATCACAACTTCCTGTTATTTCAGAAGGATGAAAAGATTATTGTTCATAGAAAAAGGCACCAGATAGTAGACAGCAGCTAAGAAAGCATGTTCTGAGGAGGATCTTTTTAATGACCGAGGGAAACCATTTCGATCTAATAAGGCTATTGGCGGAAGGATCCTGCCTAAGGCCTCAAACCCAGCCGTGGTAAATCACAACCTCCCTAGTTTCGCACCATGTGAAGAAAACACAGCGTATCTCCGGGAGCTACGGAAAGGAAACAAACACACACAGAAAATGGAAGCTGCAAACTGCTAATATCTCTTTGTAGTCTGGTTGCCATGGCTCTTGGTTCCTGCAAAATACTGGCAGGCCTACTCCAGAAAGTGGTTAACGAAGGAGTTGATAACCACAGAGGCGTTTACAGATTCCTATCTTTCAGGCTCTCCTACCAGCCTGAAGCCTTCTGACTAAGACTTTACTCCCACCTTCTTATGGTTTCTGGAGCTGCCGGTGATTAAGGCGACACAGGAAGAAATGAAAGAAAACCCCACTCAGAACACAGCAGCCGGTTCGCCACTGAGGCTCCCAGGGGCTCTGTGTGACAGGAATACCAAGCTGAAGGTGGGCTGAATTTGGAGGGATAAGGAGAAGGGTAGACCTTGCCAGTATGTTCCCCACAAGGCACACGTTGTGGGGTTAAGATGCGACAGTGGGAGTCTGCGGTCTTCGGATATGAATCGACCTCATGGTGGTTGACGTGAGTGTGGACATTTGGAGACTCTTTGCTGGGGACAGTGATGCAAGGAGATTTGAGAAAGCATTCAGACAAATGGTGGCGAGCCACCCTCGTCTCTCTGCCCTTCCCTCCTCCTCTATGAATGGATCTGTAAGAGGCGGGCCTCTTCCGGTCCCCGGGACCCCAAGAAGCCTCCCCCTTGTCTCTTTGTAAATCAGCTTTATTGAAGTAGAACTTAGATACAATAAGTGACATACGTTTAAAGTACACAATTTGCTCAGTTTGACACCCTGACACCACTGCCACAATCAACATACAGAATATTTCTCCTTCAAGAGTGTCCTTGTACCTCTTTGTGGTTTGTTCTAACCTTAGGCACCAAGTGATCTACATTGCATCAACCCAGGTTAGTTTGCGCAGTACGTACTCTGTGTTGTTTGGCGTCTTTCGCTCCACGAAGGGATTTTGTGATTCAGCCCTATGATGGCACATCACAGTCCATCGTGCCTTTTTATTACTGAGTTGTAGCGTGTTCCCTCATGCACCTCTTTTTGTTTATCCATCTTCCTGGTGGTTGGGTTGTTCCTAGTGTGTGGCTATTGTTTCTCCTCTATCTCTAATTGTCCTTCTCTCCTGGGGCACCTGGGTGGCCCAGTCGGTTCGGCGGCCGACTTCCGCTCAGGTCATGATCTTGTGTTTCATGAGTTTGAGCCCCGCGTCCGGCTCTGTGCTTGACAGCTTGGAGCCTGGAGCCTGCTTCGGATTCTGTGTCTCCCTCTCTGTCCGCCCACCCCACCCCCACCCCCCGGCTCACGCTCTGTCTCTCTTGCTCTCTCTCAAAAATAAACAAACATAAAAAAATAAAAATGTGTCTTCTCTCCTGCCTCTGCCCCCTTAACATAGAAATATGCCCAATCTCTTCCATCTTTAGACAAATACTTTCTTGACCCAGCAAACTTATGTGCCCAGTTGGGAATAGTGATGGACTGGGCTTTTCTGGAACATTCGGAGATTTTGTAGGCATAATCCAAACATATAAGGCAGGTGAATCTAAGAGGCCTATCACAGTCATGTCATAAGCCAGCCTTTGCAGATATAGTTTATCTAATCTGTATGTTTCTCAGGGCTGGCTCACAGTCTCTACAAGTGGCGGCTTTAGACTGGGATACCCCTGGACTATTTTTCTTCCTTTTTCTGGACCAAGCAACCATTCTGTGCCTCACTTTCCCCTTTGGAAACCAGGAAGACCCTTTATTTATAATTATTTAAAATTAGCGAACCAAGTAAAAGTCAAAGAATCCTGGCCTTGGGTAGAGAAAAGGCAGTGACCAAATTGTAAGGATTTATATCTCATCTTGAGTATTGTAAATACTGGGGTCAAGTTGGGGTCAAGGATAACTATTTGTTTTAAATCAAAAAGTATAGGACAAGTCAGGGGCGTCTGGGTGGCGCAGTCAGTTAAGTGTCCAACTCTTGATCTCGGCTCCGGTCATGATCTCACTGTTCGTGAGTTCGAGCCCAGCATCGGGCTGTGGGCTGATGGTGTGGAGCCTGCTTGGGATTCTCTGTCTCCTTCTGTCCGCCCCTCCCCTGCTTGTGCTCTCTCTCTCTCTTAAAATAAATAAACTTCAAAATGTGTTTTGAAAAGTACAGAACAAGTTGTATAAGTTATACTACTAGAATTGTAAGTGTTATGGGTGTTATCGGTGATAGAATAGTCTGAGATAAAATTGGCAAACTGCCAGGGTCTGACACCATGCCTCGTGCATAGTGGTCGCAAAAAAAGTGTCAAGTAACTGAACCCACCCCTAATGAGGCAGACGGCTGGGCTAGATGCTGGGTCATCCTTGCCCATGGAGGTCCTTGTTGGGTATTGGGTTGGCACCGCGACTGGAGCTTACACCAGAACTTTCTCCATGAGGCTCGATGGAAGATGGAAAGATGAGGACGAGGCGTTTCCACAACCCCAGATGGAAATGGTTATAGTGACTTAAGAAGCCAGACAGAATTCCCTGATCATGTTTTTTTTTTTTTTTTAATGTTTATTTATTTTTGAGAGAGAGCGCCAGTGGGGGAGGGGCAGAGAGAGAGGGAGACGCAAAACCCAAAGCAGGCTCAGGCTCCGAGCTGTCAGCACAGAGCCCGATATGGGGCTCGAACCCACGTGCTATGAGATCATGACCTGAGCTGAAGTCCTGGAACTCACGTGCTGTGAGATCATGACCTGAGCTGAAGTCAGAAGAAGCTGAACCAACTGAGCCACCAAGGAACCCCCTCCCTGATCATGCTTAAAAATCATAGTCTTTGCAGGAAGAGGTGACTGTACTCAATGTTGTGGGACTCAGTAAGTCATTAGGCCCCCCAGAGCTTCAGTGTTACCATGTGTAGAATGGGTGTACCAATGCCACGCTCCAGTGTGGTTTAAGGACAACATAAAGTGATGGACATAGAGTGTGCACTGCCCATGCCCAGACCATTGTACATATTTAAAGGCAGTGGCGATGGTAATGGTGTTAATATTCCAAGAAGGCTCCTCTTTGTGTTTCTCTGGTAGAATAATGGCCCCCAAATATGTCCCTGTCTTAATCTCTGAAACCTGTGAATATATAGCCTTGCACGACAAAAGGGATTTTGTAGATGGTTTAAGATCTTGAGATGTGGAGCTTATTCTATACAAACCTGGTGGGCCCAATGTAATCACAAGGGTCCTTAAACGAGGAAGATAGGGAGAGATTGGAAGATGTGATGCTTTCAGGAAGGAAGAAGGGCCCACAAAGGAAAGAATGCCAGTGGCTTCTAGAAACCAGAGAAGGCAAGGAAATGGATTCTCCCCTAGAGACTCCAGAAGGAACAGCCTTTGCTGACACCTCGATCTTGGCCTAGTGGGATCCATGCCAGACTTCTAATCTATAGAACTGTAAGATAACAAATCTGTGCTGTTCTGAGCCACTAAATTTGTGGTAATTTGTTACAGCAGCCATAGGAAATTAATACAGTCTCTAAGGCAAAGCCAGGATTCCAAACGTGACTGGAGCCTCCACCAGAACTTTCTCCATGAGGTTAGACAGAAGATGGAAAGATGAGGACAAGGTGTTTCCACAACCGCCGATGGGAATGGTTGTAGTGACGTGAGAGGCCAGGATTCTAATTCTCGAGTACTTGGTCATGACCATTTCAAGTTCCTGGGGAGTACACAGAGAGGACATTCCAAACAAGTGGATAATGCTTTTTTACTAGCTACAGCCATGGCCCTACACCTCCAGGTGGGAAATCTCACTTTGGCCAGCTTGCCTAGGCCCTGGGTGGCCCTCAAGGAGTTGAGCAATCTTGGAAATGAGGCTGTAAGGCAATCGCAGTTGGCCTTTCATGGGCCCTGCTTGGCTACAGCTTTGACTTTACGTCTTCACTTGCTAATGAGGCAGATGGCTGGGCTAGATGTTGTATCACCCTTACCCATGGAGGTCCTTGTTGGGTATTGGGTTGCTAAGGTCATTCAAATTGAGACATCTGAGAGGCAAGTGATTTCTGACTTTCTCTGAAATGATACTTCTCTGATATCAAAACTTATCAATAATAATTTAAGATATCACTGCATCTTTGAATAGTATTCGAGGATAGAAAATTCTTTGGGACCCTAGAATACTATTCAGGTAACTTGACTCTCGTGTTGGGAGCATTTACTTGGATACAACTTACGGAATGGATCGTGGTTGCTCTCCAGAGAACACTAAACACGAATAGGATTCTATTCATCTCCATATACTTAATTTCTTGCTGACCTAGCCAATATATGTTAAACGTAGACCTACGATACACACTTTAGTATGGTATTAATTGATTTCTTTTAAGAAACCATGTGCCAAATATAAGCCTTTCGAAAAAAAAATTACTACCAATTGGAATTTAGAGTACATGTGTCTAGTCTGTAGAAAGCTGATAGCCACACTAACATGGTCATTTATTACTTATTGAATTTGCTTAGTCTTTAGGTCCAATGCCATGCACATAGTAGGCTCACAGCAGTCATAAATGATGGATTTTTTTTTTTAAGTACGTGAGCTCAGGTCATGATCTCGCGGTTCATGAGTTCGAGCCCTGGGCTCTGTGCTGACAGCTCAGTGCCTGGAACCTGCTTCAGATTCTGTGTCTCCCTCTCTCTCTGCCCCCGCCCCCCGACTCGTGCTCGCTTGCTCGCTCGCTTTCTCTCTGTCTCAAAAATAAACATTAAAAGTTTTTTTTAAATAAAAAATGTATATGATTCCACCATTCTCTGGCTTTATGAATGTGGAAACTCCAACATAAGCACAGCCAATTATCTGGCTTTCCAGACACTTTCCAATAAATCAGACAGAGAGCCCAGGCTCAGTCTATCAGTGTCCAAGGGCTGCACAATGGTAAAAGCCAGACATATCAATTCACAAATGAAACCAAAACATGTTCCCCCTAATTCATCATTTCACATCAATATGGTAGTTTGTGAGTTGTGTTTGACACATTCACACTCTACAACCGAGCATCTCCAGCTCTGGTTTGATTTAAATTACTATTACTCAGAATCGTCTTCTGAATTAAATCAACCAACACAGGCATCCATATGCAAAAATATGAGAGTTTAAAGTGTCCTTGGGAAATTAAAATACAGGCAGGAAAGAAAAATCTTAAGGTAGTATATACCATCAACTGAGCAGAACACATAATAATGTGGCTACAAAATAAAGATCATCTTTTCTTTGACAGTCCAGTTATAATGATCTGATTTGGCCACAAGTTGTTGTTTTTTTTAGACAACTTTACTGAGATGTAATTCACATACCATACAATTCCCCCATTTAAACGTGTACAATCCAGTGGTGTTTACTGTATTCACAGGGTTGTGCAACAGTTACCTTGACAATCATTTTTGGAACATTTTCTTGAGTCCTAAAAGAAACCCTAAAAGTCCTAAAAGAAACCATTACCCATTCCTTCAATCCCACCCCGGGCCTAGGCAATAGCGAATCTACTTTCTAGCTCTGTAGATTTGCCTATGGCGAACATTTCATACAAATGGAATCATGGAGTATGTGACCTTTTGTGTTTGTTGGCTTATGAGTCGATGGCCGTTTGGGTTGTTTCTACTCTTTGGCTCCATGAATAATGCTGCTGTGAACCTAAGTGTACAAGTCACTGTGCGGACATTTATTTTTTTTTTTTTTTCATTTCGCTTGGGGATATACCTGGACTTCTGGAATTTCTGGGTCATATGGTAACTCTATGTCTAATCTTTTGAAGAACTACCAGACTGGTTTCCAAAGTGGCCGCACCATTTTGCATTCCCACCAGCACTGTGTGAAGGTTCCAATTTCTCCACATCCTCGCCAACCCTAGTTACTGTCAGTCTTTCTATGATAGCCACCCTGGGTGTGTGTGAGGTGATATCTTATGGTGGTTGGCCATGAGTCTTTTCCTAGGACCACGGGTTTAGGGAAAGGAGTTTGGGGGTCGGAGGGGGGGTATGGGTAGGGGAGATCAGGGGCAAGGGCATAAAGGTAGGAATCCCCCTCTCCCAGAGTGTTGATTTCATCTGTCGAAAGCCAATCATTTGGGTTTGCACAGAGGATCTGTGTAGGGAAGTAGAGAGGGATTAAGACTAGAAAACTCCATCAAAGGGAAAACTGCACTTAAACAGGCAGAGGGTCCTGTAGGCTGGGTCAATGTGTGCAGGAAATGGTAGACATTGAAGGGGGTTTGATGACAAAAGTCTTGCTCTATGAGGATTAATTTGGACACACAGAATATCTTGTGTGGGAGAGAGGGACAGGTGCTGGAAGCATTGCATGAGGTCAGCCATCGGATCGGAATGCTGGTGTTGCGCGCACCCAAGTGGGAGCCAAGGTGCCTCTGAGAATGCCACCCTGGGTCCCTGGGGAAATTCTGGTGTCCTAAGAGAAACAAAGAAGTGAGAAAGAGCAGCTATTTTGTGGGCTGGAGAAAGGGACAGGGTGATTTTCATTTTATAAATGTCACGTCTGGGGGCGTTTTGGACAGCAGGAGGGATGAAACATGGAGAGAGGTTTTGGTCCGAACAGGGGTCTACAAACTCCAATATCTTGTGATAAGTGAAAATTACATGAAACTCCAATTTCAGTGTTCATAAATACAGTTTTATTGGAACACAGACGTGCCTATTCATTTGCATGTTGTTTCTGGCTGCCTTCATGCTGTGAAGACAGAGCTGAGTCATTTCAACAGGGACTGTATGTCCTACAAAGCCTAAAATATGTATTATCTGGCCTTTGGCAGGGAAAGTTTACCGACCCTTGGGTTGAAGAGAAATTTGGGAGGTGTGGCCTCCTTACTGTGATACTTAAGGCCGAGAAAGCCTGAGAGTGACACGAATTGAGAAGTTGTATAGCAAAAAGTGGGCTGGAACCAGTCCTTGGGGCAGCTTCTATTTCGGGAACAGAGGGAGGTAGGAGAATCAGTGAAGAGAATAGGTAAATAATTTTAAGTAAACCTCAACTTAATTGAACGTGTCAACTCCCAGACCACTTGATTGCTTGGTAGTTTAAACACACTCCCAAAAGGAAGATCCATAAATGAAGTTGCAAGCTGGGGTGGTTGGGACGAGCCTGTGACAAGGAGACCTTTGTCCTGAGCAAATCCCCACATCCAGTCTTTCCTCCCTTCTCCCCCAACACGGTGCGATGTCTCACTCCTGCCTTGTTCCAGGAAGACCTGGCTTCTAGCTAATTCTCTCCGAACAGGGTATGAGGAAGAATATTCTACTAAGGCAAATGTTTGGTAAAAGCTCAGAGTGCTATTCCTGCCCTAAGACTTGAATCTTAATAGGGGAAATTTAACACACCCTAAGGACTCTCAACCCTGGGAATTTCAGGTAAACAGGGAATCGGGTAAAAATACGGTGGGGGAGGGTGTTGGTGGGTAGATCCTTGCCCTGTCCCACCAACGAGGCTAATTGTGAGTGCCAGCCATGTAGGGGTTGAACCCACCAGCCTGCCAAGTGGCCTTGGGGGATTTACTCCAATATTCTGTTTTGGTAACTCACGTGGACTCTGCCTGCCCTGACAGCAGTGAGCCCGGTGTGGGGCTTGAACTCACCAACTGCGAGACTGTGCCCTGAGCTGAAGTCGGAGACTCAACTGACTGAGCCACCCAGAGGCCCCCAAGTCACTTTTAAATGAGAGGCATAGAAGCATTAGAGTCTCCAGTATTTACTTAATTCATCATTGTAGACTGGCTATGTCAATAACAATGAAGTTGAGAGGAAAACACTTCCATTAATGTTGCAAGTGAAATGGTTTCTTCCTTTCCTTGGGCCCAGCACAAGGAGTGGGGAACAGAAAGCCATTCCCAGGAGTTGCCCTCCCTCCCAGCCCTGAGTACACCGCAGGGCAATAGTCGTGGCTGAATGCCCAGGCCCAGAACCACGAACAACTAACCTGTGCCCTTGAAGGGAGGAAACACATTGTGTTCGTGGACTCTGCTCTTTGGGAGCAGCTCTTGTGGGAGGCCCTTGTGGGCCCAGACCCGATAGAGCATGTGCTCTCTGACCAGTTCTCCATCTGCCATTTGTTTCTGGGGCTATTCAGGAAGGACCAGCTGGTGTCAGTCGCCCCGTGAAGTATGGATGTAATAAATTACCCTCCATCTATACACGCATACCCCTACTCACTTAGCTTATCTCAGCCAAGGGACTAGGAGAGTTATGGAGGAACTGTATTAGCAGAACTTACAACTTTGGAGAAATCAGACCCTGATTTTCCTTCCGACCCCCACCTACCCAAATTAGTATACACTCTGTTTTCTTCTGAGTGTGTGCCCACGGCAAGTTGACTGTTGACTGGCAGTTGATGAAAATGTCTCACTGTCCATCCAATATGGGGCCATCAAAACCTTCATAATACAACGTAACTGCTGACGTGTGAATGATCTTAGCAAGGATCTGGTCCACTGAGCACCGACTCCCTCCCTTTCATATATTGGAAAACCAAGGCCCCAAGAATTTGAGTGCTTATAAAGGATAATAGTTGCGAGAAAACTTGGAACAGAATTCAAGGCACCTTGACTCACAATCCAAAGCAGCTTTCTACCAGTCCCAGCTGAGTTGATGAATGTAAAAAAAAACTTTGTAAATAAAATTATAACACCCATGAAGATGTGAAACACTGTGACTTAGAGTTACTAATCACAAATTACCTGTCCTTTGAGATGCCTCAGTGAGGATCTTGACAGACACACTTGTAATCCTGCCCTAAGTAACGAGCTTTCTGAGACACAAGGAGCCACCAGAGGCCCACATCTAGAGACGTGAGGGAATGAGCCAAAGAGATGCTGTGGAATATAATTTTGCAGGCAGAAATCGAAAAGAATTCCTTAGTACAAACCCCTCTAGTTCTGTGTGATTTTGTGTTTTTGCTTTAATTAAACTAAGAGAAACACCAGCTTCTTGATTGCAAGGGACTTTCTACAGAGACTAAAGGGTCACGCATTCCCACGCACCACCCTGCCTAGTGTAGGGGCCAAGGGCATACCACCCCAAACGTGCCATTTTGGTATATTGATTTTTTTTTTTCTTGGTATATTGCTTATTTTCAATAAAAGCTACTTAAGAGACAGCTTTCCCAAAAAGGGCACAGAGACCCTCCTCTGTCCGCCCCCCCCAAAAGGCAGGAAATAAGTCTCCCCGTGTGAAACTTGCCTTCCTGTACCACGAGGGAAAGAGATTTCCTTATCACTAGAGATAAGGAATTTACAGCTGACAGGCTATATAAACAATGCGTATTACTGCTTACTAATTTACTACCCCTGCCCAAAGTCTCTTTAGAATTCCTTCCTAATTGAAGCTCCCAAAATTAAGCGGTTTTTGTCTGTTTGTTTGTTGTTTTGTTTTCATCCTGTCAGTTAAAAACTGCCTGCTTTAGGGGCGCCTGGGTGGCTCAGTCGGTTAAGCGTCCGACTTCGGCTCAGGTCACGATCTCGTGATATGTGAGTTCGAGCCCCGCGTCGGGCTCTGTTCTGACCGCTCAGAGCCTGGAGCCTGTTTCAGATTCTGTGTCTCCCTCTCTCTCTGACCCTCCCCCGTTCATGCTCTGTCTCTCTCTGTCTCAGAAATGAATAAATGTTAAAAAAAAAAAAAAAAACTGCCTGCCTTATATTTCAATTTCGTTATTAGGCCTCCCCGCAGGCACATAATAAAACTTGGGTTTATTCTCTTGTTAAATTGTTAAATTATTCTTAAACCAGCTGGAAGAACCTTGGAGGGAAGGGTAAAATTTCCTCCTTCCTACACTAGACAAGCCACAAGGCCCCCTGCATTAAAGGCTGCAAAATTAGAGAATAAGAGTCAAAACATCTGAAAAGCAGTGACAGTGCAAACTTTGTATAACGGACCACAGAGGCATGTAACCACACGAGGTCAGAGAAAGAGCTGGATAGAGAGCGCTGGGTGGGGGCGCCTGGGTTGCTCATTCTGTTAAGTGTGTGACTTTGGCTCAGGTCATGATCTCACGGTTCATGAGTACGAGCCCCACTTCAGGCTTGGACTCTCTGCTGTCAGTGTGGACCCTGCTTCGGATTCTCTGTCTCCCTCTCTCTCTGTCCCTCTTTTGCTTGCCCGCTCTCTCTCAAAAATAAATAAATATTAAAAAAAAGAAAGAGCTGTGTGTGTGAGCGACAGGTGAATGGGAGGAAGGATGGATGGATAGATGGATAGGTGAGAAGGAAGGAAAGGAATAGAAGAAGGAAGAGAATGGGCCAAAACATCCGTTGTAATCCATCTCTGGGTGGTGCTTTTAATTTTCCAACCTCGGCTTCTCTGTATTTTATACATTCCGGTATTTTCGTACAGTCAGTCAACGACAACAACAGCATTTCTAAAACAGGTGCAATTTGCAAAGAGGCTTGATGGACCGTGACAGACACAAAGCCCTTGAAATTCCCAGCCCTGCCCACCAGGCAATTCTGCTTTCACTTGGGCTCTTTCCCATTCCTCATCCACGTGGAGGCTTCAAGAAATCCCACTAGATGAAGTCCAGACCACATCTAAGACAGAACCCCCTACACTTGAACTTTTCTCTGATCCTTTTGGCGACTAGGGCTTGCTGGAGATAAAAAGTTGCCTTTAGATACAGTCATCACCACCCAGCGCCCAGGGCTGTCATTCGGTTTTCACCAATACCGGCTCAACTCGCCCCTGAGAAAATGTCTTTGAAATTATGACCTTCACTCAGTGCCTCCAGGTTAATTTCGCCGCCGCCCCCCCCCCCCCCACCCCGGAAGAATCTGAAACCATTGGACAAACCCAATTTGATTCGCAGAGAGCTATTGGCCCAAATCCAAACCTTATCTCTTGGCCCTGAGAAAATAGCTGTTGTTTGGATATGTTAATCATTTAGCTATTAAGATCTCTCCCTTTGCCGTTGTATCTTTTATCTACCGATTGCTTGACAAAATTCTTCTATGGTGCTTTCTTCATATTTTCTTAACTCTACAGTACTCTTAAGGCTAAACGACATGATCTATCTCCCAGCTACCAAAGACGTCAGGAAATAATACGCTTTGACTCCAAAGAATGTGAAAACAGGAGAATGAAGGTTTTTGTGACATTTTTAAACCCAGATCAAAGAAGGCTACTTAAACCGGGAAAAATACATGTTATCCAGCACGTTTTGGAAAATTCATTCGAGGGTTTTGGAAACACTTGGGTGGGATCGTAGGAACCTCTAAGAAGCAGGAACTATAATTTTTAACTTCTGTAGAATTTGTGACATTTGGGTTTAATTTTGGTTGGTTTCGGAGACTGAAACTATAGGGATTTTCCTTTCTAAACACGTGTTTTTGTCTCTAATATGAGCTAGGAAGTTTTCTATTACAATAAAGGAGTCAAAGTTGGATGAGATCTGGCCCAGTGTCTGACACATTATAGAGAGACAATAAATCATCACTCAGTGAATGAACAACTAAAATCTGGTCTTATTCACGTGAGATTGAAAGTGTCTCCCATCCTGTCAGGAGCGAGGTTTTAGGGTTTGTCCACCAGGTTCCTGGAAGTGTCACAAGCCACAACATGTCTTGCAGAGGGCTCATCCCACGGCAGTCTGTTCACCTCTGGCGTGGTGAATGTGAGCGTCTGTGATGAGAGGTCTTAATGTAATAACAGTGATAATAATATCATCCAGCATTTGTCAAACGCTTACTTCTTGGAAAGTACAGTGCGAGGCGGTTTCCTTTATATCTCATTTAACCCTTCCAGTCCACATATTTGCTGTGACTGCTGTTACAGGTGCGGAAACCGTAGCTGCAGACGGGTTACGTGATGTGTCAGCACCCAGCTCTGCAAAGTGTTAATGGCAGGAATCAAAACCAGGATTTACACGTGCCTCTGTGGTGCTACACGTTGTAACAATGCTAGGAAATCTGATTTGCCAGGCAACGTGTTAGCCTCGGTTTGGACGTTTTGAGTATCAATTTAAGTGATCGATCATACAGTTGACATGTTGTAGAAAGCTAACTCTGGGGGCGCCTGGGTGGCGCAGTCGGTTGGGCGTCCGACTTCAGCCAGGTCACGATCTCGCGGTCCGTGAGTTCGAGCCCCGTGTCAGGCTCTGGGCTGATGGCTCGGAGCCTGGAGCCTGTTTCCGATTCTGTGTCTCCCTCTCTCTCTGCCCCTCCCCCGTTCATGCTCTGTCTCTCTCTGTCCCAAAAATAAATTAAAAACGTTGAAAAAAAAAAAATTTAAAAAAAAAAAAAAAGAAAGCTAACTCTGTCAGTCATGTGGAAAAGGGACTGGAGTCCTAGGAGGAACCTGGGGGAGGGGGGCTAGCTGAGCAGCACGTGACTCTGACAGTAGGGCAGGGGACAGAGGATAAGAATCTGAAGAGAGAGCTTGGAGAAAATGGAACCGATTCAAGCAATAACTCCAACAGAACTTGGTAAATCCATTGAAAGGAGGCGAGGAAAGCATCTAACCTTATTTTAAGGATTTTAGGGCAAATACCTGGAAATAGGGCGGGAGGAGGGAGTATGGGGATGATGGGTGCAGAGTGGCCGGGAACCTGGTTTGGAAAGTACATCTTTGGGAGTGATTCTCCAGTGAAGAGGTGGGACGCACGGAAGGCGGTCGAAATACAGGGCTGGGGGATAAGGGCCACATTGCCAATAGAGTGAGACTTCTCTGCTCCTAAATTGCACGTACGTTCGAGAGTGGGAGAGCATGTCTATTAAATCGTAGGGTTTTCAAAAAAAATTGAACTTTCAACGACTCTTGGCAGGAAACCAAACTAAATGCTAGAATTCGGTGAATTTCTACCCACTTCTATTCAGATACAATGAGCGGCTTTGCCACTGACTCCCAGAGTCACACAACGGCTTTTCCTGGTGGTTTTGCCTGGCATGTTTATGCAATTCCTTCTCGGAAACATCCAGTCTCCCCGATCTGAATAAAATTTCTCTCCCCAGGGTGGGGAGAGTTCTAATGTCCCCGAGGTCTGCCTGCCGGCCCCAGCCCCTTTGTGGCTGTGTTATGGTATCCTGTCATTTGGGCTTAAATTTCAAATTCCAGCGTGGCTTTGCACTTGAAGCCTGGGGCTTTGTGCAGAGCCTGGCACTCCGGCCCTTTTCTCCGTGACATCATCGTCTTTCTAATTACAGAGAGGGTCACTTTTACTTAAGACGAGTGAGGGCTGTCAGGGAGGGAGTTTTCCTTCCTCCAGTTTTAAGGCCGCAAGAGCTGGTTGTGACCCTCTGTGTACATCACGGCGCGTTCTGGCTTCTCCAGGAGCAGAAACTTCCCCGAAGGTGATAATGTTTCCAGCCAGGCCTGTGCCCATGTCCCCCTGCAGCGAACTTGTGAACCCTTTGACTTCCTGTTGGGAGAGGAAGTCTGTCCTCTGAGATGCTCTGATGTTTCTCCTCTTTACCCAGCCTTTCTGTTGACAGTGGTGACTTTCCAGACTTCTCCGTCGTTCTGCACCTACCCCACTCTCTCGGCAACCGAGACTGAGAGCAGGAAACCCACTGGTATTTTTACAATCCATGTAAAGATAGAGCAGGCCAGCCATTAGCTGCTGAATTTCCACAGGACGCCAGGGTTTAGGGGAGAGCGAATGTCAGTTTGGGCGCAAATATTTTTGGCATAGTTCACGCTGTGATACAATAGCAAGGCCATTAAAAGGTTAAAATATGTTCCTTTGTGTCTTGGGTGGCTATAAGAAATCTTTTGTCCCTAAAAATTCCTTCCTGGGTAGCTTGTGGTTTGCTACCCTCAATGTCTGCCTTCATTGCATCTCCTTGCTAGAATCTTCTGTGGATGATCAGTTACCGAGGTCACAGGAAATCTGGCTGTACTTGGCTTTCTCTGAATCAGGCGATGAGGCTTTCTTCCAGCAAAGTGTAAGTGACTCAAGATAGGGAGTAACAAACTGAGAGTAACTAAGGAAATTTCTGTTGACAGGCCCAAGAGTGGATTAATTTAAGGACTAGATTTCCTTGTAACCCTTGTAACTCTCCCGCCTGGCTGGGGAGAGTATGGACCGTTTTTATAAAGTGTTTGCTGCAAACTAATATAGACATGTTTGAGTTTTTCATGGGCTTCAACTACTCAGATAAGAATGCAGACTGTGACAAGGTTGAAGATGTTATGAATTATTCCCTGTGAGGGAAAAGGGAGCAGAACAGGTAAACCCGCGTTCAAAGGGACCAGCACATGGGATTCTTTACGACACACAACTTCTAAGAATCCTCTGATGGAAAGCCTCTTCTAAGAAAGGAAGATATTTACACATAAGGTGCAGTGTTCTGTAATAAAAGTATCACTATACGCTGCACAAGGATAGGGAGAGAAATGACTGTTTCCATGGCTCTGGGCAGGGGAGCTAGTGGAAGCATTTGGGCTAAACAGTGGGTGAGTAGGATTTGCCAGAAGGGGAATAAGTGAGAGAGAAATCCCCGCATAGGAGAAGAACATACCCCAAGGCACAAAACTATGAAGAAGCAGGATGTGTTCACGGAAAGCCTAGAATTGCAAATGGCGTCAGTATAAGGTACATGGGAAGTTGGCTGTGAAGGACCATGTTGAATTTTATCCATTAATCAACCAAAGATGGTTGCGTTCCTTTTTCTTTCTTTCTTTCTTTCTTTCTTTCTTTCTTTCTTTCTTTCTTTCTTTCTCTTATGTATATGTCAATCAGGTATATCTATGTTTCTTTGGATTTTTATTTCAGTGAAACAGAATGAACAGAGTAAAAAGCCATGGGGACGTATTTAAAAATCAAATAGTAGGGGGGCCTGGGTGGTTCAGTATGACTCCTGGTTTTGGCTCGGGTCATGATCTCGTGGTTCGTGGGTTCGAGCCCTGCATTGGGCTCTGCGCTGGCAGCAGAGAGCCTGCTCAGGATTCTCTCTCTCCCTCTCTCTCTGCCCCTCTCCCTGTTCGTTCTCTCTCTCTCTCAAAATAAGTAAATAAAGTTTAAAATAAATAAATGAAAATCAAAATCAAATAGTCCTCATAAAACTTATGAGACAAACAAGGGTTGTCCAACCCTTCCACATCCTCAGTCTTATGCCCATAAGCATCCATACTCAAGTGTTCTGGCTCTTTCTTCTCTCGTGTCTACCTTCTACCAAATGCTTAATCTTCGTCTATCATAATAGAAAGTCCGAATAATATGTCTAAAAATTAGCTTCCTTCATTATATCAATCCCAGTTCTCCCAATAGTAGTATCACAGTTTGGGGATCAATCTGTATTTATGCTATTATTTCCATCATATATATATGAATAACATATATATATATGTTATTCAAGTAGTGTACAATAATTGTACATTTTTCCCCTAGAGTCAAAATCACATTATTTTTCACTCGCTTAGTCTTTATGTACCTATTGCTAATTCTTCTCATACATTCCAACCTGTGCATGGTCAAACAGACAATAGAGCGGATTTATTTATTTGTTTATTATTTATTGTTCCCCCCCCCCCCCCCAGCCTCGTGACATCCTTCCTAGAATCTTTTGTCTTCCTGCTTCAGTCTGAACTGGTTGCTTTCTAGACCTGGTGGGTGACTATCCTCCCAGGATTGTTTCTTCCTACTCTTCTGTGTTGTATCCCCTGACTCTCCGACCACATATGGTTTTAAAACATGGCCCCAAATCTCTTTGGCCCTCTTCCCACCAATGGTGGTGTGTGTGTCCCCTCCCCTTGGATCTGGGTGGGCGTGCAACAGCTCCAAACAATAGAGAGTGGTAAAAGTAATGTTATATGATTTCTGGGGCTAGATCATAAAACACCTTGAAGCTCTGCCCTTGTTCACTGGGAACACTTGCCGTAAGAGTCCTGAGCCGCCATGTAAAATGGCCCACCACCCTGAGACCACTGCGGGAAGAACACCCACGGATGTTGGCCCTAAGTCTGGCCTTTAGCCACCTCAGCCTGTAGCTAGATGTGTGAATGGAAGGATTGGATTGGAAGTCGATTCTCCGGCTCCTGTCATTCAAGCCTCCAGCCATTTGACTCACTAGTCCGAGTCATGCCAACTGAGACCTCAGATATCATGGAGGAGAGAAAAGCCATCCTTGCTGTGTCCTTTTTGAATTTCTGACCACTTAATGAATTTTTTATACCACTACATATTTGGGTAGTTTATTGTACAGCAAAATATAACCAGCATACCATATTTTCTTTCCTTCCTTCCTTCCTTCCTTCCTGGTTTTCTTCCTTTATCATTTTTGTTTGCTTGTTTATTCCCTTGTTGGGGTAGAATATATCCACCAGTGTTTTCCTGAGAAAGAGATGGGAGGTAAATTTTTGAGTATTTTCCTGTCTGAAATGTTATTTTAACTACTCATTTGATTGATGCTTTGGCTGCATATAGAGTTTCTGCTTAACATTTTAAGACGACGCTTCTTCGACTTCCAACATGCTGTGTCCCTATTAAGGATAAGGTCAGAGGTGCCTGGGTGGCTCAGTTGGTTGAGTGTCCAACTCTTGATTTGGGCTCAGGTCATGATCTCACGATTCATGGGTTTGAGCCCCAAGTCGGGCTCTGCGCTGACAGCGTGGAGCCTGCTTGGGATTCTGTCTCTCCCTCTCTCTTTGCCCCTTCCCTACTCTCATGCTGTCTCTATCTCTCAAAATAAATAAACTGAAAAGAATGTTTTAAAATGAATAGGGTCAATGTAATTCTTTTTTTTTTTTAAGTTTATTTATTTATTTTGAGAGAGAGACAGAGAGCAAGCAGGGAAGGGGCAGAGAGAAGGAGAGACAGAATCCCAAGCAGGCTCCACTCCATCATTGCCGACAAAGCACGATGCAGGGCTTGAACCCACGAACTGAGAGATCATGACTTGAGCGGAGGTCAAGAGTTGGACGCGTAACCAGCTGAGCCACCTGGGCGCCCCAAGGTCAGTCCAATTCTTAATCCTTTGTGTGTTATCAGCCCACATCCACTCCCGCCACCAGGAATCTTTTATACTTAAAAACAAAAAGAAATTCCAATGGTAGGGAATTTCACAGTGCCTGGATGTCACTCGTGGTTCTTATTTATTTTTGCTGTATTTGTTGATTTATTTTGCTCTCAGCTTTAATCTGGAGACGCTCCTGTTTTAGAATATATTCGCAGGTCATTTTATGATTTTCCTCCTCTGCTTTCCCTGCTCTCTGTGTCTGGAACTTCTATGTATTAGATAGTGGACGTGCTAGACGGACTTTTCTTCACCTTTCTCTCACATGATCCATTTGTGTTTTATTCTCCTTTGGGCCACTTAGTTGCACAATTCATGGGGCACTAGATAATGTCAGTGGTTTTTTGTGAGATTGTTCAATGGTATGGTGGGGAGATAACCTTTATCACCTAAGCTTTTCGCTGAGAACATTTTTCAGTTCCTTCTAATAAGTCATCCTTATCTTGTTTCGCCTATAACCTTATTTCATGTTTAGTACAACCCCTTATGATTCTGAGAAAATTAATTTTAATTTCTTTCAACTTTTCCTTCTTCCCGATTTATCTTTGCCTTCTACAAGTTCCTTCACTTGTGTGTGTTTTGGTTTCTGTCTTTCACATTGCAGGCTTTCCTTCGTTCTGTGTTCAGATTTGAGGCTAAAGTATGGAAAATAAAATTAGAAGCTTTGTGAGTGAGCAGAGATGGGGCCCAATCCCAGTTAACATGCACCGTGGGGTATGCAGCAATTTTCTGCTGAGTTAGATTTGACGTTGGTAGATCTCCAGATATTAGTATCTGGAGATTTAGGATTTAGGATTTATAAATGACCATCTATCGGTATTTGTATCCAGAGACCTGGGAGACGTTGCTTTCTCCTGTTACTGCTACCAACTTGCAAACAAAACAAAACAAAACAAAACAAAAAAACCACAATGCTGGGATCTGCATTAGGGAGCAAACACCCCCTAGATCTCAACGGCTTACATCAACACTTTTTCCCCCAACGTTACGTGAGGGCTGTTGCTGTTACAGGAGGGTTCTGCTGGGCTTGGCTTCATGAGGTTTTGCAATCTGGGACTCGGGCTCAAGAGCAGACACTGTCTGGGGAATTTTGTTCTTCTGGTGAAGGACAGAAGCAACGAGTCGAACCACGGAACCGCGCTGAAGCTTTTGTTCAGACATGTCTTGTGTATTATTTGCGCCCATTGCATTGGCCAGAGCAAGTCTGATGGCTGCGCCCAGAGTACATGGGGCAAAGTATTTGCACCCACAGGAAAGCCGAGCAAGGACGAGCCGGGAACAATAATAAAATCTATCACGGTATCTCAGGTTGACTCACGTCTCATTTTTCCTGTTCTCTGTATCTTTGGGAAGTTTTAATCTTTCCATCTTTTACTATCGTTTTAATGGGTTTGTGGGAGAGGCAGAGATAAATGTGGGTGTTTCATCTTTAATGTCTAACTAAACATCTGCTGTTAAATCCTCAGCGCTGTTAACATTGTTGGACCAAACTCAGTGCTTGTCAGAAACAACTCTTGTATAAAAAGGGGGAAATAAGGATCAACGTTCATATTTGTTTGGTTGAAATTCTCGGTGGGGGGGGGGGGGGGGGGAGGAAATCCGTACAAAACGAAAACAAGGGGGCGCCTGGGTGGCTCAGTCGGTTGAGCGTCCAACTTTGGCTCAGGTCATGATCTCACGGTTCATGGGTTCGAGCCCCGTGTCAGGCTCTGTGCTGACAGCTTAGAGCCTGGAGCCTGCTTCGGATGCTGTGTCTCCCTCTCTCTCTGCCCCTCCCGTGCTCATGCTCTGTCTCTCTCTGTCTCTCAAAAGTAAATAAATGTAAAAAAAATTTTTTTAATAAGAGAAAAACAAAAATGAATATTTCCTGGGGGGGGGCGGCAGTGGTCGGTAGGAACTGGGTCTGGCAAACAGACCTGTTGTACATTCTTGTTTTTCTCCCGTGCAAATGCACTCCCTCCTCAGAAACTTAAACTTACCAGTAAATTCCAGCAATGCTAAACCTTAGAAGAATTAACATGAATTTTTAATATTGTTATGGCTACACTGGCAAATCAAATTGGGTCTCTTCTCAAAAGCTATGAATGATGCAATACCTTTGTGTTTGTTACCCGAGTCCGGTTGCCCAATCTGCAAAATGGAAGGGTTTTATTTAATCTCAGCTGTCCCTCTTCTTGCCTTCTTTCACATTGTTATCATTTGAATTCCTTGCGGTGATAACAGATTTTCAAGTCAGAGCGGAGAAGTCAATCTTTCCCTAAACAAACTCTCATTACTCTGTTTGAAAGCGTGCTTTAAAAATTCATACCTTTCCATTCTTCTAAATGAAAAAAAGGTAAGAGAAGAATCCAGAGAAAAAAAAAAATCCCAAACCAAACAAACCTGTTTTGTCGTTTCCAGTACATTAGCAGGGAGCGCCAGAAGGTGGGGGGAACTTGGTAAAAAGATTCACTTCAAATGTCATTTTCTGAGGACTTTGTTAACCTATCCTCTCCCCACTCCTGCCCCCGGAGAACTAATATTTTGTGTCTCTGTGACAGCCAAAGCTTCGTGTCTGCACTGTGGCACAAACCTCTGATGCAATCATTGATGTGTGTTTCTCTCTCCCGTACTGGAGTGGGGTCCTCATGGCCGCGTAATGCTAGGACCTAGCTTAATCAAATGTCAGTGAATCATTGATAAATTAATATACACTATATTCTTTTCAAAATCTCATGTAGTAACATGAATACAATCCAAACAAAAGAAACCACTGTCTTTTTGTTTCATGATGCTTTCAGTCCCAATGCCGACCTTTATAAAGATTTCATTTCTCTTACCTACATTCTTTTCTTTCTTTGTTAGTTTTTTAAGATTTTGGTTTTTTTTTTAACATTTATTTATTTATTTATTTATTTATTTTTTGAGAGACAGCCAGAGAGAGCACAAGCAGGGGAGGGGCAGAAAGAGAAAGAGAGAGAGAATCTCAAGCAGGCTCTTCACTGTCAGCATAGAGCCCTATGTGGGGCTCAAACTCAGGAACCCTGAGATCATGACCTGAGCTGAAATCAAGTGTCAGATACTTAACTGACTGGGCCACCCAGGTGCCCCCCCCCCCGACTAAAATTTTATTTTTAGGTAATCTCTGCACCCAAGGTGGGGTTCGAACTTATGACCCTCAGGTCAAGAGTCACACGCACTAACCGACTGAGCCAGCCAAGCGCCCCTCTTTCTAGCTGTTTTTGTTTTTCCTGAATAACCACGGGGAATAAATGTCACCGATGCATTATTTTTGTTTCAAAATAACATCTTTTTCTTGATTAGAAAAATAATGCATGCTTATCGAACAATACAAAACAAAATACTAAAGCGGTAGAAAGTGCATGAAGTAGAATGTGAATAAGCTATGTCATTATCCCACCAAAAAGTAAACAGCTATTAACAGACGTGGAGACAACTGTAATTAACACATACACATGAGCGTGCACACATGCACACATGCACACACACACAGTGAAAATTAGGAAATAAAAATATAGCCATTAAAATAAAAAATAGATATACTGGCTCTCTGGCAGTGAACTGAACACTCATGTTTTCCTCTATCCCTCACAAAATCCTCCTAAAATGGAAATGGGAAGACTATTTTTAAAGATGAAAACACAGGGGCGCCTGGGTGTCTCAGTGGGTTGAACGTCTGACTCTTGATTTCGGCTCAGGTCATGATCTCACGGTTCGTGAGTTCAAGCCCCATATTGGGCTCTTTGCTGTCAGCAGGGAGCCCTCCTTGGGTCCTCTGTCTCTGTCTCTCTCTCTCTCTCTCTCTCTCTGCCCCTTCCCTGCTCACACTCTGTCTCAAATATATAAACTTAAAAAAAAAAAGGTGAAAACATAGAAGACAGAATGGGATGGGAGATGACAGAAAATGACATTTTAAAAGGTGAACAATGGTTACATGAGTGGAAACTGAACTAAGACACCCAAAAACTAGAACCTGAGCCAGTAGTGCTGGAAGTCCCCAAAGAAATGCCTGTGGTGTACAAGCCCACACAGGCTCAGGGTTCGAGCCACCCGTCACCTCCACAGCTGGAGACACAATGGGGTTGAAGTGAGGAAGAAGTGAGAATCCCAAACCCCTCCCCATCTTGGCAGAAGACTGTGGGTAAGAACAGGGGGATTTTTTTTTTTTTTTAACTAGGGGGATTTTGAACTTAAGATTTCAAGTAGAGCTAAGAAAAGGATTATTAATTTTTTGTAATTTTTTTTTTTCAGATAGAGAGACAGAGTGTGAGCAGGGGAGGGGCAGAGAGAGAGGGAGACACCGAATCCAAAACAGGCTCCAGGCTCCAAGATGTCAGCAGAGAGCCCGATGTAGGGCTCGAACCCACAAACCGTGAGATCATGACCTGAGCTGAAGCTGGCTATTAACTGACTGGGCCACCTAGATGCCCAAGAAAGGAGGTTAAACATCTGTGCCATTAACGGTGGCACGTCTAGCTGCCTCCCCTACTTGGAACCCAGAGCTCGGCAAGGGTATCATATACTCTAAGCAAGAAATGA
The DNA here is from genome assembly GCF_028018385.1 of Neofelis nebulosa. Taxonomy (NCBI): domain Eukaryota; kingdom Metazoa; phylum Chordata; class Mammalia; order Carnivora; family Felidae; genus Neofelis; species Neofelis nebulosa. The sequence continues at coordinate 9,986,166 of NC_080800.1, forward strand.
AAGAATTCTCAGGAATCACTGACAATACCTAAAGAAACGGACAGCTGGGCATTCCGAGTGAGTCAAAGAGAACGTTCTTTGTTCAAGTCTGCAAAGAACAGAAAAACTTTACTCATAAGTGGGTGTTCCAATCTGCCTTGCTCCTCAATATGAGCAGGCAGTCAGAGGTCACCAGATATCTGAGGGAAGCCTGTAGCATGAAAGATGGAGACCAAAACAAAAAAGGAACTTGGAAGAAACAGTGCAGAGAGAAGAAAAAATTGATAATAGCAAATCTATAGCTAATATTCTCAAAGGTACAAGGGAAGGTGTTGTACTCCTGAAGCAGGAACAAAACACTATGAAAAAGGAACATTCACCAAATGCTTAGAAATCAGAAGCATGAAAACAAATTACAAATAATAGTAGAAGTTCTGGCAAATAAAATCAAGGACGTCTTCGAGGAGATAGAATGAAACCATAAGGAGATGGGATGCCTCAGAGAAGAGATAAGAAAATTAGGTCACCATCTAGGAGATCCAGCGTGAAACAGCGGCCAACCTAGAAACAAGGGGCTCAGAAAATGTAAGGGAAGAAATCTTCAGGAAAGTGTTACGAAGTTTCCCCCAGAACTAAAGAACACACGCCTCCAGATTGAAAAGGCTCCCTTAAGTGAGCAGCCTAAGGAAAGAAAACCCACCCAAACCATACCATATCCCTATGAACTTGTAGAACACCAGGGTTAAAGAGAAGATTCTAAACATTTCCACACAAAGGTATACAATAGATCATATCACAGGAGGAATAAACAAGACGCTTGTCTTCTCCATAAGGACCCAAAAGCCTCAGATGTAGCTGCAAAATCCTGCGTGGAAGTCACTGGCCAGGGACCCTACAGTCAGGCAATCAAGTGCGAGGCTGAGAAAAATATATTTAGACCTGAAAGGGTTTGAAATTTCACCTCCTCTTTCTTTCTTTGGAAGCTTCTAGGGGAGAAGTTGCACCAAAATGAGGTAATAAACCAATAAAGAGGAAGTTAGGGATTTAGAAACTACTGGAGAGGTGATGATGAGGCGAGCTTCTGGGATGGCGGATGTGCCGAAGATCACAGTGTCACCAGCCCACGTTGATGGCTGGTATTTTGTGTTTGAATTTATTGAGAGAAGTGTCATCTTTTAGCAAAGGTCTAAGGGGACAATCAGTGACAGATACGGATATTTTCTTTTTTGGTTTTATCAAAGTTACACGTGCACAAAGCAACACGTGGATAGTTCATTAAAAACATTGCTCCCCTGGGGCGACTGGGTGGCTCAGTCGGAGTTGAGCCTCTGACTTTGGCGCAGGTCATGATCTCACGGTTCATGGGTTCGAGCCCCGCCTCGGGCTCTGTGCTGACAGCTCAGAGCCTGGAGCCTGCTTCGGATTCCGCGTCTCCCTCTCTCTCTGCCCCTCCCCTGCTTGCTCTCTCTCTCTCTCTCTCTCTCTCAAACATTTTTTTTTTAATCTAATAAACATTATCTTTCTTTAATTGCCTAAACACGAGCACTTCCTCATTTTGGATAATAAACACCATCATCTCTTCTGATGCTTTCCTGTCTCTTCCAGCACTTTCTTTACCACTGTTGGGGAGGAAGACCTTCCTCTGCCCTATGGTCCTTCTAGCTGGACTTAAAATCTCATTGGCATGTGACAGATTAAGAGGGGAAAATCAAATCTAATAGTTTTATATGTACCTGGGGGGAATCCACAGGGACGTGGAAAGTCTAAAGACAATGAGGCAACAGAAGCTTATGGGCCGAGGAGAGGGGGAGGGGCTTAGGACCCAATGGGGAGAAAGCTCATTAGCAAGAAGGTGATAGATGTTTGGCAAAACAAGTTTGCCCTATTATGCAGATGAGTCTCTCAGGTAAAGGAGGGTCTGTTAATTGCTGTCTTCCTGGTACACGGGCTCTCCTTTCCAAAGTAGGCAGTTGTGGGGGAGGCAGAGCTTTTCCTGCATCTGCTGGGTTTTGATTCCTTTTAATCCGAAATAATCTTCATGCCAAAGTGGCCCCTTTGGGGGCATCTCCTCCTGGACCCCTTCACCACCAACTGGTTTCCCCTTATCCTTGTCAGTTTTTGAATTGCTTTGTCACCTCGGTGTGGCTTTTGGATTACTCTGACATGAATTCCATCAGGGAACGCTGCATCCAGAGTACGTTCTGGGTGTATTCCATCTGGTTGGGCCCAGACCTTCGTCTATCCTGTTTTTAGAAAGTGTAATTCCCTTTTTCTCTTTTCTACCCCAAATTATGCATTCCACCTCATTCACTGGAAAACCCATTTTCACTCAATGCCTATTTTCTCCTTTGGATTAGAAGCCTGGGTTTCTCAGCTCAGTATTCTCCATGAGGAACAGGCAAGCTTTAGGAATTTCTGTCTACCGTTGCCAGTTGTTAACCCTAACACTTTTAGAGAAACGTGTGACGAAAAGCTTTCACTCGCTTCTAGCTTCTTTTGGTCATTTTCAGCCTTTGCCTCCATGAATGGAGATACGTGAAGGGCTCGATTATACTGACCTGCTCACGCAAAAACGTGTATTTTTATAACCTTGAAGGTCAAGCTCAGTATAAAATGTCCTCTGACAGAGCAGATCACACTTATTTTGTGGGGTTCCTCTGGGAGCTAAGTGGCCCATAGTTGAGGTTTGGGCCATCCATTTATCTACAGGTTAGAATAGTCTAGAACACTTTGCTGAGGGATGTATTGATCCTTTCTACAGAGACACTCTTGGTTCATCTTTCCCACGTGATGGCTGTGAGGACATTCATCCAACACGTGTCTTGAGTTGGTATTTTATAAATTTCCCCCAAACGACCTCAACTCCACCCTCTTTTTGATGGTTGAATCACATGGATCATCCTGTATTTGGCAGCGAGAAATGTTCACATCGGAGCTATTAACCTTGAACAATCTCCTCTGCAAACCTTATCAGAAACACATTGGCAAGGAATAGTATTGCTGGAGGGTTGCTTAAAAGAAATGAAGTCCATCCTTAGCCTTAGATATTCTGAGGATTTACCACATTGGAGGACTGGACCAAATTCACCCTTGGACCAGTCCAATCTGTTAGCAAGCTGTGTACTTGACCTTCATTGCTCAGACCCTACACAGATCGCTTAGCGAATTTCCTTCTGCCGTGTGTTTTTATTCCGCAACAAAGAACCCTTCTAGGAAACAGCTTTCCGCAACCCATTTTTCTCTGTTGCAGAAAAGTGGTCCAAGGTGCCTTACATACTTAATTTTCAAAGTGTGGTCCCAGAAGTTTTGACATCACCTGGAAGTTGGTTAGAAATGGAGAATCCTGGGCTCCACCAGACCTACTGAATCAGAATCCGCATTTTAACAAGACCCCGGGTGATTTGCGTGCACACTTATTTTGCTCACACGTATGTACTTTGGGTGGGGCTTGACAGGACAGCCGGTCTCTGTTCCACTCGGTGTCAGCTCATCAGCTCGGGCAGCTCAAAGGCTGGGGGCTGGAATCATCTGAAGCTTTGCTCACTCACATGTGTGGAAGTTAATGCTGGCTGTTAGATGGGAAGTCCCAGCTATTAGCTGGGACTAGGGCCGGAACACCTACGGCCAACATGGAGACCAAGTGCCAAGGGCAAGGGTCCCAAGATAAAGATGAGCAGGGCAAAGCTGTGTTGCCTTTTACTACGTACCCATGGAAGTCAGGCAGCATCACCCCGGCTAAATTCTTTCCTAAGGGCCGTCACAAAGTCCCTCCCAAAGAAAGGAAATAGATTCCATCTTTAAATGGGGGAACGGCAAGATTCTGGAAGGCATGAGAAATACTGCAGCAGCTGTGTTTTAGAAAATAAAATCTGCTGGCCAACCAACACACCAAAAAAAATGCTCCACATCACTCATCATCAGGGAAATACAAATCAAAACCTCAGTGAGGTACCACCTCACCCCTGTCAGAATGGCGAACGTTAACAACTCCGGCAACAACCGATGTTGGCGAGGATTCGGAGAAAGAGGATCTCTTTTGCATTGCTGGTGGGAATGCAGGCTGGTGCAGCCACTCTGGAAAACAGGATGGAGGTTCCTCAAAAAGTTAAAAATAGAACTACCCTACGACCCAGCAATGGCACTACTAGGTATTTACCCAAGGGATACGGGTATGCTGTTTCGAAGGGACACAGGCACCCCCATGTTTCTAGCAACACTATCAACAACAGCCAACATATGGAAAGGGCCCAAATGTCCACTGATGGATGAATGGATAAAGAAGATGTAATATATATATATATATACACAATGGGGGATTACTCGGCAATCAAGAAGAATGAAATCTTGCCATTTGCAACTACATGGATGGAACTGGAGGGTATTATGCTAAGCGAAATTATTCAGTCAGAGAATGACAAATATCGTATGACTTCACTCATATGAGGACTTTAAGATCCAAAACAGATGAACATAAGGGAAGGGAAGTAAAAGTAATATAAAAACAGGGTGGGGGACAAGACATAAGAGACTCTTAAATATGGAGAACAAACAGAGGGTTCCTGGAGGGGGTGTGGGAGGGGGGATGGGCTAAATGGGGAAGGGGCACTAAGGAAGCTACTCCTGAAATCATTGTTGCACTATACGCTCACTAACTTGGATGTAAATTAAATACAAAATAAAAAATAAATAAATAAAGGCATACTCTCAACCTAAAAAAAGAAAAAGAAAAAAGAAGATAAAATCTGCTACAATACTCACTTTTTTTTTCAACGTTTTTTTTTTTTTTTTTTTTTTTTTTTTTTTGGACAGAGAGAGACAGAGCATGAACGGGGGAGGGGCAGAGAGAGCGGGAGACACAGAATCGGAAACAGGCTCCAGGCTCGGAGCCATCAGCCCGGAGCCCGACGCGGGGCTCGAACTCACGGACCGCGAGATCGTGATCTGGCTGAAGTCGGACGCTTAACCGACTGCGCCACCCAGGCGCCCCTACAATACTCATTTTTAAAGCTCTTTTAAATTGTTTTGGAAGAGACTGGGGATATAAATTAATAATAAATTAATAAAGAATATTTATTAGAATTCAATAGCTTTTAGTTGCCGCCTGGCCCCCAAGCCTATTGTACATCTTTGCTTTCTAGTAAAGTAAATAACCTGAGAGGACCAGGGAAACAGTTAAAATTTATGGAAATCAATTTCTTGCCTACATGATGGAAAGTGGTCAGAAAACCACATCTCACCAGGTTGCTCCCAGCTCCCCTTGACTGACTACAGGTCCTTCTGGAATCTTCTCCGGTGGTGTCGGTCTCACCAACTCTGGTTTGTTTTTTTTTTTTGTGACCGGACACTATGAGCTGGATTGGCAGATGTGCGAACTTGGTCTTTTCAGTAATGCTCTCTTAGTCCCTTTACCCGCCCCTCCAACTACCTTGGCCCTACCTTGAACGGTTTCATCTCTGCCTGGGGCTGTGCTGCGGGTCCCTTCAGAGGACACACATTCTATGCGTAAGACAGAGACAAGTCTCGTCTGTTCTCGAAGCCCCAGGAAACCAAGGTAGGATTTCTAGATTCTGTACATTTTCTTTCTTTTTTTTTTTTTTTTTGCACAAGCATCTGATATAAGGGGGCAAAGCACAGACGTGTGCTCAGGAGATCTGGGCCTATTATCTCAGTACAGTGAGCTCGGCCACTTAATACTACACAGGAAGCGCTGTGAGCCTGTGGCTTTGCCAGTGAAGTGATTATAAACTTCCTACCTTAGAACGCCGTGGGAGGAAAATTCTAGCAAATCATAGCGTGGAAGTGTTTTTAAGATAAAAAATGCTAGACAAAGGCAAAGGTCCAGGTTGGTGGCCTAGGCGCTGCTGTGGCAGCCTAATAGGTGGGATAACAGTGAAGGCATCATTTTCTCTTCTCACATCCCGTCTTTTGAAGAGTGGGATTCAAGGACCAGGGCACCAGAATCACCTGGAACGTTTTTAAAAACGCCTCACTTTAGCTGTAACGGAATCTGACTGCCTGAAGGAAAGGTAGAGTCGTGTGTTTTTGGATCCCCACCAATGACCCTTGGGCACGCGGACGTGTTGGGAACCAGGCAGCTGCCTCCACCTTGGCCGTGTTTGATTGGCCTCTGCTGGGTTAGGTTTGCTGGGGCAAGCTCATAGCCAACTGGGACGTTTCCTGCTCATTCTCAAGACTCAGATCCTGACCCCTCTGAGCTCCAGTCCTGGCCTGCTTTCTCACAGCCCCACCATGTGTGAGTAGGCTCCAGGCCCTCTTTCTAGAGCTTCTCCTGGGTGTCCTTCCCAGAAGCCTCCACTTTTAGCCTCCCTCCAGCTTCCACTCCTAGAGTGTGCCCTCTGGCTCCCCAGACTAAATTCTCAGGCAAGTTTCTGCAGCCCCTGGGGAGTAATTATCGCAACCTTCTCTTCTTGAGCTAGCTCTGAGGCCATCTTGGCTATAATACATCCCATGAGTCAGCTCTCTGGGGGGAAAGGAAGACTCCCCCACAAGTCGGGTCATGTGGGAATCATCTCGTCACCGTGAGAGAAGTGCGCTGACAACCCGACCCTGCCTCGGGGCTTGCTGGGAAGCCAGCAGATCCCCAGCGAAGAGCCCGGAAGTGGCTCTCCTGAATCCTCGCAGAGGAAAATCCAAACATCCAAGGAGCCGTGAAACGGATCCAGCGTAGTGCAGATCCCGTTTGCCGTCACCACCCTAGAACCAGGAAAAACCGGGGACCGCTCGGGGGTGGGGGGCAAGTTCACTTTGGGCCCCAGCGACACTCTGCTTTCTCAGATTTCCCAGAAGGAAGTATATGTTAGTGACGAGTACCGTGGATGAGTACCAGCCCAGCTTCCACTGGCCTTGGGAGCAGATGTGTGCGTCAAGTTCTGTTCCAGCCATGAATCGGAGCGCTCAGACAACTCTACTTGGCTCCTTGTCCTGGCATCATTTCCTAGCACATATATATGTTCCCGTGGAGGTGAGAACACTGGAGATGTAGATTTTGTTCCAAAGAACACTTGTTCCTCTTTTCCTTTCATGGTGTCTCTGGAGGACCACACCATTGTCCTTGTCCGTCTTTGCCAAGTGAAATGGCGGGAGAGTAATGGGGGAAACTCTTTAACTGGTGGGCATCTTAAATGCCGGCCTGCTGGGTTTGTTTAGATCTGGGGTTGCCAACTCAACGGGCATAGCCGTTTTGTAAATCAAGTCTTCCTGGGACACGGCCATGCCCACTTATCCACGTATGGTCTACGGCCGCTTTCTCACCACGGTAGCAAAAGCTGAGGCAAAGGAGAAAGTCGGATTGGAACAAATGGACATTCCCTGAGGGGGGCGCAGAGACTTTCAGGCCCCCCTCCCTTTGTTCTTTGGCGCATGCTCATTGCAAAACCGGCGAAAATAAGCCCACGAGACGGAGAGGGGAAGAAGCACCCGGAAGCGAAGGGTCTAAGGGTTTGGGACTCATCGTGGGAAGGTGCGTACCTATATCCCATAGGTCGTAAACCTACTGCTAACGAGACAACACAGCTTTCAGTTGGTATTTCTGACAACAGGTCATCTCCCTTACTTCTCACAAGGTCATGGAACAGGCATAGATAGGTTACTTGTAAAGAGCTGGGCACAACTCTACATGCCTAATAGATACATCCGTGTGTGCTTGTTGACTTCCAGAGCTGCAGTACGTAGGACTTTAGAACTTCTATGTGGAGGGGGGAAGAAATGAAAGAAACAAAAAATGTTAATCATGCTTCTCTTTGATGAGTAAGATTATGGATCGGTTTAATTTTCTTTCTTGTCCTTTCTGGACTCCTCAAATTTCCTTCCGTGACTATTTATTACACACACACACACACACACACACGCACACACGGTCAGGGAGGAAGACCTTTCTGTGCCCTATGGTCTTTCTAGCCGGACTTAGAATCAAGTTGATGGGAGACAGAATAACAGGAGAAAATCAATTTTAATAGGGAATCCACACCGACCTGGACATTTCAAAGACAATGAGGCAACTGAGGTATAGCCGACATCCGGAGCTCAGGAGAGGGGTAGGGGCCTGAGGACGCCAAGGGGAGAAAGCTCATTAGCATGAAGGGGAAAGGAGGAGTTTGGAGAAACAAAGGTTTCCCTATTATGCAGATTAAGTCTCTTAGGTAAAGGAGAGAGTCTGTTAATAGCTCTCTTCTTGGTACAGGCTCTCTTTTCCAATGTAAATTTAGGCAGTTGAGGGGGAGGCTGAGAGCTTTTCCTGCATCTGCTGGGTTTTGATTACTTTTAACTCAAAATTATCTTTATGCCAAAGTGGCCCGTTTTGGGGCAGCCTGCCCTGGGCCCCTACAACGAACACACACACACACACACACTCACTCCAGGTTACTGGATGGGGTTTACTTCTTTAGACAAAAAAAAAGACCTAAACAATATGGAAATATTGGCTTTTGTAAGTCAATGTGACTTAAAACCTTTTTTTTTAATAATCAAATCATATTTCGGTGAAAACAATCATCTCCAAAATCTCTCTTTTCGCATTATGGCCCTGTGAGAGACACTCCTGGAGAGAGTGGAGGAGGGGGCAGTGAAAAGGAAGCCAGGATCCAGTCACAGTCCCTTGGGGGGATTATTTTGGGGCAGGCGGCCACTGTGACTGGCAGCTACTTTATTATAGACAGATGGTCCAAGCGAACTAAGTGAGCCTGGAGGTGGCCAATAAAGTTCAGCTCAGGGAATCCATGTTATTGAAATCCTTAAAGCCCATTCATTCAACGCCAGGAAAAGCTAGCCCTCCTCTCCCTGGCACAGACCTATCAACAGCACTGGGGTAGCCAAACCCTCCTTTGGTCCAGGAGGTGACAGTCGTGGGCGACAGGTGAACTTGGCAAGTAGTTTTGTATAGCGTCCACCTTTCTCTGCAGGGCGGCACCCTTGAGAGGTGAGATGGCCCCGCATCGCACGCCATCAGGGACCTGCAGACGAAAACAATAGTTTTCACACACCTATCAGAACGGCCCAAATCTCGAACGCTGCCGACCCCATGTGCTGTTTTGCCAAAGTAAGCACACTCTCGCCCTGGGAGCCGGCAATTGCACTCCTTGGCATTTACCCAAAGGCGTTGAAAACTCACGTCCACGCGAAGACCCGCACACAGAGGTGCACAGCCACTGCAGTTATAACTGTCGAAGCTTGGAATCGATAACGGTATCCTTCGGTGGGTGAATGGAGAAACGAACCGCGGTATGTCCCCACAACGGACTATCATTCAGCTTTAAAAACAAATGAGTTCTCCAGCCATGAAAAACAAAAACAAAAACGTGGAGGGACCTTAATTGAAAATTATCACGCGAAAGAAGCCCGTCGGAAAAGGCCGTGCCCTATATAATTCCGGAATTATACACGATCTTAGGTATGCTCCGTGAGATTCCGGAAAAGGCCAAACTATGGAGGCAGGAAAAAGATCAGTGGTTCCCGGGGGTTGCGTGGGAGGAAAGGATGAATAAATGGGATATGCAGGATTTCTAAGGCAGGGAAAATACTCGGCCCGATACTGTAATGGTAGATGCACGCCGTTACACGGTTTGTCCAAACCCATAGAGTGAAACTTGATGTGAACCACGGACCCCGGGTGCTGACGCCGCGTCAGTGCAGATTCATCGTTTGCAACAAATGTCCCCTCTGTCGGGGACGTTGCCCATGGAGGAGACTGGGCATGTGTGGGGACAGGGGACGTAGCGTGTCTTTGCACCTCCCCCTCCATTTTGCTGTCAACCTAAAACTGCTCTGAAAAGTAGTCTTAATCATTGGGGCGCCTGGGTGGCTCAGTCGGTTGAGCGACCGACTTCGGCTCAGGTCATGATCTCACGGTTTGTGAGTTCGAGCCCCGCATCGGGCTCTGTGCTGACAGCTCGGAGCCCGGAGCCTGTTTCACATTCTGTGTCATCCCTCTCTCTCTGCCCCTCCCCCTCTCAGGCTCTATCTCTCTGTGTCTCGGAAATAAATAAACGTTAAAAAAAAAATTTTTTTTTTAAATAGTCTTCATCAAAAGAAAAAGACAAAAGGCCACGAAAGAACGTAGATTACAGTACCATCAACTTAACATCTGGTGTTTCGTATTGTGCTTACCTCCTTGTATTATCAGCCTGGCCCCTGGAGGCATCTGAGTTTGCAGTGCTCGGTTCTAAAACAACCTCTTAATACAGGAGGGAGGAGGGAGGAGATGGGCCACACAATCTGCCCAAGGCTCAACAGGGAAGACAGACTGGAAATCCAAGCCCGTGGCCATGATCACAGCGTCGGCCTGAATCCATACACAGCCACTGGAACTCTCTAGTACATTCAGGTAAAGCCGTGTTATGCATTCATTTATTTTTTCTTTCAGCATGCATTCCCCGGGCACAGTGTTCTTATTCGTGCGCACACACGTAATGCACACAAGTAAATTGCACAAAGCAGAGGTTCTCATGCGTTACCTAATAACAGCGTTAAACATGTGACATATCGGGCCCATGATATTTAGTTAGCAGCCCCTTCAAATGCTTGAAGATAGAGATGTTCCAGCAACAAGTTCTATTTTTGAAATACCAAATTGGAACTTGGAACTTATTATGAGACCGGATGCCTCTTCCATCTATCGATGCAAGAGTGAAAACAGCTGCCCTCTTAGAACGCGGGAGCTATGGCCAAACTATTTCTCCCCGTTCAAAGAAATTTGGCACCGTCTGGGATTTTTTTTTTTTTTTTTTATCTTTAACATTCTAGCTTTAAAAGAATTGTAAAGAAAAAAAAAACAAAAAAGCAAAAACCAAAGCCATGGGCAACAACAAACCGCAGAACAGAAAATTCAATATATTAAAGAGCAAAGAAAGATGCTAAATTACCCTCGAAGGCTGCTTCTAGAAAAGGGGTCGGCCACCTATGGCCTGCATGTCAAAGCCAGCTCCCCCATCTGTTTTTATAAATGAAGTTTTTCTAGAAGACAGCCGCATGCATTCATTTACATATTTTCTATGGTCGCTTCCATTTCACAGTGGCGGGGCTGAGTAGTGGAACAGAGACCTTCTGGCTGGCAAAGCCTAAAATATTTATTGTCTGGGCTCTTTGCGGGAAACATTTGCCAACCCTGCTCTTGATGATGTGGTAGGTGATACCGTACGAAATTGCCCACGTTTGGCAGTTTTCACCTACACTCGCATAGGGTTCACTCTCAAAAGCAGAGGGTAATTATTCCACTGGAAAGGGGCATATTTTTCTTGCAGGCCGTAACTCGTACTGACGCCCTGGGCTCAAAACAGAATTTCACAACGGCCGTGTTTATCAATAAAACCACTCCCTCGTCCACAGCAGAAAATAAAATCAAAACCATCCCTTCCTTTTTCCAGAAAGTGGACAAAGACTAGATTGCCTCACCGGTGTTGAAACCGAATTTTCTAGTGAAAGGTTTTGCAGCTCTCCTCAGACACAAATCCACCCTTGCCCCACCTATGAAATCTCTCTCAACTTCAGTTAGTCATGCGTGAGGACTTACTCTGAGTTCCCTCTGCCCACGCCACTTTATGCAAACTCCTCAATATCTACATTTCACGTACGAGATTGCACTAAATAGGTTTGCGTAATGTGGGTCATCGCTAACATAACAGACTATAAACCTCTGCTCCGAGGGCCTCAGGTTACACCACACCCAGAGCTGTCAATTTCCATCTTCCCCCAGAAAGATCCAGCCTGGTGAGAGGGAACGAGCTGAGGTGTGGGACTTAGGCCAACTTCCTTTGGGATTCTGGCACTACGTCTTAGCAGTTGCATGAACTGGGGCACGTTTTGTAGCTTTGATGAGCCTCACTTGCCTGAACTGTAAAATGGGGCTGATCCCCGAAAGGTTCATAATTAGGGGAGCAAAGTGCCCGGCAATTAGCAAATAGTCGAGCCGCGTGAAATTGCGACCAAAAACAAATGGCAATAGCATGTCCTTTATTTTTTTTTTAAATAAATTTTTAAAAGTTTTTATTGATTTTCGAGACACAGAGCGCGAGCAGGGGAGGGGCAGAGAGAGAGGGAGACACGGAATCCGAGGCAGGCTCCAGGCTCTGAGCTGACAGCACAGAGCCCGACGTGGGGCTCGAACCCGCGGACTGTGAGATCATGACCTGAGCCGAGGTCGGACGCCTAGGTCAAATGGACACAGCACCGTGTGCCACTTGGAGCTTCCGGTCAGGGTCTGGACGAGGGTGAGGCACGTTAAGGGCCCCGGGGTGCAAAATTGAAACGGCCCTCACGCTCGGGGGCAGACCCTGTCCTACCACGACTCGGAGAGCACGTGGTTTCTCAAGTTTTCCTCCTGAGGCAACTTTCTTGACCCTCCATATTTCCAGCTGTGCTGCAGGGCTCCCCTTATCTCGCTGAGAAATTCCTCGTCTCTTCAGCTCCGGTGCCTAAAAAAAACATCTCTTGGTTGACCCTTTCATAAATGAGTCATAGCAGATCGTAACGTTACACCCTCCGCAAAACGCTTGCTTCAAGAGAGGATTAAAATCTTAACTGAAAAGGCACGAAGGAAGTTTTAAGTAACATGTTCCATAGCAACATGAGTAGCATTCAGGCCAAAAGAAAAAAGAAAAACCTCCTTCGATCGGTCACAAAAGGACAAACAAGACCATGGAACAGTGGGCAAGAGACTGGAAGAGACACTTCACACACAAAAGAATATCTGAGAGGCCCGTAGCCATGCTGCTATGGACTGAATGTGTGTGTCCCCCTAAAATTCACATGTTGAAACCGAATCCCCAGCATGATGGTATTTGGAGGCGAAGCCTTTGGGTGGTAGTGGTAGTGGTGCTTGCGTGCCACGAACGCGCCGGTAAGGGCGATGCTGACGACTCGGAAGGAAAAGAGGAGCGCTGTACGGAAAGCTTCAGCCTCGGAGAATCCCTAAGGAATCCAGAACAGAGTGGCAGCAGGCACACGGATGGCAAAGGCTGATGGGGTCTCGGGCGGAAATGAGGACCACGTGATCGGAAACCGGAGGAAAGGCCATCTCGTCCTAAAGCGGCCAAGAAGTCGGCTGACTGTGTGTGTGGTAGTGTTTAGTGCAAGGTCAAACCGGCAAGCGGTGAGACGGGACAGACAGCTGAGGCTCTCTGCGAGCCAAGTGCTGAAGGCGGGGCTTGCGCCCCCCCCCCCACCCCCGCTCGTAATAAAATACGCGAAGAGAGAAAGGACTTTGAGACCCAAGTGTTCAGCCAAAAGGAAGCAGAACTTAAAGATCTGGAGGTACGTGTTAGCACTAGTGGGGAATCCGCCCAGCAGACCCCTTCCGTCCCCTGTAGGAAGGTGACCTTGCCTGAAACAATCTACTTTTTGCTAGAAACTTCCTTTTCCTGCCCCTTTCTGCCTATAAATCCTTCCATGTTGTACAGCTTTTTGGAGTTCCTTTCTGTCTGCTACGTAGGACGCTGTCCAATTCATGAATCGTTGAATAAAGCCAATGAGATGTTTCAAATGCACGCCATTGAATTTTGTTTCTTAACACCAGCAGAGCCTCAGGCTTCAGACGCCAACCCGGGACAGCTTGCGGGGGGGACCCAGGCCTGGAACCCCTGTGGGTCGTCACTCTGAGGGTGGGGGCGATGGGGCCATACACAGAAACACTCTGTGGCAATAGAATTGAGTGGACGGCAGGTACACACAGTGACAGGCCTGGCTCACCGGATAGTGTCGAACCTCTGGGAGGCTGGGGGTGGCGTTTTGCAATTTCGTAACCCGAGTACTGATGACGCGAATGCGTTAAGTGTCCAACTCTTGGTTTCGGCTCCGAGTCACGATCTCACGGTTGGTGAGTTCGAGCCCCGCATCGGGCTCTGTGCGGACAGTGCGGAGCCTGCTTGGGATTCTCTTTCTGTCTCTGCCCTTCCCCTGCTTGCCCTCTATCTCTCTTTCAAAGTAAATAAGTAAATAAAAAGATTTTGAAAGCACCCACTTTCTGCGATGTATTAGAAGGTCAGAAGCTCCCAGTTCAGATCCTGACATCTGTAGTTCTGAAGTCCAGGCTCGAGGTGGAGTCACGTTCGCATACCTATTCCTCTGGTTCGGCGGTAGGCGAATTATGGCTCACAGGCAAAATCCAGCCAGCCATCTTTTTTCTTTGCAAATAAAGCTTTACTGGGGCACAGACACATCCATTTATGTATGTGTTATCTGGGGCCGCTGTCACCAGACATCGCAGAGCTGAGTCGTTGTGACGGGAATCAATTACACGGTCCACAAAGCCAACAGGTCTGATTGAGAAGCTTCTTGATACCTGCTGCGTCTCTCACCTCTCTAGGCTCTTCACCGTTTATCCTGCCTTCCTCTTGCCCGAGCCTGTGGATCAAATGCCTATTATCCCAATGCAGGCAAGCCCTGTGATTTTTCCGGACAGAAGACAGGTAGGACCAGGAACTTGCTGGTCATTGCCACGCTATCAGACTGTTCATTTGGCTCATGACTAAGGTGCCTCTGAAGAGGTGATGGAAATTGATGACAATGGCAATTCAGGGCGTGTAGGACACCTGCACACATTCGAGCCTCCAGGTGGACAGAGACCTGTAAGTGCATGGCTCTTAGAAGAGGACATCTGAACACAATCGTTTCGACTGCGGACTTCAACCCTACTGTAGCACACGATCAGAGATGGGCTCTGGGTTCCCACGGCTTAGGTTCCTTTAGCCAAGAGTATATGACACATGCCAGGTGTTTGGCAGTTTTATCTTGCTGCATGTGGTCACTTACATGGAAATCCAAAAATCATTCACTGTTATAATCAAGAAAATTGCCCCTGCCAGACACGTTAGAGACCTTCTTTTTTTTCTGAAGTGTTTTCTCTCCCCCATCTATAAGCAGCTATCTTTTGGGCATGATTTTTTCTCAAGAAAGGAGACGTTGAAATGGAAGAAAACAGTTTGGAGAGAGAGGCTGTCCAGTGGTTAAAACTCGAAGTTTGGACTGAAAAAGTTGGCCGTGTTTCCTGCATTCTTCTAAGGATTTGCTCTGTGACCTTGGGTTCGCTTGGCCTATCTGGTCTTTCACCTGTAAAAAGTAAATTTTTGAAAAGTTCATGCTCACTCAACTTCCTCAACTGATCTAGGGAATGATAGTTGTTCATGTTCTTTTAGCTGTCTAGGTGAAACAGAGATGGAATCAACCCGTGACAAGGCCAGTACATTTCCACTGCCCGCACTTTGTCATAAAAAGATTTATGCCCATACTTGGTTGTAACTTGCACAGTGTCTTCGAATGATGCAATTGCTGTTACCTAAGGGAGGTGAAGAAGATTCTGGGCAAAGAGAAGAAGCTCCTTTCACGAGGGAGAGATTGTAGAGAAGCACAAAGGGAAAGACCTTCTAAAATTATTTATTACTTCTTTGTTTTGCTTGTATTGGTTGAATTTTCAATTAAACCAGAAACGCATGGGGCGCCTGGGTGGCTCAGTGGGTTAAGCGTCTGACTTTGGCTCAGGTCATGATCTCACAGTACGTGGGTTCGAGCCCCACTCCGGGCTCTGTGCTGACAGCTCAGAGCCTGGAGCCTGCTTTGGATTCTGTGTCTCCCTCTCTTTCTGCCCGTCCCCCACTCGCGCTCTCTCTGTCTCTCTTTGTTTCTCAAAAACAATAATTTTTTTTAAAAAAAGTTATTTTAAAAACTGGTGATTTAAAAAAAATTATAAACCAGAAAAACATACCGAACACATATAATATTTCAGACACTGTCTTTGTGGATACAGAGAGATTTTAGAAGTCCTCTTTGTGAGATACAAAAGCTTTCAGTCTAAGAAACCACAGGTTCAAATTCGGTCTCCACCTTTTACTGGATAGATGACCTTGGGGAACCTACTTATTTTATCTAAGCCTTAATTTTCTTATCCAGAAAATGGAGCTAATCATCCATTATCCACCCATCCCTTAGCTTTGGAGTGAGAACGAAATGAAATACAGGATGTAAAGTACTCAGTAGAGTGCCTGGGAAGAAATCAGCAGTAAATATTAGCCTTGCAATGGTTGTTGTAATGTTAAAAAGCGTTTCCCAACTGAATCTACTTTTATTAAGAAAAGATTTCCAAAACACGGAACACAAATAGATTACAGTGGGCCCTTTCAATGGCATTCAAGAACATTACCTACAAGCCCACCTCAGGGGCAGCTCACGTAAGCAACTTTGTTTGCCTTATTATTTACTTGATTCCGACCCAAGTCTTTACAAAATTAAATGATAACTTGTGGACAATTGATACACTGAGAAAGTTTGTTGTCAGGTAGAGATGTAAATGATTTCTGTGTAACAGAAAAGTCTTAACGGTTTCATTACTCCTTCAGATATTAACCATTTTGTCTCCAACTTGGACATTGTATTTTGGCATACATGTTAGTTTTCCATAAGGCTGATAAGGTGTAGAGTCTCAAGATGTAGCGTTTCTAATGGAAACATGCAGATGTCTGCCTACCTACTACGTGTGTATGCCTTGCAGTCAGCCCTTGATTTGTGAACTCAGCTCGTGGGAGAGCAAAGATTTTACATATGTTTCAGAAATCCTTTCCACAAGAGACCCATTTAGATTCAAAATGTCTGACAGTAACTGCCTTTTGATTGCATTGTCTAATCCATTTACATTTATAGTTATTCTCAATACGGTTGGATTTATCTCTGGCATTTTGTTTTGTTTTCCAAATGTCTCAGATATTTTTGTTCCTGTCTTCCACCTTTACTACACTCTGTGGTAGTAAGTGGATATTTTCTAGTGTATAATTTTAATTCTTTTGATCATATTTTTACTGTTTCTCTCTTCTCTCTCTCTCTTTTTTCTTAGTGGATGCTCTAAGGTTTGCAAAGTACATCTGAACTTAAAATCCACTTCAGGTATACTAATTTGATCTCAGTAAGATATAAAAAACTGTATTCCTGTATAGCTCCACCCCTCCCCCTATTCTGTGCCATTACTGCTAGACATACTATGTGTATATATGCTAGAAACCAAACAATATGTTGTTATAGTTATTCCTTTGTATAGTCTCATGTCTTTTAAAGAAGCTGAGAGAAGAAAGGAGAGCAAGTATATATTTATAGAATTTGTTATATTAACCTTCTTATTTACCATTTTTGGTTCTCTTCGTTTCTTCCTGTGGATTTGTGTCAGCACTTGGTGTCATTTCCTTACTCCATATCCTCACAAAGTAACTTCTTTATAAGAAATAGGCTTTATATATATATTTGGCTTCTTCAATGGCTTTTTTAAAAACTTTTTTTCGGGGCGCCTGCGTGGCTCAGTTGGTTGAGTGTCTGACTTCAGCTCAGGTCATGATCTCACCACTTGTGGGTTCAAGCCCCGCGTCGGGCTCTGTGCTGTCAGCTCAGAGCCTGGAGCCTGCTTCGGATTCTGTGTCTCCCTCTCTCTCTGTCCCTCCCCTGCTCATGCTCTGTCTCTCTCTGTCTCAAAAATAAATTAATAAAAACATTTAAAAAATTGAAAAAAAATAAAAATAAAAACTTTTTTTCAATGTTTATTTATTTTTGAGAGAGAGACAGAGCATGAACAGGGGAGGGGCAGAGAGAGAGGGAGACACAGAATCCGAGTCAGTCTCCAGGCTCCGAGCTGTCAGCACAGAGCCCAACATGGGGCTCGAACCCTCGAACTGCACAATCATGCACTGAGCCAAAATCAAGAGTCAGAAGCTTAATCAACTGAGCCATCCAGGCGACCCTATAAGAAATAGGTTAAGCTTCTTGATTTCGGCTCAGATCATGATCTCATGGCTCATGAGTTCAAGCCCCGCGTTGCGGTCTGTGCTGACAGCACAGAATCTGCTTGGGATTCTCTCTCTCCACTCTCTCTCTGCCCCTTACCCACTTGTGCTCTCTCTCAAAATAAAGTTAAAAAAAAAACTTCTTTTAAGAAATAGACTTTATGGTTTCAGCCTCTGTGCGTGTGTGTGTAGTTCCAGAGAAATAAACATGTAGTTGATTCAGTTTAAGATCTTTGTCAATAATAAATTTTGACCTTACACCCACACACGGGAAGACAAATAGAAACATTTCTTATTATGACTTAATCCCACCCTAAATCCTTTCTCCTGTAAAACGTGTTTAAAACATGTAGAAATCAGTGGTCTTTTTTATGGACACTGTTTTATTCAGACAAACTTCAAGGGTTTAGGTAACCTGATAGAACATTCTTTGAGTCTTCAACCTAAAAGCTTTTCCCGGGAAAAGACAAAATTGGTTTTTTGGAGGCTTCTGCCTTAATCAATTTTTCCTGACGTTGCTGGGAATCTTGATAGGCAAGTGCACTGTCCCTCAGCACAGGGTGACAAAATCTAGTTCCGGTGACAAATCGCCTGCTTTCTCCAAAAGAACGCCTGGGCTTCCAACTGTAGCAATTTACAGTTAGACGAAGAGGTGAGGGAAGGGAGAAGGTATCTCTTCTTTGGGCTAAGAGGCAGGAACTAATCCTAAGGGTTTGTCCTCACAGAGAGGCCACGCGGAGTGCCTCCTAAACTTCCATGTGTATACGAATGACCTGGAGCTTAGGTAAAATGCGGATTCTGATTCAATAGAGGGAGGGTTTTGCCCAGGAACCTGCAGTTGGAATAAACTCCCAGACAAAGCAGGTGTTGCTAGCGGTTGGGCGACCACACTTCAAGTAGCAAGCGTTAGTTAGAGCTCTCGTTCTCAAACTTCCAGCCCATTGTAATCACCTGGGGAGTTTTCAGAAATTCGCGGGGCCCTGGGCTCAAAGATTGTGATTTGATTGATTGTGATTGTGATAGTAATGGGCAGACGAGTTTAGGAATTACTGGGAAAAGTGATGGTGGCCGAGTCCCCAGCTCCGGATGAAACCGCCTCTTTGTTCTCTTTGGGCTGGTCTTCGTCATTGACACAATAATGAACCTACGAGTCTGCTTTTTATTACCGCCATGCATCAGCAATTCTCAATAATGTCAGTGATATAATACCCTTCCTAGGTGAGGGTGGCCCGCACCCATCACCCTGGCCCCTTGGTGACGTCATTGTTTTTTAGGCACTTTTCCTACGAGCTCTTAAAGCCCAGCTTGGCATCCAGGCTGGCCCCGAGCTGCAGACCGCTCTCTGCCCCGCAGAATTTGCTGCATATCTGCCGCTCCTCTGAGCTCTCCCTTCAGCTGCAGCTGTAACCATTCCATCACGTTTTTCCCCAGCAGGTCACCACCTCTGACTCCCTCCTCTCCGCGCCTTTCTTGCCTTTCTTCCTGGCAGCTTCCCCACCCTCCCCAACTCCAGCCTAGGGCCTGCCTCCAAATCTCAGCTTTTCATTTTGGTTTCTTGTCCTACTTCCTGCTAGCTGATCCCCGGCCCCGGGAAACGAACATTTTCAGCGTTGCATAATTAACGCCGGATAAACTGTGAAAAAAGCGTGTGCATCCTTCGGTAACAAAGTGTGTTATTTAAAGTCACAAATGCAGGTCAGAAGCTGCTTCCAAACCGGTTTACTGGTTTCTGGTAGGGCACATTAGGCCTATAGTTATGCTTTGTTTGTTTTTAAAGCCACTTTTGCTTTGTTCGCTTTTGCCTCACTCTCCTTCCTCAAGGCCACCTTAGTCTCACCTGCCAAACACACCTAAGTTCAGGTTTCTGGGGTGTAGGGAAAACTCCCACATCGTGAAGGCTAATTTGCCAGTATATTCTCCCTATCATCTTGATTATGCATCAGAATAGATCAGGAGAGGAATAATATGTCAGGCGTTAAGAAAAATGACCTAAATCTCGGAATAAAGGCCAGGAGCGTTCAGGACGTCCTTTCATTGCCACGGCCAGCCCAGGACTACGTAACTGGCTATAGAAGGTATCTTTGTTTGACTTGCTATCTACTATTCATTAAACAAGAACCCAGATGATGTGAAGTTATGTGTTAACATGTATATTTTGTCTAGAAGAAATGCAAATCCTTTCTGACTGGTGGAAAAGATCACCCCAAGGGTCATAGTGTTATTGCCCTGTAGGGATGGGGCGGTATCGTGTGCAATCTAGCCATCTCATTCAAACATCCTTCTTCTTTTTTTTTTTAAGGTTATTTATTTATTTTTGGTGGGGAGGGGCAGAGAGAGAGAATCCCAAGCAGGCTCCGCTGTGAGCACAGAGCCTGACACGGGGCTCGAATTCACAAACCACGAGATCATGCCCTGAGCCGAGATCAAGAGTCAGACGCTTAACCGACTGAGCCACCCAGGCGCCCCAAACAGCCTTCTTTTTTAATGCCTATAAATACGCAATTCCTCCAACGCTCCTTGCGATACCTTTACTGTCTCGTTGAGCCCGTCGTTAACGACTTGCAGAAACTTTCTGGAAATCCTACTTTGAACAGAGGCCAGAAAAGCCAGCTGTGGGGAATGAAGCGCATTGGGGTCCTTCAGTGCAGCTGTTCTAACCTTTTCATAGAGCCCCCCCCCCCACCCCCCTTGCAGAGTTCTTTTTTCCACCTATACTAGCAACTAGTGACCTGGAGAAGGCCAGCCCCCCGGGGAGTTCTAACAGCAAACCCAGGAGAAACCCGAGCCTCGTGAAGGGGAGCACGCTTCACCATGAAATTTGTTGGCAATAAAATATTTGAACAGCTGGGGCCCTGTGCGGAGTTCTGACATTGGCTATTTTATACAAAGGAGTCCTTTTTTGGTTCTCCCCGCTCCGAAAAGGGAAAGGTCTTTTCATGTTTGTATTGAAAAAGTCGTCACTAGCCCCACTAGGTCAGCCACGCTGCTTGCGTTCTGGCTTCTTGAACACCGTTCCTTGTCCTTAACTATGTGTTTGCAATCGCCTGGCATGCATTTAAGTGGGTTTTTCTGATAGAAGAGGCATTTCGCTTTCTGAAGATATCATAAGGCACGTTTGTCTCTTCGTTGGTCGTCAGGCTGCTGTCTGCACTGTGGTCCCCTGCTTGAAGGGCTATGTTGCCTTCATCTGGCTCTGAAGTGTTGGCCGTCAAGGCAACAGCTGCTGGGGAGGCATAGACTGTTGATCACAGTCATTCCGATCTCAAAATTCAAGGCATTTCCGTTTTGTTTTGGTTTGAAATATTAAAGTGACCGGGTGAGAACATACATGAAAAGCTTATTGAAAACAACAGTCTCCTTTGCTAAGAACACCCGGAGTCGTTCCGTGCTTTGGGAAGTCTTTAGCAAAGCTGTTTTGCAGATCTTGGCAGAAACGCAGAAGGATTAGCCAGGGCGTAGACCAGTGCCGTCGTTGTAGTTGCTGGTTGAATTTTCTTAAATAATAAAAGCAACTGAAATGGCCCATTTATAGATACATAATTGATTTTGCCTTAGTCTAAGAATGCCTATGCCAGAATAAATGTAGAAAGCAGAGCTGAGGAATGGAGGTCAAGGATTTTACTGAGACTGTTCTGTGGGACCAAGCTGTACCTCCTTCCAACCTTGTCCCCGAAAGAGGCGTTTTGATCAGAGGTCTCTTACCCCTGCGGGCAGTCCCCCGCTCAGAGATGTGTTCACTGGACACTCACTGCCTTCTGAGATGGTGACAGGCTAGTCTCTTTCCCCCTGGCTTTCTCTGGCTCCCCCTCTTCCCCCATCGTAGTGCTATTTGTCAGGAAAGAAACAGAAGAATGTCAAGACCTTAAACTTGCAGTGTTTTCCTTAACTGCGTTTAATGCTGGTTATTTTGCAAGAGGTTGAGAAAATCTCCCCCCCAAAATTGCTGCTTCCTCCTGGACGTATTAGTCCAGGCTTTTTTCCCTTGCGTTTTCCAGAAACTTCCGTCTTCAAAGAATTGAACACTCACGCTCCCTCTATCAAGTTCCGGGTCCCCTCTGGGTTTCCTGCTGCTTTTGATACTCAAATTACTTGTTGTGCTGCACAAAGACCTTCACTTACTGCTTCGAATTGGATTCGATTCGTCAGGGCTGTTATTCACCAAAGACGAGGGACTCATCTGTTTTTCCCAGTTGCCCCACCACCAGGCTAAGATTAATGGCCCCACGGAAATTGCGGCTCTGTTCCTTTATCTGCACTGTCTGGAAGTTCTGACCCCATAACACAGGTGATGGAAGCCAGTGGTAGCAAATAAATCAGCAGCGGGTGGGTCAAGTTCATTAGAATAGCTTGCTTTGTTGTGTTTGTCTTGAACCCTTGGCATCTTGGCTCTGCTGCCTCCAGTTTGGAGGCACCCCTGCCCCCCCCCCACACCGGGGCCCCTCCCCCTTCCTCAGAGCAAGCTGCTTGCTCCCCGGGGTTCGGGGTGGGCGTGGCCCAATCTCCTTGCTGGTTTAGTGGAGTCTCCCCCGCTCCCCTCCCCCCTCCCTTCTCACAAGCCTCTGGGCCTTTCGGAGGAGACCTGGTTTTTCTCCCTCTCCCCTGAGGCCTAGAGGAAAGGTCGACCTCCTTCCTTCCGGGGCACTGCGTGTCAGCGTCTACACCACTCGCCAGCGTGGCAGCCACGTACCACACGGTAACTATTGAGCCCTCCAAACGTGGCCAAATACGTCAATATGGTTTACAGGTTATATGTTGAAATGACAATATTGGGTGCATACTGGCTTAAACAAAATGCATTATTAAAATTAACCACCATTTTCCTCGCACTTTTTCTTTTAACGTGGCCACTAGAAATGTAACACTGTATACGTGGCTTGTGTTTGTGGCCCCTTTCTATTCCCGTTGGGCAGCGACGGTCTCCTCACCCGGCATTTCTCTGCCTTTGCAGGCCACGCCATTCGGTGCGAGGCCTTTTTCCACCCGCAACGGCTCCCGGACGCTCCTCGGTCGGCCTCTGGGCTGAGAGGACCGCTCTTCTCCAATCCCTTTCCAAACCCTCGGCCAAGACCCTTGGGCGCAATGCGAGGAGGCCAGGGGGCAGCAGTCCAGGGCAGGTGGAGGTGGAAGGTGCCTTTTAGGACCAGATGACAGAGCTGCAGGAGGCCAGGGCGGCGAGGCTGTGGAGGGGTGACGGGCACTGAGTGAGCACGCTGTGGAGGACCGGATCGTGGTGGGAAACGAGGATGCGCCGATGATGCGGCTACAGGGGTCCTGGGAGTTAAGGCTGCAGCCCCCCGGGGTCCCTGGGAGGGTTCAGTGGGTTAAGCGTCCGACTCTTGTTTTCGGCTCAGGTCGGGATCTCGCGGTTCGTGCGTTCGAGCCCCGCATCGGGCTCTGTGCTGACAGCTCCGAGTCGGCTTGGGATCATCTGTCTCCTCTCGCTGTCCCTCCTCTGCTCACGCTCTTTCTCTCTCTCTCTCTAAATAAATAAATAAACATTTAAAAAAAAACTTTACATTAAAAAAAATAAAAAGGCTGCAGTCCTGCCAGCCTCAGAGGCAGGAGTAGGATCTTGGGGGCGAAGATAGGGCACCGGGGCTGTGACAGGAGGGGGGCGGGGTGCTTAGTGGTCTCAGCCCCCAAGCTGGGTCAGTCCTGACCCTGGTCACGCGTCTCTAGGAGCACCCCCTGGGCACCGGCAGGGGCGTGGGGCCGGAGAACTTGCTAATGGGTCCCAGCTTCTGCAAAGGTCTGCAAAGGTCTCCTTGACGGGTGAGCTGCTTTTGCCCGAAAAACTTGAGCGGGAACAATGACCCACGTCACCTGCCTCCAGGCCGGCTGGCTTGCCAGGGCAAAACGCTGGACGTTTATTAAAAGGGAAAGCTCACTTTCCAGTAAACGCCTTGCTTGTCAGAACCTTCTCTCCACCTTTCAGTGACAAGAAATCCAGGGTAACGAGCAGTTACAGAGCCCGTGTATTTTCTTTGCTCCTGGAACCCAAAGACAAAATGGGGGGGGGGGGGGACCCTCTCAGCTTAGGGATGCTGCAGACCTTTGGGGGCCACCCGGGACCTGTCGTTTAGACGACTGGCGGCTCCGTGCCGGTGTGCCCAGGACTAGCACACCCACCCCTGTTGCCTTTCACGGCCACATGCGGAGCGGACGCTCCGAGAGGAGAAATGCCTCACTCCAAAAAAGAAAAATCAGCACCGGGATGAAGTTTAGTTTACAAAGAAAATTAAGGCAGAGGGGCGCCTGGGCGGCCCAGTCGGTTGAGCGTCCGACTTCGGCTCAGCTCAGGATCTCGCGGTTCGGGGGTTCGAGGCCCGTGTGGGGCTCTGCGCTGACAGCTCGGAGCCTGGAGCCTGCTCAGGATTCTGCGTCTCCCTCTCTCTCTGCCCCTCCCCCACTTGTGCTGTCTCTCAAAAATACATAAATGTAAAAAAAAAAATTTATAAAAACATATTAAAAAATTAAGGCAGATTCTCCCCACCAAGCCAAGGCCAGAGCATTATTTGGAGATTTTTCAGCTCACAAGATTACATGGGGAGCTCAAAAAAAAAAAAAGCAAAAAACAAAAAAAAAACCACCCACAGCAAAGAGCTGCCCCCCCCCCCCCCCCCCCCGCAGAGTCTGATTTAATTGGCCTGTTTGGGGGCGGCGGGGGGGGGGGGGGCGGGGGGGGCGGGGTTTGAGCAGTCCCAGGTGGTTTCAATTTGCAGCCAAAAAGAAATTGATCAATTTCTCTAGAGCCCGTGGTTCCCAGTGAGATCACCTTGGAAGGGCTTGATCGAGTGCTGATTGCTCCGTCCCACCCCCAGAATTGCTGGTGAGGCCAGAAAACTTGCATTTCCAACCAGATCCCAGGTGATGTTGATGCTGCTGGTCCCCGGAAGGCAGGGGACTTCCAGTTTCTTCTCGGAGGTGGACGGGGCTAGTAAAAGCATGGCTCACACCCTTGCGATACCGAAAACACAGCGAAACTACACGTTTCTGCTTTCCTTGGATCTATCAAATGTCTGAGGCTGCAGGGTGAACAACTACCCCAGAATGGAAGAAAGGACAGACATCTGCAGCAAGGGACCGGGACATCAGACCTTCCTTACTTGGGGCAGATGCTCTATGAATTTGCTAGAATTTTTTTTAAGTGTGTTTTTAAAATTATTTTTATTGAGGTCTTACGTGGGCTTGGGGCCACAGTTTGAAATTCATTTGGAGACAAGGTCCCCCCCTCCCCTCCCACCCCCGTTCTGCCACTTCCGGTTTCCCCAAATGACGGCCAGGCCATAGGGTAGGAATGAGGGGGGAATATGAATAGCCCCCAGGCCTCCCATTGTATCAGGGTCCCTGAAGCCGGGAATGAAACTGAATGAGTTTGAACAGCTGAAGGTAGCCCCTAGTTTGGGGTCCCAAAAGGGCCAGCTGGGGGGAACCCAGCCAACAGGCACCCACGCTAATTGTTGCCAGTGGTATTCGTGCCAATGCGATACCTGAAGCCCTAGGATGGGGCCAGCCAGGATGGATCGATGGGGATTCTTTTTGCTAGCAATTTCTACCACTGGCGGGCCTGACCCTTTGCAGATCAGGGGACATCCCTAGAGTTTCTCTGTCCCGACAGTGTTTGCTCTCTAGGGTCATCCCATGCACCACCTCACCATACACTCAACCTGTTTCCTTACAAAAAAAAGAAGCCGAGTAAATACAGTCTCTTAAAAATTGCCCATCCCTGGGCCACGCCCATCACTTTTTCTATACGTACAAGTTTTCCCCTGGCGGGTCTGAGATAAATCTGGAATGTCACGGAAAGCTCTGCATTCTGAAAATGTTTTTACTGGACTTTCTGAATTCTTTCATATAAAGCTCATGAAAGTATATTAGTTTTCTTTCCTGGGGACTTTGGGATAACACGAAAGAATTCAATGGAAAAAATGCTCATCTTCCCGAAAATGCCAACAACCAAGATTTGCTGCTGCTTAATGAGAGGCCAATAGAAGTCAGACTAGCTGGAGGAGAGAAGGGTAATTCTTCATCTACTTTATGTTCCTTATTCTTGTAGCTTCGCTTTCAGGATTTGTCCGTCTCTCTGTAGCCTGTACTGACTGGAAAGATGCCCGACTCCATTCTTCCCCTCAAAATCTGTGCGGCCAATTTCTCCTTCCTATGAATCCTTTGCTGCCTAAACCATCCTTTTCCTACCACACACCAGGAACCCAGGGAGAGATGTAGACCCTGAATTAAGAAATGCTCCCTCCTTAGTTGTCACCCTAAAATAAACTTTCTAGAATTTCCAGTAATTCACCAGTAATTTATGGTGAATTCTTGGTATTCTCTCGAATCATTCACTGTCACTCCTCCTCCCTTCAAGCTAATTGTACCATTTGGAGAGGAATCAAACCCATTTTCCAAATATCTGGGGTTGTGAGTCTTCCAAATTTATCCTCAAACTGAAATACTATCAATCCCATAGATTGTCCTTGGTCTTGCCAACCTCGGTTTGGACCTACCGGAGGAGTCTCACATCTAGAATCGTTAATTGGACAACTGTGACCCTGATTCCCAGTTCCATACTCTGGTCTCCACACAAACTGCCCAACGTACAGATTCACATTTAATCTGAGAACTCTCTTGGAACTGGCCAACTTCTCCCCACCAGTAATTAACCCGGGGCCAAATCGGATGTCCTGGGCTGGCATTGACCTCAAGCTGACCCTTTGTGTCTCCTCTCATCTCAACCCCAGCTGGTACGCAAGATGGGAGTGCAACAAGATAGGCCTGGGCTGAAACCACCTGGAATAACTTCCCCCCACACTTCCCTGGCAGTGGGCTCGACTTGAAGGAGACGATTTATCTTTGTGAGTGAGACATCATCCAGCGCACATGTGGCTTTCACCAAAGATAAGCACGACCTATGATTTCTTTTGCTAGAACATTCACACGCATTTTCTAAAAGCCCTTGAACGCCCCCAGAGCCGAAAGCCTCATGTCCCAGGAGAATAAATATGTATCTACCCACAACTACAGTCCTTCACACACACACACACACACACACACACGCAAGTAAGTCACAGAACAGTATCCCTGCATAGGAAAGGGATTACGTTAGTGAAATGCTAAACCGAGTATCGGTGTCCATTTGCTTATTCTTGTTGGGATTAAACTGAAAGCTGTTTATCTGCCGCGAGTCGCACAGGGATATATCCTGCCTTGGCTCTTGAAATAGATTCTTGGCACAGTTTCATTGTTAGGGATACAGGATCCAAGACAAAAAAGAGATTGTCCTTAAGGAGTATACAAGAGTTATGGTCCTCAGATCTTTATCTGTCTTGATGTTTTGAAAGCTTGCTTTAAGAGAAATAACATGGGCCCAGAGTGGAAGGAGCAGAAGGAAGACGAAGCTGAGAGAACAGCCAGGAAGCTGGGGGCTAGCAGCTGCCGAGTAGGGGAATACAATTAGACAACAGTTACAAACACGCGAGTGTAAAATCACAGCGTGTCCGAGCAGAGCGGGGCGGTGCTGAGTCCACACTGCTTGTGTGGGAAGGACAATCAAAAGTCGTTCGTGGAAACTTCACGAAGACGAATCCATCAGGGCACGGTCTCACGGTTCGAGAGTTCGAGCCCCGCGTTGGGCTGTGTGGACATGCAGGGAGCCGGCTTCGGGCCCTCTGTCTCCCCCTCTCTCTGCTCCTCCTCCGTTCGTATTCTCTCCCTCTCTCTCAAAAATAAATAAACATTAAAAAAAAAAAAAGTTAAGAATCAGAGTAAAGGCGGGGCGCCTGGGTGGCTCAGTCGGTTGAGCATCCGACTCCGGCTCGGGTCATGATCTCGTGGTTCGTGGGTTCGAGCCCCGCGTCGGGCTCTGTGCTGACAGCTCCGAGCCTGGAGCCTGCTTCGGATTCTGTGTCTCCTTCTCTGTCTGCCCCTTCCCCGCTCATGCTCTGTCTCTCTCTATCTCTCAAAAATGAATAAATGTACAAAAAAAGAATCAGAGTAAAGGCGACACACTCACCTTAGACATTTGCTCTTTGAATACAGACGTCTTTCTCTTTTGTGTTGATTTGCTTTCCTCCCGGGGCCTGTCGCTGTCCAAATCATGTGTCAAGAGTATGCCTTAATGGGGAACATTCTGCTAAAAAAAGAGCCTTTTGGTAAGTCTTTTTCACCACCCAACGGATAACATGCTTGGACTGCATTAAAATCAGTTCGATCATTTAATAAAATTATTGAGTCCATAATACATACTAGACCCCATCCTAATCACCGGGCACAAGGCAGCAAATAAAATAGAAATCCCTTCTCTTGAAGTTTATATTCTAGTGGTGATAGGAAAGAAAATGGGACAGGGGTAGGGAACACCAGCGGTCACGGCGATCGTGCAATTTTATAGAGGTCGGTCCACGGGGGTGATGTTCGCAGAGGTGTTTGAGCAAAAAACTGGAGGAGAAGAAGGAAAACGGTGGATGTGTGGGGTGGCATACTCCTGGGGAATGAAGTAGCCGGTATAAAGGCCGCACAGTAAGAGCCTGCCTGTGCGATGGCAGAGGGCATGGAGGCCAGGGGGCTGCAGGAGTGAGGGAGGAGGCAAATTACAGTTTGAAACCATAATTAAAATTTCACGGGGCGCCTGGGGGGTTCAGTCGGTTAAGCGACTGACTCTTGATTTCGGCTAAGGGCGAGATCTCACGGTTCGTGAGTTCGAGCCCCACGTTGGCCCCTGCACTGACCTTGCAGAGCCTGCTTGGAATCTCTCTCTCTCTCTCCCCCTCTCTCTCCCTGTCTCTCTCTCTCTCTCCGCCCCTCCCCTAGTCGTGCTTTCACTCTCAAAATAAAGACACTTGAAAGATTTTTCAAAAAAGTGTTCTTTCTCAACGTGATTTGTAACAAAATCAATTTTCTGATTTTTTTCCTTCTCCACTTCGCCATCCAGACAACATACGCGATTTGAGGTGTCAGCTGTATGCTCACACGCCCGTCATGTTTCCTTTTAAGAAGAAAGATTAGTAGCTAGAAAAGGTTGCGGGTTTTTTCCCTGAAGTTTATTTATTTCTCTAGAGGGGGGTGGGGGAGAGAATCCCAGGCAGGCTCCGCGCTGTCAGCGCAGAGCCCAACTCACAAACCATGAAATCGAACTCACAAACCATGAGATCGTGACCTGAGCCGAAATCAAGAGTCGGACGCTTAACCGACTAAGCCACCCAGGCGCCTCTGAAAAGATTGGTTTACCAAATAGGGAAAAAGCAAACTGAACAATGACATTTATTTCAATGGTCTCGTCAAAAGTGAGGAACAACCTCCAAGTCCAATAATAAGTGGTTATGTATGGAAGGCAGGATAATGGCCACCCTGAGGTCTGCGTCCTAATTCCTGGGGCCTGCGAATATGTCACCTGACATGACCGGGGGGTGGGGGGGGGGGCTGCGTGGGATGAAGGTTGCAGGTGGAATTAAGATTGCTACTCAGGGAGATTACTGAGCGCCCCCCTCCCACCCCGATGCTCCCGCAATCGTAAGGGTTCTTAAAAGTAGAAGCCGAAGAAAGGCACAGAGAGAAGCAATGTTTTTGGCTTCGAAGGTAGAGGAAGGGCCACCAGCTGAGGGACGCAGGTGGCTTTCAGAACCTGCAGAGGGCAAGGAAATATTCTTTCTGGAGCCTCCAGAAGGAACGCAGCCTTGCGGACACCTGGGCTTTAGTCCAGTGAGACCCACGTCGGATGGCTGCCCTCCAGAATGGTCACATAATAAATCCGTGTTGTTTTCAGCTCTTCAATCTCTGATTTGTTATAGCAGCAGTGGAAAACTAATATGGTAAATCAATATGGACTGGGTACTTAAGGGTGTGCCATGCGGGCCTTTAAATGTGTACGAGGCGTGGGGCACCCGGGTGGCTCAGTCGGTTAAGTGTCCGACTTCGGCCCAGGCCGTGATCTCGTGGTTCGTGGGTTCAAGCCCAGCATCGGGCTCCGTGCTGCCAGCTCGGAGCCTGGAGCCTGCTTCGGATTCTGTGTCTCCCTCTCTCTCTGCCCCTCCCGCTACGCATGCTCTGTCTCTCTCAAAAATAAACGTTTAAAACCATTAAATAAATAACCATTAAATAAATAAATGTGTATGAGGCCCATGTGGTAACATGGAAAACTTTTAGGATCCACGTTTAAAAAGCGCTACATAGACACGTATACACGGAGGGGTTAAAACCACGTGTGAAAAACAAAGAGACAAAAACTTCGGTGGATATCCAATCTGGGGGAAGATTCGCGACAAGGTGAACAACGGGGAGTGTGAGTGACATGATGATGCGGGTTCTTTGTTTTTTTCTTTCGCCGTCTATAAATTCTTTCAAACTTCCTTTATGGGCCTGTATGGAGCGAATATGAAAATTAAGTTTTAGGTTGACTTGCGAGGGTAAAAATCCCATTCGGAGAACCGTAATGATACGTGGTGCCTGGACGGAACACCAGCAATCGTGACATCTGTGGGGAGAGGCTCGGATTGTGTATGGGAGAGGCAGCTGGGGGACCGAGGCTGCCTGGGGCCGGGACAGAAGGAGGTGGGGGTCGGTCGAAGACTTTTGAAGGAAAGCACACACCCAAGGCACGCTTTCAAAGGACTTCGGCACGTCGCAGATCGGGTGAGTCCCTGTTACCCTACATCTTCAGCAAAACTGCAACGTATCCACGTTTGAGTGGATTTCATGGGCCACACGAAGAAACGGGACGAGAGATGCGTAGCCCTTGTAGATGGGGAAAGAGCCAAGATCTGAATCGCGCATCCCTTCAACTTTGCTCTGTCGCCAGTGCCACTCAGGTGGACATTCACTGCCCTGCTGGCCCTCTCTCCTTCCCGGGGTGAGTCCTGGCTCCCATGTACCGCGGGGTGCCTTACAAAATAGCAAACGTTCCCAGGGCCATTTCGCTACCTCGAGTTGCATTCTGTGTATACAGCCGGCCTAGAAGCCCGCCCTTGGGTTACTTGGGGCTTTGCCAGCTTGTTGCAAAGCAACCGCTAAACCCTGAGAGCCTCTGGAAAGCTCCTCACCGCTGACGTTCCCTGGGCACCCAGCAGCTACTCATTCCCCAGGGTGAGGTGGTTTCTGAGCCGGGGACCTGCAGCTCTTCAGAGGAGTCGAGGCACTCGGGCTGTCCCCACGAGCCCAGAAGATGCTGGGAAGGAGAGCTTGTTAGAGAACCCATCGAGGATTCTGTAGCCCCCAGGGTGCTCTGGAGAGCTGAACAAGCTTAACTCCCCCAGACGCTCCAGAAACCGTTCAGAACTCCCGAGGTGCCTGGGATCGAAAACAAGGAGGCTTCCCCAGAGGTCTTCTGGGTCAGAGCCAACTTCGTTCACAGTGGTCTGTCCAGAGTGGCAATAGCTTTTTAGGTGGTGTTCTCCGGGCTCGATGAATCCGAGCTCCCTCAGGGTCAGATGATATCCTAGGGGTCTAGTGTCTGTGGTGGGTGGCAAAACTTGTTGCCAAAACTTGTTGGGGAAGGAGCAATGGTGACGTGAGCCTGCGTGTGCTCACGTGGGAGCACACGTGTACGGGTGTCCACGTGCGCACATATGTATGCACTCGTGCCTGTTGGGCAGGTAGGAGTGGATCCAGATTTTGTGGGCCTAACATGTGATTTTGAGGGCCCCCCCTTTTTAAAATTTTTTAATGTGTATTTGTTTTTGAGAGAGAGAGAAACAGAGTGCCATCAGGGGAGGGGCAGAGAGAGACAGGGAGACACAGAATCCGAAGCAGGCTCCGGGCTCCGAGCTGTCAGCACAGAGCCCGACTCGGGGCTCGAACTTGAGAACCGTGAGAACATGCCCTGAGCCGCAGTCGGACGCTTCACCGAATGAGCCACCCAGGCGCCCGTTGAGGGCCCCTTGTTAGAAAAAGGAACACGACATTCCGAGTTCAAAATTAGTTGTAAAAATTCAAATACAGATTTGGAATGAGAAAAAAAAAAGATTGCAACAAATTACAAATAGAATAAAAGCTCGCAAAGTCCAAAAGCATCACAAAATCTGGAAAAATAGCATACGTTGGTTAACTCCCTCGCGCACCTCTACAACATTTTTTCCTGCATTTTTAAACTGCATTTCCTGTGACCAGTTGTTCAAATGACAATGCTTTTGTCATGTTTTCTGTCACAGAAATTGAAAGCCTTTCCTCTGTCTAGCACGCTTGGTTAATTTTTTAAAACTCTTGATAGTTGAGAAATTGATTTTCAGCTTCCCAATTCATTTTCAAGTTGACATGACATTCACTGCCAAAAACGTCGCATACATTTTTAGACTCTGTTCCCAAATGCGGAAAACCTATCCAATTTCTTGCATGTACGAGCTCTCAGATTTCAGGGCATTTCAAGTTTCCTTGTACAGAAACTGATCTTAAACATTCTTTGAACTGATGACCCTCATTGAACGATTTGGCATTAATGTCCTTGCTTAGCGGTATACCGCTTCTGTGTTAATCATGGTCGGTGTTAGGATTTCGTATCGGATTGGCAAGAAATTTCAGTTTCTTCATCTGTGCTTATAGGATTCACTTCTTTTCATTAGCTGGATTAGCAAACAACCCAAGTGCCTATTCATTACTTCTATTCAAAATTTATTTCTTCCTTTTCAGGAAAGGATTTTGTTGTGATCCAAAGGAAATTGATTTTGTCGTGATCCAAAGGAATCCTTCAATCGTAATTCCTTTCTCCGTATCACTATCACTTCTGTTGATTTCAAATATATATCACACACATGATACATCTTCCTATTGATGTAATATGTATTTTTTACATATAGTAAAATGATATATGAAATATACATCCTATGTGGTGAAATCCATATCATATGAAAATAGTTCTCATGTATTTGAAAATAAATATCATATGAAATATATTTCATACACACACACGTAATTTCACCATATAGTAAGTTTATAATTTCATACGCTGAGCTATCATGGTCTCTTCCTGATGGGAGAGAACTTCCATTTTGGTTTTTGGTTTTTTTTGTTTTGTTTTTTTTTATTTATTTTATTCAATATATGAAATTTATTGTCAAATTGGTTTCCATACAACACCCAGTGCTCATCCCAAAAGGTGCCCTCCTCAATACCCATCACCCACCCTCCGCTCCCTCCCACCCCCCATCAACCCTCAGTTTGAGAACTTCCATTTTGACCTGAGGTTGTCGAGAACTAAATCTTTCTACCTACAATTCTACTAATTTCATGATGGGAAGATTTTCCACAGCCCAGCTTCTGGCTTTCTGTATTTCAAACGTTCTGTCTCCTCCACTACCCCCTACTTCTGGTGCTTCGAGGCATGACGGCACACATTAATGTTTGTTTGTTTGTTTGTTTGTTTTTGTCTCCGGCCCTAAATGTCATGATTCTGGGTGCGTCACCCCAGGAGAAGATAGACGTATTCCTGAAAGCCATCCCTACACCAGGACGGCTGGTAATAACTTAAGACTAAAATACAAATATATCCCACCAAACCCACGCAGCCTAATTCAATTTCACCTTAGATTTCAAAGATGTCATGGCTGTCGCCAGCACCGCCCCATGTAAGGAAGGGGAGCTGTGATGGAAAGAGACAAGAGATTTAACTGTGGGTGAAATGTATTGCCTTTGCAAGTTTGACAAAAACATGACCGTGTGAAGACATTGCCTTGGAAGGAACCCAGGTTTGCTGTGGAGCCTTTAATCAGCTTCCTGATCCATCTACTTCAGGGAGTAAAAGTAGGTAACGGGACGATGCGTTCTACTAGAACCTTCTCTTTTCTCTAGTGTTGAAGCCACCTGTGTTTTTGCATATGGGTACATTTTCAGACACACTCATACACCGTCATACCTCTTTCACTCATCGTTCCAACATTTCCGGTGGAAACAGCTATGTTAAAACCATAGTTTGAAGCAATCTATTATAAACAGAAACAATTTTCAGGAGTTATTTTTCCCGAATGAAGCACGAATTTTACTTTCAAGTTGACAAAGAAATTTTTATTCGATGATTTCAATACCGCTAATACTTTGCCAGAAACATCAGAGACTTTAAAGGAAATAAAATTATTTCTGCACTACCACAATGATAAAAGTTTCTGCCTATTATGAAAACAAAAATTCGAATAAAGTGTAAAACAAGTCACCAGAAAGTTGCTTAAAAGGCTTTATTCTTTTGAATAACAATGCTCGCCCTTTTGAATAAGATTAACGTTTTCTTTTTAAATCTCATCTACAAAGCTTTATGAGATGAATCTGGATTTATTAATCATTCCTGTATCTTTCATCAGTGGCCCGAAAAATCTTAATACAGACTCTACTGGCATTAGAAGATCCACTGAAAGAATAAAGACTCTTTGTGTAGATTCATACTGGGACAAAAATAAATCTGTGTCCTTCTGGTTCTTAGTGAATTCTTTCTGGTCCGTGTGTGTGTGTGTGTGTGTGTGTGTGTCTTTCTCTTACACACATCCCAACCAAACACTTCCTTTTGCAAATATTATGATTATCGTTATCTCTGTTGTGCTGGGGGACTTTCCAGCACTCTAAAAATAATTTCAATGCTATGGAGTCAGAATGTTTTCAGTTACTGCTGAGAAAACAGTGGGGTTTCACATCAGATCCATTTTGAAATACCATAAAAGATGCAGAAAATGCTAAAAACATGAAAAATGCTTTGGAAATGAGGATAACTAAATCTGATTGAAGTCAACTTCCGTCCTAGCCAAAGGATAAAACCCTAGCGTTAACGGTTCAGCAACAAGGCCTTGATAAAACCCTGTTTCCTGGGGCACCTGGGTGGCTCAGTTGGTTAAGCGTCCGGCTTTGGCCCCAGGTCATGATCTCACGGTTGGTGGGTTCGAGCCCCCACATCAGGCTCCGTGCCGACAGCTCAGAGCCTGAAGTCTGCTTCGGGTTCTGTGTCTCCCTCTCTCTCTGCCCCTCCCCGGTGCTCACTCGCTCACTCTCTCCCTCTCAAAAATAAATAAACATTAAAAACTGTTTAAAAAAAACCTGTTTCCTTTCTCTCTTCCTCATCCTCTTTTCGCTTCCTTTCTCACTGTCTTTTTTTTTTTCTGTCCTACTTTCACATCAGCTAGAACTGGTTTCAGTTTTTCCACTGGTTTTCATCCGAAATCCTAAACTAGGCAGGCTGTAGGCAAAAGGTACGCCTGAAGGTGAGTTATTCTTGTTTCCAAGCCATCTGCTGTTGACCTGAAACTTGCATATAACTGGATTAACATCTCCCCTCTCGCCTGTACATATTTCGCGATTTGACATAAGCGATTGGTTTTGTTATCGCCTTCAACCATGCAAAATCGAGTTTTTCGATTTGATTCACTTTGCTTATAAATACCACAATGAAGACTAGTAACTAGTCATGGTACAGTTCTTATAAAAAGCTTGGTGTAATATCCGTGAAGATCGCCCAAGGAAAGTACAATCCATGGCTGACTATATTCATGGTCTGCAGGTTAAAGACCTTTGTGGTATCTGATAGTGTTCGTTAGTTATTGCTACACATCAAATAACCCCCCAATTCTCAGGAGCTGACAACAACAAATGTCTGTTTTTTCGGGCACTGGTCTTTGGATCAGCTACAGCTTGGTTGTCCTCAACTGGGATTAGGAGGGCTTGGCTCCGGCCAGCAGGACGATTTTACATCTCCCTGTTTTTCCATTTTCCCCAAAGCAGCGGCTACTTGAGGCGTATTTTTCTCCTGGTGAATCACAGGAGCCTAAGAGGTCAAGTCCAGCCCCGCACGTGCCCTTAAAGCTTTAAAGCCCCAGTCAAGTTTGCAAGCTTTCCACTGGCCAAGCCCAGACTCAGGGGGCAGGGACGCAGGCTCAGCCTACTTTATTGCAGTGCTAGGTCACATGGCACAGGGGAGCGGGGAGAATTCAAGACAGTGACCATTTATGTCTGTGACTTGTTTCTCCTATTTTTAAAACGTAACACAAAATAAAAACGTCTACCTCCTAGAATTGTAAGGATTATAGCACTCGGAACAGTGCCTGGCAAATACGTTTAAGAAAAAAACACGTACTAAAGTACGAGGCAAAGATGTGAAGGAAACACACCAATCAGTAAATTGATTCTGGGTGGTGATTGTTTTCTTCTTTGTAGTTTTCCCTGTTTCCCAGTGTTCTATAATAAAATGTGTTTTTCTCTAATAACAGTTTGAAAAACGTTGTTAAAAACAAAAAGAGATCTAGGGTTTGAGCCAGTATATGAGCATCTGATCCCAGCCATTAATTCTTTGTTTTGTGTTTGGGGGTAATTTTTAACCTCTGCCTTTCGCCTTCTCGTGACGGACCGATACCATCAGTTTCATTGTTCAGTTTTTCAAATATCCAGTTCCTTCCCTTTCACATCTGGCTTTGGACCCTTTCAAAGGTTAAGTGAGATGTTTTCCATGATTGGAAAAATACACAGCAGAGGCTGTGAATGCAAGAAGCTTAAGAATGCAAGGAGATGATATTTCGGGTCATAACAAAATTGCTCCTGGTACATGCTAGGGGAGATATCTATAAATATTAATAGGTTATCTTTACATTATTTTTCTGTTTTAATTATTTGCTTTCTCTTGAGTCCTCATGAATAATGGTACGGACTGTGAGCCTGACCCTTTTAGAAAAATGCTACACTCCTGTAATTATATTTTAGAGATACATTATTTAAAAAGTCACCTTGATCTTATTCAGACATATTGTATTATGTCCAGGACTCCAGATCTTTGACAAATGCAAACTTTCCTGACCTTCATCACATTTAGTGTAGACAGGTTGACTGTGGGCATATTTTTAGCTCCATTAGATAAATTGGATTGTGTTTTTTACATTCTTGGACTTCCAGACCAGTGTTTTCTGAAACCCAAAGTCTGCTTATGTGGGGGCTCGAAGATATGTCTGCACATTCTCTGAGATTGCTTCCTTAGGAGGTTGAGTCAAATTCCTCTCCCCTAAAGTAATGGGAGGTGACCTCCAAGACTAGGAGATAAAAGTGTGGCCTCTCCTCGCTTGTTTTCTTTGATTGCTCATTCTCAGGGAAGCCAACCGCCATGTTGTGGGAGCACTCCAGTAGCCCTATGGAGAGGCCCATGTGGCAAGGCACAGAGGCCTCCTGCCCACAGACGCGCACACACGCCATCTTGGAAGCACATCCACCAGCCTCGGTCGAGCCTTCAGGTGACTGCAGCCTCACTGATGTCCTAACTACAAAACCTCAAGACACCCTGAGTCTGACTCCCCCGGGTAAGGTGCTCCCGGCTTCCTATTCCACAGGATCTGTGAGGGTGATAAATGCTGATTGCTTTGAGCCACTGTTTTGGAGTAATTTGTCAGCAGCAACAGATGAATAACACAGCTTATCACATGACTTTACTGCTGGAAAACTGCCTTGAAAGCTTTTATGTCCAGACCACGCAGTGCCTCCCATAAGTAGGGTCTGAACTGCATGGTAGGTCCCGTGTGGCGAGGAAAACACACCCAGAATCTGCCTTCGGGCAGCTTATAATTGAATTCCACAAACATGGAACGAAAGAAAAGGAGCCAAACGTTTGTGACGCTGAGGAAGTTACTTAATATCACACACCCTTGATTTATGAAATCGAGAATCACATTTACTTTGCGTTGTTACGAGGTTGAGAAATAACATTAAAGTACCTACAATGGGTTGTTACTCACGAGTGCTTGCTTTTCTTATTACAGAGGTGGGTTTTCACCACCAGCTCGTTTCTTTTCTTCTTTCCAGCCTTCAAGTGAGAGCCCCTGAGTTGTGCCAAAAATGTCTAACCCTTTGCCTGTGTGTGGAAGGCAGCGTTTTCGCCACTAGTTCGGAAAAGTTAGTAACTTCACTAGGAAAAGCTCTCCACTGTCTTTCTCAAAACCATTGGTTCGAGCAGCTCTCAGGGAGACAATGGCGCCATGGTTTAGGTTTGACTCCGTGCCCACCATAAGCTAGTGGTGAATACATCTTTTCGTTACTAATCGTTGAGAATAATAAATAAGCTGACTTTTCACTCTGATGGGCCGACACACTAAATGCCATCAGCCATTTTGAGGAAAGGTAGAGTAATATTTCTTTGGCCGAGCCATGTGTGTGATATTTCATTCCAAAGCAATTCTGTCATCATTTAGATAAGTGAGTATCCACCAGCACACTATTTACTCCAAAATTACATAGGTTCCTCTTTTCCTTAATTATATTATAGCTTCCACTCCATCTCATCAATGATATCGATTTTTTTTAATTAAAAAAATTTTTTTTAATATTTATTTGTTTTTGAGAAAGAGACAGGTGTGAGCAGGGGAGGAGCAGAGAGGGAGAGGGAGACACAGAATCAGAAGCAGGCTCCAGGCTCCGAGTTGGCAGCACAGAGCCCGACGCGGGACTCGAGCTCACGAACCGTGACATCATGCCCTGAGCCCAAGTCGGATACTTAACCGACTGAGCCACCCGGGCGCCCCAATGATATCGATTTCTTAAGCCATTGAGACAAGGGGATCTGACACCCACTTTATCACCCTCTTCTGCTCTAATATCCTGGGAATGATCAAGAGAAAGAGACCCTAACGTTTAGGTAGATGATCAGCAATTTTAAGAGCCCACATCTAGACATTCGATGTACAAGGTGAAGGAACTAGATGGCAGTGAACAAGCCAGTCACTTCTGACCAGAGAGCATCTCTCCCTGGCTGCTGTCTCCGTATATGCATAATCGCAGCCGCTGGATTGCTCTGTTGTTATGGCAACCATCGCTGTCTATCACACCAAAACCTGGTATTGAAATGCACCAGAAGCACAAAAGCATACATTTTTCCCAAGCTCTTTTTCCATGGATTCACGTAGCAAGCCAACATGAGACATCGACCTGAGCTTTCAAAATCATAAATGCCTATTTCTCCCACTCTGGTGTTCAGAACTAGCCTCTGTGACCATAATAGCAATTCCCCATCACACGGATTGAACACATTTCCAACAATTAGAAGTTCTTTCAAAAATGAAGCGACTCGACATCATGAGCAGAACTCGCCTTCGGATTCCGAACCGCCGAGAGACAATGTGGGGAGGTTTCAAATGAGGAGTGACATTTTTGCATCCATTCCACAGGGAACAGAGTGTTGAAATTCACATGCTGTTCTGTTTAACTCATATGGAAAAGTCAGAGGCTTCTTGAATGAAAACCGGCTGCTCCTTTCAGAACAGCGACTAGCTACTTATCGCTACTTCGGTAGTGGAATAACACACTGCTGTTATCAGAATTGCTGGCCCTCAAATAATGGGGAGAAGGCTCTAGATTATAGTTAAATACAGAGCGCTAAAACTGATTTAAAAAAAAAAAACAACTTTCAATAACCCAATACAGGGACTACCAAGGATGCCTCCTGGAAAGAATTTTGCATTAAGCGTTCCTATCAAGAGAAAGACCCACATCCATTTATCTGACACATTCAACTCACGGCGTTATTCCTCTTTCTTTAGGGGAAAGATTGTATAATCGAAAATACCATAACAAATGGAAGTAACACACAGCAAAACCCAGTAGAGTAAATTGCTGACCTGATGTGAATTTTTGCAAACATTTCTCAGATGCAAACTTAACGGCTTTTTTCCATATTAATGCTATTAAAATACACTCGTTGCCAAGACTAGAATATATTGCTAAGAATTCGTAACCAACTCAAGGCTTTGGAGTTTGAAATCTGCTTTTTCAATATTGGAGATAATTCACCGGTTGCAACGTCTTTGCCTTATTATTCTTTTCATGGAAAGGCCATTCCAATCAACTGGACAATCTTGTTAGAATACAGCTTGAGAGGGAGGAAAGATTTTTCTCTTCATCACCAAACAGTCCTAGGATCAAATTTCTAACTTTGGAAATGGAGATAAAAATAAAGGTCAAACGAATTAAAATGTCCTTGAGCCAGAAAGTCAGATAGGGTGGAGGGGAGCATGTCATTGGATTTATTTTGCTTCAATTCGGATACCATAAGCAAACTCCGGCTACTCAGAGGCCTCGTTAGGGAAATATCCCAACCTAGAGACCATAGAGAACTGAACGAGGCCACAGCAATCCCCAGTCAGTCCACTGTCGAGGAACTGCTGACCTAGTGAATTTCTAGAATGGGTAGGCAGTGTAGTCAGAGAAAACTGCCCTACGCATAGACAACGAGCGTCTGACTTTCCTCATGAGGAATCACATCAGTCAAGCTCCTGATTAAACGGATCCTGCATTCCTACTCGGTCTATTAAACCAAGGACTGTGCTCTTGGTTCCGGGGCACCCGACCGTGATGCCAGATCCCGCCAGACCAAGGCACACGCTGGACAGTGTACTCTAGAACATTTTCATCATAGCCACAGGTTCTGTCGGACGAGGCTGTTCTGAGTGCAGAGCCAGTGAGAAAAATTAATCAAGATTAATGGTATGGTTTCAGAAATATTGCTTGAAATAACAGACAAGCTTTTAAGTGCTTTCAATTATACGACATCTTAGAAACGAAACAGAATGTTCTGGCGGCTGAGAGAAAACAAATCGGGAGGTGAAGGCTGCATCTAATGATAGAACTTAGAGGATATTTTTCCAAAGTTTGAAAATGTACTCAACAAAAATGCCTGGCTCTTCCCCATACTTGATACCGTGCGAGGTATGCATTCAAAACCGAAGAGACATACACGCTAGCCTCCTGGTGTCAAACAGACCTAAAGAAGGTCAAAGTCAAACAAAGAGATACAGGTGGGCAATATGATTGATCGATACCACACAGGAGACCCTCCAGGTGTGCACAGGTTCTCTGGACCCCTTCTCAGGAACGCGGCGTTGACCACCCCACCCCCGGCTGTTGGGAGTGTTGCCTCCTAATGGCTTTCAGCTGACGCCCTCCCCAGCAGGCTAGCCCACTGGATTGGCGATGTTTTCGCCTAGAAAATCTACCCCAAATGAAGGATCTCTCTCCTTCTCTGTCGCCTCCCAGAATGTTCAGTAGACACAAGCCATCGGGCAGCCATAAGAGCACAGAGAAAATTCAAGGGAAGCAGTGACTAATGTTTCAAGGGGGGGCAGGGGGAGGAGTGGTCACAGTAACGCAGGTTTTTCTTATTTGATGTATCTGCTTTGCCAAGCGTGGGGCTTGGGGTTGCCAAGGAAAATCCAACGTGGTCTAGAAAAAGGCTAGAGGCTCAGCTGAGATGGCTAGAACAAGGCACCCTTATCCCCGTGACGGACAAAGGCCTTTCTCGAAGGAAAGCAGGACGCCGATTCTGGCGCCGTCGGTTTGCGCCCCCGGTGAGGACAAGAAGTCAAGTCAGGTTACACCGGCCTGAGCGTGTTCGTCCGTAGAGCCGGGAATCCCGCTGCAAGTTCGACTGCGCCTCCTCCTCTGTGCCTCCGTGGGCAACGAACCTGAACTTGGAACTCGAGGAAACGGCATGTTCTTCGGGGCGCAGGTAAGGATTCGCGGGAGACTCGTGCGCGCACCAAAGTCTGAGAAGCAGCGTTCTCATCCGGTGGTTCTCAAAGTTGGACGTTCAGCAGAATCAGAAAAGCGATCTGTTAGGCTGCGGGCTGCAGGGCGCAGCCCCGGACTTTTGGAAGCGAGGAGGTCTGAGATGGGGCCCGGAGAGCTTGCGTTTCAGGCAGGTCCGTAGGCGAGGCTGGTGCTGTGAGGGGGGCACCCTTGAGTAGCACTGCTCTAACTCGTTCTCCTCATTCACCGGGGAACGAGGCTTCCTCTCTGAGAGCCCACGGGTTTGCAGAGTCCTGGGGGGCACCAAGTGCACAGAACGTGCATTCACAGTGAACTTGCCTCCCAACCCAGGGTTCACGGGGAAATAGACACGGCCCGAGAGGAGAGAAAGGGTTCCTAGACCTGAGGGCTTGCTTACCTGACTTTGTCATTGTTTTGGATATTCACGCCGAGGTTCTGCTTGAATTCTCGGCGGGGTGGGGGCAGGAGAGGACTACGGCAGAGAAGGGTTAGCAAAAGCCACGCAGGGGATAGAGAGTCCAATAGGGAGAACTGGGTTCTGTGAGAACCCATGGCCCAGCCGAGCTCCCACCGCAGAAGGCAGCCCCCTCAATGTTCCGGTGCCGGGTTCTTTGCGAACAGAGTACTGTTTGGGAATCCTTCCCATTTGTAGTTCTTTTATTGTACGGACCAAATGGATCCTTCCTGAACATTCTCCTGAACGCCATCCCTCCCCCTTAAGTTTATGGCTAATTTTGTCGTTGAGCTTTCTCTTGGTCACCTTGTTCTTTCCTTGAAGCTGAGGAAGGCTGGACTCCCATAAACAAGCCATCATCCCAAGTACTGTGGCTGCAAGATTTACACTGCCCGTTATCGTGGCAATCAATACGGCGATACTCACTTTATAGCTGGAAGAAGGTCAGAGATGGGGAGTAATTTATCCAAAGTCATAGCCTGTCCGGGTTGGGGATATGCTTAAAATTTCGATCCCCAGTCTGAAGCCTCTTGA
This sequence comes from Neofelis nebulosa, assembly GCF_028018385.1. Lineage (NCBI taxonomy): Eukaryota > Metazoa > Chordata > Mammalia > Carnivora > Felidae > Neofelis > Neofelis nebulosa. The sequence goes on from NC_080800.1 coordinate 10,028,370, forward strand.
TAGGAAACAGAGACATAAAAATGATGAGTTCCAAGGAAGAGCTAGATTTTACACTTTGAGACTTGATTCCTTTACTTGGCTGTATTTTCTCCTCCCTGGCCCCCAAGCACTGACATCTGGATATAGCGGCATTATGTCCGTGAAAACAGAAGCAACTTTGGGGGAAGTGGATCTCAGGCCTTAATCAAAAGCCCCACTTGTGAGAATTAGACGTCCAGTTCAAGACCGGGCAGAGCCCCTTCAGACGAGTCCACAACTCATCTCATTTAACGAATGACGGATCTCAGAAATTTGCCTCCTCCTGCTGCAACCCCCAGATCCGTGTCAAAATTCAGTGCAGTGGGACAATCAAACGGTGACCACCTCTAAGCAGGAGAGGGTAGCGATTTGGGGCTGGGAAGGAAGGAGCCAGGCAGAATTTTCTGGAATGAAAGTAAGCACCCTTTTTCACAGAGGTTTGGTATGCATTTGTCAACGCTCGTGGAATGGTACATTGAAGATTTTTGTGTTTCCTTATATGTTCATTCTACCTGTAATAAAACCTTGGCTCATGAAACAGACTCCCTGGGAAAACATTTGGGACAGTGATAGGGTTAAGAGCTAAAAGCTGTTAAGTTTTGCTGTTTTCAGCTGTCATTATCTTCACCAACCAGGAGGGGGTCGGGTGGAAGTTCTTAGAAGCCAAAACGTACCTGTATCTCAAGTAGAGGATGTATGTTCTGGGGCAATTGTCTTTCTGCTGGAACTGCCGGGAAACCAGATCTTTGCCCTGGATGGAGAAGCTTTCCTTCGGCAGTCAAGCATCGTGGAAAAATAGTCGCTAGGGTTGTGGTTGTGTGTGGAGGACTTGTAGGAACTCGGTCGTGACTCTCCTGGAGGAGACCCCACGCATCTCCCGGTCTCTGCTGCCTTCCCCTAAGTCAATGTAGAAATGGGTCAAACCCTGGCCGGGGGGGGGGGGGGGGCCTGCTTCAAGACAAAATCCATTACATTATGGGTTGGGGGAGAATTATAAAAGCACGTGGGTAAAGAATAAACGTTATTAAGATTGTTTCCTTTGAGAGTTGTTACCCTTCTGTTCCCTCTTTGACCATCCCTCTCCTTCCCCAGTTTACCAATGTGGTTTGCTGCTTTTATTATCATGCAATATTCCAAGCCTTTGGCAGATTACTTCTTCTTGTTTTTGTTTTTTTAAACTAATTTCTACCCCCAACCTGGAGCTCGAACTTACAGTCTCAACAACGCGAGTCGCGGGCTCCACTGTGACTCAGCCGGGTGCCGCAGATCACTTCTTTCTCAAGATTGCAAATGTGTGTTGCTTTGTGATCCGTGATTATTAATAACTGATGAATCCATGAATCCTCCTATGAACGTTTGCCCTTCTGAGTTTTTCCTCACCTTTACGCGGTATGTACTTGGAAATAGGCATTTGGACGTTAACTATACTCACCATGCGGTACGTTAGATCCCCAGAACTTTTTCATCTTGTAACTGTAAGTGTGTACCCTTTGACCAACATCTCCCATTTTCTGCACCCCCTCACCCCTGGGAACCACCACTCTCCTCTCTGTTTCTGAGTTTGACGTTTTTAGATTCCACACGGGAGATCATACAGTATTTGTTTTTCTCTATCTGACATATTATCCTTAATATGATGACCTCAAGGTCCATCCATGTGGTCACAAATGGCAGGATTTCCTTCTTTCTCACGGCCGAATAATATTCCATTGTGCGTGTATATATATATCATATATCCATGTGGATATATGGGTATGTGTGTGTGTGTGTGTGTGTGTATTATTATTTTCTTTATATGTCCACAGAGAGAAACATCTTGTTTATCCGTTCATCCATCCAGGGAAACTTAAGTACTTAAGCTGTTTCTGTACCTTGGCTATTGTGAATGATGCTGCGGTGACCATAGAAGCTCAGATCTCTCTTTGAAATCCTGATTTCATTTCCTTTGGGTATATACCCAGCAGCGGAATTGTTGGGTCATATGGTGGTTCTGTATTTCATTTTTTGAGGAACCTCCCAACTTACACACCCACCAACAGTCCACGAGGGTTCTCTTTCCTCCACATCCTCCCCAACACTTGTTATCCGTTGTCACTTTATTTATTTTTTAAGTTTATTTGAGAGAGAGAGAGAGAGAGAGAGAGCATGAGCCAGGAAGGGGCAGAGAGAGGGAGTGAATCCCAAGCAGGTTCCGCACCCCCCCGCTGAGCCCAGTGTGGGGCTCAATCTCATGACTGTGAGATCATGACCTGGGCCAAAATCAAGAGTTGGACGCTTAACCAACTGAGCCACCCCGGTGCCCCATCTCTTGTCTTTTTGATAGTGCCTTTCTAACTCGTGTCAAGTGATATCTCAGCGTGGTTTTGATTTGTATTTCTCCCAATGATTACTAATGTTGAGCCCCTGTCGGCTGTTTGTATGTGTTCTTTGGAAACATGACTATTCGGGTCCTCTCTTTGTTTTTTTTGATGGGACTGTTTGTGTTTTGCTCTTGAGTTGTAGGAGTTCCTTATAAGTTTTGGATATTAACCTCATGAGACTATCAGCAATTTCAAAATTTGAAAATGGAAATCTTTATTTGTGGTGTAAGTCAGTGATTCTCAAACATTTTGGTCCTGGGAGTCATTTAGTCTTAAGAATGCTTGAGGACTCCATGGGGCGCCTGGGTGGATCATTCGGTTGAGCGGCCGACTTCAGCTCAGGTCATGATCTCACAGTTTGTGGGTTTGAGCCCCACATCGGGCTCTGGGCTGACAGCTCGGAGCCTGGAGCCTGCTTCTGATTCTGTGTCTCCTTCTCTCTCTGCCCCTCCCCTGCTCATGCTCTGTCTCTCAAAAATAAATAAATGTAAAAAAATAAAATTAATTAAAAAAAAAAAAAAAGAATGCTTGGGGTCTCCAGAGAGCTGGTGTTTGTGTGGGTTTTCTCAACTGATATTATCATGGTAGGAACAAAAGTAGAGAAAAATTTCTAAATACTGATTTATGAGCTTATTTAAAATAACAATAACAAACCCAGTATATGTTAACACATTTTAATGAAAGTAACCGTTTTCTAAAATAAAAAAATAAATTTCTTGTGAAAATGACACCATTATACATTTTTGCAATCTCTTTAATGTCTGCCTTATTAGAAGCAGCTGGATTCTCATACTTCTGTATTCAATATATTCTGAAACATTGTTTTGATTAGGAAATATGGAGAAAACTCAGCCTCACACATACATGTATTTGGAAATGGGAGGAATATATATATATAAAGTTTATTTATTTATTTTGAGAGAGAGAGCAAGGGAGGGGCAGACAGAGAGAATCCCAAGCAGGCTCCAGGCGTCAGCGTAGAGCCCAACGTGGGGCTTGATCTCACGAATGGTGAGATCATGACCTGAGCCAAAATCAAAAGTTGGATGCTTAACCGACTGAGCCACGCAGGCACCCCGGGAGGAGTATATTAATAGCTTTTTCAGGTAGTTGTAGATATTCCTTTTTGGTACTCTACCAAAGTTTGAAAAGTGGTAGTTTCTTGAAGAAAATATGCATCATGAGATTTGAGACCATAATAATGAAGTTTTCGTACTCTTCCGTTAAAGTTCATTGGGTTATCTCACGTTTTGAATGAATATTTTTCCCATGCATGGTTTTGTAGCATCGTGTGTTGATCATTAGGGAAATGATGTCTCACTGACCTATGCAGGTCTTCCTAACGCAATATAAAATAAAATCACACTACTCCTCAGCTCTGGAAAGTCACTGGCTTTCAGTTAGACTTTCAAGTTACAACGGTACTGCGCGAAAGCAACAGCTTATTGACCCTGCAACTCCAACTTGGCACTTGAAACAGTCACTGAGCGCTTTTCCTTGAGACGATGGATGATTTAGACACGCTTCTCATTTTGTCTCACAGAATTTTAGAAGATAAGTACTCGAGGGTTGAGATGCAATGCAATAGTAAGCAAACACAAAGCCTTTGTCCTTAGGGAATTTCTATTCTACTGGGTGAGACAAACTGTAGTCCAACACCTGCTAACTGTAAATGTGTGATTGTCATAAGTGCCGTGAGATCCACACGAGGGGCAGTCGGCTTAATCTGTGGGTGGGAGGTTCAGACACAGTATTCCTGAGGACATAATGTTCGCCTTAAAACGAAGGCTCAATAGGTGTGAGCAGGTGGGAGAGGGGGTGATAGAGAGTGTTTTGGCAGAAGGACCCGCATGTGCAAAGGTCCTGAGGCAGGAGGGAGCTTGGCATGTTCCGGAAACAGGAAACAGCTCTGAACAGGAGAATGATGGGAAATAATGCCAGCATGGAAAGTATAGACCAGAATATATCATAGCCTCGATGAACATTGTGGCTTTTGTGCAGAGAACAAAAAGGTGCTACGGATGTGTTTCTAGAAAGGGTGGCTTAATCAACTTGGCAGTATAAAAAGATCACCTGGGCAAGCGGTGCTGAGAATCAACGGATGATGTTGGAGGGTTAGGCCAATGAATGCAGGGAACCATTTTTCAGATGAGGAAGCTCAGAAATATTGACATTTGCCAAAAATCACACTACTCCCGATCTCAAAACGGATTTCCACACTGTCTTTTCCTTTATTTTTTTCCAGCTTTATTGAGGTACGACTGACAAATAAAATGACAATATATTGAGCCACACTATTTTTTTCTTCAAGAACTGAATGATATTTCTGATACAGAGGCTTCCGAGTTTGGGGGGGCGGGGTCATGGACCCTTCTGGGATTCTGCCGACAGCTCCTGTCCTTCTCCCTAGTGTGTACACACACAGAATTGAGACCCCATTTCCAGAGGCTTTTCAGGTCTTTTGAAACCCACCCAGAGATTGCTCAAGATCATTTGAAACCCAAGGTTAACTAGGCTTATCCTCGGGCCTTTCAAAGCTCTTACCGGCGTTAAGTCTGGTCACTGGTGGATTTTTTTAATAATCAGCGAAATAACTAACCACTGCAGATTTCCAGACTAAAAATTGGTTGCTCTTCATAGAATTACCATGTAACCCAGCAATTCCCCGCCCCCCCCCCCCTCCCCAGGTGTGTGTCCAAAAGAATTGAAAACAGGCATTGAAACAAAAACTTGTCCACGCGTGTTCGGAGCAGCGCTGGTCACGATAGCCAAACAGTGGAAACGACCCAAATGTCCATCGATGGATGAATGGAGAAGCAAATGGCGGTCTAGTCATACGGTGAAAGGGTTTGGCAGTAAAAGGGAATGAGGTCCTGATGCACGCTACAACATGGATGAATCTTGAAAAGTAGACAGTAATATAAGGGCTTTTTAAAGACTTTAAATCCTACACACCGTTCTTTGAATGTTCTCTTCCCTTAGCTGCTCTGGGTCTGTTATTTCTACCTTGTTGACGACAGCAGTGGTTCTCAAAGGTGGGGGCAGGGAGGTGGGAGTGGGTTGTTGTGACCTGCCGGTGGGCCTTCAGCAACGTCTGGAGACAGCTGAGTCTCCGTAGACAGAGGCCACGGATGCTGTTAAATGTCCTACGACGCACAGGACAGCCCTCACGGCAAAGAGTGATCTGAGCTCAAATGTCCATAGTTGCTGAGGTCGAGAAGCTGAGGATTATAACATTGATGCCATAGGACTGAAAACGCCAATAACTACTCATGCAGACAGCTCCCATTCTCTTGGTCTCCATGGCTTGTGATGCCAAATGCTGAAACAGCCCCAAAGGAGAGGGTTCTGGAACTCTAGGGAAATCAAAGACCTCAGCCTTGTAACTTATGCCACAGAGGCTATATCCCATAAGGTCCCCGGGCATGTACATGTCACAGAACTATAAAATGGAAGTGAACCCCTCCATGTCTGGCCCCATGGTATCTGCACGCTAGCCTGCCTGGCAAGGACGAGCAGGTACAGAATTAGAGTGTTTTTCACAGCATAAGAACAACGCGATCTATAAAGGAAAGAGACGAGCACATTTGTCTCCTTTTTCTTTACCATTTCATTTATTCTCACTAATAATTGCATCATCAGTGATTTCATTCTGAACCCGGGTTTATTTCTTGATGTTTTACATTAACCCATAGAAGGTTGGTCCTTCCATCTTGCAAGGAAGACACTGGCTCTGTGGATCCGTTTCAGTGTCTTTAATAATATTCTAATATGGGTAAAAACAAATGCTTTTATAACAGGCATGATCTCGAATGGAAATAAGACCCTCCATCTAAAAAACTTTGTGACTGTCTTTCCTGAAGGGGACACACACACGCTTGCGTAAGACTGCAACGGATTCTTAAAACATTCTCCTTATTATCCTGCGGAGAGACGACGTGCTCCCAAACACCCTTAACCGTACTTACATTACTTTAGAAAATACCTTAGGGAAAACCTTCAGTAATTATTTACTTGCTGGAAGGTTTCCTCGCTGAAAAATTGTGCTTGGTCTCTCCCTAGCTGCAGAAAAATGTCACAACTAGGAGACATCATGTTGAACACATCGTTTGACAATTTGGAGGTCACATAGGGGAGGGGTTCATGATATAGTTGCTCTATAATGAGTTTGTTAAATGCATCTGTACCCACCCCCGTGGTGTGAGGCCATCCAGAATAAATGGAAAAATCACGTTTGAGGACAGCGGGTGCTTGCTTATGCGAATTCACTCATACTGAAAATGGCATGAAGTCAAATTCACATTTTTCTTTTTTTTTTTTTTTTTTGTTAATTTTTTTTTCAACTTTTTTTTTTATTTATTTTTGGGACAGAGAGAGACAGAGCATGAACGGGGGAGGGGCAGAGAGAGAGGGAGACACGGAATCGGAAACAGGCTCCAGGCTCCGAGCCATCAGCCCAGAGCCTGACGCGGGGCTCGAACTCACGGACCGTGAGATCGTGACCTGGCTGAAGTCGGACGCTTAACCGACTGCGCCACCCAGGCGCCCCAAATTCACATTTTTCTTTATCTTCGGGTCTGGCTAACCCTTTCTGATAACAGTGCACACATCCATGAGGCCGCTGAGGCCAAGACTTCATATGTTTGTGATTAGGAGAGAATTGCTACAATAGGAAGTAATGTATTTGAAAGAAATTAACAAACACACACAAGGGTGGGTGTGAGCTTCTCAGCATGGAAACATCTGCTCCAAACCTTTCTGAGCTAGGAAGAATGTGGGGACCAACCATATGGTTCTCATGGAAAACGCTTACCTCGCAATCTTGACCCAAGAGATGGTGTCTGGACAGAGGAGGAAACAGAAGTGGTCTTGGAATTGCATCCTTTTAAAAACAAAACAAAACAAAACAAAAGCCGTGTCCCTATGCTTTTGTAAAGGGTTTCTTCATAGCATAAAAATTCCCCAAATATCCTCTGCGTGTTTATTTTTTTAACTCCTTACACAGTTTCCCCATGGTTAGTATCTTTCATGACTGTGGCACTTTTTTGTCAAAATGCAGAAACCAAAGTTGGCACATTATAATTTAATCAAACCCCAGACTTTATTTGAATTGCGTTTTTTCTGTAACGTCTTCTCTCTATTCCAGGATCCCATCCAGGACACTAAATTGCATTTAGTCCTTTAGTTCTTCTCTTCCTTCTTGGCTTTTGATGAGACCATAAGTTGCAAAATGGGCTCTTAAGAAGTCCTTCTAAACATACCAGGGCCAACATTTCAATTGTGTCTATTGTAAGGAAGAACAAAAACACCTTTACCCCCCAGGTTCAGCAGTTGGGTCCCTGGAAATGAAACCGAGAAAAGACAGATTAACAAGAGAAACACCGAGTTTATTAACGTGAGCAGAGTGAATATACGTGGAAGAAATTCAGTGAGAACTCAAAGTAGTGGTTAGGACTTGAGCTGGTATAACACCTTAACAAGAGCAATAGATTTGTAGCAAAGTGACAAGACAAAAATAAAACGGTCTTGGGTTTCTGGGGATGTCAAGCCATGGTAAAGCAAATATATGGGGGGAACTAATGGATGAAAATGGTTACTTAGTGAAGTTCGTTACATATAGATTCCTCTCATCTCTGGGCTGAAAGGAGTGTAGAGTTGTCCCCAGTTATTAGGAGTCTGAGAATTGTCCTCCTCTTCCTGGTATGAGAGAGAGAGAAAAAAATAATCTTATGATAAAGTAGTATATTTTGAGGAGGCATATTCTGATCCTCTATACTATAATTCAAAAAACAAACAACAAACTACAACAAACAATTTTAAAAACCCAATCAAAAAAACCTTGGAAAATAAAAAAAAAAAAAATTAGCCATTGCTATTTTACCTACATAAAATCAGTCATCCTCCATTTGTTAAATTTATTTTCTATGATTTGATTGGTTATTCAGGCATAACTCATATCTGGATCTATCTCACGAGTCAGAACAAGGGGTCATCAGGCAATAGGAAGGACTAGACTAGGACAAGCAAGGTATTAGAAACTAGACTTCTGGACTGGGAAAGAGCAGAAGTTTGGACCAGACCATGCTTAACTATACAAGGGGAAGTTCAGAGAGCTGGACAACTATGTCCAGAAAGCTGGACCATAGAACATGTGGGAGATCTCAGACAGATGGCATCAGAAATTAGAGCAAATACGGGCCCCTGGGGGGTTGAGTTGGTTTAGCGTCCGACTTCGGCTCAGGTCATGATCTTGCGGTTCGTGAGTTCCAGCCCCGCGTCGGGCTCTGTGCTGATGGCTCAGAGCCTGGAGCCTGCTTTGGATTCTGTGTCTCCCTCTCTCTCTGCCCTTCCCCTGCTTGCGCTCTGTCTCTGTCTCTCTCACACACAAAAATAAAATTTAAAAAAAAAACAATAAAAAAAAAGAAATTGGAGCAAATAACAGGAATGTGGGGGCAAGGGTTGGGTGATGTGCAGGAGTCAGTCAGCGATGAGGAGGAGGTTGGACAGAAAGAGCAGGAAGGACATCAGCCTGGGCTCCCACTGCCTGTGAATCAGAGGCAGGATCCTGGTGCGAGATCTGAGAGCTCAGGTTCTCAGCTGTATCGCAGCAGGACTTGGGCATACGGGGACTACCCAGGAGCAAGATACCGGGCATACCAACGTAGAAAGGTGAACACAGAGATGCTGTTAAATATCCTACAATGCACAGGACAGCCCTCGCAGCAAAGACCTATCCAGCCCCAAATCTCATCGGCACCAAGGTTGAAACTCTGAGTTAGGGTTAATGATTACTTATTTTCCTGTTCAGGGAGAATTGAGCATCTTTTGTTTGGTAGGGATGTTAATTCAACCTCAAGTTAACGTGAGTTCGGACCTTACCCTTACCTCCTCCTAAGGTCGTTCGGCACAGAGATCAGTGGCATAACGTTACACGATCAGATGTGGGCAACACACAGCTATGGAGACCAAACAAAACGATTCAACTTGAACTCCAGCTCCTAACGGGTAGAGGGGGGCCCTGAGGTGGGAGGACCGCAGCTGATCATGACACACAGAATTGAAGGCTGCTGAGAAGTGAAAGAGAACCTACCCGTGACATGGAGACGGGAAGTTCACCCTTTCTAGCCACAAAACAAGGCCCAAGTGGATACAGTCCGCCCAACTGCGGTAGGCGGGAGAAAACCCAAACCCAAAGGGTGGTGATGTGAATACCAGCCGAGGTGTCCATTGCACAGCGGGGAAGGGACGCCAGAAAGAACAGGATCCAGGGTTTGACGAGCCCCAGGGAGCCATGGGATAAAATGGCACTTGTGGTCTCAGGGGAATTGTGAAGCATGTTTAAAAATATATTTCCACAATGTGATGTGTGATAAAGAGTGAAACATTCCTAACAACAACCACAACCCCAACCCCCACGAAGGAAGAAGCCTCGGCCTCCCAGCCCTCCGGGTGACTAACCCAGCCTGGATTTTCTGGGCCATTCCGTAGGCCCCAAGGACAAGAAAGCACTGATGGAAGAAGGAGAGAGTCAAGGATGTGAGAGTCTATGCTTTGTCACTGGACAGAAACATAAATAAATAAAACCCTCAAAAACGATAGTACCGTGTATTGATCATGGCACAAAAGAGTTTACGGTTTCCTTAAACTTCTTGTTTCCCAGGGGAAGGGACCGAGCCCTCACGACAAGGTGTGTAGACGGTGGAGCCAGATGAAACCCAGGCCATGCGATTCCTAAGCATAGCTTCTACCCGTGGATGTATTCACAAGACGGAACAACGGAGCAGCACAAGGTAAGAGCAGTCAGAACGTGATGGCCCTTGAGCGGAGCCGTCCTGCAGACCCTTGCCGGGCAAGGCCGGCTGTATCACAAGAGGCTAGCACAGTGACCGAGGGAGGGGAACACCACAGTTGCTCAGGGCCCTGTTTACTGATTATGTGCTTATATACTACCCGGCCCTGCAGTTCTGCCCTCGGGCCCTCAAGCGTCGGCTCAGACGTACTGGTGCAGGTGGGCCGAGAGCAACGTTGTTCCCACCCGGTCTCGTCCCAGGCCGCCTTCCTGCGAGGTCCTGTTTCCGCCTGTCACATAAAACATGGACAATTATTTCCAGCACAAGCTGACTAAGAGCGAAGGAGAAGCCAGATTGTCTGCTCCCTCGAGCATTTGTAGGCAGACAACTTTTAAATAGAAGCACACACATGGGGTTCTGACAGCTGCACTGGGACAGTGAGTTCCGGTCTGACGTCCCTCTAGAAAGAGAAACTCAGGCTACTGTCTTGCCTCTTGAAAAGCGGTGGGGGTGGGATTCGGCTGCTTAGGGGAAAAAAGCTGGTCTCTTCGTCTCATGTAAAATCACAAGATCATGGTGTAAATTCAGGGGCGCCTGGGTGGCTCAGTCGGTTGAGCGTCCGACTTTGGCCCAGGTCATGATCTCGCGGTGCGTGAGTTCGAGCCCCGCGTGGGGCTCTATGCTGACGGCTCAGAGCCTGGAACCTGCTTCGGATTATGTGTCCCCCTCTCTCTCTGCTCCTCCCCCATTCACGCTCTGTCTCTCTCTCTCTCAAAAATAAATAAACATTAAAAATAAAATAAAATAGTCATAGATTGCCCTCCTCCAGCCTGGCTGCCTCACTTCTGCTGAGTGCAGATTGGAAGAAGAAAGCTGTCTATTTGGCCTGAGGCTGGAGGACGCCACTGACAGTAGAATGGAAAGAAATGCTTCTCACCCCTAGAGTCACCTTCCAAAGATTTTGATAATCGATCTGTGGTGTGGCCTGGCAACGAGATTCACATCTCCCCCGATGATTACAATGGACAGCCCAGGATGGGGATCACTCATCTAGAGGGCTGGCAGGACCTTTGCAGGGACCTCTGATGCACAGAGGGGGTTGATGTTTTGTCACATTCTGGCTTGGCCATGCCAGACCCCAGAGAGGAACCCACACCTTGGGCTAGGCGGGAGGGTTGGGGAAGCCCGGACCTCTCTGTGTCTGAAGGGTTCCGGTAGAATTGTAACATGACACAGTGAATGCTTTCCTGGCTGGCCTTGAGCTGGTGTATGCACAAACCCTTCAACAGTCACAGAATTATACAAAGGAAGATGTAATGACTCTAAGTCTCCTATGTTTTCGTGTATACCACAGTCCCGCACATCTTGAACCTTGCTCGACGCTGGGATTTTCTGGGGCCATTTTCTGTATGGTGCCATGTGCCAGTTCTCAAACTATCACGTGCATGCCAACCCCACCCCTGGGGCTCCTATTAAAATGTCGATCCCGAGTCAGTAGATCCGCGTGCAGCCTGAGATTCTCCATTTCTGTGTTTTAAGCATTGCGGGTCATTCCGAAGCTTCTTCTACAACGAAGGCACTAAGCATCGAAATCCGGCCACGCTAAGCCCCACTGGCCTCCTCCCATTTGTAACCTGCCGCCTCCAATCCGTTGGGGGTTGAAAACAGAGTCTGAAATTAGAGCTGCCGAGAGTAAGAAGCCCTCGATTTTTTTCCCGCCTACACTTGCTTCCCCATAGCGTCTCCCGCCATCCCTGTTCAGATCAAGTCTGGTTTCCCAACTCCTCACTCCCGAGTTCTAAGACTCTGCCACCCAGTTGCCCCCTCACCACGGCTGCCAGGCTGTTGAGCAGGATCTCAAACCTAACACGCTCAAAGCAGGACTCTTGACCCACCCCCTCTGGGCCCTCCTTGCGCTCCGCCAGTTTGTCCCCCGATAGCCTACGTGCCAACGTGTGGCACCAAGGGCCAGCCACCTAAGAGCCATATTGGGTGATCTTTTCCACACCCCCCTCCCTTTCCAGTCCATCAGCTGGCCCTGGCGGCTCTCTCTCTCTCTCTCTCTCTCTCTCTCTCTCGGAACATTTCTCCAATCTACCCGTCCCTCTGTTAAAAAATGAAATTCAGCGGAGTAAATTTTAAAGACCTTATACTTCGTTCAGTGATATTGATTGATGACTCATCGAATAAGCAGCATCCCTTCTAGCAAATAGAATGGAACTCCGGGAGAGAGCCATATAATATGAGAGACTTTTATAGGTAGAAGGGGCGGGACAAGGAAGTTACTAGGGAAGGGAGGATTGTGTCGGGCAAATCGCCTTCCTTTGAGGAACCGCAGGGGTCCATCAGGCAGTTCCCTTCCTAGTACCGACCAGGTTGTTCCAGACTGACTGGCTTAAGATTCTGCTCCTGGGACAGGTTGAAACTGTAAGTAAGCTCGGTATTAAGTCTCAGTTTGGTGATGTGGGCTTAGCCCAGGTGACTCCATTTTGGACCTGTTGCCTCCCTTTTAACATCTCTCGTTCCCACTGCTGAAGTCCCTGTCTAGGCCATCACCCCTTCCCCCCTGCCTGGACTAGTGCAGGATTTATCTGGTCTCCAATCTCTCCTTGGGGCACCAGAGTGGCTCAGTCAGTTAAGCGTTGGACTCCTGACCTCAGGGTTCCGAGTTCAAGCTTCGCATTGGGCTCTGTGCTGGGCCTGAAGCCTATTTTAAAAAAAAAAAAAAAAAATCTAGAATCTCTTCTTGTCTCTTTTCCTCAAAGTGCTGCAACAGTTCCCGGTTGGAATTAGAAGCTGGTAAGTTCGTGACAGATTCTGAACTGGGGGCGATTTTGTACACCTACCCACACCCCGTCCGGAGACAATGTTTGCAGACATTTTTGGTTGTCATCACTGGTGGGGGGGTGGGGGGAGTGGTTACTGGCACCGGGATAGCCCACTGATGCCAAAGGATGTCCGGTCCCACAGGTCAGTCGTGCAGAGGCCGGGAGACCCTGGCCCGAGGTAAGTGGTACCCAAAGACGCTGTGCCGAGAGCCTTGTGTGCTCCCACCACAGAAGCAGGCGTAACTAGGTCACTCAGAGCTTGTATAACATCGAACAGATGAAACCCCGAGTAAAGAAGCAAACAGCTGAACACCAGAGCCCTTTGCGCTGAAGGGTTGTGGTTCCAAAGGTGCCGGGAGGGGGGCAGCCACTGAAGGCCCAGGCCGCTGGGCCACTCGCTTGCTCGTGGCTGCCCAGAGTCGCTGCGGGGAACAAAGGCCTCTGATTTTGGCCCCCAAGCTGTTAGCCTCAAGTGAAACGAGGATGATGTAGGCAAAGTGTTTTGATCTCTCACGAAAACTACGGAATCTGTCTGCTTCTGTTGAAACATCTCTTCCAATGACACCTCATCAGGCTAACAAGGGCAACTTCAAAATGTGTGCCTTCTTCCACCTCGGGGGAAAAAAAGAAAATGCGACAACAAGTGTTGTTCTTTTCCAGTTCGTTAAGCTAAACAGACCTGATAGAAGGCTGGCCCTTCCTGCTACTGAGGAATCCCATGGACTACGAATACAGCCACCAAAGAACGAATAGTTGCTAATTATCTCCCTCCACTGGCTTTCCTGGTAACCATTTTTAACTCGGGGTTTCCCTGATGGGGTAGGAAGCAGTCTGTGGTGGTTTACCAGAGAAGCCCTCGAATCCCCTCTCACTTGATAGGCAAAACCCAACCCTATCTTTGTCCGACGGGTTTCAGGAGCCCCAACGGTGATAAACGAAGCAACATGGCGGCAGTGCAGGGGGAAGGTTGGGACGCAGAGGACTCTGGGAGAGACACAAAACGGATGCTTACAGGAAGCGGATACGTAGGGGTTTAGGATGTCGAAGGAGTTCTCAATTCTGGCTACAGGTTAGAATCCCCTGGAAAGTTTTTTGTTTTTGTTTTTTTAAGTTTATTTATTTGGGGGGGGGGAGGGGTAAAGAGAGAGGGACAGAGAGAATCCCAAGCAGGTTCTGTGCTGCCAGCTCAGAGCCCCATGCGGGGCTTGAACACACGAACTGTGAGATCATGACTGAGCCGAAATCAAGAGCTGGATGCTTAACTGACTGAGCCACCCAGGCATGCCCACCACCCCCTGCCCTTTTTTTTTTAAGTTTTATTTCTTTATTTTGAGATGGAGACAGAGAATCACTTAGAGAGCTTTGTAAAAGCACCGATGCCTGGGCTGGGCCCCACTCTTCGAGTTTCATGTTCAGCTGGTCTGGGGAAGGCCCAGGGCATTGGGATACTTCTCAAGGTTCCCAAGTGATTCCAAGGGACATTGAGGGTTGAGAAGAAGACTACTGCCCTAGGCTAGGATTTCTCCGCCACAGTGCTGGTGGTAGTTGGGGGCCAGATCGTCCTGTGTGCTGTAGAATGTTTAGCAGCATCTCTGGGCTCTACCCACTAGAGGCCAGTGACATCCCCTCCTCCCAGCGAGACAACCAAAAGCGTCGGCAGATATTACCAAATGTGAAATGTCCCCCAAGGGACCAAATCGCCGCCCCCACCCCACATCGAAAATCGCGGTCTTGGCACAGTTCACTGGGGACTCCACAGGGGGTATGGTTGGGGGGTGGGGTTGGAAGTTCAGCTCCCTGAAATAAAAATCTAAGGATTGAAAGACCTGCTCAATGTCCCATCCTCGGCCTAGAGGCGGGGCCAGTGGTGACTCCGTAACTCTACACTGAAATGCCTTTCCTCTTGATTATAGACGTACCGACTAAATTGGCCCCGTAATAATTTGTGGTCTATATGCTGAATACATAAGCCCAGAGTCAAAATTGTTTATCTGACACTAAAGATCTGTCTCTGAAAGAAACAGAAGACAAATCATTCTCTCTCTAATCTCACTATTTGTTCCCAGAGGCAGGCCACCTCCCTTCCATTCCCTGCTGCTGCTGGGAAAACTGTCCAGCTGTAGGCACTCCGACATCGTTGTCACTAGCCAGTAGTCACATGTGGCTTGTTCGATTGAGGCTTACATTCATATAAATGAAATAAAAATAAAAGTTCAGTTTCTCAGTCATACCAGCCACATTTCGGTTGCTCAATAGTCAGGCATGGCCAGCGGCTACAAGATCTTAATCCAGATATAGAACATTCTCATGTATCAACGCAGGAAGTTCTATTGGACGGCACTGTTTGACCATAGATCTTACGGTGAAGTTCTCATGTTTACACGTCTCTGTGACACGTCCCTACAAACAACCGATGCGTTCTCTGTTGCCCTGCGTAACTTGAATACCTAGCACACCCTTGTCACCTTTCATCTTAAGGCATCGTCCGTAAGTGTGTTTCCTGTGCCTAACGCAGAGCTCCTGAAGGTCAAGGAGCAAGGCTTCAGTCCTCTTTGCATCACCAAAGGCTGGCACGATGTAGGCACCCACATCGCGAGCGAAATAATTAATCAACTAGCTAATGAATGAAGGCGGCTTGACAGACACATTTAACACCACAGAAGGTCCACCACCCACACCTCTGAAACTGACGGCACGTCTCCGGACTAAGGACATCTGCCTTTTCTTTTCTGAGCAGAATGAGCATATCTGGTGGCCTGCCAGGGCTGTTTGCTGGCCCAGAAGAGACATCCGTAGTCACAAAAAGGAAGACAGAAAAGAAAGCGGACATTTCGTTTTCCCCTATGAGGATTTCATCTCTTCTATCAGGTAAACAGAACTATCTTAAGAGGAGGAACGTTTAAATAGTAAAACAAAACAAAAACAACAACAAAGGATCCGCTCAGTCGTATCCTACACTTCCTTTCTTTTTCCTCGGCACCTGACACGGTGTCCAGCCCGCAGCTGGTGCTCAGTTCACTCACCTCCTCCAGGAAGCCTTCCTTGACTTCTCCCACCTGGTTTTACCCCTCTTAGGTGATCTGGAAATACCAGGTACACCTGCTTCATCATGTACGGGCCACACTGTATTACATACTATCTCTTTAACGTTGCTATGCTTTTCCTGAGGTCAGAAACTATATCTCACTGTTCTTTGAGTTTTCATGGCCTATTTGAGTATGTGGCACCGCGATAAATCTTTGATAGATAAATAAACCTTGGGCGGTGGGCAATCCAGGTTTTAAAGAACAGCACTGTTTCTTTGCAAAAGTTAACAGTATTAGGAATTTTTAGAATTTGGAATGAGGAGTGGGGAAAAAGTTATGGCTGTGAATTTCTTTGGATTAAAAAAAAAAAAAAACTCTTTGGTGTTGCTTGGCCTGAATAAAGCCACAATAATCATTAACTAATTCTGGAAAGCCGAGACAATTCTAGCAAAAGAATCCTTGCCAGGTTCCCTTTAAACCTGTTGATTTCGATCCAATGAATAAACATTGAAGACGCAGGGTGAGCCAAGAGAGAAAAAAGAAAATTCTCCTGCCGCTTAACATTTCCTGATTCTATGACCTTACGATTCCGAGCGCCTACATGAGGTATTTTTAAACCTCGGCAGTCACGTGGGGCAGATTTACAGGAAGAACAGATTTACAGAGCTTGCGTGGATTTTTCTCGTCAAAATTGTGCTACAAACTGGTGCCACCGGGTCATTTGCAGATTCAGGCCACTGGTTTATGGCTTCACCCCGGGAGTGGACTGGGCAGTCAGGCCCCCCCCCCCCCCCGGGCAGCTCTCAAGGTGCACGTTCTTTCTGTTGAACGTTCTGTCCACTCTTCTGGCAGCCAGATGGTTCATTGCCCTTCCTTAAGCGCAGGCACATTCGCAGAAAACGTGTGAGGAAGGGCCCTGGAGAGCCGAGCCTCTGCTGAGCCCATGCTGTCCAGAAGTTGGGATTGTTGCAAGCCTTTTCAGCCACACAAAACCCTGGGTTTCTTCATTAACATATCAGAGGTGGCGCAGTGGTGGGAACTGACAGGGGCAACAAAGGACAGGGCTGGGTGGCATTATCTCATTGGTGCTTACGGAAGCAGAAAAAAAACGATCATCGGGCCGGGGCTGCAGTGCTGGACAGATGCTGACATCTTTTCTTGGGTGACCAATGTCTCCGCGGCCCCCCCTCCCTCCACCTGCTCCGTACTCAACATTGCCCTTCCCCCTCCGAAGGCGCAGTTCCCAGATCCTGTACAAGGAAGAGCCGCGTCCCAATCCAAACCTCTCTCTGGCTGAAATGAAGACTTCTTTGGTTCGAAATGTCAGTAGCGCTGAGGCTGAGAAGCTCTGCTCTGTGGCCTTCTTTGTGAATACACTTTACAAATTCTTATCAAGACTAATTGCTCCTGACAAATGGGCACCTTGAGGGGCTTGCGTTCCCATGCTCGCTGTATGAATTTAGAATATGGAACCGTTTTTGACAAAGAAACAGGACCTACATGATGATTTCTCATCTTTGGCTGTATCATTGGAAGATTTCATCGAAGCAGTGGGTGTAAAATTTTAGAAAATTGAGCACAGAGGGGTGAAAATTTTCCTTTATGCTCAGCTGAGTCTTAAATATACTCCAAATGGCATGAAATCTGATTAAAGAATCCTTCCTCCTCACTTGGAAATATTTATAACCTCTTAGAATATGACACATTGGGGTAAAATACACATTGTTCAAATGTGTATGCATATTATATATATATGTATAAAATTAAATTTTTATTTAAAAATCACACGTTGTAGTAGGTTTGTGTTATTTAATATCATGTTTTCCCGGATCAAAATTTTTTTCAGTTCAATATTTACGAATCAGAATATCAGTAATCTCATATATACATATATACATATGCATGTATAAATAGATATAGATGTGTAGAAAAACATACACAGTCGACCCTTGAACAATGTGGCTGTTGGGGCGCTGACCCCGACACAGTCAAAAATCTCTGGTATAACTTTGGGCTCCCCCAAAACTTTACTAATAGCCTACTGTTGACCAGAAGCCTTGCTGATGACATAAACTGTCGATTAATACGTATGTTGTATACGCGTGGCATACTGTATTCCAGCAATAAAGCAAGCTGGAGAAAAGACGATGTGATTCAGAAAATCATAAGGAAGAGAAAATACATTTAGAGTAGTATACTGTTTTTGTTGAAAAAAAAAATCCACGTATAAGTAGACTCAGTTCAAACCTGTGCTGTTCAAGGGCCAACTGTGTTGTTTTCCTTGGATACGGGTTTTTCTATCCAAGTAGCTTACCTGTTGACCAAACCACTCCAGATCCAAAGCTCTAAGGACTGTTGATCACTGGTTATTGTATACATCGGTATACAACTTAGCTAACTGCCTTCTTCCTAGATTTTAGCTGCCAGAAAAAAAATTACAGATGATTATAATGCACTTTAGAAAGAAGAACATAAAATGGAGACCAAAGGGAATCGCTTTAATCCACTTCCAATTATCTTAATCCTATCGTCTGGCACAATAGATAGTTTTGTTCCCCTCAAACTTCCCAATTACAATTATGCTCTGGTTTGCAAAGCGGTCAGGCCTGAGACACCTCCAGAATCAGAGCATGCTCTGTGGTGAAGATATTTCTTATGTCACCGTTTGTAAAAACAGTTTTACCTTCTGTAAAACACCGTGGTTCATATGAGAGTCAACGGAGCCTTAAAAGCATATTCATTTCTTAGGCTCCACTCAGACCGATTGAATTAAAATAACTCATGGTCCGTGAGTTCGAGCCCCGCGTCGGGCTCTGTGCTGACAGCTCAGAGCCCGGAGCCTGCTTCAGATTCTGTGTCTCCCTCTCTCTCTGACCCTCTCCCATTCATGCTCTGTCTCTCTCTGTCTCCAAAATAAATAAACATTAAAAAAAAAATTAAAAAAAAAAATAAGATTTAAAAAAAATGCTAGAATCGAGGCACTATTCTTAATTCTGGCTCTTTCTCTGACTAGCAATGGGTGAGCTCCGTCAAGTCCCCTCATTCTGCCCAGCCTCAGTTTACTCACCTGTAAAATGAGAGGGCCTGGTTATGTGATTTCTACTGTTTCATTTAATTGAGAAAGAAAAATGACTATGAGTGATGATTATGAATTTAGAAAAAATATTAACAATTTAACATTGTATATGTTTTTTACATTTATAAAGCATTATCTGGCAAAATAATATAGAGTTTTTAAAGGAATTTGGAGCAATTTATAAGAAACACATTTCATCAGAAAAATGGGCCTAGTGTTTTGGCTATATGATATTTCTACAGCTAAATATATCTTAGACTGGAGATCAGCAAATTTTCCTGTAAAGGAACAGATAGTAAATATTTTAGGCTTTGAGGGGCAGGCTACAGAAAATTTCTGTTACGCCATCTTTTCTGTGTAGTCATTTCAACACGTCATAAACAGGTGTTGGGCAAGATTTGCTGATCCTTGTTTTAAACAATAAAATTTATATTTCCACGAAAACAAAATCGCTTGCTTTATAACAACAACAACAACAACAACAACAGCAAAAACCTACTAGACGCTATTGTTGCATGTTGTTACACGGAGATTGAATTTAGACAAAAAAGAAGCCTGCTGAAGTTGTTACCCGATGCCTGCGGGGGACAACCATCCATGTGACGGCTGACCAACCTGTCCTGGTTTGCCTGGGACTCGCCCAGTTGTCGCCCTGAGGTTCTAAGACCCTGGCGCCCAGGATGGCTGGTCACCATTCACGTAAGACTCTCAGACAGATTTCTTTCATGGGAAATCCGGGATCCAGTTGAAAGGCAAAAAACTTGAAATGGAAATGCTTTCGGGAGCTTTCGCACATACACAATAGGCAAAGACCCCCGCTGGAAAACTTTAAAAGGAAAAATTACAAGAGAATATTTCATAGCCCTTTTTTGGATTAAGCTCAGGCAAGCCTAAATCTGCCTTCCGGTTAAGAGTCCCAACCCAACAGATGAGAAAAAGGCTTATTCACAGGCGTGGCAGGTGGTTTTTCGTACAAGTTTATACATCCTCTGGATATGATAAATGCCGGATGTTAGGATGAAACACAGCCCAACCTTATTACTCAAAAGCGACGGAGTTTATAATTACTTCCTGGGTCACTGTGAAGAGAACACATGACTTGGAACGAGCCGTGAGCCTATAAATAAAAAAAAAAAAAAAAATGACTAATCAGGACTGCTCTGGAAACAGCCAGGAATAAAAAGAGAGAACAATCTTGTCAGCACGCTTGTGCATCATTATCATTCATTAAAATCTTTATAGGACTGCAAACTCAAAACTCAAAAGGCTATTTTCTCTTAGGAACTGGCCTCGAGAGGAGGTACCCCACTCGAGGGTTTTCCATTTGTACTTTATAAAACCAGGAACCCTTGTTAAAACATAAATATTAAAAAGCAGATCTAATAGCTTAAAAGAGGACGTCATTGAGTAAAACAAAAGCAAGGAGATAATCTGGAATCTTCTGCAATTTTTTTTTTTCATTGTTACCAATTTGTTCCAGTTCTAATCCTGTTTGGAGCTGTGCTCGTATCTTTAGGACTCATCCTACTCGGGTCCTAAAAGCACCTTTTCTTCTGGGCGTCAAAAGCTCTTGCGTCTTTTGAAACCACGGCTATGGGCACTTCTCTTTGGAATCTACTTCGGCAGAATCAGGGCCGCTGGGGAATAATCACGCCTTTCTCTATGTGGATCTACCTACCCCTTCCGTGGTATGAGGTCAAGGGGAAAGAGGGAAGACCCATTTCGGTAGTGGCTCGATATCTCGATTCTACAAGAAACCCGGCAATGAGTGTCTTTCCCTAAGTGGAAACTTTCCTTTGTTGTAAGGAGAGGAGGCGGGGGGGGGGGGCATTAGAGCCCCAAACCGGGAGAGTTCAGAATGGTTCAGGGGATCCTAAGTGAGGAAACAATGACCAGGGTCCATTTGGGCGCACCGAGGATGGCCATGGAAGGTCTGAGCAGTGGCAGTTGAAGGCAGCGTTAAAGTATTGCTTCCCCCAACTCTCTCCCAAGGTATATAAATGTGTATTCGACTCCAAATCCATGGGGCGGGCGCCTGGGTGGCTTGGTTGGTTGAGCGTCCGACTTCGGCTCAGGTCATGATCTCACGGTTCGGGAGTTCAAGCCCCACGTCGGGCTCTGGGCTGACAGCTCAGAGCCTGGAGCCTGCTTCGGATTCTCTCTTCCTTTCTCTCTGCCCCTCCCCCGCTCACACTCTGCCTCTATGTCAAAAATAAAGAAACATAAAAAAAAAAAAACACAAATACAAAGCGTGACGTGTGTACAATGGCCCAACTGTTCCTGTCCCCACCCCCACCCCCGTGCCTTCCGCTGCCCCCCTGGGTCCAATCCCTGGATTCAGTATTTTTCACAGGAGGGTGCATTCCGTGGCCCCCTGCTACTCTCTGTTAGCAGGGTCCATCCCCCTGCGCTGGGCTCCCAGGTCATGCGGGACCACAGGCCCTCTTTTTTGTATGGTCTCCTTAGACTAGTTATTAAGCCGTAGTCTCTCGGCGCGAGCTCTGCTTTCTTTTTTTTTCCTTTTTATACGTTCACTTATCTACTTTGAGAGAGAGAGCTCACGGGAGGGACAGAGAGAGAGGGAGAGAAAGAGAGAGAACCCCAAGCAGGCTGGGCACTGTCACAGCACGGAGCCGACACGGGGCTTAAAGTCACGAACCGTGAGATCACGACCTGAGCCCGAATCAGAGGTCGGCCACTTAACCGACTGAGCCACCCAGGCGCCCTGCAAGCCCTGCTTTCTGTACTCTGCCCTCTGGGGCTGGGGCTGGGACTCTGCGAACCCCACTGCCCCTTTGCCACCTGTCTCATGGCTTGGCCAATCCAGGGAGGGGTGCCGGCTCGAGGGAGACGCACGAAGGACGGAGGACGGGCCTCTGCTCACAGATTTGGGGTTCTGAGAGCCCCAACTTCTACTTGTTCCCACGGGCCTAGGAGTGACCACTGCTTCGAGCAGCAGTGACGACTTCTGTGACACGGCGGTCTTCCTTCCGTGACTTCCCAGTCCGCCAATATCTACCTAACTGACTATATGAAATTCTCTCTGTTCAAATAACTGGTGTATTTCCTCCTTATTTAGTGGCTTCTTTTTTTTTTTTTTTAAGTGATTTTATTTACTTATTTTTTTAGTGATCTCTACACCCAACGGGGGACTTGAACTCGCGATCCCGAGATCAAGAGTCATCTGTTCTTCAGACTGAGCCGGCCAGGCTCCCCTTTTACTTGCATCTTGGCAAAGACTCTTCTCTGTCGGCTTCTAAGGTTCTGATTCCTCAAACACGGCACACGTCAGTAGAAGGGAGCCTGGAAACGTCCCTTCCAACTTATCCGGGGCTTACTGTCCCCTCACTGGGGTCTCTGGGCTTATATAAAGTGGTCCCCAAAGGGGGCTCCTCCTTGTCAGATCTGTTTTACCCCCCACCCCCACCCCCTGCACCATATACACATCCTTATTGCAGCTTTGTACCCACTGTGCGGATTGGCCACACACGGAGGGTTCTATCTTTACTCAGAAAAAAATCAGCCTGCCTGCTAGGGAACCACAGCAAACAGCCTGGATTCTAGGGCATTCTTATCATTGATTCCATCCTTAGCAGAACGTCCTGTATCTAATTCAGGGTCAGTCTGCTTTCCATTCTATTTGGGAGAGCTGGCCCCTCCCCAGAAGGCCACGTACTAGGTGATCAGAGGGTTTCTGGAAAAGCCCTAAGACGCCTCATTTTAGGTCCATGAGTCACTTCCTAGATACACTTAAAGTCTATAAAATGGGCCTTAAAAATTACCTGCAATCTATTCCAACCTTTCATTTTTAAGAAGGATCTATACAGTCTATATTTTTTAATGACAATTTGGGGAAATAAAAAAAAATTGTTTGACTAGATAATACAAAGAATACTAATGTTCCTTTGCCTGATGCTGGTAAAGCAGGCAAGGTGTTCAAAGGAAATCTTATAAAATACATTTAGATTTCATTTTGATCTTTAAAACAATTTTTTTATGTTTATTTTTGAGAGAGAGAGAGAGGAGAGAGAGAGAGAGAGAGAGCGCATGAACGGGGAGGGGGCAAAGAGACAGGGAGACACAGAATCCGAAGCCGGCTCCGGGCTCTGAGCTGTCCACACAGAGCATGGCGTGGGGCTCGAACCCATGAACCACAAGATCATGACCTGAGCTGAAGTTAGAGGTTTAACAGACTGAACCACCCAGGCGCCCCAGATTTCATTTGGATCTTCAAGCCACGCATGAGGCTACGATCGCCACAGATGCCAGGTTTGGGAACATGTAGATTTTATGGAACAGCACTAAAGCAATTTTCCTGTGATTATTCATCAGCTGCCATTCCTGAAAATTGTAATTGCAGTGAAATAGAATGTTCTCAAATCATGATGAGGGGAGGCAATGTTCTGTGATCTGGAGCATGCAATGCCAGCGAGAAATGCAGCATATAATCTGAATATCTTGAATATAAAATGAAAATATTGCTAGGGCGCATGAGGCCAACATTCTTCAGTTATTCAAAAACAGTTTACAATATTTTGGTCTTTTGAACACCAATGGTCACATTCTGATGGGATCCCATGTAATCTTCCGCGTGTTCTAGTTTGCATATTTGATTATGACATTCCCACCACTATGGAAACAATCATGCTTATGTGCATTTAAAAAACACTCTTAACAATGAACTCTTTCTTTTCCCCATAAATGCACAACAACAGCCCAAGCTGAAAAACAGGGATGGGTCTCTGTGTGATGTTTGAATGTCTTCGTTCCATTCACAGCGTTAGTGCTACGGTTATCTGTTAGTTTGGTATTGTTACGTGACAAACGACCCCAAACCATAGTAGTTGAAGCCAGCCAACATTTATTATGTCACCACTTCTGGGGAGCAGGAATTCAACAGCATCTCAGCTGGGTGATGGCTCTCGGGCTCTTTTGGGCTTGCAGTCAAGCTGTCGACCAGCAGCAGTCACCTGAGCATGTGAGCGGGGCTGGAAGAACCAACTTGCAGGCTCCCCCACGGGGTTATTGGCATGCCCCTGTTCCAGTGGGCTGATGGCTTCAGGTCCTCCACAGGACTAACCAAAACACAACAGTTTGTTTCCCTTAGAACAAGCCATCTTTGAGACCCTTCTTGCCATTCTTTTGGGTATATACCCAGAAGTGGAATCATCGTACTCTGTCATGGGGGTCCCACCATCTTACAATCTCGTCAACAGTACACCAGGGTCTCAATCACTCACATTTTCACCAATACTTGTTTTCTTTTTTCTATTCTATTCTTTCCTTTCCTTTCCTTTCCTTTCCTTTCTTTCCTTTCCTTCCTTTCCTTCAGCCATCGTAATGGGTATGAGGCAGTTGTATCTCATTGGGGTTGTTGATGTGCATTTCTCTAATGATGAGTGACGTTGAGCATCTTTTCATACACTTGTTGGCCATTTGTAGAAATATCTGTTCCAGAATTTTGGCCGTTTTTAAATCATGTTATTTGTGAGTTGTTATTGAGTTGTAGGGGTTCTGTGCTCTAATTATTCACCCTTTATCAGGTAGATGATCTACAAAGATTTTCTCCCATCCCATGGGTTGCGTTCTTAGGTATTTTTGTTAACTTTTGAGTTAGTTTTTTTTGATGATGTCCTTTGATACACAAACTTTGTATTTGTTTGCTTGTCGATGTCTGGTCTTATTTATTTGTTGCTCTTAGAAAATCTCATTTTTGACTGGACTCAGACCTGGAGGTAGTTCTTGAGAGACGAGGGGCGCCTGGGTGGTTCGGTCGGTTGAGCATTCGACATCAACTCAGGTCACAGGCTCACGGTTCGTGGGTTCGAGCCCCGTGTTGGGCCTGTGTGCTGACAGCTCAGAGCCTGGAGCCTGCTTCGGACTCTCACTCTGTCTCTCAAAAATGAATGAATGTTAAAAAACATTAAAAAAAAAAAAAAAGTTCCCAAGACTCAAAGGACAGTCTCCGTCTCTTGGCAATCTGTTCCTGGCGTTTTTCTTTGGCCTCCTTCATTCTCTTGGCCAAAAGTTTAGCGTGCTCTGCAGTCTCTTCCTTATTTTTCTTAGTATGCTGTTTCTTCAGAGTGATACGCCGACGTGTCTGTTGGAAGACACGTGGAGGAAAGAGATGCTGAATCTCGGGCGCTTTGGTTCTAGGTTTCTTCCCTTCTTTGTTTAGGGGCTTTTTCACAACGTATCGGCAGACACCATCTTCTTTAGAGAGACTGAAAAGTTTGCGGATTCCACTAGCTCTTTGGGGCCCCAGGCGACGACGCACGGTAGTACTAGTGAGTCCAAGAATATCCTTCTCCCCCGCTTTTTTTTTTTTTTTTTTCACAATGACCAAGTTGAGAACACTGAGATTGGCATCCCCAATGCATCCCCGGGGCAGATTTGTGCTTTCTTTCTCCAGTCCTCCTTGGTCTGGACTGGAGATGCCCCGACTCAGGTGCAGGCAGACACGGCCACGGGTCAAGACACCCTGCTTCATGGGGAAGCCTTATTTGTCATCGTCACCACTGATTCGGACCATGTAACCCTTCCATTTTTTACTCAGAGCATCCACAGCGACTTCTGTAGCCATATGCTTCTCACCAAAAGGTACGAAGTTTGCGTTCATCATTCACTCCAATGAGTTTCTGGCAACCGGTAGCTGGGAAGGAGATGTTCAGCTTCATCCTAAAGCTGCCTACCGCCTCCAAGGCGCCATGAGAAAGAGCAATACACAAAGTTTGACAGAATCCCATTTGTCCGTTATGACTTTTGTTTTCTGTACTTTGGTGTCATTTCCAAGCAATCATTGTCAAATCCAAAGTCACGAAGCTCTTCCTTTATGTTTTTGTCGGGGAGGAAGACGGTCCTCTGCCCTCCCAGGTCTTCTAGCTGGGCTTAGAATCAAATTGATATGAGACAGATTAACGGGAGAAGCTCAAATTTAATAGCATATGTACAGGGAGTCCACAGGAACAGGAGATTCCGAAGACAATGAGGCAACACGAAGCTCATATGAGCTAAGGAAAAACACGGGGGCCTGAGGACACGAAGGGAAGAAAGCTCATTAGCAAGAAGGTGAAAGATGTTTGGCAAAATAAGGTTGCCCTATTGTGCATATGAGTCTCTTAGGTAAAGGGGAGTCTGTTAATAGCTGTCTTCCTGGTACAGGCTCTCCTTTCCAAGGGCAGCGTGGGCAGTTATGGGGGAGGCAGAGAGCTTTTCCTGCGTCTGCTGGGTTTCGATTACTTTTAAGTCAAAATAATCTTTAGGCCAAAGTGGCACATTTTGATGAGTGGCATCTCATCCTGTACCCCCTTAGTTAATTTTTGTATATGGTATAAGAGAAAGGTTCATTTTCCCTCTTTTGCATGTGGATATCCAGTTTTGCCAACATTATTAGTTGAAAAGACTAGCCTTTCCCCATCAAATGGTCTTGGACCTATGTGGAAGACCATTTGACCATACAGATGAGGGTTTATCTGGGGGGCTCTCTATCCTCTTCCATTGGTCTACAAGTCTGTCTTTATGCCAGTACCACCCTGTTTTGATTACGATAGCTTTAAAATATGGTTTGAAATCACCAAGTGTGGGACCTCCAACTTTATTCAGCTTTTTCAAGATTGTTTGGACTATGTGGGGTCCCTTGAGATGTCACATGAATTTTAGGATGGATATTTTTTTTTCTGCAAAAAGTACAATTGGGATTTTGATAGGGCTTGTATTGAATTTGTAGATCGCTTTTCAATCGTATTGATATCTTAATAATATTAAGTTTTCCGATCCATGAGCACAGATGTCTTTCCATTTATTTAAGTCTTTAATTTCTTTCAGCAATGTTTTGTAGCTTTCATCGTATAAATCTTTCACCTCCTTGGTTAAGTTTATTCCTAAGTATTGTTTTTGATGCTATTGTAAATATTTTAAAATTTTCTTTTCAGATTGCTCATTGTCAGTGCATAGAAACACAGTTGATCTTAGCACGTTCACTTTGTATCCTGCAACTTTGCTAAGTCATTTATTAGTTCTAACACTGTTTATGGGGATCTTTTTAGTTTTCCTGTATAAGCTCATGTCCTCGGCAAACTCCTTCCTGTCCAATTTGAATGCCTTTTCTTTCTTTCTCTTACCTGATCTCTCTGGTTGGGACTTCCAATATTATGTTGAATAGAAGTGGCAAGAGCGGGCATTCTTCTCTTGTTCATGATCTTAGGGGAAATTTTTTGTCTTTTACTACCGAGTAGGATGTTAGCTATGGGATTTTCTTTTCTTTTTTAATTTTTTTTAATGTTTATTTATTTTTGAGAGAGAGAGCATAGGGGAGGGGCAGAAAGAGAGGGAGACACAGAGTCCAAAGCAGGCTCCAGGCTCTGACTGTCAGCACAGAGCCTGACACGGGGCTCGAACCCACAAACTGTGAGATCAGGACCTGAGCCGAAGTCGGACACTTAACTGACTGAGCCCTCCAGGGGCCCAGCTATGGGATTTTCATATGTGGTTTTTATTATGTGGATGTACTTTCCTTCTACTCTTGGTATGTTGACTGTTTTTTATCATGAAAGGGTGTTGGATCTTGCCAAATGCTTTTCCTGCATCGATTGAAAGGATCGTGTGGCTTTTGTCCCACATTCTATTAATTCTCATATGCTGAACCACTCTTATATTCGAGGAACAAATCCCACTTCGTCGTGGAATATAATCCTTTCGATATGCTCTTAAACTGGGTTTGCTGGTATTTTGTTGAAGATTTTTGACTATGATATCATCTTAAGTAATTAATCTGCAATGATCCCATTTCTAAATAAGGGCACATTCAGCCACCACGAGCTGTGACTTCAACATCTCAAACCCTTATGATTTCTGCCCAAAGTGCCCACACGCTTTATTTATTTTGAGTTCTGCGGTTCCAGAGAATTGCTTTTCATTGTTTACAGAGGCCCTTTGAATACAAACCATTTGTATCATTCCCTTGATTCCCACCCCCACCCCCTGCTGTGGAAACCAGCCACTTTTGTACAGTGAGCTCATTTTTAATTCAAGAAAAAACAAAAATAAACGATTGGCATGTAGGTCAGTTTCCTAGTTCTGTCTCAGTTCGAAAACAAAGGATCAGGGCCCAGCTAGCATAGCGTAGTTCGGTTCTTCCTTAATACGGCCCTCATACATCAGCTCATGTGCATTTCACCTGGCTCTTTCCTTGTGACCCAGCGATAATAAATTTCCCAAGGTCTGACTCAGGCTAAGTAAAAAGTCCAAATTTCTCACGTCTTGGGTGAATCTTTTTTTTTTTTTTTTTTTTTACTTTGGGTACTTTATTTATTTTATTTAATATGAAATTTATTGTCAAATTGGTTTCCATACAACACCCAGTGCTCATCCCAACAGGTGCCCTCCTCAATACCCATCACCCACCCTCCCCGCCCTCCCACCCCCCATCAACCCCCAGTTTATTCTCAGTTTTTAAGTCTCTTATGGTTTGGCTCCCTCCCTCTCTAACTTTTTTTTTCCTTCCCCTCCCCTACGGTCTTCTGTTAAGTTGCTCAGGATCCACATAAGAGTGAAAACATACGGTATCTTTCTCTGTATGACTTATTTCACTTAGCGTAACACTCTCCAGTTCCATCCATGTTGCTACAAAAGGCCAGATTTCATTCTTTCTCATTGCCAACTAGTACTCCATTGTGTATATAAACAACAATTTCTTTATCCATTCATCACTTGATGGACATTTAGGCTCTTTCCATAATTTGGCTATTGTTGAGAGTGCTGCTATACACATTGGGGTACAAGTGCCCCTATGCTTCAGCACTCCTGTATCCCTTAGGTAAATTCCTAGCAATGCTATTGCTGGGTCATAGGGTAGATCTATTTTTAATTTTTTGAGGAACCTCCACACTGTTTTCCAGAGTGGCTGCACCAGTTTGCATTCCCACCAACAGTGCAAGAGGGTTCCCATTTCTCCACATCCTCGCCAGCATCTATAGTCTCCTGATTTGTCATTTTGGCCACTCTGACCGGCGTGAGGTGATATCTGAGTGTGGTTTTGATTTGTATTTCCCTGATGAGGAGTGACGTTGAGCATCTTTTCATGTGCCTGCAGGCCATCCGGGTGTCTTCTTTAGAGAAGGGTCTATTCATGTCCTCTGCCCATTTCTTCACTGGATTATTTGGTTTTCGGGGGTGGACTTTGGTGAGTTCTTTAGAGATTTTGGATACTAGCCCTTTGTCTGATGTGTCATTTGCAAATATCTTTTCCCATTCCGTCAGTTGCCTTTTAGGATGAATCTTATTTGACACTTTGGAGAATCTTCTGACCTCACTAAACCAGACCGCTTTCTCTACGGAGACATGTATTGTTAAAAATGAACTTCGTGTGGTTTTTTAAGAGACTGTGTTTTTCTGCCAGCCTGAGATTACTGGGAGATGTTAGGCATATTGTTGAGACTAGGGTATAAAATCTCTCAAAGCACTCAAGAAATATAAAGGGTCTCTCGTCACTTTGTGGTGCCTTTCTCTTCAGGAAATATCTCTGGTGGTCTGACCTCCCTCTCATGCCGTCCTGGAGCTCTGACCAGTGTCCTACAGCTTGCAGACCATCGTCCTTCACCTCACCAGTTGAGAGCCTTTACTCAAAGCTTCAACACGTGGGGAAGAAATTTTCCACTGTGGGAACATTTTCATTTTTCAAATTCAAATCGCAGCACAGCCCTACGGTTAGAAGAGTGGCATTTCTAACTAAGGTGACACCAGGTCACACGCACACTAGAGATGAAATCATTTCTGCTGTTGGCTGCATTTGACAGACTGAGCAAGATCCTTCTGAAAAAGTAGGCATTGGCTCCTAGCATCTGTCCATGTTCCTGTATTCTTGCAAAACATTCATATCCCACTTTCTTCCGGGAGATTAGGAAGTAACAGGATGACTTTTACAAAATCAAATATCAGATGTTCTTACGCATCAGGAAGAAAGTTAGAATGTTTCTTCCAGCTCACACTGGCCCATAAGATCTAACTGTTCAAAACTCAGGGATGTTGTGAGTTGACTGAAATCACGTTGGTAGCTTGAAATCAGCCCTGGTGAAGATATGTACACCATGGAAATCAGCCAACACAGAGAAAGGAGCGATCGCGCTCCTGGCAGAAACTTCAAGAACATGTTGGACTTGGAGCTAGGCCTCGAAGTACAGGGAGGAAAGGAGGTCGAGCAGGCGAGCAGAGTGAAGGTCATGGAAAAGAAGCGGTAAGTAGACAGAAGGAAATCTGCGGATAAGAACAGCTTGCGCGGAATGAGAGACTGGGGTGATGGAGGGTGCCCTGCAACTGCACGGCCCAGGACCGTCTGCAAAGACTTTATATACGTTGCCTCGTTCTTTCTGTCAAGCCTGAGAGGTGAGGCTCCGAGAACTAGGGTGACACAGCTGGATGAGCCCGTGTTTGGAACCCAAACCCAGTCTTGCAGCGCTTGCCCAGCGTTCTTCCCACGGTCCCATGTCGATTCTACTCGTCTCTGTTATAAGGCATGTAACACAGAGAAACAGGGATGAAAAAGGATTTTAAACAAGGCATAATGTAGTACACCCCAGCTGGCTTTAAACGGGCAACTGTGCTGTCCTGGGTGGCCTTGAATGGCAGTAAAGTCTAACTTCTAAGTAGAATCGCTTTCAAGAGTTCAGATACAATTTTTCTGCAAGGCGTCCAACATACCCAAGCCCACAGCTTTATTGTACTCAGTGCTGACTCTTAAAACAGGAAACAGAATTATAATCAGAGCTCAGTTTCTAAGAAAAAGAACGCCCAGAACGAGGAAAAAATAGTGCTATCTAAACCACGAGGGTTAGAGTCTTAGGGCCTCTGAGAGTCAACATTTCTAAAAGAAATATTTTTGTTCTCTTCCCCATACCAGACATGAACCCTCAAAAGGGATAAACAAGAATTAAACTTTCAAGTTGAAAACTTTCCACTAACCTGAATCCCACAAACAGTGTTGAGCGAAAGAAGCCAGGCGTGAATGCAATACTTGACGATTGCATTTCCATCCAGTATGAAAAGCAGGGAAAACTGACCTGTGCTGTTAGAAGTCAGCCCTGTGGTCACTCTCGGTAGGTTGGGGGTATAGGGCCAGGAAGGGGGTCACAAGAGAGCTTCTGGGGTATAGGTGACAGTTTCTCCACTGGGTACCCTTTACGCAGGTATGTTCACTTTGTAAAAAAAAAATTCATCAAGCTTCCACCTATCACGGGCACATTCTTCCTGATGTGTGGCATGCTTTAATAACAAGGTACTTAAATATTTCCTGCAATGAACATGAAAGTAGTGTTTGATGCTAGGAAAACGCTCAACGATAAGAGAGAGGAGTACTGGAATTCTGGCCCCCGCAGATGTCGGGGGGCAGGGGGGGAAGCAGTTGAAGGAGGTTCTGCGGGAAGAGAGCCATGCACACGGGAGCAATGGTACATCCCAGCCTTCCACACGGGCGCCAGAATGTCGCGGAAGGATACTCCAGAGGATTACAGGCACAGTAGGCAGCCCGCAATGGCATATCATGTCTGATATTAAACTGTAACAGATAGTATCAGGATCTGGCCCGCTCTGGGGCCATTTTCCCATTATTCAGCTGATTGGTTGCCCCTTAACGTATTAATGCAGAAGGAAATGGTCCCAGATAAAAACAGCAAAGGCCCTTCTCTTACAGGCAAAGTAAAATGTTCAAGCTTTAGTCCCTCAATGAACAGGGTACGATTTAAAAAGCAGGGTGGAGGGCCCCTTTCATTTCACGCACTGACTCCTCTTCCTAACCTGAGCGAATACTCAAGCTCATGGCATTTTTTTTTTTTTTACCAGAAGGAGGTTTATAATTTAAGAGACATACTATGTCATCATCTCCCTTCTAGGTTTGCTAAGCCTTTACTTGTATCAAGTTAGATCATCAGAAAGTGTTTTTTTTTTTCTTAAGTTCATTCGTCTGTTTATTTTGAGAGAGAGAAAGTGCAAGCGGGAGAAGGGCAGAGAGTGAGAAGGAGAGAGAGAGAATCACAGGCAGGCTCCCCACTGGCACCGTGGGGCGTGAACCCATGAACCGTGAGATCATGACCTGAGCCAAAGTCAAAGATGCTTAACCCACAGAGCCATCCAGTCGCCCTGATCATCAGAAAGTTCTGTACCATGTTAGGTTAGTTTCTTACCTCTCTGGAGCAGGTGTCTGATTTTTTTTTTTTTTTTTTCTGTGCTATGGAGCCCAACGGTGGTCTGGTGAAGTCTATAGGACCTTGCCCAGAGTGAGTATTTAAATGCATGAATAAAACACATGGAGTGTTACAAAGAAACCACTTACTCTGAAATTCAGTTATCAAAATATTTCAATATAGCAACATGTATGCTTCTTAATTAAAGCATTACAAACAAGAGCTGCCTGCGTTCTAATAGCAATTGTACTTTCAAAGTAAGAATGAGGGGCGTCTGGGTGGCTCAGTCGGTTAAGCGTCTGACTTCGGCTCAGGTCACAATCTCACAGTTCATGAGTTCGAGCCTCGAGTCAGTCTCTGTGCTGACAGCTCAGAGCCTGGAGCCTGCTTCAGACTCTGTGTTTCCTTCTCTCTCTCTGCCCCTCCCCCACTCGGACTCTGTCTTTCTCTCAAAAATAAATAAACATTAAAAAAAGAAGAAGAAAATATCTATAAAGGCACCTGGGTGGCTCAGTCGGTTGAACATCTGACTCTTGATTTCAGCTCAGGTCATGGTCTCATAGTTCATGAGACCAAGTGCCACGTCGGGCTCTGTGCTGACAGCACAGAACCTGCTTGGTATTTTCTCTCTCTCTTTGCTCCTCCCTCCATCCCCCCAAATAAATAAATAAACATTAAAAAAGAAGAAAAGAAAATATCCATGATATTGCTTAACAATCTCCATTTTAGAACCTGTTCTTGGCCAATATTCATGCTAAGTAGCCATTTGACCATAACATTCTTGATTTTTTTTTTGTAAAACTATTTAAATCATCGCGTAACGTGTCATGCAAGGTCTCCCGAATAAAGGATTTAGATTTTAGCATTAAGAGAAACTGCCTCTGGAAACTAAGAAGCTTCACACATAACTGTCCTGCTTACATTTTCCGCCACGTTAAATTTTCTTTTTCTTAAGAGTAACTGTATTAACCTTTGTAGCTCGCGTATTCAACTTCTCTGCTGCTTTACAATTTTCGTTTACGGCTCCTATTATACACAGCCAATCTCGTGTGTGTGTTTATTGGAAATTAGGGTGTGCGTGCGTGTGTTTTGAGAGGTGTGGCATAAATACAAAAATACGAGTCATTGTTCCATTGCACCCAGGGCTGCCAAGCCACCGTGAGGATCTCGGTCTTGATCTCCGGACCCTGTGACCTTTCCTAGCCCCCCAGTACCTGCTTACTGCTTCATTCATTGTGTGTTGACAAAACCAGTCAACGCATTAGACACTAAAGCCCGGAAAGACAAGGGTGGAAGGTTTTATTTCTGGGGACAGATGAAAATGACATCTTTTCCGAAGGAGGTTCGGAGCTAAAAGCACACATGAGCAGCCAGGCAGAAAGAATAGAATCTTCTAAGGATAATGCGTGCATCAAACCTCACATCACTCAGGTGTGGAAAGAAAATTTCGTTTATGCTCTCCTTGCTAAAGAAAGGCTGAAATGGCCTTCAGGTACAGCAGTTTGACTTTTTATCTAATCTGTCCATCACATGAGGGTTTGAAGGTGCCTTGTGACAATTCTGAGGCGTTAGAATGGTGGGTAGTTTAGGAAAAGACCAACTCCCCTGCTCAAGGGAGCGCCAGTGAGTTTCTCTCTTCTCTTTGGAACATTCTGGAGATTTAAAGTTTCATGTGGATAGGGAGCACCTGGGTGGCTCAGTCGGTTAAGCGTCGGACTCCTGGTTTTGGCTGAGGTCATCATCTCACAGTTGGTGAGTTTGAGCCCAGCATCGGGCTCTGGGCTGACAGTGCGGGCCCTGCTTGGGATTTTCTCTCTCCCTCTCTCTCTGCCCCTCCCCTGCTCACATTCGGTCTCTCTCTGTCTCTCAAAACAAATAAGTAGGCTTAAAAAACAGTTATATATCTCTCTCTCTATATATATTTACATACGGATATAGATATACGAAGCGTATCTTTTATGTTACTAAATTAATCAGTAGTAAGGCCATGCATGATAAATATAGACGGTTGAGGGGCACCTGGGTGGCTCAGTCAGTTAAGCATCTGACTTGTGACTTTGGCTCAGGTCATAATCTCCTGATTCTTGGGATCGAGCCCCGTGTCAGGCTCCACACTCACAGCATGGAGCCTGCCTGGGATTCCCCCTCTCTCCCTCTGTCTGCCCCTCCTCTGCTCATGCTCTCTCACTCTCTCCCTCAAAGTCATTTAAAAAAAATTTTTTTTTTTTAATTTGATGTGGATAATTCTATCCTCGGTTCCAGTTAGCTGTTTTCCACCAACTCTATTTCCTTCAAATATACACATACTTACCACAAATTGGATTCTTCCAGGATCTTCCAGGATCTGAACACTTGGATGAATTCATGATCAGGAAGAAGAGTTTACCTTGAGGTTGGGGGAATGGGGGTTGGGGGCGGGGAGGGGAGGGGAAGCCAGCGCAAGCTCTTTGTCAATGTCATGTTTTCAAATATTTGCAAAACCTGGTAAATAACAACCATAAGGTTTAGAACTAATACGCACTGTCATTGGCTATGGGTTTGTTGTTATGTGAGAGAGAGAGTGGTTTCCAGCAGACATAGGAATTGCCTTTGGAAAAATATTCCAATGCAGAATAGCACTGGGTAGGCTGGAGCCCCACATGCCTGTGTCCTGTCGTCAGAGGACACGGCAGAGGGTCCAGAGTTCATCTCGGGTGATGCCATGAGATGTCTTCGTGTTCTAATCTTTCCACCCCCGTTTAAACGTGATGGTTTTTTTTTTTTTTCTTATATTGATTTCAATTTTAAAATTCCAGACTTAGGGAGAAAAATTAGAAGAGTGATATATTCATTATTTTTAAAGATGTTAAAGTGACAGAAGAAGTCTTATCGTTCTGATTTACGAAGTTCCATGTACTGCCTGCGTGATATATAACAAATCTACTGGCTGGGTTGGAAAGGGGCCTCACACGACAGCCAGGGAGAGGATAAGCAGGGCACGATACTTTTCTTCATCCTTGTTTAGCAAATGCCTTGGGTGTAATTTTCTTCTCTGTTCAGCTTGAGAGTGACTCCAATTTGGAAGCAAGGCCATCCTTAAATATGTTCTCCATTCCTCTGCCTCTATGAAAGGGACAGCGACAATACATGACTCCTCCCTAGAGGCAGGACCATCCTTAATTGTTCGCTCCAGTCTTCTACCGCCACACTTGAAGCAGAAACATGGGTCATGCCACATGGGCTTCTTGGGTAACCATCAGGGCCTAAATACTTTTAAATCCGCATGTCCACTCTGGTCAGGCAGCAAGGGCGCGGGATGACCTTCACAGACTTTAAAATGGTCTTCCCTTGGGGCCAAGGATGAAGAAAGCTGTTAAGAGTTCCCTGGAGGGGCGCCTGGGTGGCTCAGTCGGTTGAGCGTCTGACTTCAGCTCAGGTCACGATCTCGCGGTTCGTGAGTTCGAGCCCCGCGTCGGGCTCTGGGCTGACGGCTCAGAGCCTGGAGCCTGCTTCGGATTCTGTGTCTCCCTCTCTCTCTGCCCCTCCCCCGTTCATGCTCTGTCTCTCTCTGTCCCAAAAATAAATAAACGTTAAAAAAAAAAAAAAAAAAAAAAAGAGTTCCCTGGAGAAGTTCATGACTTGAGGGTAGACATCTTAACACTTTCGTCAACGAAGACACCGGGAGCTGCCTGTGCCCCATGCACCCCACAGATCTCTGGGCTCCCGTGACATTTGTGCCCGTACAGTTGTCACATTTTCAGCTCGGCAGGATTAACCAATATAGACACAAACCCGTCGTACTATCCTTTGTTTCTGTACAAGACAGCGTTTTTACAGGACTTTCCTCCTTGTGAGAGTGAAACCTGGTATAAAAGCGCGCAGGGGGGGTTGGATTATTTAGACAAGTGGTCTCCCCATTTCTTCAGAAATGAAAAATCTCTCACTCAAAATGCAACACCTCTCCGCTGCCTATGAGGGAAACCCCAACCTTTGAGCCTGGACTTAACAGCTTCTGTGCTCTGGCTTCTGAGTCATGTCCCCCGCCCTGTCCCGTTACATGGTACACGCCAGCGGGACTCATTGAGAGTAATGCCCTCAGAATGCCATTCTCTCCTTTGTTTGGACCCTCACGCATACCATTTCCCCACAATGACTTCCCTGATTTGTGTGCCTGGGAAACTCCCATTCATTCTTCAAATCTTAAGCTCCAAACCTTCATATCCTATCGTCCCAGGCCAACAAATCCTCCCCCCTATGCTCCAGACGCTTCTTCCACGTCTGCCTGCAAAGGTTCTCAACCTTGGCTGCACGCCCTGGGCTCATTACATCACAATCTCCGGAAGTGAGACCCAGAGATCAGTATTTTTTTTATTTTTTTTTTTTACAGTTTACTTATTGAAATTTGAGAGAGAGAGAGAGGGAGAGGGGCAGAGAGAGATGGAGGGAGAATCCCAAGCAGGCTCTGCACCATCAGCATGGGGCCCAACACGGGGCTCGAACCTGAGAGCCATGAGGTCATGACCTAAGCCGACCTACCCAACCTCCTGAGCCGTCCAGGTGCCCTGAGACGTCAGTATTTTTTTTTTTAAACCTCTCCAAGCGATTCCAATGTTTGAGGGCCACTGGGGTATTTTTCTTCCCAAATAGAAGACTCCAGACAAACACATAGAGCCTGAGCGGTAACTCTCCTCGAAATGTTTTTCGGTCACGAGTGAATTCTTTACACAATAACCCTAGGAAGCAGCAAAAAATGCTTTGTCCAAATCGAACTGTTTGCATATTCTTATCGACAAGTCGAATTGTCGTATTTCGGAATATATCTGTCTTTTGCAAACCACATTCCCTCGCTTTTAGAGAAGGAAGGGGGCTGTCATTCCAAAACTGCTATTGTACAGTGTGGTTGGACACATCTCACTCATTTAGCACAATCAGAAAAAAAATGAAAAAGAAGATTAAGAAGTTAGTTCCTTCCAAAAACAATCGCCATCTACAGTGGGGACACCGTGCGTTAAGTGTCTGGTATTGTACCTGGTCCTTGACTTATGCTCAGTGATGGCGGCTGATATCATTATGTGCTTCCTCTTTGAGGAAAGGCTACCTTATATATATATATTATAAATATATATATATTATAAATTATATATTTATTTATTAACATTTATATATATATATATATATATATATATATATATATAAACGTTTATTTATTACTGAGAGACAGAGACAGAGCATGAGCAGAGGAGGGGCAGAGAGAGGAGGAGACACAGAATCCAAAGCAGGATCCAGGCTCTGAGCTGTCAGGACAGAGCCCCAC
The DNA here is from genome assembly GCF_028018385.1 of Neofelis nebulosa. Lineage (NCBI taxonomy): Eukaryota > Metazoa > Chordata > Mammalia > Carnivora > Felidae > Neofelis > Neofelis nebulosa. The sequence continues at coordinate 10,065,933 of NC_080800.1, forward strand.
GCGAGGCTCGAACCCATCAACTGCGAGATCATGACCCCAGCCGAACTCCGACGCTTAACCAACTGAGCCACCCAGGCGCCCCTACCTTATATTATTTTTTAGTTTATTTATTCATTTTCAAAGAGAGAGGGAGAGAGAGAATCCCAAGCAGGCTCCTCACTGTCAGAGCACAGCCCGATGCAGGGCTCGAACTCATGAACTGTGAGATCATGACCCGAGCCGAAATCAAGAGTCAGATGCTTAACTGACTGAGCCACCCCGGCACCCCAGAAAAGGTTGCCTTCATGACCCACCTCACACACACGAAGCCATCTGGCGATGACACTCCAAAAGGAAACAAGATATCTTGCCAAACGCTTCTTATCACTTAAGTACAGTCCATGAGATTTCCTGAGCGTTCATCGTAAACAGAGAGGTGTTCGCAGCTTTACGAAGTCATTGGATATGCCACTGTCAGGGAGGGAGAACTTCCTGTGCCCTTCCAGGTCCTTCTAGCCAGACCGAGAATCATAGTGACGTGAGACAGATTAACAGGAGACAATCACATTTAATTTCATACTCACGGGGAACCCATGCAGCCACGAAATGCCCAAGACAGGCAAAATGAAATACGTGTGTCATCCGAAGCTAAGGAAAGGAAGGAGGCGTGTAGGACTTCAAAGGGGAGGAATGAGCTTCACAGGACGTTGACGAAGAGTAAATGTTTGGGAAGCAAATGTTTGCGGGGCCGCTCAGAAGCAGTGGGACAGAGGGGACTTCGATCAAACAGATCTTGCCAGCTTCATCCCGTCTATCGTACCTAGTTCCTATCATAGCGTAGCTACAGGGACAGGTCCCTTCCTGGAACAGGTCCTCTTTCAAAACTCTTTGTAGGCAGTAGAGAGAGAGGCAAAGATCCTTTCCTGAATCTGCTGGGCTCTGATGGCTTTTAACTCGAAATAATCTTTATGCCAAAGATAAAGCCTATCCTGGGGTGGCCTGGCCCTGGCCCCTACACTACCCATGACACAGAAAAAAAAGAAAAGTTCCGTTCCACGTTTTCTCCCTCCATTCGGCTACCGCTATGTAACGCCTGCTTCTCTACTCTTCTTTTTTCCCATAAAACGCTGGCTTGACATCTACCCAAAAAGCCTTCCAATTGGCTGTTCCAGGACTAGCCGGCTACGTCTCAGGGTTAATCACACAGCTCCGCGTCCACGCGGTCCCTTCTCTCCTGGGTTCTGTGCGTCCCCACCCCCGGCTGAGTCACTCCGACACGGTCACGTTAATTGCCGCCACCTGAATGACTGTCTTGGGGCAGGCTGCCTTTGTCAAGCAGTAAGCAACGTGTTTTTATGCCATAGCATTTTAGTATCCGCGGTACAAATCGCCTCTTGTGATGTTGCAGGCATAAATTAAAGGGAGAGCTTTCCATGTTATGATGACAGTACAAGCTGAATTAACTGCAACTCTCACCAAATAACTGTTGTCAAACACCGACCTCTGTGCCTCAGAGCCGAAAGATAACGCAAAAATGGAGTCCGGGATGTAGAGGAACGATGGCTTTATTGCTTTGCCGCGCAAGCAGGCTGTGGCCTTCAAATCCTGCAAGGCTTCCCGGAGGAAGGGGCCGAGTGGTTTACAGGGAGATACAGCATCTAGCCGGTTTCCACAGGAATTGCGTCTGTACCTCCTCAGTCGTTTTCAGGGTGCCACCGGGTTCTGGAAACAGAAGGGCTAAGAAGGCAGGAGAGGAGGCGTGCGGAAGAGAGGAAAAGGCTGCTTGAAAACTGGGCCTCATGGGAGCATTAGTGCAGCCATTTTGATTTTTGTTCAACTTTATGCTTGTAAGTGGTTTCACAAGTATACGGTTATTTACTTTTTACCCAACTCGGGATGAACTTAAAAAAAGCATTCTGTTTTCAGTCCTTAGTTTTACGCTTTAGTAAGCATCACACGCTCACTCAGTAATGTGTTCATTTTGACAATTAAGTGTTTTGTAGTACGGGTTCATAATTACGATCGTAACTTTTCATTGACTAGGCCTCCAGGAGTTGCTAAAGGAGACACCGAAAACCAGACCTTCCTGGCATAGACTGGCCAGATGTTGAATAAACCCCTCTCCTCTGCCTCACTGAGTGCCCACATTTCCCAGCTGCCCTTGAACTTGGGTGTGGCCATGTGCCTACATTCTAATCAATGAAATGCCGACAGAGGTATTGTGGATGAATTTCAGGCCTAGCCCATTCCAGTCCTTCTTTCCTATTACCCATGACCTTGGAGGCCATATGTTGAAAACAGCAGAACCACAAGAGAGAAGAAAGCTGCGTACCAGAATTACCACTGGGAAGAGTGTCACCCACCTGTCAGGAATACCCTCTTTTGGGCCTTCCATGAAAAAGAAAGAAATTTCTCATTTTTCTAGGCCACTGAGATTTTGGATGCATGTGTTACAGCATAGTTTTACCTTAGGTAGTACACATTTATACTCAAAAATACACTCAAAAATAGTACATTCAAAACTAGTACACTCAAAAATAGTGTTATATTCCCCCTAATAACGGTAATATATTTTCATCGTTTACTATTGGAAAATACTCCACGTTGGCACATTAATGTCACCTGAAAGATGCTTTTAGAAATAAATCTCTGATGATAACTTTGTCAGTCAGTCATAACATCCTTTCTTTTTCCTGAACATGGAAAGTAAAAACAAAACACAGAACACACGCAAAAAAAGACTCCCTCAGTTAAGATGTGTTATTCTAGGGGCCCCTGGGAGGCTCAGTCGGTTAAGCGTCTGCCTTTGGCTCAGGTCATGATCTCGCGGTCCATGAGTTCGAGCCCCGCGTCGGGCTCTGTGCTGACAGCCCAGAGCCTGGAGCCTGCTTCGGATTCTGTGTCTCCCTCTCCCTCTGCCCCTCCCCTGCTCATGCTCTGTCTGTCTGTCTGTCTCTCTCTCTCTCTCAAAAATAAACATAGAAAAAAAATTTTTAAAGATGCTTTATTCTAATTAATGTCTCAGCAATGACAAAGGTTATGCTAATGATTCAACTAACAGTGACTTAAGCAGCCTTGGGAATTACAATTTTCTCAGGCCCCCAAGACATGATGCACTATTTCAGTGACATTTCTGCTTTACAACTAGGATACAACTTTGGCTCTGCCCCAAATTCTCCCACCGTGTGTCAGTACGTGCGGAGGTGGAACCCATCATGCAGTCGAGGCTAGATATGTTAAATCATGGTTCGTAGGACACAAGGGTATGAAATGTTCGTGCCGTTATATGCAGAGCTTTATACCTTTTCAGGGTCGTGCTCTTGTCAGACAACTCGAGCGGTACTGTGCTTTCATTCAGGCAGCAAACATTCAGGAAGCACTGACCAGGAACTGTCTAGATGCTTGGGGCACGACGCTGAGTGAGCAGGAGCCTTGATGATGGAAGAGCTTTTAGGTCTGGGCAGAGGGCAACTAATTCCTGTGAGGAAGGGGATGAGAAGATCTTCAAAGACAAGGTTATACCTGATAGAAGTCTGGCAAGGATGAAGGGAACGCATCCCACGTTGAGAGAACACCGGGGACCAAGACAGAAGATACGGAATGAGGCAAAACATTTGGGGAATGAGGAGTTCGTTTTGGCTGGCGTGCAGGGGAAACATCGGGAGCACAGAATGGGGGCTTGGGGAGGTAGACTGGGGTCAAGTTAGGGAACCTTGAGTGACAGGCTATGCATCCGGAACATTTACTTTCTGTGTGCAAAGAGAGGTCAACACACAGAGATAATAGCAGAGGGCAGATGTTCAGCAGCGCAGTGGGTGACCTAATCATGTGAGGTTTAGGGAAAGTTTCTGGCACAGCATGGAGTATGGCCTAGAGTAGAGACGACATTCTGGAAGCACGGAGGCCGGCTAGGAGGCTGTTGGAGTACTAGAGTGGGTGAGGCGCCTGATTCAGGAGAAGTTTCTGAGACAGAATCAGTAGGACTTGTTGGCCGTTTGGGGGCGTAGGGGCCAAGGGCAGGCTGACCCCAAATGTGCCACTTTGTATGCATGATGCATCAATACATTGATAATAACAAGAATACTGATTGTTCTAAGCAGAAGTTACTTAAGGGACAGTCTGCACAAAAAGGACACTCGGACCCTTCTCTGTCCCCCCTGAAAGCAGGAGCTAAGTCTCCCGTGCGAGAGGTCCCCTCCCATAGCAGGCAGTAAAGAGACATCCTTATCACCGGAGATGGGAAATTTAGAGCCCAGGAGGCTATATAAACAACCTGTGGTGTCTCCTCCCGATTGGGTGGGGGCCCCCCAATGTGGGGCGACCCAATCGGATGGAAGCCCACTGGAACAGACGGTGAAAGAATTCACCTGAGGCAGAACAGAGATAGAAGTTTATTGAATACACCATAAGGGAGCGGCAGGCGGGGACAGCCGAGGAGAGACTATCTGTCCCGGTGCAGTGGCTGGGGGCCTTATTTAGATGGGGAGCGTGAGGGGGTATGGGAAACGTATGGAACTTTCCCTTTTTTGGTACCTGTGCCTGGTTGTAAGTAACCCATCGTTCAGCTAGGGCTTATGGATATTTTGAGGCGGGTCCCCTAATGGGCCTGTTTGTATCAGCTCGGCGGTGGGTGGTCGGTGGTCGCAGGTGGCCGTGGGCCCTTTCGTCTTCCTTTACATTCCGTTGCTCAAGCCTGTTGCCGAAAATCAGCCTCTACGCAACCCTCGTTACTTTTTACTAATTTACTACCCCGGTCCCAATTCTGTTTAGAATTCCTTTTAATTGAAGCTCCCCAAATTCAGCTTTCTTTGCCCTGTCAATTCCGCATACATTAATTGTCTCATTGTCTAAAGAGTATAAAAACTGCCTGCCTTGGTCATTCCTTTGGGTCTCAATGTCACGATCGGGCTTCTGTGCGCATGTAAGAAAATGGATTTTTTCCCCCTCCTGTTACTGTATCTCGTGTCAGTCTAATTCTGTCCAATTAGAGGACCTATGAAGAGTAGAGAAGAATGTTTCCTTCCCTGCGAGTATAACGGAGAAGTTCAAGCCGCCTGAGGTTTCTAGCTGGGAACTCTGGGTGGATGGGGATACTCTTAGTTGAGAGAGGAAACTTAGAAAGAAAAGCCAAGCACAGGGTGAAGCTAAAGAGATTGGTTCCTTTATTTTTTAAAAAAAAAATTTTTTTTAACGTTTATTTATTATTGAGAGACAGAGACAGAGTGTGAACAGGGGAGGGGCAGAGAGAGGGGGAGACCAGGAATCCGAAGCAGGCTCCAGGCTCCGAGCTGTCAGCACAGAGCCCAACGGCGGGGCTCGAACCCACCAACTGTGAGATCGTGACCTGAGCCGAAGCCGGACGCTTCACCGACTGAGCCACCCAGGCGAACCCTAATGAGCCTGGTTCTTGACATGTGGTCATAAAAGTGCCTGTGCAGTATCCAGGCAGAGCAGGAACTAAAAAGCTACACGGTGGATTACAGTCTCAAAAACGTAATAGTTCATGTTAATTGCAAAAGGAGAAAGGTGACTGACAGGGACGAAGCACGGAAGACACTGCCTCAACCCACTGATTAGTCAGCACCAAGGTCACGTCTCCTGATCCAACACGCTGATAAGGACACAACACCACTTATGAAATTCTCCTGCCAGAAATTTCCTAACCTCATTGTGGTCTTGAGAAAACATGAAACACCCCCCAACACGTTACTGAAAGAAAACCTCAGCTCCTTGCATTTTGATCCCAGACTTTCTAGTTGGGTTCTTTCCAGTTAGTCTCCTGGCTCAGGCAGAGCACCCTGAGGGCAGAGCATCCCCTGATGGGAACCGAAATTACCCGCTCAAGCAACAACCCCTGCCCTAAACCAGCAAGACCCCAAGTGATGGACCCCAAGACAACGATCAACTGGACCTTCACTGCCCACCTGCACCCGCCTTTGCCCCACACTTTCCTTATATAAACCCGGAAGTGTTTTCAGTCCTTTGGAGACAGCCTTTGAGACACTAGTCCGCTGTCTTCCCGGTGCTGGCCTCCCTGGAGTAAATCTCCCTCTTGTTTCACTACTGCTCGATACTCTGCCTTTGGATTTTGTCAGCAGCGAGTGGCCGCACCTGGCCTGTCTGGGACCCCTGGAGCCGGGAGCTCTTGTCCCGCTGCATGCTGCCCTGTGTTCTTCAACAATGTCAACGCCATTCAAGACCAAAAAAAGCCCGGGCTGGGTCCTCTTGCCACTTCCCGCGCCTGCACGCACCCTGACTACGTGCACAACGTCTGGGCACCGCGCGACTAGACCTTGGGGCTCGTTGCCGGCCGATACTGTCTTCTTACTGTGCACCTGCAGGAACCCCCCTGCCGGCCCACACGTGGTTGTGATGCAGTTTCGGGGTCTGGAGTGGTGGTGGGGTCTGGAGCCCATGGCCAAGAAAAAATTCTTGAGACGACTCTGGTACCAAAAGGTGATTTTATTAAAGCCCGGGGACGGGACGCGTGGACAGAAAGAGCAGCAGTGGGGTTGTGAGGAGTGAGTGGTTACGGAGTTGGGGGAGGTAAAGTCAAGGGGAAGTTTCCAGAGGGATTTTCGTACGCTAAAGAGGATTTACAGATTACAGGAGGACTTGCTATTGTCCAGCTAAGGTTGGTTTCCCTCGAGGAAGGCGTTAACATTAAGCCAGTAGGGGGTTCCAGAGAGATGTTCTACTCTCTATTTGCCTTGAGTATTTGTCAATGGGCTGTAGATGATATGGAAATGTAATTGTACCTGCCATTTCCTTCTTGCCTTTGTTCCCACATCACCATGGAGGGGAGGGTGATGTTGGGGGCTATGAGTTTCTAGAGCATAGGCTATTGGTAAAATTGTCTTTTTCTTGTAATTTGCTAAGACATTTGGAAACTGATGGAGACTCATGTCCTGTATGACTGTGATCTCTACCTGTTAACCATTGGTTTTTCGGTCCTTTCCTCTGTTCTTGGGCAGCCAGGAGTGCCTGAGGAGTGTCCCACACATCCCACCGGGGGGCCGGGGGGCACTAGCTTGTGCTCTGCCCTCAGCCCACCTTATGCTCCCTCATCAGATGGAGATTGGACAAACAAACGTTCCATATCCAAAGACATTTGGTTGGGCCTCCCTGGCCCCACCCAACCGCATAAAATAGAGCCTCAAAAACTTTGCCTCCCCGTCAGCCTTGCATATTTTATTGAGATCCTGCATCACCAGGTGAAGGGGAGTAGAATTTGTCACCCCAGAATATGCCGCTTTGGCATAAGAATTGTCTTGAGCTGCTTGTGGTGTGTTCTTGTTTTGTTGTTGTTGTTGTTGTTGTTGATTTATTTTGAGAGAGACCGAGAGAAAAGCGAGGGAGGGGCAGAGAGGGAGAATCCCAAGCAGGCTCCACGCTGTCAGGGCAGTGCAGAGCCCCACTCAGGGCTCGAACCCATGAAAGTGTGAGATCATGACCTGAGCCAAAACCAAGATGCTCAACCGACCGACCCACCCAGGCACTTCTGGACCTGGCTGTTTTTAAGAGACAGCAGACACCGACGTTCTGAAAACAGAATAGAAGTTACCCTTTGTAAGAGACATTGACATTTATAAGGGCAAATCTCCATTGGTAAGGGTGTCTCCCTCACTGTACCAGGAAGAATGAGATTGACCAAATCTCTAGAAACCTTCTCAATGAACGAGGTGCGGACAAATCTGCACCGTAACCTTAGCTGGCTTACTGGGCTTTGCTGGGTAACCTCCCATAACTGACTCCCTACCCCCAACATCTTTCTTTTGTCTTCAGCTGAACATCTTCAGCATTTAAGGTGGAGGCCTTGGCCCTTTCTGAGAGTCTCTCTCTCTTGTATGCATACAGGCGGTACACATGTTATTAAACTGTTGGCTTTTCTCCTGTGCGTCTGCCTTTTGATTACAGGAGTGTCTCAGTCAAGAACCCAGTAGAGTAGAGGGAAAATGATTTTTTCCTCCTTCACGAAGGGAAGGAAAGATAGCTGCTGATCTTAACTGCTGACGGGGCAGTCCAGCATTTTCCAGGAGATGAACTGTACATGGAAACTTAAAATTAAAAGTAAGAACAGGGGCGCCTGGGTGGCTCAGTTGGTTAAATGGCCGACTTTGGCTCAGGTCATGATCTCTCGATCCATGAGTTCGAGCCCCGCGTCGGGCTCTGGGCTGACAGCTCAGAGCCTGGAGCCTGTTTCAGATTCTGTGTCTCCCTCTCTCTGACCCTCCCCTGTTCATGCTCTGTCTCTCCCTGTCTCAAAAATAAATAAAACGTTAAAAAAATTGAATAAAAAAAATTAATAAAAGTAAGAACAGGTTTATCCTAAGACCTGTGCGGTAGCAGCCTAAGAAAATAAGATATGAGATACAGAGACTAGAGATCCAACATGTGGATTGTTGACATGTCTTAAAGAAAATTCCAGAACAAATGGAAGATTGGCAATATTTGGAGAAGAGAATACAATTTTCTCGAGCTGAAGAGAAAAGTTTCGTCTCCAAACGGGAAGACTCTGTCACAGTCAAAGCAAAATTGCCTAAAATTGCCCCATATCCGAGATATATTTCAAAGATAAAGAATGCCATGGATTTTCAGAATAAAAAAGAGTACCCACAAAGTACAAAATCGGGCTTCTCCGGGGTGTCGCAGGGTAACAGTGAGACAGGGACACTGAAGGGGCCCCATGAAAAACACGTGATGTTTTGCTCCTTTCCCCACTTCTATTCTTGCTGGGACTTGCCCCCCCCCCACACCCCCACCCCGGCCTTACATGTGCCTTAACTAACGTCCTCCTCGTAAAGGTCAAGGAGTTAACGATTTCTTTGGAGTCTTCCAGCACAACAGATAATATCTAAGGGGGGCCGGGGGGGGGGGGTCCTCATGAACGTTTCCCAAGACCCCTGACTCCAGGGCACAAGTGACTTATGGAGGCCACCTGAGCCTTATATAACCATTGGAGGGGCGCCTGGGTGGCGCAGTCGGTTAAGCGTCCGACTTCAGCCAGGTCACGATCTCGCGGTCCGTGAGTTCGAGCCCCGCGTCAGGCTCTGGGCCGATGGCTCGGAGCCTGGAGCCTGTTTCCGATTCTGTGTCTCCCTCTCTCTCTGCCCCTCCCCCGTTCATGCTCTGTCTCTCTCTGTCCCAAAAATAAATAAAAAACGTTGAAAAAAAAAAAAATTTAACCATTGGTTTTCCTGACGGGACACGTACCCCAGACCACTGTCTTCGATAAAAACCCCAGACCCCGAGCAAAGACGAGACTCTCTCCTTTCTTTTCCAGGTCTTCCAGCTGCCCAGTCTGTACCTGCACTCTCTCTAGGTCTTCGGTAAATGCTGCTCTCAGTTCCATTCTCTGTGAAGCTAAGATCCTCTTGGCTGGTGCCGTGGGACCCCCTCTGGGTCCTCGGACCCAGCCAGCCTGCGTCGACGGGATACACAAGACGGACTATATAGTATTTTGAAGAGGAAGGCTGTGTGTGGCTCAATAACTCTATGTCAAGTCATGTGCGAAAGCTGCAGAAGTCATTCTCATTTATATGTGAGCTATAAAGACTCCAGCCTAAGAAAATTCACCCACAGATGTACTCTGTAAGGGACTGAGTGTTTAATCAAGGGAAAGACTTTCGATGGCGAGGGTGAGAAACACGGAAAATAGGAAATCCAAATAATTATTGCAAATGTGGTCTAGAAGCACAAAAATGTTCTTAAAGATTCAACTCTTCCCCCGTTTTGGTTCCCTAAAACTATTTTATGTTATTGTATCTTCATTCATTTATTTCTTTTGAGAGAGAGAGAGAGCCCAAGCAGGTGAGGGGCGGAGAGAAGGAGAGACAGAATCTCAACTAGTAGGCTCTGCGTCATCAGTGCAGAGCCCGACGCGGGGGCTCGAACTCACGAACCCTGAGGTCATGAACTGAGAGGAGATCCAGAGGCAGACACTTCAGGTGTCCCCTGTTTCCCTATTACATTTTCTGAATTTGAGAATTGCACTGGGATTACATTAGAGAATGGCATTGTTCTTGGAAAATAGTCAAGTGTCGCTGGGTGAGGGGGTCCACGAAAGTGAGGAAGGAGGGAGGGGAAGAGAGCCAGAGAGGGAGGGAAAGGGGGAGAGGGAGACAGCAAACGGGGTGTAACAGTGGTGACGCCGGGTAAACGGCGCACGGGAGTGTTTTGTACTATTCTTGCCCACCTTCTGTACATTTGAAACCATTTCAAAAGACAACGTTTAAAAATCGCTTTAAAAGTATGGGATCAGGATGTCACAAATATTCTTGTGAGAGCCATTTCGATGTGATAGTTGGGACCGAATCCAGTTGGAGTGCGTTTATGGAGCCAGAGATGAAAAAGTACAGCAAATGATAGGTAACCCTTGGTCCTGAAATACAAACATCTTACCCGCTTGAGTATTGGGTTTTCATAGGTTTGGTTTTCGTGGACAAATCACATATGTAAATTCAGGGATTAATGCGCGTTCATCTATCCCATGCCATAACGTTAACAAAACGTCAACGGTGCAGGGCTGTCACTGTTCTATTTTCGTTCTACGACTTTATTTTTAGTAATCTCTACACCCAACCTGGGGCTTGAACTCACACCCCCCAAGCTCAAGAGTTGCACACTCTACCGTCTGAGCCAGCCAGACGCCCCCGGGGGCTGTCACCGGTTTAAACAGGAAAGTCCAACTGGACTATACTGAAATTGGAATTCTGGCAGAGCATTAGCCCCTGTGAGGCAAGCAAAGAACCAGCATCCCTGAGATGCTGCGGCTTGTTGCCCACGATCAGGAGCTGAATGCTCCCCAGTCCCCGAATGCTCCCCAGTCCCCGTTCCCTCCCTCAAAAATATTTAGTCCCTGCAAGCCCGGGCAGGGTTCTTGGGTAGAGACGAGAGTGATTGCTTTATTGGCTCTGCCCCTCAGTGGCTACATAATTATACTCTTTCCTCACGAAGGAAGTGGTCGTGTAAACACATGACATGTCATTACCACAAATCGCAATGTGCCTCCTTCCTGGCCACCCCACCGAGTATCTAAATTACCCGCTCTGCCAAGGCAGGTAGAAAACCGGACCTAAGGTAAAACAGGGCAGAGATTGGCTATCACGATAGCAGTGTTTGTAGAAACTTTTAGTTGGGATTAAAGTGGTTTTGAAATAGATGAGGGACATCTAATGACATACGTGTTTCCACTCTGCCAATAGCAGAATGATTTTCATTTGTTTGGAGGTCTTTCAATATATCCATACAGACATATTGTCTCTAATGTCCATCAAACGGTCTATGTTTTATCAATTAATAAATTTTTATACGTCATGTAACATTATTTTAGAAACACTGTGCCCCGGTTTTATATTTTTATCACAAAAATTTTAGTAACCGTACACCACCCCATTTTATTTATACCTAATATGTGTACTTAACCGTTTCCTTATTATTGGCTGCAAATGCTGGGGTTTTTTTAAATTCCGAATAACTCTGCTGGAAATATCTTCATACATATGGATTTTTCTCCTTTTGAATTTTCATATTTCCTCAATTAAACTGATATTGCCTCTTAAAAATTGACACTGTCTTCGAATTGGCAAAACATAAGGATTCTGCAATAGAAAATCAGAGTAGAGGGTTTACTGAGTCGAAATAAGTTTCTAATACTTGATATGGGTGTCACAATGTCCTCTGAAAAGATTTCATCCGTACTATTTGCAATACATGTGTGTTACTATTTTCCTACAGCTTTGCCAGCATGTGAGGTTGGACTTTTCTATTGATTTTTTGTCATCGACATAGATGTAAATTGTTTCCTCATTATGTTAATTTTAAGATATTTAGCTATTCTAGTAGTAAGAGGTACCATCTTGCTTCTTGTCTCTCGGTGGTTCCTTGAGGGCTTTGATAATCAGGGCAGAGGCAGAAGGTACCACGTCACTCTGGGCCTATCTCTTCTGAATGGGTCAGTTTCACTGTAATCCTCAGGCCCTTCCAATATCCGGTTGCCTTGACGATGTCATCAACCTTTTTTGGAGACAGACCCAGCAGGCTGATCTTCGGGGCCAGGGCAGATGTGGCAGTGACTTCGCCAGGGTGCACCTCAGGTATACGACTTTGATCTCGTTGGGGTGAAAGGCAGCGTGGTGGAGACAGTTGGTGTTGGACGAACCAGGGTTCGTCTGAACCGAAGACTGTCGCCCTCTCGCCTCCTCCGAGCCAATAGCCAAACGCTAGCATTATAGAGTTTTTAAGCTAGAACCCTTAGGGATCAGCTAGGCAGACCCCTCATTTTACACATGATTAGATAAAAACCCAGTGAGGTTCAAATTGCTCAAGCTTTGGCCACTAGGAAGTGGCAGGGCGAACATTTGAGACCAAAATTCTGGACCTTTCCACCAGGCGCTCTGCCTCTCTGGTGCAAATTCTGTTTGAATGCTAATGACACAACTATCAGTCCTTGACATTTAGGCTGGGCACTATCAAATTTAGGCTGAAAATATTCCTAATTCTCACTAAATAAGTTAGTCAAGAAAGGGAGCTCTGGGTGATCTTACATTTAAGATTATAGAACCAAACATGAACACAAATGGATTCTATCTGAGTATGTTGCACAAAACTCCAAGCACCTGACAGGCACTGCCTGGAATTGGCTTAGGTAATAAATTCTGAATTAGAAGGCTTAAGTCCAGTAATCCACATTAAGCCCTATGGGGAACTGCATCACCATGTTCTTGAATTTTTCTCACTGTAAATTCAGTCTCGTCGCTATTAAATACTGATGCTATGCTTACTTTTCCAAACCAAATCAGTGCTCAAACTTTACATGTAAAGAATGGCTTATTTTTATCCCATCAACTTTATCCTTGTTATTTTCGATCCCTCGTGATTTTATAAAATGTTCCAACAATTGTTAACCCAAGTCTCAGGCTTTATCTGTCTGCAACAAGGGTATTAACTCATGCTTCTGTCTCACACCCAAGCTATGTCTTGAGTTCAGGTCAGCAAAACTGCTGGAAACTGGCCCTCCTCAGATTGTTTCTGAGATTTCTGAGATCCCCAGTATAATGCTTCATAAATACCCAGGCCTGGCCATCGTCTTTTTTTTTTTTTTTTTAGTGTTTATTTATTTTGAGAGAGAGCGAGAGAGAGAGAGAGAGAGAGAGTGCATGTATAAGTGGGAGAGGGCCAGAGAGAGAGGGAGAGAGAATTCCAAGCAGGCTCAGTGCCATCATTGGGGAGCCCCACTGGTGTGGGACTTGATCCCACAAACCGTGAGTTCATGACCTGAGCCAAAATCAAAAGTCAGACACTTAACTGACTGAGCCACCCAGGCACCCCCGACCACCATCTTTTATCCCTGCCTCTTTGTCTTTCTTTTGGACAGTCATGCTGCTGAGCACCTCTGTCCTCCCTTGATGACACAATTAATTCACCCCTTCTGTGGTCTCAAAGCAAGGTTAGTCCTTCTCCAAATTCCCCGTATCAAAACTGTGATGAAACCATACTTTTTTTTTAATCTCTCTTTTTATATCATTTTATTTTATTTTATTTTATTTTATTTTATTTTATTTTAGAGAGAGAACACAGTTGGGGAGAGGGGCAGAGGGAGAGAGAGAAAGAATCTTAAGCAGGCTCCACACCCAGCATGGAGCCCAATGTGGGGCTTGATCCCACGGCCCTGGGATCATGACTTGAGCCAAAATCAAGTCAGACACTCGACCAACTGAGCCACCCAGGTGCCCCGATGAAACTGTACTTTTAAAAATCCATGTCTTGAACTCTCCAGGAAAAGGAAACTTAAAACAGAAAGTAACTTACAACACCCAGGAAAAGTAGATGTCTTTAGAGATGACAAGTCCAAACTCAAACCCTGAAGCCTTGCCTAATTCCCAGCAATCGCTCACGTGGCAGGGAGATGACTCAAAAAGACATAGGCAACTCCATGTGTTGCCCTAGCTTGGAAGTCAGGTCCCACTGCCAGCCAATTTAGAGAAAGAAGAAATCCTCCAGATTTTCTCAAGCCCTAGCCGAGGTTTATTTTCCTGCCCTGGAATTGTCTTCTCAGAATGACTGACAAGGAGAATTCCCATTCCCTTTGGCAGGGGTGAGGGGGCAGGGAGGTGGTAGGAAGCCTACACCCTTTCTAGGGTTTGGTCTGGGCTTCATAACTTAAGTAAGATCACTGTAAGATCATTGTAATAGGCAGTATATTTTCCAAAGTCTGGCTTACAGTCTTAAAATTTTGACATGGGGGGGCGGGGGTGGAATTCGTTCTTTAGTGGGAAAATAGATTTTCTAGAGTATAGGGCGTCTCTCTGGGTTATCCAGTTCATGGGAGCTATTTTACAACTCTGTACGTTGTTGATAACTGACAGAATGCAGAAATATTTGGTGTTTATAGACATCCAATCATGTCCTGTCTGGTAGAGGGGTAGAGGTCGCTGGACTTCTCTCTTCTGCTGTGGACAAAGCCAGTTCTGTCTCAATTTGCATATTCATTTCACTATTCCTCATCTACAACTAATATTCTGCACTGATTCCACTTCTGATCACCAACTAATGATTCCGATTCCAGTTCTGATGTGGTGTAAGGTGGGGGTGGGGGGTAAGTTCTTCACACCCCTAAGCAATTCTCTGACCCTAATTTTGACCCTATCTACCCAGAGATAGCATCAGATCCCACAGGTTAAGGGCTCGGTCGTACAAGACTGGCCCCTCCCCAGCCTCGGACACCAATGGCAAGTCTAGGTTATCACCTATGCTTCTGACCAACCAGCTATAGATCGGTGGTTCCAGATTGTCCTTGGTTTCAGTTAATTTACTAGAGCAGCTTACAGAAATATTTTACTTACTAGATCTCTGGTTGATTGTAAAAGGATGTAACTCAAGAACAGCCAGACGGAAGAGACGCATAGGGCAAAGCATGGGGAAAGGGCCCAGAGGGTCCGTGCCCTCTCCAGGGTGCCACTGCCCCCAACCTCCATGTGTTCATCAATTCAGAAGCTCTCCAGATCCCAGCCATTTTTGGTTTTTGGTTTTTGGTTTTTTGGTTTTTGGTTTTTTTGTGGAGGCTTCATACATAGGCATGATTGATTAAATCCTTGACCATTGGTGATTGATTCAACCTCCAGCCCTTCTGCCAGCATGGGAGGTTAGGCCGGTGGGGCTGAAAATTCCAGCACTCCAATCACTTGCTTGGTTCCCCTGGCAACCACTCCTGTCCCCTGTGCTGCCAAGAGGCATCTCATTAACATAAACTTAGGTGTAGTCGAAAGGGGTTGTTAATGAACATCCACACACCTTTATAGCTCTTATCACATATGACATTCCAAGGGTTTTTGGAGCCCTGTGCCAGAAACAGAGGAAGACCAAATATATATATATGTGTGTGTGCGTATATATATATATATATATATAAAATAAATCACATATATATATATTATATATATATATATTATAAATCACAGTATCACAATGACCGTGTCCTTTGGGTTCTCCTCTGAACTGTCTGTAACACCTTAGCATTTTCCTCATTAGTGAGTTGAATAAGATCTTTAACACATGTTCATTTTTAGATCTGTACGAGAGTCATGATTTTACCATTTAAAAAGTATTATCTTTTAAAAAATAAATAAAAGAATACAAACAATAAAAAGAATTATCTTTTAATCTCACGTATGGGACCTTAGAGCACGGTAAGTTTTTGCTAAATCAAATCTAGTTTAGTTCCTATTTTTATATCAATATGAGGAATAGAGATCAAGTCTGTGGGTCCCCTCCCCCACCCCTGGCATAATAGTCACACACACGTAATACACATGCGTATACACACAACTCCCCCCCCCAAAAGCAATAATTTTTAGCCGTACAACAGCGTAAAATCCACATTCAAGAAGAAAATACTTTCTAATGCAATACACTTTCTCATGTCATCTGCCAAGCAGAGCATGAGCTGTCTCAGCTCGAAGGGGCCTTCTTTTGGGTTATCTCCCCCTATCTAGAAATTCTTCAAGAATGTTGAGTACTTAGCTTTCATCCGCATCAGGGTTTGTCGGACTCAGCACTGTTGCCATTTTGCACCGGATAATTCTTTGTTGTCGGGCCATCCTGTGTATTGAAGGACGTTTGCAACGACCCTGGCTTCTACCCACCAGTGCCAACAACACCCCACCCCCAATCGTGACAGCCCCAAATATCTCCAGACATGGCCAAATTTCACTTGAGGGGGGCACAATCAGCCCCAGCTGAGAACCATTGGCTTGTTTGTGATATATATATATATATATATATATATATATATATATATATATATCCCAGCCATCAAAAAGAATGAAATCTTGCCATTTGCAACGATGTGGATGGAACTAGAATGTATTATGCTAAGTGAGATAAGTCAAAGACAAGGACCATGTGATTTCACCCTTATGTGGAATTTATTATTTTTTTTTTAATGTTTTATTTATTTTTGAGAAAGAGAGCAGAGCATGAACGGGGCAGGGGCAGAGAGAGAGGGAGACACAGAATCCAAAGCAGGCTCCGGGCTCTGAGCTGTCGGCACAGAGCCCAACTCGGGGCTCGAACTCACAGACCGCGAGATCGTGACCTGAGCCGAAGTCGGACGCTCAACCGACTGAGCCACCCAGGCGCCCTTATGTGGAATTTAAGAAACAAAACAGATGAACATTGAGGAAGGGAAGGGAAAATAAGATGAAAATAAAAGAAAGAGAGGCAAACCGTAAGAGACTCTTAACTATAGAGAACAAAGTGAGGGTTGCTGGTGAGGTGCTGGGTGGGGGATGGGCTAAACGGGTGAGGGGCATTAAGGAGGACACTCGTTGGGATGCTCCCTGGGGGTTATATGTAAGTGATGAATCACTGGGTTCTTCTCCTGAAACCAATACTACATTATATGTTATCTAACTTGAATTTAAATAAAATCTTGGAAAGAGAAAAAAAAATAGGTCTCTCAAATGGCTCCTTCCAGAGTAAAAGGAGGCTCTCCCCAAAGATAAGTGAATGCACCCAACTGATATGTATCAACATAGATTGGTCCCAGTAATAGCATTGAATGCGTGATGCTATTCCTGTAAATCTTTAATCTTTTTTTTAAGTTTATTTATTTATTTGGAGAGAGAGAGAGAGAGAGCACGTGAGCAGGGGAGGTACAGAGAGAGGGGGAGAGAGAGAGAGAAAATCCCAAGCAGGCTCCACACTGTGAACATGGAGGCCTATGCGGGGCTCGATCTCATGAACCGTGAGGTCATGACCTGAACAGAAACCAAGAGTCGGATGCTTAGCCGACTGAGCCACCCAGGCACCCTTATTTATGTAAATCTTAAAATCACAAAGCCCAATAATGTGTACTGCTCATAGAAACATGCGTATGGAGTAAAAGCATAAAAGCATGAATGTGAAGAATACACCCGAGATTAAGGAGTGTGGTTGCCACCGGAAAAAGAGAGAGAGAATTGGGGCAGGCTAGGACTACAAAAGAAAATTCAACTGGATCTGCAATGCTTTGCTTATTTTTAAAAAGAGATCAAAAACAACTGTGGGGCGCCTGGGTGGCTCAGTCGGTTGAGCATCCGACTTCGGCTCAGGTCATGATCTCACGGTTGGAGAGTTTGAACCCCGCATCGGGCTCTGTGCTGCCGGCTCGGAGCCTGGAGCCTGCTTCAGATTCTGTAGCACCCCCCTCCGCCCCACCCCTGCTTGTGCTCTGTCTCTCTCTGTCTTTCAAAAATAAATAAACATTAAAAAAATAAATAAATAAAACAACAACGGTAACATGTTACCGCTTTCTCATTCCAGCCAGCGCATTATACAGATATTATGTCACTCTACCAACTACCGTATTTTTATTTGTAATAAAATATTTACAAATACGGTTTAAATTTTACAGAACGTTCTTTGAAGCCATGTGTTAGTGTTTTGATCGTCTACTGTGCTATATTATTCATCCCGCTGCTTGCCTCCGTCATTTCAGGTAGCTGTGAGCTGGCAGGATTTAGAGGGCAATTTCCCAACTCAGACGCTCACAGCAACCATAATACAGGGCTCTCAGCTGATACTTCTGGAGTGTTTTATCTTTTCCCAGCCCCCTTACATCCCTCTCCTCATTTTATATTCACAACTTCTGTCACCATCCATCTTAGTCTTGACTACATTCACCACGGACATATATAAAAACGACATCTATGAAAGCTTTCGCTTCCACAACTCCTTTAGTTTGGGTTACCCCAGAAGAACCAGCTCTGGGAGAAGGATCCGGTCGGGGAGGTGATCCTTCCCGGAAGCGTACCGGAAGCACACCCAGGGGAAGTGAGGCGGGGCTGGGAAGGAAGCTGAGAAATGGTACGCCAGAGAGCAGGTGTCCGATTCAGGACAACTGAGGCTGGATCTGCTGGGGGGGAACTTCGGGACGCACGGTCGAACATGGCTCAGAGCACTCCCTACTGAGAAGCGAGGTTGTGATGGGTTCTTTTTCCTCCAGTTCCCATCTGTTATTGACTGAGGGCTACTCCCAGAGATGATAGCGTTCCGTCACTTCAGACCGGCCCCACTCGGGGTTGGAGTGGAAGCCCGCAGGTGATGGTGAGTGGATACCGTTGGCACATTCTAGAACTCTTGAGTGCTGGGAGGAAATGGGCAGAGCCATCGACACATCTCCTACAACCCCTTTCTACAGGTGTATCCTGGATTTCCTGGATGTCTTACATTACTGCTTACATGGCATTTTTGCCGATATCACATCAAATCCTACGAAGAAGGGCATATTCTGATTTGTAATCAGAAAGTTCAGCTGGATCAATTTACTTGCCAGAGGCTTGAAAGTGTGTCTTTTGACGTGGCTGGTGTCTCCCTATACCAGCTATTAGCACACTATGGCCTCCCGGCACCTGTTTTTTTCAATAAAGTTTTATTAGAACACCAACACGCCCATTTGTTTGCACATTGTCTATGCAGCATTCCTGCTCCGATGGCAGAATCGAGCAGCTGCAACAGAGGTCTCCAAAGCCAAACGTATTTAGGATCCGGCTCTTTATGAGAAAAGTCCGCCAACCCCTGTTCAATGCCATAAAAGTAGGAGAGAAAAATTCATATTTTCAAGAGTTTTGAGAGCTTCCGGTATGAACAAGTTTGTAAGAAGGAAATATTAATTATTACTCATTCAAATCCCATTTTAATGAAGTGGGTTAGGAGCAAAAGAGTGTTTTTAAAGCTCTTTTCGTAAGAGCAAATGTTGGTCATTTGCCTCAAAAAATATATCTAAATCCAAGGAGAACCTTGAGGCAGTTTCATCGCTGCTGTGGAATATGTTGCAAACACCTAGTCCAGACAGAGAAAAGTGTAATCACGTATTGTGCCAAACCCCCACTCATTACAAGTGGTGTTGATAATGATTCGACACCGTGTTCAAGCTTAGTGAAAGAGGGCCGTGATTGTTGAGCAATGTCTCAATTGTGCTGGCCAACATGAACGCCAAAAATAAGCACAGCCACCTGTCGTGGAGGGCAGGAGGAGAAAAGAACAAGAGGCATGACATTGGCAGGTGTTTTCTTTTTTTTTATTTTTTATTTTATAGACTTTCTTTTTTAGAATTTCATCTTAGGTTCACAGAAAAACTGAGCCACTAATCCAGGCAGTTCCCACACATCCCCACCCCTCTCGCTCCCCCTCCCTCCCCCCACAGTTTCCCCTCTTAGTCACACCTCGGGTGGGTGTGGTACATTCATTAATAATTAATGAACCAGTGTGGGCATGTTATTATTAACTAAGGTCCCTAGTTTATATTAGGATTCACTCTGTGTGTTGTACATTCTATGCGTTTTGACAAATGCATGATGTCATGTATCCACTATTACAGTGGCATGTGAAGCAGTTTCCTGCAATTTCCAGGTTTCACCTGCTTACACTTTCCCTTCCACCCACATCACCCATCCGGATCCCCTGACAACCACTCAGTTTTTGACGGACTCTCGAGTTGCCTCTTCTGGAATGTCATAGCTGGAATCATACACTATGCAGCGTTTTCAGACTGGATCTTTCCACTTAGCTATGCGGATTTAAGGTTCCTACGTATCTTTTCTTTTTTTTTTAATGTTTTTTTTATTTTTGAGAGAGAGAGAGAGAATGGCGGAGGGACAGAGAGAGAAGGAGACAGAGGGTCCAAGGCAGGCTCTGTGCTGACAGTAGTGAGGCCCGTGCGGGGTTCGAACTCATGAATCACGAGATCGTGACCTGAGCCAAAGTCGGACGCTTAACCAAGTGAGGCACCCAGGCGCCCCTCCTCCGTGTCTTTTCATGCCTTGATAGCTCATTTTGTTTTATTTATTTATTTATTTATTTATTTATTTAGAGGGAGAGAGAGCAAGCAGGGGGAGGGGCAGAGAGAGAGGGAGAGAGAGAGAAAATCAAGAAGGCTCCACACTGACAGGCTCGAGCCTGATGTGGGGCTCGAACTCACACACTGTGAGATCATGACCTGAGCCGAAATCAACAGTCAGATGCTTAACTGACTGAACCACCCAGGTGCCCCCTGATGGTTCATTTTGTAATCAGTGAGTAATATTCCATTGTATGGAAGTGCTAATTTTTATAGATTTATTCACCTCCTGAAAGATATCTTGGTTGCTTCCAGTTTGGGACAATTCAATGATCTATCTCTTCTTGTGTAAATTTTGGTAGATTGTGTCTTTCGAGGAATTGGTCAATTTCATCTAAGTTATCAGATTTGTGGGCATAGACTCGTTCATAATATTCCTTCATTATCTTTTTTTAGTGTCTGTGGGATCAGCAGTGATGGCCTCTCTTTCATTTTTTTTTTTATGACTAATTTGCTTCTTTTCTCTTTTCGTCTTCATTAGTCTGGCGAGGGGGTTGTCAATTTTATTGATTTTTTTTCAAGGAACAGTTTCTGGGTTTGTGGGTATTTTTAAGTTGTTTTCCCGTCTTCAAGTTTATTGATTTCTGCTGAAATTTTTACTATTTCTTTTCTTGTGCTTGCTTTAGGTTTGTATTGTTCTTCTTTCTCGAGTTTCCTAAAGTAGGAACTTAGAATACAGATATTAGGTCTTTCTTTTCTAATATCTGCATTCATTGCTATAAATTTCTAAGCACAGCTTTTGCCGCATCTTCCATATTTTGGTAAGCTGCATTTTTATTTTCATTTAGTTCTAAGTATTTTAAAATTTCTCTTGGGGCGCCTGGGTGGCTCTGTCGGTTAAGCGTCCGACTTCGGCTCAGGTCACGATCTCGCGGTCCGTGAGTTCGAGCCCCGCGTCGGGCTCTGTGCTGACAGCTCAGAGCCTGGAGCCTGTTTCAGATTCTGTGTCTCCCTCTCTCTCTGACCCTCCCCCGTTCATGCTCTGTCTCTCTCTGTCTCAAAAATTAATAAACGTTAAAAAAAAAAGTTTAAAATTTCTCCCGATACTTCTTTGACACGTGCATTATTTAGAAGCGGCTGGTGTAATCTCCAAATATTTGGGGATTTTCCAGCTGTCTGTCTGTGATTGATTTCTAGTTGAATTCCACTGTGATCTGAGAGCACACATTGTATGGTTTCTTGTCTTCTAAATTAAGGTGTGTTCTATGACCCATACTGTAATCTAACCTGGTGAATGTTTCATGTGAGCTTGAGAAACATTCTCACATTTTGAGAAGCAGGCTCCACAGCTGTCAGTGCTGGGTCCGGGCAGGTGTTGGGCTCCACTCAGGGCTCCATTCCATGCACCATGAGATCATGACCCGAGCTGAAATTAAGAGTCACACGCTTAGCATGCTAAGCCACTCAGGAGCCCCACCAATTACCATTTAAATGTTCCAGGGGTGCTCGGTGGCTCAGTTAAGTGTCCAACTTCAGCTCAGGTCATGATATCACGGTTTGTGGGCTTGAGCCCCCCATCGGGCTCTGTGCTGACAGCTCAGAGCCTAGAGCCTGCTTGGGATTCTGTGTCTCAGTCTCTCTCTGCCCCTCCCCCACTTGTGTGCGCGCGCGCGCGCGCTCTCTCTCTCTCTCTCTCTCTCTCTCAAAAATAAATAAATGTAAAAAAAAAAACTAAAGGGGCGCCTGGGTGGCTCAGTCAGTTAAGCGTCCGACTTCAGCTCAGGTCACGATCTCACGGTCCGTGAGTTCGAGCCCTGCGTCGGGCTCTGGGCTGATGGCTCAGAGCCTGGAGCATGCTTCCGATTCTGTGTCTCCCTCTCTCTCTGCCCCTCCCCCGTTCATGCTCTGTCTCTCTCTGTCTCAAAAATAAATAAACGTTAAAAAATTAAAAAATTAAAAAAAAAAATTAAAAAATGTTCCAACTAGTTGGGGCGCCTGGGTGGCTCAGTCAGTTAATCAACCGACTCTTGGTTTCAGCTCAGGTCGTGATCTCACGGTTTGGGAGTTTGAGCCCCTCCCTGTCAGACTCAGCGCTGACAGCTGTGGAGCCTGCTTGGGATTCTCTGTCTCCCTCTCTCTCTGCCCCTCCCCTGCTGGCTCTCTCTCTCAAAATAAATAAATAAATATTAAAAAAATAAATGAGGGGCGCCTGGGTGGCTCGATCGGTTAAGCGTCTGACTTCGGCTTAGGTCATGATCTCACAGTCAGTGAGTTCGAGCCCCGCATCGGGCTCTGTGCTGACCGCTCAGAGCCTGGAGCCTGTTTCAGATTCTGTGTCTCCCTCTCTCTCTGCCCCTCCCCTGTTCATGCTGGATCTCTCTCTGTCTCAAAAATAAATAAACGTTAAAAAACAAATTTTTTTTTTAAATAAAATAAATGAAAATAAATGTTCCAACTAGCCTGGCTCCAGAGGTCTCTGCTCTTGGTGAGCTGTGATTTTCTGTATTTATATACCTCTCTAGTTTTCAGGATGGTAGTTTTCCCCGTGACCTCAGTTCTCTGCTAGATCCGAGACAAGTCACTGATTTTCACTTTGTTCAGCTTTTTTCTTGTTGTGATGACAGGAGTGGTGACGTGCCCCCCTGGTGGGGAGGCGTGAGCAGTATGCAACCGGAATTGCAGGCCCCCTGAAATCTAGGTGGAATTAGCCTACGGCCCATGGGGATCAGGCATATTGATCACTGCCAGCGGTCACCGACCCTTTCACGAGACCAACTTTTCAGCTAAAAGCGCCCTCTACACATACAGTGTTAAAATAAAATTAAATGTACTTTTCCAAAGAGGGATATTTTAGTGATGTTTGGTTTTATGGTTGGAACCAGACTTCATTCCCACTGTATGAAATCCCAGTGGCCTTTACGGGGACAGAACGGGTTTCTTATGAATTCTGTGCATTGCATAGTGCTTGAGTTGCTGCAGAATATGCTTTTTCTGGCTTATAAGCAGACCGCTACTCCACCATAGGAGTTTCCAGCTCTTTCCCCTTATACCTGAAACACACTGATAGGTTCCAGCCCAAGAGACCTGCCTGACAAGACACTCTTCTGAGGATGACTAGGTGGTGGACTAAAGACAAGAATTAGAACTTTTATTCAAGTGGCTAAATCCATAATCATATCTTTCTAAATTAGGTCTGTTTTGTTAGGACCTCTCTCTAGATTTCCATTCACAGTCTTACTGGTCAAATGATTTAGAGAAAGTAAACAAAAAAATATGCTTTTGATTGTTCTTCCTCTTCCTCTAATCCAATGGTTCTCAACTGGAGGCCATTTCATCCCCAAGGGGACATTTGGTAATGTCTGGATCCATTTCTAGTTGACTTAACTGGATTGTTGGGGGTGGGGGGTTTGTGCTACTGGTCTCTTATGAGTAGAGGGCAGAGATTCTGCTACACGTTTACAACACACAGGAAGTTTTCCCACAACAAAGAATATTCCACAAAAAATTATCTCGTCCAAAGTATGAATAGTGCTGAGGTAGAAAAACCCTGCTATAACCTGAGAAACAAGCCACTGTGGCCCAGCTCTGCAGCTATACCAGAATCCTAATGATCTCATTATTCTTACCTCTTTATTGATTTTTGTATTACAAAGATATTGCATCTCTTTGGACTATTTTTCCATGAGGCCTAGGAAGTTAGTCTTGAAATCCTGCCCCACGAAGCCTACGGGTCAACGATTTACAGTCTCACCTACTTACTGGAGGCCTACTGAGTACCGGGGTCCTAAGAGTTACACACTCCGGCAAAAATTACAGTTTATTTAGTATGCAGGTTATACAAGTAAAAATTTGTAATAACACCAGGAAATTCCAGATCAGACGTGTTGTCGAAAACCGACCTCTGCTTTAGAGCCAAAATATAACACAAAGACAGAGTTTGGGATGTATAGGAACACTAGCTTTGTTGCTTTGCTGGGCAAAAGAGGCCGTGGCAGACTGTGGCCTTCAAAACCTGCAAGCTCTGGGTAGGAAGGGGCTGGGGGCAGGGGAGTTATCGGGAAATACAGGATCAAGCCGGTTTTGACAGGAGTTGTGCTGCCAGCCTCATTGGTCACATCTTTAGGGTGGTACCGCGTTCCCTAAACAGAAGGGCTACAAAGGGAGGAGGGAGGTTTGCGGAAGAGAAGAAAAAAGTTTCCTCAAAATGGAGGTTCACTGAAGCATTAGTGCAGCCATTTTGTTTTTAGTTCAACTTTAAGCTTTTAAGTGGTTTCAGAAGTACAGATACAATTGCAGAAATAGCCTTGGTGGAATCACGAGAAGGAGCATCTTTCCAGCGGCCGAGTTGCAGCTGTGGTTTACAGATGTTCTACTTAATCCTCATAGACGTCCCATCCAGACAACCTTGCTCTCATCAAATAAAACAGTCAAGAAGAGAACAGAATGATACCTTGAAGATGGTTTTCCCCTTCCTGTTAGTAACTCAAATCCGTGCCTTGTAGAAATTTACAAGCTACCACATGTCTGCAGGGGAAACATAAAACTCACCCATGATCCCATTCTCAGTGCTAACTGTTCAGTGCACGACTTTGTAACTTATTTTTTTTTTGCATGAATAATGCATTTGAAAGAAAATTGAGTTTATAATATACGTAGTTCACATATTTTTTCCTCTCCCTACAATATTATTCATGGGTATTTCTGTAGGTTAGTTGATACTTTCTGAAGTGTAGAAGGCCGCCTTTAGGCACCAGGCTCCAACGCTGGAAAACGGAGCAAGGAGAAAGCCCACCACCCCCCACCAACACAGAGCTGAATACAAACAGGGTCATTAAGTGACCCACCTTGAAACAGTCACAGGCCCTAAGTGACCAATGGGTTACTTACAACCAGGCACGGTTCCTAAGGTTACCAAAAAAGGGGAAACTCCATACGCCCCCATTCTCCCCCACTCTGCCCTATAACTTGTGGCCCCTTACCACCACGGCCACCGGGCAGATAGTATCTCCTTTGCAACCCTGCCCCCCACCCCCTTGCGGTGTATTCTATAAACTTCTAACTCCTGTGTTCTGCCTTGTGTGAATTCTTTCACGAATTCACCGCCCGCACTGCCGGCCCCCCATCCGATCGGGACTCCCCATATAAAGTGTGTTCTTAATGGTTGTAGAAGACTTCACCGCATGACCACTTCATATATTTAACCTTTCTCATTGACGTGTAGCAACATTTTTCTGTATAAAAAAAAAAAACAGAAGCGGAAAAGAGGAACAAAACTGCCTGCATAGCACCAAACTCCAGAGTTCAGCAGCAAAAGCAATAAGCCTTCTGGAGTTGAAGGTCTGACCTGGGCTCAGGTCATGATCTCACAGTTCATGGGTTGGAGCCCCATGTCAGGCTCTGTGCGGACAGCTCACAGCTTGGAGCCTGGAGCCTGCTTCGGATCCTGTATCTCCCTCTCTCTCTGCCCCTCCCCCGCTTGCGTTCTTTTTCTCTCTCAAAAATAAATAAACATTTAAAAAAAAAACAAAACACAAAACCGCTCTCCTCCCCCTAATCCCCCATGATCAGTGAGGCACGGTACTTCCCCAATCCGTGGATTCTTTTCCCTGGAATAAAGGATATCAACCTCATTACTAAGTTGTGTTTTCGTTTGAAAATCTGATTGCTTGGTGCCTGCTTATAGAAAAGGGAGAAGATAATGAAGTTAGATAATCAGAATTCCTAAGCAGGGTTTCATTTTTAATATAAATAGTATGCTTAGAACTGGCAGCCTGGTGTGTGTGTGTGTGTGTGTGTGTGTGTGTGTGTGTATGGCTTTTCGTGATTTTATTTAAAAGTACTGTGATATTGTGATTTATAAGAATTATATATTTGGTGATTCAGGTGACCAAAATTTATTTCTCATATATTTTTGTCTTCATCCATGGTTCGTGGCTCACGGCTCCTGAAATCCTTGACATTTCCTGAGTGAACAGAGCCAGCAACTGGGGGAGCATCTTCTGTTGGAACATTTGGTCTCTCATCCACAGTTGCTGAAATCCCCGTGGAGCCATAAAGGTGTAATGTGTAAATTTTTATTCAGAACAAACTCCTTTCCACAATGGGGTTTATGTTAATGAGATGACTTTTGCAAAGCGCCTGCGGGTGGGAGCTGGTTGCCAGGGAAACCAACCTTGCTGAGAAAGGTTGAACTTTTCAGCCCCACGCCCTGATTTCTGGGGAGGGGAGAGGGGGAGAGGGGCGGGAAGTTGAATCCACCACCGGTGGTCAGTGATTTAATTAATCACCGCCTGCAGGAGGAAGCCTCCATAAAGACCCGACGGAGGGTTTTGGGGGGAGATTTCGGGTTGATGAAGTCACAGAGATTTGGGGAGAATGGCCCGCTCCGCGAGGGCTTCGCAGCTCCTCTCCCCCCACCTGGCCCTCTGCGTCTCTAACATCTGGCTGTTGCGGCGTCCTCTCCTTTTATAATGAACCGGGAATCTAGTAAGTACAACTTTCTCAGTTCTGTGAGCCGCTCTGGCACCTGAGCCAAACCCAAGGCGCGAGAGAGCCATAGATCCTAACGGACCGACGGGTTACCTCCAACCAGGCACAGTTTCC
Source organism: Neofelis nebulosa (assembly GCF_028018385.1). NCBI lineage: Eukaryota > Metazoa > Chordata > Mammalia > Carnivora > Felidae > Neofelis > Neofelis nebulosa. The sequence continues at coordinate 10,092,832 of NC_080800.1, forward strand.
AAGAAAGGGAAAATTCCATATGTTCCCATACTCCCTCACTCTGCCCTGCAATTGTGCCCCCCGCCACGACCTCCTGGCGGGTTCTCCTCTGCCCCGTCCTACCCGCTGCTTCCCTTGCTGGGTGTTTTCGGTAATCTTCTACCTCTTGTTCTGCCTTGGGTGAAATCTTTCACGCACACACACACACACACACACACACACACACACGCTCTTCCCACCCCCACATGCCAGCAGGGTGTGCCACTCAAAGCACAAGTAACAACCTGGGCTTGCAACTGACATCTGAAGGAAAGGGGAGTCTTGTGGGACTGAGCCTATCTTGAGGAAGACCTTGTCAAAATGGAGTTAAATTCGGGGCACCCCCAGCTGGTGTCTGAGAATCACTGGCGTGGGGAAAACCTCCCCTCTGCACATTGTAATGGGTCTTGGAACTCGTACATTTCTTTCTTTAGTTTTTATTTCACAGAGAAAGCGTGCAAGCCGTGGGAAAGGGCAGAGAAAGAGAGAGAGAGAGAGAGAGAGAGAGAGAGAGAGAATCTCAAACAGACTCCACGTTCAGCACAGAGCCCAGCACGGGGCTCCATCCCACAACCCGGGGACCATGACCTGAGCTGAAATCAAGAGTCAGGCACTCAACCGACTGAGCCCCTCAGGCACCCTGAAATGGGTCTTAGAACCCTTAAGTGCCAAAGTGGTAATTTGAGTGTCAATCCCAGGATTTCCAAGGCTTCTTACATAAAATAAAATGAGTAGTAGGGGCACCTGGGTGGCTCAGTCAGTTAAGCGTCCGACTTCAGCTGAGGTCATGACCTCACGGTTCCTGGGTTCGAGCCCGGTGTCGGGCTCTGTGCGGACAGCTCAGAGCCTCGAGCCTGCTTTGGATTCTGTGTCTCCCCCTCTGTCTGCCCCTCCTCTGCTCACTCGCTCGCTCGCAAGCTCTGTCTCTCTCTCAAAAATAACGTTAAAAAAAAAAGACGTTCACTTTGTTTAAAAAAATTAGTAGTATTTATACTAACATCTATGTATCCTATATACCATATACGTAACAGCTGTGTAGTATTATGATTGTATTCAGACATAATCAAGACCTAAGATGTGTAAATTAAAGAATAAAAAAACCTTAATGAGTATAGTTGACACGTGGTGTTATGTTAGTTTCAGGTATATGACATGGTGATTCAGTATCTCTCTTCATTACCCTGTGCTCACCCCAAGTGTAGCTACCATTTCAGAATGAATTTTAGAAGGCATCGTTGCAGGATTCTCGCACAGAGAGTCGTGACGTCGAGGCTTTTCTTTCCAGGAAGCAACTTTATTCCAGCCGGCACCGCTCAGTTGGGTCCGTACCCAAAGAACTGAGCCCCGAACTTCACGCGACATAGTTTTTAATACATTTTTTACTTCTTTGTCTCCCATATGTGGTAACACACAAACATGCAGTCTGAGTAAGTGGTCTCCTGTTACAAGGTTGTGAGGCATGTTGTCATGTATGCATGACAGGTTGCCTTGAGGTTTTTTTTTTTTTTCCCTTAGGGAGGGGACCCTAACACATTCCCCCCTTTGATGCTCAGACCCCTTTATTTAGGGTCAAAGAGCGTCATCATGGTTTAGAGGTTTATATTTTTATAACCTTATTATATGAGTGGCCATCCTTTATTTTACTTTATTTTTTTAAATTATGGCCTCAATGAGACTGGAGGCAGACCGTACAACCAGCGGAGCTAAGCAGGGTAAGATTAAGCACCCTCCCAAAATTAGGATAATTCCCATAAGGGTTTTGAATCCCTCCCCCTCCCCCTCCCCCTCCCCGAGTTGAAAACCATCCCCCGTGTTTCAACTCTTCCAGGTCTGGACGGGGACATCGACAACCTTTCTCCTTCGATCTGTGATGTCCTCTAGGACTTTTCCCTCATCATCTGTAGGCAGCAGTCGCTCCGGTTAAACTTTCCACAGACTCTTCCCTCAGAAGCAAGCAGGTAATCAATCTAAGGCTGCGCGATTCTGATAGATGGCATTGCACATTTGGGTTTGCTGCTTGGCTAGGAGGCTAAGAGCCCTGGCAGTTTCGTTGACGATAATTTCTACAACCGCTGGCAGTCTGATTCTGCGGTTTAGCATGTAAATGGGGGTGTGGCAGCCCGAGGACCCGTCCTCTGCCCAGGCCGCAGGGCCATACTATTGGATTATACGCTCGGGAGGCCATTTATTATCTTTTTAATCGCCAATGTGTAAGGCACGCAGCTTGATTTGAGTCTCCCTGTCCCCATACACTTGGGCTCCCAAATGTTTCCCTCTGGCAAGTAGGAGCAGGAAGAAAGATGGACGATTAGTTTCTGACACATATGACCCTGACCAGACTGAGGGGAGTACTACATGTCCTTCCACATACCCAGTCTAGTCCACCTGCTACCCGCCATCTGACGGCTGTGTTGACATTGTCTAGGCCTCTTGGAGATGAGAGAAGTTAAGGGGCGGGGATGTGGCTCAAGGTGATCTGGGGTCCCCCACCATTGGGTTTTCCGGGCAGTTGAGTTGTAAAATCTTTGGTCTAGGCATGTTACATTTTTAACAGAGACCACAATGAACTTTTTCCCCATTAGGCAAGACAGGTTTTTTTTTTTCCAGGAATTGAACTTTTGAGAAGCCAAGCCCTGATAGTAGGACTTGGGGCATTTTGTTTTACTCTAAGGGCTGTGGGAATCGCATTTTCTGGTCTCCTACAGCCGTGGTTTCCCCGTGTTGGTACCAACGAAGTATCCTGTCCACAAAAGGAAGGGGAGTGCTCACAGAAATTTCTCACCACATTTCCAGCCGACCAGGGGGTACTCAGCCCATCCTATGGCAAAGAGTAGAGCAAAAATCACAATACCAGTGAGGAACAAGGGGTGATAGTGCATCACAGTAAAGAAACATACAGAAAATAAGGACAGTCGATTCGTTCTACCGGACCGCCGATTTCTCGAGCTTCTGCCGTGCGTGGATCAGCCGGCTTCCAGAGTGACCAGGGCAGGGCTGCAGTCTCCCGGAGCCTCTGGAGTGGCCGACTGCTGCTTCCGTGGGGTCAGCTCGCACGGCGTGGACGGATCAGGAACGCACTCCCAGTTTCGAGATGCCGGCTCCACTCTGCTGTGGTCAATCCAGGGACCCGCTTCGGCTACCTTTCCTGCAGGAGGGGCGGACGAAACGACAGTGAGCGGGTCCCTCCAGAGGGGGAGTGAGGGGTTGGAGACGCCACTCCTTCACCCACACGGCATCTCCTGGTTTAAAGGGGTGAGCGCCTGTGGTCGGCCTCACGGGTAAGCCCAGCCTGACCCAGTGGCGTAAGGTGCTTAGGGTAGAGCCGAGGGCCCGCATCTGTTGCCTTAGGGTTAGATTGCCTATGTCGTTTAGATCCCCCCCCTTAGGCCCTTGATAGTGGGGGGAGGGTGCCCATAAAGGATTTCCTAAGGGGAGAACCCCCGTCTGCTCCTTCAGCCTCCCATGTGCAGCTGCAGTCGGCCTCCCCGAAGGTCCCTGAGCTCTCCCTGCCCCATGTTAACCCTTTCCCTTCGTTCCTGCCCCTGGAATAGGGCCCCGAACTGTCATAAGGGAACAGGGACGATGACCGTTCTGGCTTCTTCAAGCTGACCAGGGACGGTGTGGGGGCACAGCAGTTAGAGTGTACCCCCGGGGTCGCTCACAGGAAAGCTGGCACAAACATTAATAGACATAAAAAGAAAAACCCCAAATAAAGAGGATACTGACCAATAAGATGGCATCTTAAGATAACGTCTACATTTCCCAAACCTGTCAAATAATCTGGGAGAGAGCTTGACTTTGTAAACAATATATGTCAGGGAATCTCTCATAACCCAGGTGATGGAGAAGCAGGAGCCTTAAGTCATCGATGGTGGCTCTCTTTCCAAGAGTTTGGCCCTAACTTAATTCAAAAGAAAAACATTTTTTAAAGCCCCTAATGCTTGGGAGGTGTTAGAGTTTTTCTGAGTATAAGGAGACGGTCTGCTTTATTTTGTGGTGTAAAACTTTTTTTAAGAGCCGGGAGTTTTACTAGAGAAAGTGTCAAGGCAGCCGTTTACCATTATGAATTTGTAAATTTTTAGGGAAGCCAAACCTGCGTATTATTTTATAAAGCCGAATTTTTATTACTTTCTGTGCCTTTCCTGCCTTGTAGGGGAAGGCCTTTCCCCAATTAGTAAAAGTATGGACTCCTACCAACAGATGTTGGATTTTTTTTTTTTTTTGACCTTGGCGTGTGAGTGAAACCTAATTGTTAGTCCTTGCTGGATCGTCTCCAGCTCCTTGGTTGTCTGGGAGAGCAAGTTTGTGGTTGGAAAGATTGTTTCTAAGACCTACTTCACAGGCTGATACTGCTTGGTGAACTGTCCTTGACAGATTTTTTTTTTCTAGTCAACATCCTTTGGGCCATTTGATAAGTTTTGTCCCTCCCTAAATGAGAGGCCTGCTGCTGTGTTTTAATAATATTTTAGCTCTGTCAGCTTGGTAATAGTCATCGCCCTGCTCTGTTTGTAGCTATTCCAAGGGCTGGAGACAGTGTCTAGAAGTTAGACCCCAGTTTATTTTTGGCGGGGAGAATCGGTGGGATTGAGTCTCCCTTAATAATTGATAGAGCCCCAAACTATTTTCCTGAACCCTGGTATCCACAGCGTACAATATCCAGTAATCTTTAAAGACTCACATAATTGTTTATCTGTCTTACAGTTAATAGCCCCATAGTCATTGATTTAGTTACAATGTCCCTTTCTAGCGAGGGGGGTAAGGCTCTCTGGCGTTCTCAGGAGAGAATGAGAAAAAATTAGGTTTCCCCACACACATCCCAGGGGCTGAGAGAAAAATCTAGTGAGAAGTTTTCCAGAGATGCCTCTCATTGTCATGTTGCGTTTGGATAGTTGGCCTGGAGTGGAAAGGAGGACCGAGAAGGTAGCTCTGGTGTTAAGAGGGGAATCAACCAGTTTTCCATCTATATGTAGAGTTACCCAAGGTTCTGGGTTTCAGATAGACGGTTGGCTCAGGGGAGCTACCCAGTCCTGGTTAGTCCCTTCCAGGGACACTGGTTATCTGAGCCCTCACAGATAGAGGTCCCCGAGGACGTTCACATCTCCAGTGATTGTCTCCACACAAGGGGCATGGCTTACGGGGTTTTCGTTTTGCTTGTCCCCTCTGAGGAAGTTCTCATTTTAGCGCTCTGGACGGCCATATAAATGGCACTTGGTGCCAGGACCTCGGGAAGTCCCGTCTGACATAGTATGTAAGGTCACCACTAAGGCCTCAGATTTTTCTTTTTTTTTTTAAGCTTTCTTTTCTGTTTTGTTTGTAATACACCCAACTGGCAGCTCGTAAGAGCTCCTCCAGGGCCCCTTCAAGGCCAACAGCCAGTTTTTGCGTTTTCTCTGAATACCTAGGGCTGACTGAGTGACAAATTTGTCCTTTCAAATCCTCTCAGCCTTAGGGATATCTCAAGGGGGATAGCCATATATTTACCGAGAGCCTCCTCAACCTCTCCAGGAAGGCCATTGGGCTCCCATTTAGTGTTTGTAAAATAGTGGTTAATTTAGCATAATTTAAGGGCTAAATCTTAGATTTCCTTAAATTTTTTTTTTTTTAATAGACTGAGGACCCGAGGAGGAAAAGGTTGATGTGGAAGACTTTCCTTCCTCCTTCTCTAGGTCTGTTTTGGATACAGGTATGGGGCCCTTAATTGTGTCCCCTCCTGATTGCGGGACTTGAGAAAGGGTTGTCATTAAATTAGGATCTACCTCACGTTGCTTACCTATATCTCAATTTTATTTTTTTTTACCCTTCTGTTTCCCATCTGTAGGACCTTGGGGGTGTGGACTGTGACCAAGCAAGGTTCTCTTGGTTGTGGTCTAACAGTAACTTACATATTGATCATTGGCCGTGGAGGGAGGGGGGTGAAGAGCCAAAGTCAAGGTCTGTCTATTCCCCTGCCTTTTTCAACAACACCTACCTAAATATGTTTCAGCCATGTGGATAGCCATTTTGGGCATACAATGGGCTAAGTTTAGTAAAATGGCTCCCACATATCTTAGTAAGAGCCCTTTATATATTATCCATCCCTCATACGGTGGAGGCATCCAGTCCTCTGTTAAACAGGAACAACACAAAGGTGGAGGTTTTGGAGGCTGGCACCAAGGGTATTGCCATCATTTTCCCAGGCTTTGGATCAAAGGAGGAGGCATTTTTTTTTTAATTTTATTTTTTCTTTTTTAGCATTTATTTATTCCTGAGAGACAGAGCACATGAGCAGGGGAGGGGCAGAGGGAGAGGGAGACACAGAATCCGAAGCAGGCTCCAGGCCCTGAGCTGTCAGCACAGAGCCCGATTCGGGGCTCGAACTTACAAACTGTGAGATCATGACCTGAGCCGAAGTTGGATGCTCAACCGACTGAGCCACCCAGGCGCCCCCGAAGGAGAGGAATTTTAACCTTAACCCTGTGTAGTTTTAAAATCCATTTATTTTAACCTTAGTCCATCCTGACCACACATAAAATTTCTTTTTACAGATTTTTCTTCATGAACCTTCTACAACTTTTCTTTGCATTTAGATTTTGTCCCAAGCCATTTTTCTCCAAATAAATTTGTCTCATTTAGGACAGAATTACTTTCTTTTACCTTCAAGAAAAATGTTTTTTCATTTCTTTTAACTTTCTTTTATATCTCCTACTGTTTTTTTATGATGTTTCATTATTTAATCATTGCTTTATTTTTTAGATACTAAAGGTGTTTTACATTTTTAACTGTTAGTAAATAATTCTGCAAAAACGTCTTTGAATATAAGTCTTTGTATGTGTCTTTGATTATTTTTTTGGACTACTGCTAAAGGTAATATGTTTTCACAGATTGTTTAAAACTTTGTTTTTTTTGGGGGCGCCTGGGTGGCTCGGTCGGTTGGGCTTCCGACTTCGGCTCAGGTCATGATCTTACAGTCCGTGAGTTCGAGCCCCGCGTCAGGCTCTGTGCTGACAGCTTGGAGCCTGGAGCCTGTTTCAGATTCTGTGTCTCCCTCTCTCTCTGCCCCTCCCCTGCTCATGCTCTGTCTCTCTCTGTCTCAAAAATAAATAAAAACATTAAAAAAAAAAAATTAAAAAAATAAATAAATAAAACTTTGTTTTTTGGGAAAATATTTTTCTTTTTTTTGATGATTCTTTTCTTTTTTTTTTTTAATTTACATCCAAGTTAGTTAGCATATGGTGCAACAGTGATTTCAGGAGTAGATTCCTTAATGCCCCTTATCCATTTACCCATTTAGCCCATCCCCCCTCCCACAGCCCCTCCAGGAACCCTCTGTTTGTTCTCCATATTTAAGAGTCTGTTAGGTTTTGTCCCCCTCCCTGTTTTTATATTATTTTTGCTTCCCTTCCCTTGTGTTCATCTGTTCTGTGTCTTAAAGTCCTCATATGAGTGAAGTCATATGACATTTGTCTTTCTCTGTCTGACTAATTTTGCTTAGCTTAATACCCTCTAGTTCCATCCACGTAGTTGCAAATGGCAAGATTTCATTCTTTTTGATCGCCGAGTAGTAGTCCTTTGTATATATCACATCTTTATCCATTCATCCATCGATGGACATTTGGGCTCTTTCCATACTTTGGCTATTGTTGATAGTGCTGCTCAAAACATGGGGGTGCAGGTGCCCCTTCGAAAGAGCATACCTCTCTCCCTTGGATAAATACCTAGTAGTGCAATTGCTGGGTCATAGGGTAGTTCTATTTTTAACTTTTTGAGGAACGTCCGCACTGTTTTCCAGAGTGGCTGCACCAGTTTGCATTCCCACCAGCAGTGTAAAAGAGATCCTCTTTTTCCGTATCCTCACCATCTGTTGTTGCCTGAGTTGTGAATGTTAGCCATTCTGACAGGTATGAGGTGGTATCTCATTGTGGTTTTGATTTGTATTTCCCTGATGATGAGTGATGTGGAGCATTTTTTTCATGTGTCGGTTGGCCATCCGGATGTCTTCTTTGGAGAAGTGTCTATTCATATGTTTTGCCCATTTCTTGACTGGATTATTTGTTTTTCGGGTGTTGAGTTTGATAAGTTCTTTATAGATGTTGGATACTAACCCTTTATCTGATAGGTTGTTTGCAAATATCTTTTCCCATTCTGTCAGTTGCCTTTTAGTTTTGCCGGTTGTTTCCACTCTGTGCAGAAGCTTTTTATTTTGATGAGGTCCCAGTAGTTCATTTTTGCTTTTGTTTCCCTTGCCTCTGGAGACACATTGAGTAAGAAGTTGCTGCGGCCAAGGTCAAAGAGGTTTTTGCCTGCTTTCTTCTCGAGGATTTTGATGGCTTCCTGTGTTACATTTAGGTCTTTCATCCATTTTGAGTTTATTTTTGTGTCTGGTATAAGAAAGTGGTCCAGGTTCATTCTTCTGCATGTCGCTGGCCAGTTTTCCCGGCACCATTTGCCGAAGAGACTGTCTTTATTCCGTTGGATATTCTTTCCTGCTTTGTCAAAGATGAGTTGGCCATACGTTAGTGGGTCCATTTCTGGGTTCTCCATTCTGTTCCATTGATCTGAATGTCTGTTTTTGTGCCAGTACCGTACTGTCTTGATGATTACAGCTTTGGAATACAGCTTGAAGCCCGTTCAAGTAGGTATTCTTATCCCCAGTTTACATACACTACAAGTATTAGCTGGGATGACCCTTCCTTTTGAGATCTGCATAAGCTTGGTGTAAACCTCCATTTCGTGACAAAGCAATGCTAGCTAGCCCCATGATTTTGAGTCCTTCCTTACGAGCATACTTTCTCAGTTTCCCCTGCCTCTGAGCTCCTGTTTTAGCTGAATGAGTTTTGCTTCGTAACTGTCTGATCCTTCCATCTTTCTTTTTTTTTGATGTACTTTATTGTCAAATTGGTTTCCATACAACACCCCGTGCTCATCCCAACAACTGCCCTCCTCAATGCCCATCACCCATTTTCCCTCTCCCCCATCGCCCCCCCATCCACCCTCAGTTTGTTTTCTGTATTTACATCTTTCTTTCTCCGATTCACTTCTACACGGAACACCAGGCCCAGCCCTTTGCTTAATTCACACGCAACCACACTCTCTCTCACACACACACACACACACACACACACACACAAATCCAACTCAGCCCCACGTCGGGCTCTGTGCTGAGAGTACAGAGCCTACTTGGGATTCTCTCTGCCTCCCTCACTCTCTGCCTCTCCCCTGCTTGTGCTTGCTCTCTGTCTCTCAAAAAAAATTTTAAGAAAAATAAAAATAAATAATAAAAAAAAATTTCATGAGAAAGCAAGATTGAATTGTCACTATTTCTAATGCTTCTTCCTGTTCATGTATTACTTTATTCATCAGCACATCCTGGTAAATGCCTAAAAGCAAAGCCCTAATGTGTAGCATTTGCTGATTTCTGTGGTATTAATACTTCCACCATGGCCAATTTCGAGGCCACCGAACAGTGAGTTGCAAAGATATGCCAATAATCAGCTCCCAATAGGTGATAAGGGCTGGCTTGAACATTCTACTGCCTGTAACCAGGAGAGAAAGGAATGTTTGGGGAAGTTCAGCTACTTAGAATGTTCACATTATAAAGGATGCGGGGACGGCAGGGGCCAAAGCTGATGAGACAGGCAGAAGTCAGAGCAGGAAGAGCCTTGAATGTCTATTCAAGAGATTCAGTGACCATAAGATCTGACAGATATTTAGGTAAGAGATGATAATGGCTCTCACCGTTGTACTGGCCATAGTTTGGGAAGGAATCTAGGGAAGAGATAATGTCTCTAACCATGATAGTGCCCATGGGATTTTGTAGGTTGAGAATGAAAAGACGACCAAGACGTAACCATGGTAATGTCTGTGGGAGTTTGTAAATACCCAGGAAATGAGGAAGTGAGGTGGTAAACCGAGAATAGTGAAGTTCTACAGGTGAGAAATGATCCATTTCACCCTGGGAATGACCGTGGTATTTTGTAGATAGCCAGTTAAAAATGGCGGCCTTAACTACAGTGCTGAAATTAGGGCTTCTCAAGTAAGCAAGGAGAAGCTTATGGTATCCCTTATTACATTAGTGAATGTGACATTTTGTGGTATTCCAGGTATGAAGGAAAACCCAACCACAGAAGCAAACGTGGGATTTTTCAGAAGTCTAGGAAAGATGATGGTGTCCTCAGCCATGAAAAAGATGTTGGGATTTTGCAGGTATGTGGTCAAGAGATGACCGCACTCCTAACCACAATAGCCAACGAGCAATTTTCCAAGTATCCAGGTAAGAGATGTTGATGTCCCCAAAAATGTGATGATCATAATATTTGAAGGTATCGAGGAAAGAAATGAGGTGTAACTAATCAGCAGTACCAAGGTACCTTACCGTTACCCAGATTAGAGTTGATGTGCCCCTGGCAGTGACGTTTATCTGGATAATTTGTAAATCTCCATGTAAGATCTGTTTTTCTAAACCCAGTAGAGACCATAGGCTTCTGTAGATAACCCAGTAAAGATAATGTGTCCCAAACCACTGTGCTGACTAAGATATTTTACAAGTATTTGGTCGAGAAATAATGGTAGACCTACAGGAAATATGGGACTTGGAAGGTATTGTAGGGGAGGGAAAAAAATTTTCCCTTTACTCTTCTAGGTTCTTGGTTGAGACCCCTTCCCCCCCCCCCCCCCCCCCCCCCCCCGGTAATAAAAGACCAATTAACAAGAGAAAAACAATCTTAGTTACCTATGCACAGGTGGGAACCCCACAAAGATTGGAGACTCAAAAAGGCAGCCGGGGCAATTGAAGCTTATATTCCATCCTGAGCTAAGGGAAGGGGCAGGGGCCTGGGGCTTCCAAGGAGAGGAGGGCAATTCACAGGAAGGTGAGAAGAGGAAATGTGTGGTAAACAGTTTGCTGTGCCCTGCCGGTCGCTTTGTAACCTGAGACACTTCTCTGGTCATCGTGCTCTTCTTCGTGGTACAGGCTCCTTTCGAATAGAAATTTCCCTTGCAAAAGCATAACGTCTCCTGAGGTCTCAGAGCTTGTCCTGTGTCTGCAGTTGCTCAAAATAATCGGTTCAAAATAATTCTTAGGCCTATGAGGCATATTCTGCTACTCTTCAGGATCCATTACATAATGATGGTGACTTAACTTAAACCATGGGAATGACCATGGGATTTTCAGGTGTCCTGGTAAGAGATGATGTGTCTCTAATTACAGTTGTCGTCATGACTTGTTTTCTTGGGTTTTTTTTGTTTTTTTTTTGTTTTTTTTTTGCAGTATCCAGTAAAGAAATAAAGGTAAAATTAACCACAGTGGTAACCGTGAGATGTGCCAAATAGTAAGGAGAGAAATAACGTGGGCTTTAACGAGGTAGGCATCGTGGTATTTTGGAATTGTTCAGATAAGCTATCATAGTGTCACTCACCACAGTCCAGACCATGGGATTTTTCAGGTCTCAATCAATAAATAAGGGAACCTAATAATAGGAGTAAATGTGGGACTTTGCTCATATCCAGGGAAGAGAAGATGTGGGCCTTAAACATGTGAGAGACCATGTGATTTTCAGATATCTAGACAAGTGATGGTGCTGTCCCAAGCTCTTAACCATGTGTTTTTATAACCATGTGTTTTTACAGGTGTTCGGGTAAGAAGTCGATGTCCCTAACAAAAGTAGGAACCATCAGTTTTTGTTTTTCTTTTTTAGTTCAGAGATGATTCGTCGTAAAACTTAGTAGTGACAAAGATACTTAAAGTTACCCCGACAGTATATCAGAGTCCTCATGACAGTAGTAACCACGGGATTTTTGCAGGTGTCCAGTGAATAGATGATGGCGTCTGAAACTACAGTATTGACCTTAGAGTTCTCCAAGTATCCAGGTACTGTTAGTGGCTGCCATAATGGAATGGACAGATGGAATTAGCAGGGGTCCGGATGGATGAACATGTATCCCTAATCAGGGTTTCAGTGTTTTCGGTTCCCATGCAAGAGGTGATAACTTCTTTAAGTACAATGTGGACCTTAGAACTAAAGGATCCAGGTAGAGTTCATGATTCCCCTAATAATAGTAGCGATCGTGGAAGTTTTCGAGGTCCGTGAAGAAGAAGATGTATCCCTAATGATGTGTTTTTGCAGATTCTAATCAAGAGCTGCTGGTGAAGACCACGGAATCTAGGTAAGTGATGATGTGGACCTTAAACACAGTAGAGGCCATCTGGTCTTCCGAAATCTAGTAGGTGATGATGGTATCCCTAACGTGTCAGTGCGATGTTTTTTTTTTGCAGGTATTCAGGTAAAAAATGAAACTGGGCCTATAAATACTAGTAACCAGGAGATCCAGCTTAACCAATTTTCTAGTTTCGAGATAGTGTGTGTTTAAGTTGAGGAACGAATTAGGGGTTTACAGGCATCTGGGTAAGGGAGTACAATTTTCTTCGTCACCGTATAGAGTAGGAGATATTTACAGGTGCCGAGTCAAGGGATGATGGGGTCTGTGACAGCAGTGTTAACCCTGAAGTTCTACCAGTGTCCAGGTAGCATTAATGGGCCCATAAAGAGACCGAAGTGACAAAAGTTATATGCCAGTGTCCTGGTAGGAAAAGTTAGGTCCTTAAATAAACTTACCACAGTACGCTTTTTCAAGTGTCGGTCAAGAGATCACACAGCCCCTAACCATGGTGGTTAATGGAACTTTCCGACTTTGCTGGTATCGAGTAAGTGGTTATGTGAGTCTTACATTACAGACCTTCTGATCTCCAGACATCTAGATAAATGATGATGGTATCCCTAACTTTTGTGTTACCATGTGTTTTTGCAGATACCCAGGCAAGAAATGACAGTGTTCCCACAAATACTGCTAAGAATTAGCCCTTGATGTTTACTAGTTTAGAGATGATATGTTTTGAACCTTGGTCAAGACTCCAGGATTTGCAAATTTCCAGGTAAGTTATCATAGTGTTTTTCATCTCACGATTGACTGTGGGGTTTTTATAGGTTTCGAGTCAAGAGATGATGGTGTGTCAATGGTTTTGACCTCGATATTCTGTAAGCGTGCAGATAAAGTTGATGATTCCTCTAATGCTTGTAGTTCCCATGGGATGTGCCATGGGCTAGGTCAGAAACGATGTGTCCCTAACCGTGGTCGCCACCATGGGTTTTACAGGTTCCACTCAATGGATGATAGTGAAATGAACAATGGCAGTGAATGTGTGACTTTGCTGGTAGACAGGAAAGAGATGCTGTGAGCATTTACATGGTACAGATCTTCAGATTGCCTAATATCCAGGTAAGGGGTGATAGTTCCTGTCATACCATAACCCTGTAAACAAAGGTTAGTTTCGTGTTGGTTTTGGTTTTTAGAGGTTTTCAGGTGAGGCCTTGGCTAATATACAGGTAAGAAATGATGTGACCTTTTCACATGAGAGACCTTCTGAATTTCAGATCACTAGGTAGTTACTGATGGCGATCATAACTCTAATGACCTGGGTTTTGGCAGGTATGCAGGGAAGAAATTAATTCGCCTCGCCATATTGGTAAGCATGAAATGTTACATATTCTTGATGAGAGATGGTGTGTGTTTCTTTTATACTCCTGGTGATGCCTCAACAGGCAGGAGTCCAGGTAATTTACGATACTGCCTATCGTGTGTTACTGACTTTGGAACTTTTGTAGGTAACCTACAAAGAGGCAGGTATTTTTTAGTAGGGCTCCGCTTCACAACTCTGCGAATAGCCAGGCAACACAAATGAGTAGCGAACATAGAGAACCGATCAACGGAATATGCAGGTATTCAGTTGGTGTAAGACTAGTACTAACGAAAATGTTCCCAAGATTCTTTTCCTGTTCCTTTAAAGAGATCGTGATGAGGGGCGCCTGGGTGGCGCAGTCGGTTAAGCGTCCGACTTCAGCCAGGTCACGATCTCACGGTCTGTGAGTTCGAGCCCCGCGTCAGGCTCTGGGCTGATGGCTCAGAGCCTGGAGCCTGTTTCCGATTCTGTGTCTCCCTCTCTCTCTGTCCCTCCCCCGTTCATGCTCTGTCTCTCTCTGTCCCAAAAAATAAAATAAACGTTGAAAAAAAAAAAAAAAATTTTAAAGAGATCGTGATGAGCCTAACGATAATCGTCGGCAACGGGGGACGTTGTGGGTATCCAGGTAAGTGATGATGTGGGTTTAAACGGGAGCAGAAAACGGTTTGACCGTTACTGAGGAACGTAAGTGTAAGTAACGGCAATGCCTTTGAGTGGCAGCCACCATGTCTGCGCACTTGGGGTCAGGGGTCAGAACGTGGCTCGAGGGCGCGCGCTTGCGCATAACTGAGCTCCCCCCTCCCACTCCCTCCGCCGCCCACCGCCGCCATTTTGAACTTCAGCTCCAGTGATGTGGCCGCCCTAGTCTCTGCGCTGGGTGGGATGGGAAACGTTCCAGGGTTTGTGAGACTCCTGCTTCAGGCCTTACTGCCCGTGTTGAAGTCCCCTAGGGAGACATCGGCTGCTTAGTAGCCAGCATGTTTTTGTGCCTTTCCTTTAAGTTCCAACTGCCCTCTCTGTGGTGATCAGTGCCCCCCATGCAGGCTCGGTTAACTCAGAGGCGTGAATGGGTGTCTGAAGGGAGGGGAGAGGAGAGTGGCCTTCAGCAGCCGAGGTATACTTGACAGGAACCGGCCTCCATCTTGAACTGCGCGAATTTAACTCAACTGGCCGAGGTGTCACCACCGTGACCTGCTTAGAAAGACCACCACGGAAGGGTCACCTGCTTATCCGGATACTGTGTGCGTGAAGCGTGGGGCTAAAAGCTTGACGCACCTGACTGTGTGCCCGTCGGCCCAAACAGCTCACGGTAACAGAGTAGCTGTGACGATGAATTAGATTGTCTCGATGGCTCACACCACACAGGTGTGTAAGTAAGTGCGCCCTCCTTCCTAATCCAGATCGGAGGTGACGAAGGATCTCTCACCTGGGTTTAGGGGGACATGTGCATCCGTTCTGACTAGAAGGCCGCACAAGTACGGTGACTCAACTACTCTGACAATAACTGGGGGGGGGGGGGGCAAGGTAGTAGGATTAGGAGGCAGTTGAGGGTGTAAATTCCAGCTCAGAAGGAGGACTGTCGCCCTCAGGTTTTTAAATGCAGGTTGAGGATAATAGCACCGGTCTTGTCCCACATCCCCGATGCGGTGAAGACGCTTCCCAATCTTAGAAGACGACCCGTCTGGTGATCACCCAGGAAATTGAAGCTGCCATTGGCCACTGAGTCCCCAAGTGCCCTATACCCTCTCTTTATTCTGTCCCTGTCTAAAGATTCGGTAGAAATAAGTTAGATGCCTATCTAGTCTTTGACATGAGGTATTTATTTTGTGAAATAATGTCAGCGCTTATAAATCCCCACATAGTATGTGAGGAAGTGCGTTCGGGTGGCCACGTGTGAGCTCTTTACACGGTAGTGCATTTAGTCCTTTCCCTTTGGTTACTGCACAGAAATGATAAAGACCAGTGAACAAGATGTATGGACTGACCAGAGAAGTCAGCCTACGCGGTGAGAAATTAGAATAGTACGCTGACGGGAATAATGAAATAATTTTTGTTCAAATCAAATAGGTTTTATTCTTTATTTTTTTTAATGTTTATTTATTTTAGAGAGAAAAAGCGAGTGGGGGAGGTGGCAGAGAGAGGGAGACAGAGAATCCTAAGCAGGCCCCACATTGTCGGTGCGGAGCCTGATGGGGGGCTGGACCTCGCAACCGTGAGGTCATGACCTGAGCTGAGACCAAGAGTCTGATGCTAAACCGACTGAGCGACCCAGGCTCCCCTAAGTCAAATGTGTTAATACTGCAATTAAAGTAATCAAGGGTTCAAATATATTTCTCCAATCTACTCATTTTTTTTAAGGTCCTGTTCAAGCAAGGTGCTGTTGAAAAAAACTGCTATTAGCTTTGTCCAGAGATGGAACATCAAAAGTTACCCAAAATTATTTTGGTATGAGTGTAGCTTTAATAACAATTTGTGTGGGTTTTTTTCTTTGTTTATATTTGAGAGAGAGAGAGAGAGAGAGCGTGCGTGCATGGGTGCACATGCACAAGTGGGGGAGGGGCAGAGAGAGGGGGGCAGAGGATCCAAAGCAGGCTCTGCACGGACAGCAGTGAGCCTGATGTGGGGCTCAAACCCACGAACCGCGAGATCACGACCTGAGTCAGAGGCAGACAATAGACTGTGCCACCTGGGTGCCCCCCGAAATTGGGTTTTAAGTGCACTTCTCAAAGCAAATCATACAACTAGAGAGCCCTCAACCTCGTAAACTAAGCATCTGACGCAAATGGACAAAACCAAACAGGCAATAATAAAGGAGCAGGGGAAAAAAGGTGTGCGATGACTTACCTAACTACTGTTGTTACCATGTTGTTTGTTTTGCAGGTATTGAGGTAAGAAATAATAGAATCCTTACCGATGTTAGAGGTCACGAGGTCTTACTTCCTACGTTGTTGAGAAAATGCGTGTTGAACCACGTGGGTGTTGAGGAATGGCCACATCTAGGTAATTATCGTGGTGTTCCTCACCACAGCCCAGACCACGGACTTTGTGTCAGCGTCCAGTCAAGAAATAATGGTTTTATGTGACAACGGTGTTGACGTTGGAGTACGACCAGTATCAGGTAGGGTTTGTAAGTCCTATAATGATAGAGGTCACCAAGGTTATTTGCACATCTCCTGGTGGAAAAAGTCTCGTTTAACACGTGTTTCATAATGTGTGCTTTTCCATTTCCTGTCAAGAGATTGTGGTGTAACTCAACGGTCTGGAACCTGGGACTTGGCTACTACTCAGGAAGTGATGATGTGGGTCCTCCACACTGCAGACCATCTGATCTTCACAAATCTGGGTCAGTGATGCCGTCCCTAACACTTGTGCTACCATGTTTTGTTTTGTTTTTTTCCAGGCTGTATCCAAGTACCTACAATGGCGTTCCCCACCATAGTAGTCACCATGGGATTTTTGCAAGTGTGCAGTGAACAAAGATATTGTTGCTGACAAAGGTGTAGACAATGGAATACATCAAGTATCCAGGTAGAGTTGATGGATCCTGCAGTGAATGAAGTCACCAACTTTATTCACAGATATGTCGGAGGGAAAAGATGTACAGGTAGAAATATTGGTAACAATGCAGTGTTCGGGTTCCAATCAAGGAAACGTGATGAATTTCACCAACGTTGTTTATAGGGATTTTGGTGGTGTCCAGGTAAGTGACGATACAGGCCTTGAGCACCCTACAGATCAGAACTTCAGCGATCTAGGTAAGTGAGAATAGCGTCCCTAAAATTTGTGTTCTGTTTTTTGTGGGGTTTTTTTTGCAGGCGTTCAGGTAGGAAATACGATGTCCCAACCAATGCTAGTAAGCATTACTCCTCAATGTTTAAATACAGAATGTGTTTAACCTTAGTTATACAGGAGCATTACGTAAATCCAAGTGACATCTTGTGTTCCCATGTTTCTTGTTTTTTGGGTTTTTTTCCTGCAGGTATCCCATTAAAGTTTTGCCTCGTGTGTAGGAACGGGATGATACGATATTTACTCATTTGAAGACCTTATTATTGTCAGAATCTCATTAATGCTGTTGTCAAGGCTCTTAAGGTTAAAAATTGTTACGGACGTGTATGCAGTTAAGAATGAATTTGTCCTTAGCAGTACTAGTAAACATGAGATTTTACTGATTTCTTATTTAAGGATAACGTGTATTTAACTCACCTAATGATTGATAGATAGGCAGTTGTCCAGTTAATTTTCCGTAATGTTCGACACTGTGTTATCAACATGGGATTTCTGCAGGTATGCCTCCCTGAAAGGAAGATGTCTTTTACTAGGATTTGACCTAGGAATTCTGCAAAATCCAGATCTCATTGATGAGTCCCTAAATAATGGACCAAGTGTAGAGAGATTGCAGGTATACAGGTAATTATGGTATTCCTTACCACAATAGGAACCATGGGACTTTTGCAGGTGCACAGTTAGGGAGTGTTGGTCTTACCTAAAAATGTTGACCTTGGGATACGACGAGTATCCAGGTAGAGTTAACATGTCCCATAAAGATGGAAGTAAACAAGGTTATCTGCAGGTATCCCAATAGAATAAATGGTATCCTTTGAAACATGCTTTGTAATACGCATTCCAGATTCCTCTCGATACATGACGATGACCCGAACAAGGCTCATTAATGGGGACATTGCTAATGTCCGAGTAAGTGATGAGGTGGGCCTAAACCGCAGCACAGACGACCTGACCTTCAGAAAGGTAGGTAAGTGATGATGGCTTCAATAATACTCACCATATTTTGATTGCATGCTACTGAGGTATGAAGATGGAGAGTCGTCACACGCTAGAAACTACGAGTTTTCATTTTTTATGTTTTAGAGAGAGTGTGTATTTAACCCTGAGAGTGAGGGGTTGCACACATTCAGATAATAATCCTGTTGTCCCGCAACACAGGTAACCCTGGGAGTTCTGCAGGTGTAGAGTCCCCAGATGATAGTCTTGACCTGATGATGGTTATTAACCTTGGAGTACTGCAAATGTCTATCTGTAGTTACGTATTCCATAATGATAGAAGTGACCAAGGTTATTTACAGGTATCCTGGTAAGAAGTAGTTGTGTCCTTCAACACATTTGTTACGTTTTACTCAGGTTTCAGTCAAGAGGTCACAGTTAAACTCTCAGTGGACGTTAACAGCACTTTGCTCTTTTTTTTTTTTTTAAATGTTTATTTTATTTCTGAG
The DNA here is from genome assembly GCF_028018385.1 of Neofelis nebulosa. NCBI lineage: Eukaryota > Metazoa > Chordata > Mammalia > Carnivora > Felidae > Neofelis > Neofelis nebulosa. The sequence continues at coordinate 10,111,573 of NC_080800.1, forward strand.
GGAGAGAGAGACCGAGCAAGACAGAGCACAAGCGGGGGAGGGGCAGAGAGAGAGGGAGATACAGAATCCGAAGCAGGCTCCAGGCTGTCAGCACAGAGCCCGACGCGGGGCTCGAACCCACACACTGTGAGATCATGGCCTGAGCTGAAGTTGGACGCTTGAACGACTGAGCCACCCAGGCGCCCCAACAGGATTTTGCTCTTAACGAGGTAAGTGATCATGTGGGCCTGAGCACAATATAGACTGACCTTCACACAGGTAAGTGAGGATGATGTTCATAACCTTGTGTTACCATGTTTTCTGTGCTAGTAAACAAGTATGGTATTATAGGGCATTAACTCATGAGAGACGTTTATTTCAGACATTTAGACAATTAGTGATGTTGTCGAAACCCTTGTATTGACCTCTCTTTCAGCATGTACGCTGTTAAGAAGTTTGTTCATAACAAACTAGGAGTGGGGCGCCTGGATGGCTCAGTCAGTTAGGCAGCCGACTCTTAATTTCACCTCAGGTCATGATCTCAGGTCATGTGATCTCATGGTTCGTGGGCTCAAGCCCCGAGTCAGGCTCTGCCCTGAGAGTGTGGAGCCTGTTTGGGATTTTCTCTCTTCCTCTCTCTGCCCCTCTCCTGATCACACACTCTGTCTCAAAAATAAAGAAATAAACATTTAAGACCAATAACAAAAGCACTAGTAACCATGAGATTTTTCTCTAGTCTCTTTGGAACTAATGTGTATTTAACATTTGTAAAGAGACAAGCAGGTATCTGGGTAATTTATCATAGTCTCCATCAGACCTTAATGACCATGGGACTTTTGCAGGCATCGTTTCAAAAGTGGAAGATGTCTTTTTCTAAAGTTTAACCTTGGGCTTCTGCAAATATCCAGGTAACTTTGATGGGTCCTGAAGGGAAACAAATGACCAGGGGAATTTAAAGGTGTGGAGGTAGAATGATTCATGGACCAAACACGTTTTTCACAATGGGTTTTTCAGAGTCCTGTCAAGACCTCACCCTGAGCTTACCAATGATGATTTAACATGGGACATTGCTGTTATGAAGGTAAGTGAGATGTGGGCCTAAACCACAGCACGGACCATCTGATCTTTGTATACATAGGTAAGTGCTAACACTTCTTGTTAACTTAATTCTAACAAGTATTCAATTAATAAAGGGTACATTCCAAACCAATTCTGGTAACCATTGTTTTTCACATTTTATATCGAGGAGAAAAATTATATTTAACTCTGTGAGTGTTGAGGAATTACGTGTATCCAGATAATTGACATGATGTTCTGTCCCCAGTTAGTAACGATGGGATTTTTATAAGGGTCCTGTTAGGAAATGATGGTGTTACCCGACAGTGGTGTTGATCTTGAATTAATCTAAGTATTCAGGTAGACTTGATGTGCTCTGTAATGGTAGAGTGTCCATGGTTATTTCCAATGCTCTGGTTAAAAAAAAAAAAATCCCTTTGTAAAAAAAAATTTTTTTTTTAATGTTCATTTATTTTTGAGAGAGAGGGACTGAGCATGAGCATGGGAGGGGCCGAGAGAGAGGGAGACACAGAATCTGAAGCAGGCTTCAGGCTCCAAGCTGCAAGCACAGAGCCCAACATGGGGCTGGAACTCAAAAGCCATGAAGTTGGACGCTTCAACGACTGAGCCACCCTGCCCCTTGTATCTCTTAATACATACTTCACAAAATGTTTTTCAAGTTATTGTCAAGATACCATGATGAATCAGAAGTCATTAGTGGGGACATCTCTGATAATCCAGGTAATTACCCCGGAATTCTGCCTCACCATTGTAACCATGGTATTTTAGAGATGTGTAGTCAGGAGATGATGTGTCTAAATGTGGCTAGCCCTTGAAAATTGCAATCATTGATTGTCGTAGACTCTGGGTCTGGAGTTTTCTCTTGTCCAGCCAGAGAGCGGGATGCAGGATTGAAAATGCAAGAGAGGCTAATGTCCGCGGTATTTAGAGTAGAGGAACAAGGCCTCCTGTCTTTTTCCAGTAAATTCCACTGTAGCCTCAAGAGCTTTGAAGCGGACCAAAACCTGCCTATCAATAGAAGTTTGGCTTGTAAATTCTTTGGCAGAGTTGACCATAAATTTATTAAGGACTTGGGCTGTCTGGATAGTATGATGCAGGCTGATTCCAGCCACAGTGGCAGAGGCGATAACGCCTCCTGCTGCTACGATGCCCATGATTAACAGGCCAACAAATCTTTTCTGCCTTACAGCAGAGTGCCAGTGTCGAACAAGCTTGGAAAGTGCACCTAGTCCTGATGGATGCCTATAGGGCTCAGAGTTATTGACAGAAACCCAGGCTGAGACACGCTGTCTAAGTACAAATAAAGAGGAGATATTTAATTGGGTGATGTTATTATTTACACAGGACATAAACCGGCCCTGGGAGGTAGAGATATTTTAATTATTTTCTAGTTGTTTGATGTGTAAAGTGGAGGTAGCAAAGAGAACATAGGGAGAAGGGACACAAATAGTGGTCCCTGCAAACTGATCATTGTTCAAGGAGGCCCAAGTTATGTTAATATGTCGATTTAAATAAATTTTACCGTGGCTAATGGTATAAATGAAGAAGAGAAGGACTAGCTTCCAAAGATTAACAGGCCAAGGTCCTTTTAATTTCCCTGTATGTGCAGAAATTAGAGGGCCAGACAAACCTCTGTCTTTCCAAAAAATATTCTCCCTACTAGACTGGTCAAAGGATATGGTCTTACTTGAATATTTTGTTTCCAGATGTCCTCTAGGACCTCTGTCACTAATAGTTTAATTTCCCCAGCGAAGATTATCTTAGTCTCTCCATAACAGGTTGTCCAAGGAATATTATTCCAGGGGTGTTCTGAATACTTGAGACTAGAGCAAGCTATAACATTAGGAGTGTGAGACAGGTTTGTGTTTTGAGGTATATCAAAGCTTAGGGCTGAGAAAAAGGTAAAATTGTCCGGCCTTGTAGAGGTTTGGGGCTGTACATGTAAAAGCCAGTTGATTCTTAGTTTGAGATAAGCAGATAAGTTGTCAAGTTTAGTAACACACATAGGAGGTGCTGGAGGAAGCCACCATTGAGGTCTTGGCATAGAAAGCCAATGGTCTTGTTCCGTTTGGAAGGGCGGGTTAAGATCGGCTCCTTCCATGAACTCCGTGTCATTATAGCTAATACGAATATCCCAGTCTAGGAGTGCTAGGCTGTGGACAAATGGGAGTAGGAGTCTATGCAATATCATTGTGTTGTAAGAGGATGCCGGCCTGGTTAGGCATTTAAGGCTTCCCCATGTTCCATCAGGGGCAAGGACTTGCATTTGTGGAGTGGCTTCAGGATGAGGAGTCCATGAAGAGGTTTCTTTTATCTTGAAAAGGGGGGCAGTGGCTGGTCACTCAGAGTCATTCTCTCGAAGTCTTGGTTCATTGGAAGATATCCTTGGGGTCTCCACCATGCCATGGTAAGACTTCACCAACTGAGAGGGAATCCACAGAGGTCTGGAATCTGGAAGAACACAAGCACATCCTCGTCCCCAGGTGAGAAGTTTAGTGGGCTCAGTCCTTGTGGGCCCCCGTTTGGGAGTTTCATCTAGCACCATAGGGTGAGAGGGTTTATCTGATTTTGAAGAATGTCACTCAGCTGCAGTTAGTCCTTGAGGATTAAGATTTTAAAAGTAAGGGGCACTTGGTGGCTCAGTCAGTTAAGTGTCCGACTTCAGCTCAGGTCATGATCTCACAGTTGACGAGTTCAAGCCCTGCATCAGGCTCTGTGCTGATGGCTCAGAGCCTGGAACCTGCTTCGGATTCTGTGTCTCCCTCTCTCTCTGCCCCTCCCCTGCTCGCTCGCTCACTCGCGCTCTCTCTCTCTCTCTCAAAAACAAATAAAGATTAAAAAGAAAATAGAAAAAAAATGATTTTAAAAGTTAAGAGTGATCCTAGCACGATCAAGAAGGAGCTGAGTTGTGATGCAGACAGCCAGGTGTATCTCCCCCTTTTTGTTTTTTTAACATGTTTTTGAGCATATTATGTGCTCATTTTACAATTCCTTGGCCTTTGTGCATTATAAGGAACAGGTAATTCCAACCAAGGCTTAAGTAAAACAACTTAAAAGGGCATGTTGTCCTGTTTTTTCATGCTTTTTGTTAAAATTTTATTTATTTATTTACAAATAAGTATATTTATTTACTTTATTACCTTTAACAAAAATATATTTTTATTTTTTATATCTTTCTTATGTATTTACTTTTTTATATATGAAGTTACTTATTTCCCTTACCCTTAATTACATTTAGCAGAATTTTTTTTTAAATGTTTATTTATTTATTTTTGAGAGAGACAGAGACAGAATGCGAGTGGGTTAGGGACAGAGAGAGAGGCAGACACAGAATCTGAAGTAGGCTCCAGGCTCCAGGCTCCGAGCTGTCAGCACAGAGCCCGATGTGGGGCTCGAACTCACGAGCTGTGAGATCATGACCTGAGCCGAAGTCGGACGCTCAACCGACAGCGCCACCCAGGCGCCCCACGTTTAGCATAATTTTAACTCTTAGAAACCTTAGTCTCCAGTGAAAAGTAAGTAGTAACCAATTGTGAACTGTCACATCAGAAATTTTTTAGGTGGCAGACTTATGACTCCATTAAGCATAAAGCACATCTTTTTTTAATGGATTTAAATATTCTTAGTTTTTTGGCCTTAAGAAGTCAGAAGCATCAACCTATGTGTAGTAAGCAATGCTTCGGCATTCCATTTGATTTGGAAGTGGCCTAAATGTCTGATGAACTTAATTCAATTTAGCGTTTAAGCAAAATGTGCGTTTCAGGTTCCCAAAGACCCTGAAAGCTATTTTAACAATTACCCGTGAAAACTCTGGGACAAAGTTGACCATTACTTGAAGTCATCCTTTTTACTAACAAATTGCAACAGAGATCACATGAGCTTATTTGACCTTTAGTAAACCTTAGTGGAATAAAGTTCTATAATGTAAAAGACACCCCTATCTTCATGACATTTCTTCTGCGTCCCCTTAAAAGTTTACCGTGGACAATTATTTTTCCCCGTGGAACCAGTGAGGAAATCTGAAGTCTCAGGGAGGATTTGTTGCTTTTCGACAGCATGGGGAGGAGGAGCATGTTGTCTGAGGAACTGAAGAACCAGATATGCGGGCCGCAGCCCAGGCGGTGCAGAAACAGGAGGGGGGGGAAGGGAAGGCAGAAAAGGTCGGGGGTTGGGGGGGGGTGCCCAAGAGGCAGACAGAGGCACAGGGGGCGGAGAAAAGAGTTCACGTGGTTCTAAAGCCTGTCAGCTCAGCTAGATGAGCAGATCCCACTTTTTGTTTTGTTTCGTATCGTTTGGTTTTCCACTAGTGAATTAGGCAATCCACGTTGGGCCGGAGAAGACAGGGAAGTTCCCCGAAACAGAAGGAGTTTCAGCAGCTGCTTGGGAATATTCCTTAAAATCTCCATCCCCAGGTAGACTAGCCAGAGACAGTCCGCGTCTGAGCCTCGTAATTATTAACCCAGGAAACGAATGAGGGAGAAGCCCCCACGTATGGTTCGAGTAATCGGAGTGTATCGGACCAGTGAAAGAGGGAGTTAGAGTCCCCTGTATCAGGGATGGCCTGTGTAAAATACCCGGCACTATTTCAGCGCATTGTTTCACTGGCAATGATTGGAAGCTGGGCTTGCTGCCCTGGTTGGGAATGTTGCCCTGCTCTGGACAGTTGTTCAGAAGACACCGGAATGGCAGCGTCAAAGTTTTGCACCGCATGAGTCGCACAAGCCTTCTAGAACTCTTGGGCACAGACAGCATACCGGGCTGGGGTCAGAATGATGCTCACAAGAGACCCCCCAGTCCCTGGCACACATGGAATAAGGAGCACAAATATTATTTAAAGGGCCCATTGTAAAAGGGCTGTGATGGACATACAGCTGAACTGATTTTTTGCAATCCTTTTACTACTGGAAAGAGCAGGCCTTCGTGGATGTATTGCCCACTTTGCCTGACGAGGGGGAACCGCTGGAATTTACTGGCCTCGTGGGCTTCCTTCGTGTACTTTGGCATCGGGGTGAGGACTTTATCAGAATGGGTCGGTGGAGGTTTTAGCGGCTCGATATCATCCCATACTTTTGAGGGAGGGGGCACTGAATAACTTTTGGCTATAAAGGCACTGAAGGCACAGGCTGACTATAAAACTCAGATTTCCCCTCTATTTTGGGTAATTTTACATCCTTCTGTACATCGTCTGAACTCAAGGGGAGAAGGGCAGTATGGACAATGGACCGAGAGAGGATTACCTCGGGGGGAATGTTAGCCTCCTCAGAATGCCCATCTTTAAATGTTTGCCCTACTTGTTCCCAAACATCAAGATCACCAGTCCTTTGTTTTGGGAACCAAGGGCAGTGTTGTTGGATAATCATTAATAATTTAAGGAGTGCTTTCTGACTGAGGATGGTGTTGGCCGCCTTTTCCAATGACTGTAAAATGTATTGTTCCAGTTCGGGGGATAGGGAGTCTCCCATAATAAATCTCTCGAAAGTTCCATGGCAGGAAATCCTAATACAGTTTCCCGTTACCTCTTACCTCGTTAGGAAGAGACTGTAACCTGGTACGTTTTTCTTGGAGCTCTTTAGTCATTCCGCAGTGTCCTGCAGTCCTTGTGTCGCATCGGCAACACAAGCTGGCCTGTAGTCCTCTTGCCTCCGATCACGTCGGGGTCACCATGTATCATAGACTCTGGGTCGGGAGTCCTCTCTTGTCCAGCAAGAGAGTGGGACGCAGGACTGAAAATGCGGGAGAGGATGATGTCTGGGAGGAGATGAGAGCCCCGAGTAAGGGTTCTTGCTCTGTTTTTATTAAGATCAGAAGGCTTACAAGTGAGATGGGCGTGCACAGACAGACGACAAAAGCTGGAACATTAACTCATGGGCTTGGGGAAAAGGGGCTTTTGGAGATAGGTAGCGTTAGGGGTCTGGGTCAATACAAAACAAGATTCTGGTGCTGGGTGGAAGGTTGTTTACAACAAACATGAGGCCCCACCTCTGTTTACCTAAACTGGCCTAGGGCACAAGAAAGGCAGAACGTGCTACCTCAGAGTCAACAAGGCATCTGTCTTTTGCTAATTAGCTTTGCTCTGGGCAACTTCGCCCCACAGCGGTCCATAGCCCTCTTTACCTGTGTACCTAATCCGGTCCTTCCTTTCTGTGAAAGCGGCTTTCTGCTATTGTACTAAATTGGGGGGCATTTCCTCCCTGAGTTGATGGATCCTGCCATGATGGAAGTGAAGGAGGTTATTTGCAGGTGTCCATATGCAAGATGTGTGTCCACAGATAAACATTTGTCGCATTGTGTTTTTCAGGTTCCGCTCATGAGATCATAGTGAACCTCTTCATGTTCATTACCACAGACTTTGCATGGATCACAGGAAGTCATGGTATGAGCCATAGGCACCTTAAAGATCAGATGATCTTCAGATATTGAGGCAAATGAGGATGCTGTTCTAACCTTTGTCTTAGTATTTTTGATAGGTATTCAGGTAAGAAACTGTCTTGTTCCTACTGATGCTAGTAAGCAGTCGCCTTTGGTAGTTGAGAGTTTAGATGTAATGTATGTTTATACGTAGAAGGGACTGAGGGATAAACAGGTGTCGACGTTATCCTACTATTCAGTACCAAAGGCTACAGACCAGGAGATTTCTCCAGAAGAAATGACCGTGTCTCTAAGTGTCAACTTTGAATCCTCCCAAGATTGAGGTAGTGTTGAAGCTTCCCCGTTAATGGTGTTCCTTTTTTTCAAAATTCTGTGAGTATCAGGTTAAGATCTTTGCTAGTATGCAGATATGAGATGATGAGATATTAACTGATTAAAGACTGAGGTTGTACGGTTTTATTTTTAGGTAAGATTAATAGCAGGAGTCATGGTAGCACAAGTTGTTTTCTTTCTTTTCTTTTTTTCTTCCTTTTCTTTCTTTTCTTTCTTTCTTGGAAAAAGGTTGTGTTCTTAAACACAATCGTTCCATATGTTTTCTCCGGTTCCAGGCAAGAAATCGCAGCACATGTAGCAATGGTCATTACTAGGACATGGTTAATAGTCAGGGAATTAATAACGTAGGTCTTACTGCAGTGTAGACTGTCTGATATTCAGTGTCTATGTAAGGATGTGTCCCCAACACATATGTTCTGTTTTTTGCACGTATCCTGTTAAGGTCTTTGCTAGTAGAGGTATGATGTGATCCGACATAAATTCACTAGAGACGTTTTGTTATTTCCAGACATCTAGGTAATTAATGTTCCCAAGACTCTTCTAAAAATGTGGGTTTGGGGCATGTATACGATTAGGAAATTGATGTGAACTGAACAATTCTGGTAAGCATGAGTATTAACTATCTTCTTATTTAGAGATAATGGGTTGTTTTTTTATACTCCTAGTGGTAACAGATATGCAAGTCACCATGAAAATTTTACGGATGTCCCTTTAAGGAAGGAAGGATCCCTTACTAGGGAGTAACCTCAGATTTAGGCAGTTATTCAGGTGAATCTGATGAGTTACAAAATGATAGAACTGACCAAGGGAATTTTCTGGGTGTCCAGGTAATGTGTATTGACCACTTTCCACAGCATATTTTTCAGGTCCCTGTTAAGACCATGACTGTGACCCTGTCAGCGGTATTTAACGCGGCATTAAGGTGGTAAGAGATTTGGGCCTAAACCACACAGGCCATCTAATCTTCCCATATCTAGGTGAGCAATGATGACGTCCTTAACATGTCTTGTTACCATGACTTTGTTGCAGGTATTCAGGTAAGATGACAGCATCTTGGGGCTTCTGGGTGGCTCAGTCGGGTAAGTATCCCTTCTTGATCTCACCTTAGGTCATGATCTCATGATTTATGAGATTGAGCCCCATATCAGGCTCTGTGTTGACTGTGTATGGCCTGCTTGGGATTCTCCCTTTCTCTTTGCATCTCTCTCTCTCTCAAAAAAAAAAAAAAAAAAAAGAAACTTAAAAACAACCAACAAAAGACAGTCATTACCAATGCTAATCACCATGAGTTTCTATTTTTCACATTTTGGAAAAAATTTATGCTTAATCCCACAGGTATTGAGAAATTGATCCTGCCTAGGCAATTGTGGTGGAGCCTCACCACTGTAGAAACCATAGGATTTTTCCAGGTGTCCAGTCAAGTAATGTTAGTCTCTCCTGACAACAGTGTTGACCTTGAATTAGTGCAAGTGCGCCAGTGGAGTTGAAGTGTTGCCTAACAATGGAAGGGAACAAGTTCAGGTGCAGGAGTCTTGAGAGACCACCTTGTATCTGAAACACATTTCAGTTTGTTTCCTCAGGTTGCTATGAAGAAAACAGAGTGAACGGAAAATGGTTCACACACCCTTGCTGCTAAGCAGGTAAGTGTTCAAGTGAGTCCTTCTATAATGAAGTCCTCTGAAGTTCATTATCTAGGTAAGTGAGGGTGAAGTGCCTAACATTGGTGGTAATGTGTTTCCTTGTTGAAAATTCTGTATCAGGTTAAGATCTTTGCTAGTATGCGGGTATGAGATGATGAGATAGTAACTGATTAAAGACCTTTGTTTTATGGTGTTATTTTTAAGTAACTTCTACCCCCAACAGGGGACTCGAGCTCACTACTCCAAGACCCACAGTCACGTGCTCCACAGACTGAGCCAGGTATGTACTCCTAAAGACATTTCTAGATTGAGACACCTACAGACTTGTGATTTCAAGTCCCTTACGTGTACTTTGTTTTTGGCATGTATTCGTTTAAGAGTTTAATTGGTCCCTAACGATATTGGGAGCAAAAGGATTTTTTTTGTATTTCTGTTTAAAAATATGTACCTAACGTACAAGTGATAGACGGATTTGCAGATATCCAGGAAATTTATCATTTTGTCCTTCCGTACTTTTTTTTTTTTTTTTTCAACGTTTATTTTATTTTTTGGGACAGAGAGAGACAGAGCATGAACGGGGGAGGGACAGAGAGAGAGGGAGACACAGAATCGGAAACAGGCTCCAGGCTCTGAGCCATCAGCCCAGAGCCTGACGCAGGGCTCGAACTCACAGACCGTGAGATCGTGACCTGGCTGAAGTCGGACGCTTAACCGACTGCGCCACCCAGGCGCCCCTGTCCTTCCGTACTTTATTGACCATGGAATTATTGCAATATACCTTGAAGAGAGGAAGGTGTGTCTTCCTAGGGATTGACCTTGAAGTTTCGCAAGGATCCAAGGTCCTGAAATGATACAGTGACCAAGGGAATTGGCAGGTGTAGAGGTACAGTGAGAAACGCCCAAAATATTTTTTGCAATGTTCGTTTTTTTTTTCTTTCCAGACTCCTATCAATGAATCACCCTGAGCCCAGCAATGGTGGCTAACATGAGACATTGCTGATGTCACAGTAGGTGATGACGTGGTCCTAAGCCATGGCACCGACCATCTGGTCTTCAGAAAGCTAGGTGAGAGCTGATGGTGTACCTAACACTAGTTGTTACCATGAATTCTCTGCAGGTATTCAGGTAGGAAATGACAGATTTCTTACTAATTCTCAAAACCATGAGCTTTCAGTGTTTAGTGAAAAGTTTTGTTTAACTCTAATGAAGGGTTGCACATATCAGATGTTTGTCATTATGTCTCAGCCACACTAGTGATGGTGGAAATTTTGCAGGTGCTCCATAGAAGTTGTATTACCTGACAATGGTCTTGACCTTGGAGTACTGCAGCTATTCAAGCAGAGGTAATGCTTCCATAATGATGGAAATGACCCAGTTTATTTATAGGTGCCCTGGTAGAACAAGCCGTGTCCTTTTACCCATGTATCGTAGTGTGTTTTTTCCCAGGTTTCCTGTCAGGAGATTATGATGAACCTCACATTGGTGATTTTCTGGGGACATTTCGGTTCCCCAGATAAGTGGTGATGTTCACTTTCACTGTTTGAAACTATCTGATCTTCTCACATCTAGATCAGTGTTATTGTTGGACTGAAATTATTTCCCATGTGTGTTTTTTTTCCCCTAGGTCCTCAGGTAAGAAGTGACAGCATTTTACCAATTACAGCAATCATGCTATTCTACTGTTGTCTATTTCTGGGGAAATGTATATTTACGTATGTGTTGGGTGAATTCTGACGTGAATAGCCATAATGGTGGAGTTGTGTGGTACAGGAATACCCTTGGTGTTACTGAAGGTGAGCAGGGAAGAGGTGAAGGTGTGGCTCTCTTTGGCATAGACCTTGAAGGACTGCAACAGTCCGGGAAGAGCTGAAGGGTCCTGCAGTGATGGCAATGAACAAGATCATATGCAGTGTCCTAGTAGGAGAGGAGTGTCCATAGACGCATTGTTCACAAAGTGTTTTTTAAATTACCCTCAAGAGGTCATGGTAAATTTCAAAATGGTCGTTGATGGGATTTTACTTCTATTCAGGTACATGACGATATGGGCCTTAAGCACCCTGTACATTGATTTTCAGGTATTTAGTAAGGGTAGATGGTGTTCCTAACTGTTCTGTTACCATGGGTCTATGCAGGTGTTCTGTTCAGACATGATACTGTCCCAACCAGTGCTAGTAAGTATGAGCCCTTATTTTTTTATGTTTTTCAATTTAGATATAATGTGTGTTTAAACTCAGCAGTGATAAAGGAATATGAATTTCCAGGGAACTTCTCTGTTGCACATCAAGTATTGACCATGAGATTTATACCAGTACTCTTAGAAGAGATCTTAGTGTGTCTAACAATGGCATTGACCTTCAGGTTCAGATAAAATCCATCTTGTGTTGTGTTTTCCCTAATGACAGAAGTGACCCAGAATATTCACAGATACACTCTTTGTTTTTGCAGGTAAACAACTTGTATCCTGCCACGGGCTTGTTGAGTATGTTTCTCAAGATTCTAGCAGTCCTGACATCACAGAGACCCAGACCGTGCTTATCAGCGGGAACTCGCTGGTAACCAGGTATGTGATAAAGTGGGTCTTATCACATTACACGTATCTGATCCTCAGCTCTCGAGGTGAGTGAGGTTAGTGTCTCTAGCACAGTGTACCGTGATTTTTTTAAAGTTTCCTATTGACTTCTTTGATAGTTTAGCGATAGGAGATGCTGTGGTATTAATTCATTAGGTACATTGACTTGAGAAAAAGTTTGTCTGACCCTGTGAGTGTTGAGGGATAACACATATGCAAATATTTATGACAGTGTCTTCCCGACAGTCCTCCCCATGGGTTTTCTTTTGGTGTCCAGTGAAGTGATGCTGATGTTGTCTGACATCAGTGTTAATCTTTGATCACTGAGCGTATCCAGGTAGAATCAGTGTGTCCCGTGATGACAGAGTGACCCTGCTATTTGCAGATGCTTCTTAACAAAAGTCGCGTCCTTAACATAGATTTGATAATGTCTTGATAGCAGCCTGAGAAAGACATCACTGTGCACTTAACACTGATGTTAATGGCAGACGTGGCTGTTATGTCCGCAGGTAATAACAGCCCCAGCACAGGCCGTCTGATCTCCAGATAGCTAGGTAAGTGACGATGGTGTCTTTTAGAGTTGTGACCATGATTTATTCGCAGGTATTCAGGTATACATTGGTACTCCTGATTAATTCTAGAAACCATGAGTGTTTACCGGTTATATTTTAGAAAAGACTCTTGCTTAGCCTTGTGAGTGTTGAGAGATTGCCATATCCGTGTAATTAACATATGCCCTCAACCACAGCAATAACCATGAAAATTTTGCAGGTGTCCCACGAAGAAACATTGTTTTAACTGGTGATGGTTTTGACCTTGGAGAACTGCAAGTATTCAAAAGAAGCTGATATGTCTCATCATAATAAAGTGACCAAGGTGATTGCAGGTATCCTGGTAGAACAAGTTGTGTCCCTTTACACATCTGTTGTAATGGGTTTTTCTGGTGCCTGTCAAAGATTTCAGTGCACCTGACATTGGTCTTCAAGGCAGGGATATTTCTGGCTTTCAGGTATATGATGAGGTGTACCTTCACTGTACCAGACCCTCTTTTTTTTATTAATTTACTTATTTTTGAGGGACAGAGAGCCCATGTTGGGGAGGGGCAGAAAGAGAATGAGACACAGAATCCGAAGCAGGCTCCAGGCTCTGAGCTGTCAGCACAGAGCCCAATACGGGGCTCTAACCCACAATCCGTGAAATCATGACCTGAGCCGAAGTCGGATGCTTAAGTGACTGAGCCACCCAGGCGCCCCATCAGACCCTCTGATTTCATGAATGGATTCCTGTTATATTTTGTTGATTGTGTGAACTTGTTCACCATGTTGGTTATTTAAAGCATCAGGCAGAAATGATAGTGTTTTTACCAATTCTAGCAAACATCTTATCCCACCATTTTATATTTTAGAGGAAATTGATATTTAACTTTGTGTATATAGAGATTCATGGCTATTCACATAATAACCATGGAGTTGTGGGTCACATCCGTTACCATGGTAGTTTTGTAGGTGACCAGTGAAGACACAATGGTGTCTGACATTGACATAGACCTTGGTGTCCTGCAAGATCCCAGGTAGGTTTGATGGGTTCTAGGATGATGGAAGTATACAAGGTTATTTCCCATGGCCTGGTAGGATATTCCAGAGACCCGTTTATCAGTGTGTTTTTCACTTGATCTTAGCCAAGACGCTGTGATGTCACAATGTGTTTTTCTAGGTCCTGTCCAGAAATCACAGTGAACCTCACAATGATCGATGATAGGACTTTGCTTTTTCTAGGTAAGTGATGATGTGGGTCTTCACCCTGGAAACAACCTAACCATCTGATAAGTGGAAAAGTGTGGATGGATTCCCAAGTTTTTGTTAGTATGTTTTTGTCTTTGTTTTTGTTTGACAGGTATTCAGGTAAGAAGTGATGCGGTCCCCACAAATGGTAGGACGCATGCTAGTAGGTATTCTAAAGTTTAGATAGAATGTGTGTTTACCTAGTGTTGACGGAGGGATACACAGGTGTGCAAGTCCCTTATCCTACGGGGCCACAGCACAGTCATGAGTCTGAAGTTTGATAGGTACTCAGGAGATGATGGTTTCTCTAACATCAGTGTTGACCTTACAATTCTAGGTCTGCCAAGGGGCGCCTGGGTGGATCAGTCGGTTGAGCGTCCGACTTCGGCTCAGGTCGTGATCTCGCAGTTCGTGAGTTCGAGCCCCGCGTCGGGTTCTGTGCTGACAGCTCGGAGCCTGGAGCCCGCTTCGGATTCTGTGTCCCCCTCTCTCTCTGCCCCACCCCTGCTTGTGCTCTGTCTCTCTCTGTCTTTCAAAAATGAATAAACACACACACACACACAAAAACTAGTTCTGCCAGGATCCAAAGTGTTGATGATTCCTCCGGTGATAGAAATAACCAGTGTTAAGTAATTTAAGTACGCTGTTGTTTCCCCAGGTAAGACAACTTTGCCTTACATGCCCATTGTGTTTTTTCAGGTTATGGGTAGTCAGTCATGTTACAGTGACCCTGGTTATGCTCATTAATGGGACCCTGCTATCCACTTGGTAAGTTTCACTTGGTGTCACTGGGTAAGTGTCACTTGGTAAGTGTCACTTGGATGTGACAGTAGAGTGGAGATCCCCTGTACATCAGATGTCTAGGTAAGTGAGGATAGTGTCCCAAACACTAACCACAGCGTTAACATGTCTTTTCTGCAGGTATCGTGGTAACGTCTTCGCTGTTGCACAGGTATGAGATGATGTCACATTACGTCATTAGACCTCCCTATTTTCAGATGTGTACGTAATTCATGATGTTTTGAATACTCTTACATTACACATGGTTTTGGCTTATATGCAGTAGTTTAATTTGTCCCTGACAATACTGGTAAAAACAGTATTTTACCCCCATACTTGTTCAGGGATTGTGTTTCCTACACTCCCCCTGATGAGAGGTTCTGCACGTATCCAGATGATCCATCATATTGTCCGTCTTCATAATCCTGAATGTGGAAATTTTACACGTATCTCTTTAAGGGAAGAAGGTATTTCCCACCAGGGTTTAGTCCTGGACTTCTGCATGTATGCAGCTAGTGGTGATGCATCTCAAAATGATGCACTTGACCGATGGAATCTGCAGTCGATCACATAGAAGAAAGTATGTGCTGAACATATTTTCCACCAAGTGTTTTTCAGGTTTATATGAAGCCCTCCTGATTGATAGGCTCCCCTATCCTATTTAATGAGGCATATGGAAGTATCTAGGTTAGTGGTGATGTGGGTCTAAACCACAGCATAGGCCATCTGATCCTAATATGTGGGTAAGTGATTGTGCCCTTAACACTTTTGTTACTATGATTTGGTTGCTGGTGTTCAGGTAAGAAATGACAGAATCCTTACCAGGTCTAGCGACCATGACGACACTTGTTAAATTTTGTACACAACTTATACTTAATCCTGTGAGTGTTGACATTCGAATGTATCTATTATTGTCAAGGAGTTTCCTCGCCAGTAGTAAACACCGTATTGTTACAGGAGTCCAGTTACAACATGATGATGGTCTCTCTGACCAAAGTGTTGACCCGAATTAATGGAAGCATCAAAGTAGAGTTGACGTGTTCCATAATAATGGAAGTGAAAAGGATTATTAGCAGGTGTTGTGGTGGAACAAGTTGGGTACTTAAACATATTTTTCCTATGTGTTTCTTCAGATTCTTGTCAAGAAAACCCAGTGAAGCTCACCGTATTCACTGATGGAAGCTTGCTCTTAACCTGGTAAGTGATGAAGCGGGTTCCACCACCATCCAGACCACGTGATCTTCCATTGGAAGGTCGGTGAGGGTGATGTCCCTGACATTTGTGTTACCATGTTTCTTTGCAGGTATCCCGTTAAGGCTTTTGCTCTGTTATACAGGTATGAGATGATGTGACATTGACTGAGACATTATTTTCAGAACTGGGTGTGAACAATAATATTGTGCAGGCTCTTACAGTAGCCTAGTGTTAGGCATGTAGGCAGTTAGGAAACTCACTTGTCTCTAACAATCATAGTACGCGTGAGAATTTCTTCTTGTTTAGAGAGAATGTGTTTTGGACTGATAGTGGGACTTTCAGACATACAGGGAATTCATCGTATTGTTCATCGTTGTGTTACGAACAATGGGAATTTCGCAGGTATTCCTTCAGGAGAGGAAGATGGCTCCTACTGGGGGTTGACCTCAGAGTTTTGCAAGCATTCAGGTGTCGATGGGTCTTGACATGATACAAATGACCAAGGGAGTTTCGAGGTGTAGAGATAGAATGATTCATGGACCAAACACTTTTTTCACAATGTGTTTTTCAGATGAAGTCAAGCCCTCACCCTGAGCTTACTAATGATAACTTAACATGGGACGTTGTTGTTAACAAGGTATGTGACGATGTGGGCCTAAACCATAGCACAGGTCATCTGATCTTCATATACAGAGGTAAGAGGTGATGGGTATCTCTAACACTTTTTGTTAACATACTTTTTACAAGGATTCAATTAATGAAGGAAAGATTGTAGCCAATTCTGGTAACGATTGTTTTTCACACTTTATATTGAAGCGAAAAATTATGTTTACCTCTGTGAGTGTTGAGGGATGGTGTGTATCCAGACCATCGTCATGATGTTGTGTCCCCAGTTAGTAACCATGGGATTTTTACAAGGATCCAGTTATGAAATGATGGTGTTACCTGTCAATGGACTTGACCTTGAATTAATCCAAGGATCCAGGGAGACTTAATTTGCTCTGTAATGATAGAGTGCCCATGGTTATTTAGAGATGTTCATGCTAGGAAAAAAAAAAAAGTTGTGTCTCTTCATGTATACTTGACAAAGTATTGCATAGGTTCTAGTGAAGATATCATGATGAACCAGAAGTCATTAACGGGGGGACATCTCTGGTATGCAGGTAAGTGAGGACACGCACATCACAGACCGTCTGATCTTTCTGTATCTGGGTGAATGATGTTGGATTGTCTAAACCTGTTTTACCATGTGAGTTCCTAGCAGGTGTTAAGGTCAACAAGCAATAATTTGCTAATTGTAACAACCATGTTATCCTGCTTGCACAGAAAAGGTTTAACTATGTGAGTATGGAGTTATGTGCATTTATGCAGGTAATTACCCCGGAATTCTGCCTCACCATTGCAACCATGGTATTTTAGAGATGTGTAGTCAGGAGATGATGAGGCTAAATGTGGTTAGCCCTTGAGTTAAGTTGATGGGTCCTGCCATGATGGAAGTGAAGGAGGTTATTTGTAGGTGTCCCTATGGAAGATGTGTGTCCATAGATGAACTTTTGTCCCAATGTGTTTTTCAGGCTCTACTCATGAGATCATAGTCAACCTCCTCATGTTCATTACCACAGACTTTACATGGATCACAGGAAGTCATGGTATGAGCCATAGGCACCTTAAAGATCAGGTGATCTTCAGATACTGGGGTACATGAGGATGATGTTCCTAACCTTTGTCTTACTGTTTTTGATAGGTATTCAGGTAAGAAATGATGTTGTTTCTACCGATGCTAGTATTAGCCTTTAGTAGTTGAGAGTTTTGATGTAATCAGTGTATGTTTATACCTAGAGGGGACTGAGGAATAAACATGTGTCCAGGTTATCCTTGTGTTCATTACCAAACACTACAGACCAGGAGATTTCTCCAGAAGAAATGATGGTGTATCTAACAACGTCAGCTTGGAAGTTCTCCCAAGATTGAGGTAGTGTTGAAGCTTCCCCAACTATGGAGGTGACCAAGATTTATTGTAGGAGTCATGGTAGAACAAGGTGTTGCCTTTCTTCCTTCCTTCCTTCCTTTCTATTTCTTTCTTTCTTTCTTTCTTTCTTTCTTTCCTTCTTCCCTGTTGTTGTTTAACAGTTTGTGTTCTTAAACAACATCGCTGCATGCATTTTCTCAATTTCCAGGCAAGAAATCACAGCAAATGTAGCAATGGTCATTATTGGGACGTTATTAGTAAGGTAAGCAATAAAGTAGGTCTTACTGCCATGTAGACTTTCTGATCTTCAGTGTCTAGGTAAGGATGTGTCCCCATCACATGTGTTGTGCTTTTGCAGGTATCCTGTTAACGTCTTTGCTAATAGAGGTGTGATGTGATGAGACATATGCTCACAGGAGACTTTCCATTACTTTCAAACACACAGGTAATTTTGTTCCCAAGAGTCTTTTAAATACGTGGTTTGGGGACACGTATAACAGTTAAGAAATTGATTTGAACTGAACAACTCTGGTAAGCATGAGTATTAACTATCTTCTTCCTTAGAGATAATGGGTTTTTTATACTTGTAGTGGTAACAGATATGCAAGTAACCGTGGAATTTCTGCGGACGTCCCTTAAAGAAAGGAAGGGATCTCCTACTAGGGGTTAACCTCGGATTTATGCAGTTATTCAGGTGAATCTGATGAGTTGCAAAATGATAGAACTGACCAAGGGAATTTTCTGGGTGTCCAGGTAATGTGTACGGACCACTTGCCACAGCATATTTTTCAGGTTCCTGTTAAGACCCTGACCATGACCCCATCAGTGGTATTTAACACGGCATTAAGGAGGTAACTGATCTGGGCCTAAACCACAAGCACAGACACATCCCGGCGAGTGATGTTGATGTCCTTAACACTTCTTGTTACCATGATTTTGTTGAAGGTATTCAGGTAAGAAATGACAGCGTCTTGTGGTTCCTGGGTGGCTCAGCCAGGTAAATGTCCCCTCTTGATCTCAGCTGAGGTCATGATCTGACGATTCCCGAGATTGAGCCCCGCATCAGGCTCTGTGCTGACAGTGCAGAGCCTGCTTCGGATTCTCTCTTTCCCTTTCTCTTTGCCTCTCTCTGTACCCACCTCCTTCTCTCTCCCTCTCCCAAAAAAAAAGGAGAGCGGCTTAAAAAACAACTAAGAGGAGACAGAGTCCTTACCAATGGTAATAAACATGTGATTCTATTTTTCACATTTTAGAGAAAATTGATTTTTAATCCCGTAGGTATTGAGAAATGGATCCTGCCTAGGCAATTGTGGTGGAGCCTCACCACTGTAGAAACCATAGAATTTGTCCAGGTATCCAGTCAAGTAATGTTAGTCCTATCAACAGTGTTGATCTTGAATTGGTACAACTTTGCCCGTGGAGCTGATGTGTTCCATAGTCAAGGAAGGGAACAAGTTCAGGTGCAGGAATCTTGAGAGAACACATTGTATCTGAAACACATTTCAGTGTGTTTCCTCAGGTTGCTGTTAAGAAAACAGAGTGAATGGAAAATGGTTCACATACCCTTGCTGGTAAGCAGATAAGTGTTAAAGTGAGTCCTTCTACAATGATGTCCTCTGAACTTCATTATCTAGGTAAGTGAGGATGATGTGCCTAACATTGGTGTTAATGTGTTTCTTTGTTGAAAATTTTGTGAGTATCAGGTTAAGATCTTGGCTAGTATGCAGGTATAAGATGATGAGATAGTAACTGATTAAAGACCTTTGTTTTACAGTGTTATTTTTAAGTAATTTCTACCCCCAACAGGGGACTCGAGCTCACTACTCCAACATCCACAGTCACGTGCTCCACAGACTGAGCCAGGTATGTACTCCTAAAGACATTTCTAGATTGAGACACCTACAGACTTGTGATTTCAAGTCCCTTACGTGTACTTTGTTCTTGGCATGTATTCGTTTAAGAGTTTAGTTTGTCCCTAACGATACTGGGAGCAAAAGGATTTTTTTTGTATTTCTGTTTAAAAATATGTACCTAATGTACAAGTGATAGATGGATTTGCAGATATCCAGGAAATTTATCATTTTGTCCTTCCGTACTTTATTGACCATGGAATTATTGCAATATACCTTGAAGAGAGGAAGATTTGTCTTCCTAGGGATTGACCTTGAAGTTTCGCAAGGATCCAAGGTCCTGAAATGATACAGTGATCAAGGGAATTGGCAGGTGTAGAGGTACAGTGAGAAACGCCCAAAATATTTTTTGCAATATTTGTTTTTTTTTTTTCTTTCCAGACTCCTATCAATGAATCACCCTGAGCCCAGCAATGGTGGCTAACATGAGACATTGCTGATGTCACAGTAGGTGATGACGTGGTCCTAAGCCATGGCACCGACCATCTGGTCTTCAGAAAGCTAGGTGAGAGCTGATGGTGTCCCTAACACTAGTCATTACCATGAATTCTCTGCAGGTATTCAGGTGGGAAATGACAGGTTCCTTACTAATTCTCAAAACCATGAGCTTTCAGTGTTTAGTGACAAGTCTTGTTTAACTCTAATGAAGGATTGCACATATCAGATGTTTGTCATTATGTCTCAACCACACTAGTGATGGTGGAAATTTTGCAGGTGCTCCGTAGAAGTTGTATTACCTGACAATGGTCTTGACCTTGGAGTACTGCAGCTATTCGAGCAGAGGTAATGCTTCCATAAGGATGGAAATGACCCAATTTATTTATAGTTGCCCTGGTAGAACAAGCCGTGTCCTTTTACCCATGTACGGTAGTGTGTTTTCCAGGTTTCCTGTCAAGAGATCATGGTGAACCTCAGACTGGTGACTCTCTGGGGACATGATGTTCTCCTTCACCATTTCAAACCATCTGATCTTCTCATATCTACATACGTGTTCTTGATGGACTAAACTCGCTTACCATGTCTTCTGGTTTTTTCCAGATAATCAGGGAAGAAATGACAGCGTTTTACCAATTACAGCAATCATGCTATTCTAGTGTTTTCTACTTCAGAGAAAATTTATGTTTACTTATTTGAGGGTGAGGTGAATTTGGATGTGAATAGCCATAATCACGGAATTGTGTGCTACGGGAATACCCTTGGTGTTACTGAAGGTGAGCAGGGAACGGGTGAAGGTGTGTCTATGGTTGGCATAGACCTTGAAGGACTGCACCAATCCGGGAAGAGTTGATGGGTCCAGCAGTGAGGGCAATGAACAAGATGATGTGCTGTGTCCTAGTAGGAGAGGAGTGTCCATAGACACATTGTTCACAAAGTGTTTTTTAAATTACCATCGCGTGGTCATGGTAAATTTCAAGATGGTCGTTGATGGGACTTTGCTTCTATTCAGGTACGTGAGGATATGGGCCATAAGCACCCTGTATGTTGATTTTCAGATATGTAGGTGAGGGCAGATGGTGTTCCTAACTGTTCTGTTACCATGTGTCTATGCAGGTATTCAGTTCAGACCTGATACTGTCCCAACCAGTGCTGGTAAGTATGAGCCCTTATGTATTTATTTGTTAAAATTTAGATCTAATGTATATTTAACCTCGGTAGTGATAAAGGGATGTGCAGGTCCAGAGAACTTCTCTTGCAAAGTATTGACCATGAGATATATACCGGTATTCGTAGAAGACATGTTAGTGTGTCTAACAATGATGTTGACCTTCAAGTTCGGCCAAGATCAATGTTGTGTCATGTTTCCCCTAAGTGACCAAGAATATTCGCAAATACACTATTTGTTGTGACAGGTAAACAAGTTGTATCCTGCCACAGGCTTGTTGAGTATTTGTCTCAAGATTCTAGTGGTCCTGACATCACAGTGACCCAGACCGTCGTCATCAATGGGAACTTGCTGGTAACCAGGTATGTGATAAAGTGGGTTATCCCAATACACATATCTGATCCTCAGCTCTCAAGGTGAGTGAGGTTAGTGTCTCTAGCACAGTGTACCATGCTTTTTTGAAAGTTTCCTATTGACTTCTTTGCTAGTTCTTTACCGTTTTGAGATGCTGTGATAGTAAGTCATTAGGTCCATTCACTTTGTATTTGAGACACAGTTTGTTTGACCCTGGGAGTGTTGAGGGATAGCACATATGCAAATATTTACGACCGTGTCTTCCCCACAGTCCTCCCCATGGGCTTTCTGCTGGTGTCCAGTGAAGTGACGCTGAGTTTGTCTGACATCAGTGTTGATCCTTGATTACTGAAAGTACCAGGTGGAGTTTGTGTGCCTATCATGACGGGGTACCCAGGCTATTTCCAGATACTGGCTAACGCAAGTCGTTTCCTTTAACGTAGATTTCATAATGTCTTGACAGAAACCTGAAAAGGCATCACTGTACACCTGACATGGAAGGAAATGGCAGACGTGGCTGTTATGTCCGCAGGTAGGTGAGGATGTGGGCCTCAACCCCGGCACAGGCCGTCTGATTTCCAGATAGCTAGGTAAGTGACGATGGTGTCTCTTAGCGTTGGGACCCTGATTTCTTTGCAGGTATTCAGGTACGATTTGATAGTCCTTACTGATTCTAGAAACCATGAGTGTTTACCGGTTATATTTTAGAAAAGATTTCTGCTTAGCCTTGTGAGTGTTGAGAGATTGCCATATCCATGGAATTAACACATGCCCTCAACCACAGCAATAACCGTGAAAATGTTGCTGGTGTCCTGTGAAGACATATTGTCCTAACTGGTGATGATTTTGACCTTGGAGGACTGCAAGCATTCAGGTAGAGCTGATATGTCTCATGAGGAGAAAGTGACCAAGGTTATTGCAGGTGTCCTGGTAGAACAAGTTGTGTCCCTTTACACATGTGTTGTATTGTTTTTTAGGTGCCCATCAACGAGTTCAATGCACCTGACAAGGCTCATCAAGGCGGGGACATTTCTGGCCTTCAGGTATATGATGAGGTATACCTTCGCTGTATCAGACCCTCTGATCATGAATCTGTTTGTGCTAAGTTTTGTTAATTGCTTGAACTTGTTTACCATGTGGGTTATGTGAAGCATTCTGGGAGAAATGATAGTATTTTTACCAAGTCTAGCAAACATACTATCCCACCATTTTATGTTTTAGAGGAAATTTACATTTAACCATGTGAATATTTAGTGATTCATGGCTATTCATGTAACAATCATGGAGTTGCGGGTCACACGCGCTACCATGGTATTTTGGTAGGTGAGCGATGAAGACATAATGTCGTCTGACAGTGGCCTAGACCTTGGCGTACTGCAAGACCCCAGGTAGGTTTGATGGGTCCTACAGTGATGGAAGCGTACACAGATACTTCCCATGTCCTGGTAGAGGGGGTCATACATGAACCCATTTATCATGTGTGGTTTTCACTTGATCTTAGCCAAGACGCTGAGGAGTGATGTCACAATGTGTTTTTCCCGGTCCTGTCCAGAAATCACAGTGAGCCTCATAATGACCAGACCTAGGACTGTGCATTTCCAGGTGAGTGATAACGTGGGCCTTCACCCTGGAAACAACCTAGCCATCTGATAAGTGGATAAGTGTGGATGGATTTCCCAAGTTGTTGTTAGTATGCTTTTGTCTTTGTTTCTGTTTTGACAGGAATTGGGGTAAGGAATGATACGGTCCCCACAAGTGGTAGGATGCATGCTAGTAAGTATTTTAAAGTTTAGATAGAATGTGTGTTTAGCCCTAGTGGTGACAGAGGGATACACAGGTGTGCAAGTCCTTTATCCTACTGGGCCACAGCACAGGCATTAGCCTGAAATTTTATAGGTATTCAGGTGATAATGGTTTCTCTAACAATGGAGTTGACCTTGAAGCTCTAGTTCGACCAGAGGCCAAAGTGTTGATGATTCCTCTAATGATGGCAGTATCTTACATGTCAGTTGTGTTTTTTCAGGTTATGGTAGTGAGTCATGTTACAGTGACCCTGGTTATGCTCTTTCATGGGACCCTGCTAGTCACCTGGTAAGTGGTATTGTGGATGTGACACTATAGTTGAGATCAGCTGTTCTTAAGAATTCTAGGTAGGTGCGGATGGTGTCCCAAACACTAACGACAGCGTTAATATGTTTTTTTTCTGCAGAAATCATGTTAAAGTCTTTGCTGCTGCATGGGAATCAGATGATGTCCCATTATCACATTAACTCATTAGAACTCCATATTTTCAGATATGTATCTAATTAATGATTTGAATACTCTTACATTACCCATGGTTCTGGCTTGTATGCAGTGAAATTAATTTCTCCCTAACAATACTTGGAATGCAGACTATTTTGATATATCCTTCTTGAGGGCTTGTGTTTTTCAACTTCATTTGATAAAAGAATATGCAGGTATCCAGGTGATCTGTGTTACTGTCCATCTTCACAGTATTGAACATGGATATAGGTATCTCTGTGAGAAAAGAAGGTATTTCTTTCCAGAATTAGTCTTGTACTTCCGCAAGTATCCAGCTAGTGGTGATGAATCTCAAAATGGTGCCCTTGACCAATGGAATCTGCAGGAGATCAGGTAGAATCAGGCATATACTGAACATATTCCTGATTGATAGGCACCCCCATATTGAATGAGGCATACAGAAGTATCTAGGTAAGTGATGGTGTGGTCCTAACCGCAGCACAGACCATCTGATCCTAATATGTAGGTAAGTGATTGTGCCCTTAACACTTTTGTTACTATGATTTGGTTGCTGGTATTCAGGTAAGAAATGATGGAGTCTCTACCAAGTCCAGTGACCATGACTCTACACTTGCTACGTTTTGTACGCAACTTATACTTAATGCCGTGAGTGTTGACATTCAAATGTATCTATTGTTGTCAAGGAGTTTCCATGCCAGTAGTAAACACCGTATTGTTGCAGGAGTCCAGTTACAACATGATGGTCTCTGTGACCAAAGTGTTGACCCGAATTAATGGAAGCATCAAAGTAGAGTTGATGTGTTCCATAATAATGGAAGTGAAAAGGATTATTAGCAGGTGTTGTGGTGGAACAAGTTGGGTACTTAAACATATTTTTCCTATGTGTTTCTTCAGATTGTTTTCACAAAAACTCAGTGAACCTCACAGTATTCACTGGTGGAAGCTTGCTCTTAACCTGGTAAGTGATAAAGCGGGTTCTACCACCATCCAGACCACGTGATCTTCCATTGGAAGGTCGGTGAGGGTGATGTCCCTGACATTTGTGTTACTGTGTTTGTTTGAAGGTATCCCGTTAAGGCTTTTGCTCTGATATACAGGTATGAGATGATGTGACATTGACTGAGACATTATTTTCAGAACTGGGTGTGAACAATAATATTGTGCAGGCTCTTACAGTAGCCTAGTGTTAGGCATGTAGGCAGTTAGGAAATTCACTTGTCCCTAACAATCATAGTATGCCTGAGAATTTCTTCTTGTTTAGAGAGAATGTGTTTTGGACTGATAGTGGACTTTCAGACATGCAGGGAATTCATCGTATCGTTCATCGTTGTGTTACGAACAATGGGAATTTTGCAGGTATTCCTTCAAGAGAGGAAGATGGCTCCTACTGGGGGCTGACCTCAGAGTTTTGCAAGCATTCAGGTGTCGATGGTCTTGACATGATGACCAAATGACCAAGGGAGTTTCGAGGTGTAGAGATAGAATGATTCATGGACCAAACACTTTTTTCACAATGTGTTTTTCAGATGAAGTCAAGCCCTCACCCTGAGCTTACTAATGATAACTTAACGTGGAACGTTGTTGTTATCAAGGTATGTGACGATGTGGGCCTAAACCATAGCACAGATTATCTGATCTTCATATACAGAGGTAAGAGGTGATGGGTATCCCTTACATTTCTTGTCAGCATCCTTCCTACAAATATTCACTTAATAAAGGATAGATCCCAGCAAGCCCCTGGGTGGCTCCGTTGGTGAAGTGTCAAGATTGACACAGGTCATGATCTCAGGGTTCATGGGTTCAAGCCCCAGTCAGGCTCTGTGCTGACAGGTCAGGGCCTAGAGCCTGCTTCAGATTTTGTGTGTCCCTCTGTCTACCCCTTCCCCGCTCATGCTCTGTCTCTTTCTGTCTCTCTTTCAAAAAAAAAAAAAAAAAGAAAAAGGATAGATTCCAAACCAATTCTGGGAACAATTGTTTTTCACACTGTATATCGAAGAGAAAACTTACGTTTACCCCTGTGAGTGTTGAGGGATCATGGGTATCCAAACAAGTGTCATGATGTTCTGGGTCCTGTTATTAAATTGTGATATTATCTGACAATGGTGTTGACCTTAATCATAGAGTGTCCATGGTTATTTCCAGATGTTCTGGTTAAAAAAAAAAAAGTATCCCTTAGTAACATACTTCACAAAATGTTTTTCAGGTTCTTGTCAAGACGCCATGCTGAGCCAGAAGTCATTAACGAGGGGACATCTCTGGTATGCAGGTGAGTGTGGACAGGCACATCACAGACCATCCGATCTTTCTGTATCTGGGTGAATGATGTTGGAATGTCTAAAACCATTTTACCATGTGAGTTCCTGGCAGGTGATCAGGTAAACAAGCAATCAAAATATGTTGCCAGTTGTAACAACCATGTTACCTGCTGACCTCTTGCACAGAAAATGTACGTGTAACTGTGTGAGTGTGGAGTTATGTGCATTTATCCAGGTAATTACCCTGGAATTCTGCTTCACCATTATAAGCATGGTATTTTAGAAATGTGTAGTCAGGAGATGATGAGGCTAAATGTGGCTAGCCCTTGAATGTTGAAAAATCCATTTAGGTTGATGGAGCCATGATGGAAGTGAAGGAGGTTATTTTCAGGTGTCCATATGCAAGATGTGTGTCCACAGATAAACATTTGTCGCATTGTGTTTTTCAGGTTCCGCTCATGAGATCATAGTGAACCTCTTCATGTTCATTACCACAGACTTTGCATGGATCACAGGAAGTCATGGTATGAGCCATAGGCACCTTAAAGATCAGATGATCTTCAGATATTGAGGCAAATGAGGATGCTGTTCCTAACCTTTGTCTTAGTATTTTTGATAGGTATTCAGGTAAGAAACTGTCTTGTTCCTACTGATGCTAGTAAGCATTAGCCTTTGGTAGTTGAGAGTTTAGATGTAATGTATGTTTATACGTAGAAGGGACTGAGGGATAAACAGGTGTCCACGTTATCCCACTATTCGATAGCAAACGCTACGGACCAAGAGATTTCTCCAGAAGAAACGATGGTGTCTCTAACAGTGTCAACTTTGAATTCTGCCAAGATCGACGTAGTGTTGAAGCTTCCCCATTAACGGAGGTGACCAAGATTAATAGCAGGAGTCATGGCAGCACACGTTGTTTTTTCTTTCTGTTTTTTATTTGTTTTTTGTTTTTGTTGGTTTGTTGTTGTTGTTGTTGTTGAACAGGTTGTGTTCTGAAACACAATTGTTGCGTCTGTTTTCTCAGGTTCCAGGCAAGAGATCACAGCGAATGGAGCAATGGTCATTTGGGGGACGTCGTTAGAAAGCAGGTAAGTGATAAAGGAGGTGTTACTACGATGTGGACTCTGTTCTTCAGTATCTGGGTAAGGATGTGTCCCCCCAACATGTGTCTGTTTTATTTGCAGGTGTTCTGTTAAGTTCTTTGCTACTAGAGGCATGATGTGATGGGACATACGCTCACAAGAGACTTGTTGTTACTTTCAGCCCTCTAGGTAATCAGTAAGATTTCCAAACCTCCTAAAAACCTGGTTTGGGGGCACGTATACCGCTAAGAAATTGATGAGTCTTGAGCAATTCTTGTTTGCCTGAGGATTAACTGTCTTCTGATT
The DNA here is from genome assembly GCF_028018385.1 of Neofelis nebulosa. Lineage (NCBI taxonomy): Eukaryota > Metazoa > Chordata > Mammalia > Carnivora > Felidae > Neofelis > Neofelis nebulosa. Next base: position 10,139,039 of record NC_080800.1, read on the forward strand.
CAGAGAGAATGTATTTTGTATACTTGTAGTGGTAACAGATAGAGAAGTAACCATGGAATGTTTGCAGGTGTCCCTTTAAAGGAAGGTATCTCTTACCAGGGTTACACATTAGATTTCTGCAGTTATTCAGGTGAACCTGATGAGTTACGAAATGATGGGACCGTCCAAGGGAATTTTGTGGGTGTCCAGGCGGAATGGGATGTGTACCGAACACTTTGCACAGCGTGTTTTTCAGGTTCCTGTTAAGACCAGGCCTGTCAGTGGCAGTTAAAGAGGCACATCGCAGGTAACGAGGTAAGTGATTTGGACCCAAACCACAAGCACAGACCATGTGATCATCGCACCTCTAGGTGAGTGATGCTTATGTCCTTAATACGTCTTTTCACCATGACTTATTGCAGGTGTCCAGGTAAGAAATGGCAGAGTCCGGGGGCGCCTGGGTGGCTCAGTCATTTAGGCATCCCTTCTTGATCTCAGTTCAGGTCCTGATCTCACGATGCATGAGATCAACCCCGCATCGGGCTCGGGGCTAACAACACAGAGCCTGCTTAGGATTCTCACTTTCCTTTTCTCCCTTTCTCTCTCTGTTTCTCTCTCACTCAAAATAAATACACTTAGAAAAATAAGAAACGACAGAGTCCCTAGCATTTCTAATAGCCATGGGTTTCTATTTTTCACATTTCAGAAAAAATTTATGGTCAATCCTGTAGGTATTGAGAAATTGATCCTGCCTAGGCAATTGTGGTGGAGCCTCACCACTGTAGAAACCATAGGATTTTTCCAGGTATCCAGTCAAGTAATGTTAGTCTCTCCTGACAACAGTGTTGACCTTGAATTAGTGCAAGTGCGCCAGTGGAGTTGAGGTGTTGCCTAACAATGGAAGGGAACAAGTTCAGGTGCAGGAGTCTTGAGAGACCACCTTGTATCTGAAACACATTTCAGTTTGTTTCCTCAGGCTACTGTGAAGAGAACAGAGTGAACGGAAAATGGTTCACACACCCTTGCTGCTAAGCAGGTAAGTGTTAAAGTGAGTCCTTCTACAATGAAGTCCTCTGAAGTTCATTATCTAGGTAAGTGAGGGTGATGTCCCTAACATGGGTGGTAATGTGTTTTGTTTTTTTTTTAATTTTTGTGGGTATCAGGTTAAGATCTCTGCTAGTATGGAGGTGTGAGATGATGTGATATTAACTGGTTAAAGACCTATGTTTTACGGTTTTATTTTTAAGTAATCTGTACGCCCAGCCTGGGGCTCGAAGTCACAACTCCAAGAGGAAGGGTCGCATGATCCACCGACTGAGCTGGGCAGGTACCCGTAAGGTCATTTCTGTATTCAGAGATCTACATAAATTGATGATTTCAAGTCTCTTATGTTTACTTTGTTTTGGGCACATATTCAGGTAAGAGTTTAATTTGTCCCGAATGCTAAGGGTAGCATACGATTTTTTTGTATTCCTGTTTAGAAATAGGTAACTGCCATACTCAGGGTAGATTTGCAGGTATCCAGGTGATTTATCATATTGTCCTTCAGCACTTTATTGACTACGGAATTATTGCAATATACCTTGAAGTGAGGAAGTGGTGTCTTCCTGGGGATTCATCCCGGGAGTTCTGCAAGTATCTATGCAGTTGGACGGGTCGTGAGATGATAGAGTGACCGAGGGAATTTGTAGGTGTAGAGGTAGAATGAGACCCACGCAAAAATATTTTCTGCAGTGTTTTTGCTCAGACTCGTATGGATACATTACAATTAGCCTATCGGTGGTAGCTAACATGAGACATTGCTGATGTCACAATACTGATGACGTGGGCCTAAGCCACAGCACAGACAGACCACCTGATCTGCAGATAGCTAGGTAAGTGCTGGTGGGGTCCCTAACACTTGGCGTTACCTTGATTTTCTGTAGGTATCCGGTAGGAAGTGACAGATTCCTTACTAATTTTTGAAACCATGAGTTTTCAGTGTTTAGAGAAAATTCTTCTTTAATTCTAATGAGGGATTGCACACATCAGGTGTTTGTCATTATGTCTCAACCACAGTAGTGATGGTGGGAATTTTGCAGGTGCTCCATAAAAGTTTTATTACCTGACAAAGGTCTTGACCTTGGAGTCCTACAGCTATTCGAGCAGAGGTAATGCTTCCATAAGGATGGAAATGACCCAGTTTATTTATAGGTGCCCTGGTAGAACAAGCCGTGTCCTTTTACACATGTACGGTAGTGTGTTTTCCAGGTTTCCTGTCAAGAGATCATGGTGAACCTCAGACTGGTGACTCTCTGGGGACATGATGTTCTCCTTCACCATTTCAAACCATCTGATCTTCTCATATCTACATACGTGTTCTTGATGGACTAAACTCGCTTACCATGTCTTCTGGTTTTTTCCAGATAATCAGGGAAGAAATGACAGCGTTTTACCAATTACAGCAATCATGCTATTCTAGTGTTTTCTACTTCAGAGAAAATTTATGTTTACTTATTTGAGGGTGAGGTGAATTTGGATGTGAATAGCCATAATCACGGAATTGTGTGCTATGGGAATACCCTTGGTGTTACTGAAGGTGAGCAGGGAACGGGTGAAGGTGTGTCTATGGTTGGCATAGACCTTGAAGGACTGCACCAATCCGGGAAGAGTTGATGGGTCCAGCAGTGAGGGCAATGAACAAGATGATGTGCTGTGTCCTAGTAGGAGAGGAGTGTCCATAGACGCATTGTTCACAAAGTGTTTTTTAAATTACCATCGCGTGGTCATGGTAAATTTCAAGATGGTCGTTGATGGGACTTTGCTTCTATTCAGGTACGTGAGGATATGGGCCATAAGCACCCTGTATGTTGATTTTCAGATATGTAGGTGAGGGCAGATGGTGTTCCTAACTGTTCTGTTACCATGTGTCTATGCAGGTATTCAGTTCAGACCTGATACTGTCCCAACCAGTGCTGGTAAGTATGAGCCCTTAGGTATTTATTTGTTAAAATTTAGATCTAATGTGTATTTAACCTCGGTAGTGATAAAGGGATGTGCAGGTCCAGAGAACTTCTCCTCTTGCACAACAAGTATTGACCATGAGATTTCTACAAGTGCTGCTAGAAGAGATGTTAGTGTGTCTAACAATGGTCGGCCAAGGCCCGTGTTGTGTTATGCTTCCCCCAAGTGACCAAGGTTATTTGCAAATATACTGTTTTTTTGCAGGTGAACAAGTTGTATCCTGCCACAGGCTTGTTGAGTGTTTGTCTGAAGATTCTACCAGTCCTGACATCACAGTGACCCAGACGGTCGTCATCAATGGGAACTTGCTGGTAACCAGGTATGTGATAAAGTGGGTTATCACAATACACGTATCTGATCCTCAGCTCTCAAGGTGAGTGAAGTTAGTGTCTCTAGCCCAGTGTACTGTGCTTTTTTGAAAGTTTCCTGTTGACTTCTTTGCTAGTTTAGCGATATGAGATGCTGTGGCAATAACTCATTAGGTACATTCAATTTGTATTTGAGACACAGTTTGTTTGACCCTGTGTGTGTTGAGGGATAACACATATGCAAATATTTACGACCGTGTCTTCCCCACAGTCCTCCCCATGGGCTTTCTGCTGGTGTCCAGTGAAGTGACGCTGAGTTTGTCTGATATCAGTGTTGATCCTTGATTACTGAAAGTACCAGGTGGAGTTTGTGTGCCTATCATGACGGGGTACCCAGGCTATTTCCAGATACTGGCTAACGCAAGTCGTTTCCTTTAACGTAGATTTCATAATGTCTTGACAGAAACCTGAAAAGGCATCACTGTACACCTGACATGGAAGGAAATGGCAGACGTGGCTGTTATGTCCGCAGGTAGGTGAGGATGTGGGCCTCAACCCCGGCACAGGCCGTCTGATTTCCAGATAGCTAGGTAAGTGACGATGGTGTCTCTTAGCGTTGGGACCCTGATTTCTTTGCAGGTATTCAGGTACGATTTGATAGTCCTTACTGATTCTAGAAACCATGAGTGTTTACCAGTTATATTTTAGAAAAGACTTTTACTTAGCCTTGTGAGTGTTGAGACGTTGCCATATCCATGGAATTAACATACGCCCTCAACCACAGCTATAACGGTGAAAATGTTGCAGGTGTCTTGTGAAGACCTATTTCCTAACTGGTGATGATTTTGACCTTGGAGGACTGCAAGTATTCAGGTAGAGCTGACATGTCTCATGAGGAGAAAGTGACCAAGGTTATTGCAGGTGTCCTGGTAGAACAAGTTGTGTCCCTTTACGCATGTGTTGTATTGTGTTTTTTAGGTGCCCGTCAACGAGTTCAATGCACCTGACAAGGCTCATCAAGGCGGGGACATTTCTGGCCTTCAGGTATATGATGAGGTGTACCTTCACTGTATCAGACCCTCTGATCTTCGTGAATCTACTTGTGCAAAGTTTGGTTAATTGCTTGAACTTGTTTACCATGTGGGTTATGTGAAGCATTCTGGGAGAAATGATAGTATTTTTACCAAGTCTAGCAAACGTATTATCTCACCATTTTATAGTTTAGAGGAAATTTACATTTAACCATGTGAATATTTAGTGATTCATGGCTATTCACGTAATAACCATGGATTGCGGGTCACACGTGTTACCATGGTATTTTGGTAGGTGAGCAATGAAGACATAATGTCGTCTGACAGTGGCCTAGACCTTGGCGTACTGCAAGACCCCAGGTAGGTTTGATGGGTCCTACAGTGATGGAAGCGTACACAGATACTTCCCATGTCCTGGTAGAGGGGGTCATACATGGACCCATTTATCATGTGTGGTTTTCACTTGATCTTAGCCAAGACGCTGAGGAGTGATGTCACAATGAGTTTTTCCAGGTCCTGTCCAGAAATCACAGTGAGTCTCATAATGACCAGACCTAGGACTGTGCATTTCCAGGTGAGTGATAACGTGGGCCTTCACCCTGGAAACATCCTAGCCATCTGATAAGTGGATAAGTGTGGATGGATTTCCCAAGTTGTTGTTAGTATGCTTTTGTCTTTGTTTTTGTTTTGAGAGGTATTGGGGTAAGAAATGATACGGTCCCAACAAATGGTAGGATGCATGCTAGTAAGTATTTTAAAGTTTATTTATTTTTTTTTAAAGTTTAGATAGAATGTGTGTTTAGCCCTAGTGGTGACAGAGGGATACACAGGTGTGCAAGTCCCTTATCCTACCAGCACAGTCATGAGCCTGAAATTTTATAGGTACTCAGGAGATGATGGTTTCTCTAACAGTGGAGTTGACCTTAAAGTTCTAGTTCGGCCAAGGTCCAGAGTGTTGATGATTCCTCTAATGATGGAAATATCTTACATGTCAGTTGTGTTTTTTCAGGTTATGGTAATCAGTCATGTTACAGTGACCCTGGTTATGCTCTTTCATGGGACCCTGCTAGTCACCTGGTAAGTGGTATTGTGGATGTGACAGTGTAGTTGAGATCACCTGTTCTTGAGATGTGTAGGTAAGTGAGGAGGGTGTCCCACACACTAACCACAGGGTTAACATGTTCTCTCTGCGGATACCTTGTTAAAGTCTTTGTGTTGCACACATATGAGATGATGTCACATTAACTCATTAGACCTCCCTATTTTCAGATGTGTATGTAATTAATGATGTTTTGAATACTCTTACATTACACATGCTTTTGGCTTATATGCAGTAGTTTAATTTGTAAACACCGTATTCTTGCAGGAGTCCTGTTAAAGCATGGTAAAGCACTTTACCTCAGATAAAAGTGTCGACCCAAATTAAAGGAATCATCAGAGTAGAGTTGATGTGTTCCATAATAATGGAAGTAAGGAATATTAGCAGGTGTTCTGGTAGAACAGTTTGTACTTAAACAGACTCTTTCAATGTGTTTGTTCAGGTTCTTGTGAGGAAAACCCAGTGAACCTCACGGTATTCACTGATGGAAGCTTGCTCTTAACCTGGTAAGTGATGAAGTGGGTTCCACCACCATCCAGACCACGTCATCTTCCATAGGAAGGTGGGTGAGGGTTTTGTCCCTGACATTTGTGTTACCGTGTTTCTTTGCAGGTGTCCCGTTAAGGCCTTCGCTACTGTGCAGGTATGAGATGATGTGACATTGACTTAGACGTTACTTTCAGAGCACTGTGTGACTAACGATATTCTTCAGGCTCTCAAATAACTTAGTGTTAGGCATTCAGGCAGTTAAGACATTCAGTTGTCCCTAACAATCATATATGCGTGAGAATTTCTTCATTTAGAGGGAATGTGTTTTGGACTGATAGGGGGACTTTCAGACATCCAGGGAATTCATCATACTGTTCATTGCTATGTTATTAACAATGGGAATTTTCCAGGTATTCTTCAACAGAAGGTGGCTCCTACTGCAGGGTGACCTCAGAGTTTTGCAAGTATTCAGGTATGGTTGACGGTGCTGAAATGATACAAATGACCAAGGGCATTTGGAGGTCTAGAGGTAGAATGATTCATGAACCAAAGACATTTTTCACAATGCCTTTTTCAGATTCATGTCAAGACCTCACCGCGAGCTTACCAATGATAACATGGGACGTTGCTGTTACCAAGGTAAGTGATGTGGGCCTAAACCATAGCACAGATCATTTGATCTTCACATACAGAGGTAAGAGGTGATGGGTATGTGTAATGCTTCTTGTTAACATATTTCTTAGAAGGATTCAATTAATGAAGGATAGATTCCATCCAATTCTGGGAACCATTGTTTTTACATTTTATATTGAAGACAAAAATTATGTTTACCTCTGTGAGTGTTGAGGGATTGTGTGTATGCAAACAATTGTCATGATGTTCTGTCCCAATAAGTGACCACGGTATTGTTATAAGGGTCCCGTTATTAATGATAGTGTTATATGAAAATGGTGTTGACCTTGAATTAATCCAAGGATCCAGGTAGACTTGATGTGCCCTGTAATGAGAGAATGTCCATGGTTATTTAGAGAGGTTCAGGTTAAAAACAAAAAAAAAGCTATTTCCCTTAATACATACTTGACAAAATGTTTTTCAGGTTCTTGTCAAGACACCATGATGAACCAGAAGTCATTAACAGGGGGGACATCTCTGGTATGCAGGTAAGTGAGGACAGGCACATCACAGAGCCACTGATGTTTCTATATCTGGGTGAATGATGCTGGATTGTCGAAACCTGTTTCACCATGTGAGTTCCTAGCACACGTTCAGGTAAGCACGCAATCATAATATGTTGCCAGTTGTAACAACCATGTTATCCTGCTGTCCTGTTGCACAGAAAATGAATGTTTATGTGAGTATGGAGTTATGGGCATTTATGCAGGTAATTGCCCTGGAATTCTGCCTCACCATTGTAACCATGGTATTTTAGAGAAGTGTAGTCAGGAGATGATGAGGCTAAATGTGGCTAGTCCTTGAATATTGCAAACATCCAGGGAAGTTGACGGATCCTGACATGATGGAAGTGAAGGAGGTTGGATGTTAGGTGTCCACATGGAAGATGTGTGTCCATAGATAAACATTTGTCCCAATGTGTTTTTCAGGTTCCGCTCATGAGATCATAGTGAACCTCCTCATCTTCATTACCAGAGACTTTGCATGGATCACAGGAAGTCATGGTATGAGCCATAGGCACCTTAAAGATCAGATGATCTTCAGATATTGAGGCAAATGAGGATGCTGTTCCTAACCTTTGTCTTAGTATTTTTGATAGGTATTCAGGTAAGAAACGATCTTGTTCCTACTGATGCTAGTAAGCATTAGCCTTTGGTAGTTGAGAGTTTAGATGTAATGTATGTTTATACGTAGAAGGGACTGAGGGATAAACAGGTGTCCACGTTATCCCACTATTCGATAGCAAACACTACGGACCAGGAGATTTCTCCAGAAGAAACGATGGTGTCTCTAACAGTGTCAACTTTGAATTCTGCCAAGATCGACGTAGTGTTGAAGCTTCCCCATTAACGGAGGTGACCAAGATTAACAGCAGGAGTCATGGCAGCACAGGTGGTTTTCTTTCTCTCTTTCTTTTTTTGGAAGAAGGTTGTGTTCTTAAATACAATCATTGCACGTGTTTTCTCAGGTCCCAGGCACGAACTCAGAGCAAGTGTAACAACGGTCATTATTGGGACAATGTTTGTAAGCAAGTGAGCGAGAATGTAGGTCTTTCTATGATGTAGACTATCTCATCTCCAGTGTCTAGGTTAGGATGTGTCCCCAGCACATGCGTTCTGCTTTTGTACATATCCCGTTAAGGTCTTTCCTAAGAGAGGTGTGTTGTGATCAGACAGACACTCACTACAGACTTTTTGTTCTTTTCGGACATCTAGGTAGTTAAGGTTCCCAAGACCCTTCCAAAAACATCGTTTGGGGTCCCATAGACAGTTAAGCATTTGATGTGAACTGAGCATTTCTGGTAAGCATGAGTATTCACTATCTTCTTGTAGAGGTAATGTATTTTTATACTCCTAGTGGTAACAGATACGCAGGTAACCATGGAAATTTTGCAGATGTCCCTTTAAGAAAGGAAGTAACCTTCTGAGGGAGAAGTAACTTCTGAGGAGTAACCTCCGATTTAGGCAGTTATTCAGGTGAACTTGATGAGTTACAAAATGATACACCTGACCAAGGGAATTTTTTGTGGGTGCCCATGTGATGTGTACTGAATACTTCGCATATTTTTCAGGGTCCTCTTAAGACCTTGACCATGCCCCTGTCAGCGGTATTTAACGTGGCGTAAAGGAGGTAAGCGATTTGGGCCTAAACCACAAGCACAGACCATCTGATCTTCCCACATCTAGGTGAGTGATGTTGATGCCCTTAATACTTCCTGTTACCCTGACCTTGTTGCAAGTATTCAGGTAAGAAATGACCGAGTCTGGGGTGCCTGGGTGGCTCAGTCAGGTAAGCGTCCCCTCTTGTTCTCAGCTCAGGTCATGATCTCACGATTTAGGAGATTGAACCCCACATCAGGCTCTGTGCTGACAGTGCAGAGCCTGCCTGGAGTTCTCTCTTTCTCTTTGCCTCTTTCTATCTGCGTCTCTCTCTCTCTCTCTCTCTCTCTCTCAAAAAATGAAACGAAAAACAACCAAGAAAAAACTGAGTCCTTACGAATGCTAATAACCATCAGTTTCTACTTTGCACACTTTGGAAAAAATACGTGCTTAATCCCGTAAGAATTGAGAAGTTGATCCTGTCTAGGCAGTTGTGGTGGAGCCTCACCACTGTAGAAACCACAGGATTTTTCCAGGTTTCCAGTCAAGTAATGTTAGTCTCTGCTGACCATAGTGTTGACCTTGAATTAGTGCAAGTGCGCCAGTGGAATTGAGGTGTTGCCTAACGATGGAAGGGAACATGTTCATGTTCAAGTGAGGAAGATGTGCCTAACATTGGCGTTAATGTGTTTCTCTTTTGAAAATTTTATGAGTATCAGATTAAAATCTTTGCTAGTGTGCACGTATGACGTGATGTGGTATTAACTGATTAAAGACCTTTGTTTTACGGTTTTATTTTTCAGTAATTTCCACCCCCAACATGGAGCTCGAGTTCACAACTCTAAGATCAAGAGTCCCGTGCTCAACCGACTGAGCCAGGCAGGTCTCCCTAAAGACACTTCTATATTGAGATATATACATGATTTATGATCTCAAGCATCTTATGTTTATTTGGATTTGGGCATGTATTCAGCTAAGACTTTATTTGTCCCTAATGATGTTCATAGCAATATGATTTTTTTGTATTCCTGTTTAAAAATATGTACTTAACATACTAGTGGTAGACGGATTTGCAGATATCCAGCAAATTTAACATATTGTCCTGCAGTACTTTATTGACTATGGAATCATTATAAGTAATGTGAGGAGAGGAAGGTGTGTCTTCCTAAGGATTGACCTTGGAGTTCTCCAAGTATCCGTGTAGTGTTGATGGGTCCTGAAATGATACAGTGGCCAAGGGAATTTGCAGGTGTAGACTTAGAATGACACGTACACCAAAAATATTGTCTACACTGGTATTTTTTGTTTTTTTTTTGAGACTGGTGTCAATGAATCACAGTCACCCCGGCAATGATAGGTAACAGAGACATTGCTGATGTCACAGTAGAGATGATGTAGGCCTAAGCCACAGCACTGACCATATGCTCTTCAGAAAGCTAGGTAAGTGCTGATGGTGTCCCTAAGAGAGAGAGAGAGAGAGACAGTTTATGAGTTTTAGCTTGTGGGGGCGGGGAGGGGGGAGGAGAGTGCTCTCGCTAGGAGAAAGAGAGAGAGAGGCAGGGGGAGGAGAGAGAGAGAGAAGAGAGAGCTCTTACTCTCGAGAGGAAGAGAGAGAGGAAAAGCAAGGGGGGGGGGGAGGGAGGAAAGAGAGGAGGGGGGAGAGAGAGAGAGGGAGGGAGGGAGCAAACCTTTGTTGATACCTTGATTTCCTTGCAGGTATTCTGGCAAGAAATGACAGATTCCTTACTACTCGACACCATGAGTTTTCATCGTTTAGAGAAAATTCTTGTTTAACTCTGAATGATGTGGGATTGCACGTATCAGGTGTTTGTCGTTATGTCTCAACCGAGGTAGTGATCATGGAAACTTTGCAGGTGCTCTGTAGAAGTTGTATTCCTTGAAAATGGTCTTGACCTTGGAGTACTACAGCTATTCAAGCAGAGGTAATGCTTCCATAATGATGGAAGTGACCCAGATTATTTATTGGTGTCCTGGTAGAACAAGCTGTGTCCTTTCACCCATGTATCATACTGTGTTTTCCAGGTTTCCTGTCGAGATCATGATGAACGTCCCACTAGTGATTCTCTGGGGACATTTCTGTTCCCCAGACAAGTGATGATGTTCACCTCCACTGTTTCAAATGATCTGATCTTCTCATATCGATATATGTGTGATTGATGGCCTAAACTTGCTTACCGTGTGTGTGTGTGTGTGTGTGTGTGTGTTTATGCGTGTGTGTGTGTGTGTGTGTGTGTGTGTGTTTTAGATAATCAGGTAAGAAATGACAGCATTTTGTCTACGGCCATACCACCCTGAACGTGCCCGATCTTGTCTGATCTCGGAAGGTAAGCAGGGTCGGGCCTGGTTAGTACTTGGATGGGAGAAATGACAGCATTTTGCCAATTACTGCTCTCATGCTATTCTAGTGTTTCCTATTTCAGAGAAAGACTATGTTTACTTCTGTGAGTGATAGGTGAATTCTGACGTAAATAGCCATAATCATGGAGTTGTGTGATGGGGTAGTACCCTTGGTATTGTGCAGGTGAGCAGGAAAGTGGTGAAGGTGTGGCTATCTTTGGCATAGACCTTGAAGGACTGCAACAATCCGGGAAGAGCGGAAGGGTCCTGCAGTGAGGGCAGTGAACAAGATGATGTGCCGTGGCCTAGTAGAAGAGGAATGTCCATAGATGCATTGTTCGCAAAGTGGTTTTTAAATTACCATCGAGAGGTCATGGTAAATTTCAAGATGGTCATTGATTAGACTTTGCATCTGTTCAAGTAAGTGATGATATGGGCCTTAAGCACCCTACAAATGGATTTTCAGATATTTAGGTAAGGGTAGATGGTGTTCCTAACTGTTCTGTTACCATGTGTCTATGCAGGTGTTCGGGTCAGAAATGATACCGTTCCAACCAGTGCTAGTAAGTATGAGCCCTTATTTATTTCTGTTTTTAAATTGAGATCTAATGTGTATTTAACTTCAGTAGTGATAACGGGATATGCATTTCCAGGGAACTTCTCCTTTTAGCCAGGAATAGTGACCATGAGATTTCTAGAAGTACTGCTAGAAGAGATGTTAGTGTGTCTGACAATGGTGTTGACATTCAAGTTGGGCCAAAATCCATATCGTGTTATGTTTTCCCTAATGATGGAATTGACTGAGATTATGTGAAAATAGGCTATTTAATTTTTTTTTTTTTGGCAGGTAAACAAGTTGTATCCTGCCACAGGCTTGTTGAGTGTTTGTGTCAAGATTCTAGCAGTCCTGACATCACAGTGACCCAGACCGTTGTCATCAATGGGAACTTACTGGTAACCAGGTATGTGATAAAGTGGTTTATCACAATAGACATATCTGATCCTCAGCTCTCCAGGTGAGTGAGGTTAGTGTCTCTAGCACAGTGTACCGTGCTTTTTTGAAAGTTTCCTATTGACTTCTTTGCTAGTTCTTTACCATTTCGAGATGATGTGATAGTAAGTCATTAGGTCCATTCAGTTTGTAAGTGTGGATGGATTTCCCAAGTTGTTGTTAGTATGCTTTTGTCTTTGTTTTATTTTTTGACAGGTATTCGGGTAAGGAATGACACGGTCCCAACAAACAGTAGGATGCATGCTAGTAAGTATTTTAAAGTTTAGATAGAATGTGTGTTCAGCCCTAGTGGTGACAGAGGGATACACAGGTGTGCAAGTCCCTTATCCTACGGGGCCACAGCACAGTCATGAGCCTGAAATTTTATAGGTACTCAGGAGATAATGGTTTCTCTAACAGTGGAGTTGACCTTGAAGTTCTAGTTCAGCCAAGGTCCAAAGTGTTGATGATTCCTCTAATGATGGAACTATCTTACATGTCAGTTGTGTTTTTTCAGGTCATGGTAGTCAGTCATGTTACAGTGACCCTGGTTATGCTCTTTCATGGGACCCTGCTAGTCACCTGGTAAGTGGTATTGTGGATGTGACAGTGTAGTTGAGATCACCTGTTCTTGAGATGTGTAGGTAAGTGAGGAGGGTGTCCCAAACACTAACCACAGGGTTAACATGTTCTCTCTGCAGATATCTTGTTAAAGTCTTTGTGTTGCACACATATGAGATGATGTCACATTAACTCATTAGACCTCCCTATTTTCAGATGTGTATGTAATTAATGATGTTTTGAATGCTCTTACATTACACATGCTTTTGGCTTTATGCAGTAGTTTAATTTGTAAACACCGTATTCTTGCAGGAGTCCTGTTAAAACATGATGGTCTCTCAGATATAAGTGTCGACCCAAATTAAAGGAATCATCAAAGTAGAGTTGATGTGTTCCATAATAATGGAAGTAAAAAGGAATATTAGCAGGTGTTCTGGTAGAACAGTTTGTACTTAAACAGACTCTTTCAATGTGTCTGTTCAGGTTCTTGTGAAGAAAACCCAGTGAACCTCACAGTATTCACTGATGGAAGCTTGCTCTTAACCTGGTAAGTGATGAAGTGGGTTCCACCACCATCCAGACCACGTCATCTTCCATAGGAAGGTGGGTGAGGGTTTTGTCCCTGACATTTGTGTTACTGTGTTTCTTTGCAGGTGTCCCATTAAGGCCTTCGCTACTGTGCAGGTATGAGATGATGTGACATTGACTTAGACATTACTTTCAGAGCACTGTGTGACTAACGATATTATTCAGGCTCTTATATAACTTAGTGTTAGACATGTAGGCAGTTAAGACATTCGGTTGTCGCTAACAATCATAGTATGCGTGAGAATTTCTTCTTGTTTAGAGAGAATGTGTTTTGGACTGATAGGGGGACTTTCAGACATCCAGGGAATTCATCATATTGTCCATCACTGTGTTATTAACGATAGCCATTTTGCAGGTGTTCCTTCAAGAGAGGAAGGTGGCTCCTACTGCGGCTGACCTCAGAGTTTTGCAAGTGTTCAGGTATTATTGTTGGGTACTGAAATGATAGAAATGACCGAGGCAATTTGGAGGTGTAGAGGTAGAATGATACATGGACCAGACACTTTTTTCACGATGTGTTTTTCGAGTCATGTCAAGACCTCACTGTGAGCTTACCAATGATAACATGGGACGTTGCTGTTACCAAGGTAAGTGATGTGGGCCTAATTCATGGCACAGATCATCTGATCTTCACATACAGACATAAGGGGTGATGGGTATCTCTAATATTTCTTTTTAACACACTTCTTAATAGTATTCAAATCATAGAGGATAGATTCCATCCAATTCTGGGAACCATTGTTTTTCACACTTTATATTAAAGTGAAAAATTATGTCTACCTCTGTGAGTGTTGAGGGATTGTGTGTATCCAAACAGTTGTCATGATGTTCTGTCCCCAGTAAGTAACCATGGGATTTTTATAAGGTTCCTGTTATGAAATGATGTTTCTGACCTTGGTGTTGACCTTGAATTAATCGAAGGATCCTTGATATGCTCTGTGATGATAGAGTGTCCATGGTTATTTGCAGATGTTCTGGCTAAAAAAAAAAAAAAAAAAGTTGTATCCCTTCATACATACTTCAAAAAATGTTTTTTGGGTTCTTGTCAAGAGACCATGATGAACCAGAAGTCATTAACAGGGGGGACATCTCTGGTATGCAGGTAAGTGAGGACAGGCACATCACAGACCTCTTCTGATCTTTGTCCGTCTGGGTGAATGATGCTGGATTGTCGAAACCTGTTTGACTATGTGAGTTATTAGCAGGTGTTCAGGTAAACAAGCAATCATAATGTTTTGCTAATTTTAACAATCACTATCCTGCTGTCCTATTGTACAGGTAATATACGTTTAACTATGTGAGTGTGGAGTAATTTCCATTTTTCTGGGTAATTCCTGGATTTCCACCTCACAATTGTACCCATGGCAATTTAGAGATGTGTAGTCAGGAAATAATGTGTGTAAATTTGGCGAACCCCTTCTGTCTGTTTCTCTCTCTCACACACAATAAGTAAAGAAACTTAGGGAAATAAAAGAAATGACAGATTCCTTAGCAATTCTAATAACCATGAGTTTCTACTTTGCATATTTTAGAGAAAATTTATGCTTAATCCTGTAAGTATCGAGAAATTGATCCTGTCTGGGTAATTGTATCGTATACTCACCACAGTAGAAACCATAGGATTTTTTCAGGTATCCGGTCAACTAGTGTTAGTCTCTCCTGAAAACAGTGCGTTGATCTTGATTTGGTACAAGTGTGCTGGTGGAATTCATGTGTTCCATAATAATGGAAGGGAACAAGTTCACGTGCAGGTGTCTTGAGAGAATGCATTGTATATTAAACACATTTCCGTGTGTTTCCTCAGGTTCCTGGTAAGAAAACAGGGTGAACTGAAAATGGTTCACATACCCTTGCTAGTAAGCAGGTAAGTGTCAAAGTGAATCCGACTACAATGAAGACCATGTGACCTTGAGTAGGTAAGCGAGGGTGATAACCCTAACATTGGTGTTAATGTGGCTTATTTTTTTTATTTTTGTCGGTATCAGGTTAGTATCTTTGCTAGTATGCGGGTATGAGATGGTGTGATATTAACTGATTAAAGACCTTTGTTTTAAAGATTTTATTTTTAAATAATTTCTGCACCCTCCATGGGGCTCCAACTCACAACTGTAAGATCCAGAGTCACATGCTCCACTGACTGAGTCAGGCAGGTACCCCTAAAGACATTTCTATATTCAGGTATCTACATAATTTATCACTTCAAGTCTCTTCAGTTTACTTTCTTTATGGAATGTATTCAGTTAAGAGTTTACTGTGTCCCTTATAATGCTGGTAGCAATACGATTTTTTTGTGTTCTTGTTTGGAAATAAGATCACTTAACATAGCAGTTACAAATTTGCAGATATCCTGGAAGTTTCTCATATTGTCCTTCGCTACTTTATTGACTATGGAATTAGTATAAGTAATTTGAAGAGACGAAGGTGTGTCTTCCTAGAGATTGACCTTGGAGTTCTGCAAGGATCCATGGGTCCTGAAATGATACAGTGACCAAGGGAATGTGCAGGTGTAGTGGTAGAATGAGACGCACCCAAAATATTTTTTGCAACGTTTTTCTTTTTTCAGACTCGTATCATTGAAGCACACTGAGCCTATTGATGATAGCTAACATAAGACATTGCTAATGTCACAGTAGAGATGATGTAGGCCTTAGCCACAGCACCGACCATCTGATCTTCAGACTGCTAGGTAAGTGCTGATGGTGTCCCTAACACTTGTCGTTACCATGAATTCTCTGCAGGTATTCAGGTAGGAAATGACAGATTGCTTACTAATTCTCAAAACCATGGGTTTTCGGTGTTTAGAGAAAATTCTCGTTTAACTCTAATGAAGGATTGCACATACCAGGTGTTTGTCAGTATGTCTCAACCACAGTAGTGATGGTGGAAATTTTGCAGGTGCTCCGTAGAAGTTGTGTTACCTGACAATGGTCTTGACCTTGGAGTCCTACAGCTATTCGAGCAGAGGTAATGCTTCCATAATGATGGAAGTGACCCAGATTATTTATTGGTGTCCTGGTAGAACAAGCTGTGTCCTTTCACACATGTATCGTAATGTGTTTTCCAGGTTTCCTGTCAAGAGATTATGATGAAACTCGCACTAGTGATTCTCTGGGGACATTTCTGTTCCCCAGACAAGTGGTGATGTTCACCTTCGCCATTTCAAACCATCTGATCTTCTCCTATCTGGATGAATGTTATCGATGGACTAAACTTGCTTAGCACATGTGTTTTGGTTTTTTTTTTAATAATCAGGTGAGAAATGACAGCATTTTACCAGTTACTGAAATCATGCTGTTCTAGTGTTTTCTAAATTTCAGAGAAAATGTATGTTTACTTATTTGAGTGTTAGGTGAATTCGGATGTGAATAGCCATAATCATGGAGTTGTGAGGTATAGTAGTAACTTTGATGTTTTTCCACATGAATAGGGAAGAGGTGATTGTGTGTCTGTCTTCGGCATACACCTTGAAGGACTGCAACAATCCGGGAAGAGTTGACGGGTCCTGCGCTGATGGCAATGAACAAGATGATGTGCAGTGGCCTAGTAGAAGAGGAGACACATTTTTCACGAAGTGTTTTTTAATTACCATCAAGTGATCATGGTAAATTTCCAAATAGTCATTGATGGGACTTAGTTTATATTCAGGTACGTGATGATATGGGCCTTAAGCACCCTACAAATGGATTTTCAGATATTTAGGTGAGGGTAGACGGTCTGCCTAACTGTTCTGTTGCCATGTTTCTATGCAGGTATTCACATCAAAGATGATACTGTCCATTACCAGTAAGTATGAGCCCTTATTCATTTTTTTTTTTTTAATTTAGATATAATGTATATTTAACCTCAGTAGTGATAAAGGGACGTGCATTTCCGGGGAACTTCTCCTGTTGCACATCTCCTTGGCCATGAGATTTCTCTTCTCTTTCTAGAAGAGATTTTAGTGCGTTTAACAATGGTGTTGAGCTCAAGTTCTACCAAGACCCATGTCGTGTTCTGTTTTCCCTGATGACGGACGTGACCCAGGTTATTTGTAAATACACTATTTCTTTTTGCAGGTTAACAAGTTGTATCCTGCCACTTGCTTGTCATAAGTATGTTTCTTAAGATTCTAGCAGTCCTGACACCACAGTGATAGACCGTGGTCGTCAGTAGGAACTTTCCGGTAAGCAGCTATGTGATATTGTGGATGTCACCAATTAGTTGAGATCAACTGTTCTTGAGATAGGTAAGTGAAAATGGTGTCCCAAACACTGACCACAGCGTTAACATATCTTTTCTGCAAGTATCCTGTTAAAGTTTTGCTGTTGCACAGGCATGAGATGATGTCCCATCAGTTCATTAGACATCCCTATTTTCCAATATGCATGTGATCATTGATATTTGAATACTCTTCCGTTACACATACTCCTGGCTTATATGCAGCAGTTTAATTTGTCCCTAATAATCCTGGTAAAAATGATATTTCGCTGTATACTTGATCAGGGATTGTGTTTCCTACACTCCCCCTGATGAGAGGTTCTGCACGTATCCAGATGATCCATCATATAGTCCGTCTTCATAATCCTGAATGTGGAAATTTTACACGTATCTCTTTAAGGGAAGAAGGTATTTCCCACCAGGGTTTAGTCCTGGACTTCTGCATGTATGCAGCTAGTGGTGATGCATCTCAAAATGATGCACTTGACCGATGGAATCTGCAGTCGATCACATAGAAGAAAGTATGTGCTGAACGTATTTTCCACAATGTGTTTTTCAGGTTTATGTGAAGCTCTCCTGATTGATAGGCTCAGCTATCGTATTTAGTGAGGCATATGGAAGTATCTAGATTAGTGGTGATGTGGGCCTAAACCACAGCACAGATCATGTGATCCTAATATGTAGGTAAGTGATTGTGTCCCTAACACTTCTGTTACTATGATTTTGTTGCTGGTGTTCAGCTAAGAGATGATAGAGTCCTTACCATGTCTAAGTGACCATGACGTTACCCTTTTTAAATTTTGGAGACAACTTACATTTAATCCTGTGAGTCTTGACATTTGAATGTATCCCTAATTGTCAAGGAGTTTCCATGCCAAGTTAAACACCATATTGTTGCAGGAGTCCATGATGGTCTCTCTGACCAAAGTGTTGACCCAGATTAATGGAAGCATCAAAGTAGAGTTGATGTGTTCCATAATAATGGAAGTGAAAAGGATTATTAGCAGGTGTTCTGGTAGAAGAGTTGTGTACTTAAACATATTTTTCGTATGTGTTTCTTCAGATGCTTGTCAAGAAAACCCAGTGAACCTCACCGTACTCACTGATGGAAGCTTGCTCTTGACCTGGTAAGTGATAGAGTGGGTTCTACCACCACCCAGACCATGTGATCTTCCATAGGAAGGTCGGTGAGGGTGATGTCCCTTATATTTGTGTTACCATATGTTTGTTTGCAGGTATCCCGTTAAGGTCTTTGCTACTAAATGGTACAAGATGATGTGACATTTTCTTATTAGAGACATTCTCATTTTCAGGTATTTACATTATTAATGTTCATGACTCTTACATTTATCTTAATTTTTGGCATGTATTCTGTTAAGAAATTAATACATCCCTAAGAACACTGGAAGAATGTAATTTTCTGTGTTCTTGTTTGGGGATACTGTGTATTTAATACTTGTAGTGATAGAATGATGTAGGTATTCTATTACATAGTCTATCATAGCATTATTGACCATGGAGTTTTTGCAAGTATCCATCAAGAGGAGAAGGTAGGTCCTCCTCACTTTTTAACCTGAGAGTTTGACAAGTAACCGAGACAAATTTCAAGTGTAGAGGGAAAAGGATTCACTCTCTACAACGTGGCGTTGAGGTTCTTGTCAGAACATTCCGGTAAGGTAAGCCTATTATTGGTAGCTAACGTGGGACATAGCCAATGTCAAGGTTAGTGACAAAGTGGGCCTAACCCACAGTACATGCCATCTGTCATATACCTAAGGAAGTCCTAGCTTGCCTAAGCTTTTTGTTGCCCTATTTCTCTTGCTCGCCATTTGTCTGTTAGTTTAGGTATTTAGTTTAGAAATGCGACTATCCTTATCAATACTCGTAACCACGTACCTTCCTTTTTTTTAGAGAAAATGTATGTTTAACCCTGTGAGTTTTGAGTGATGTATGGGTGTCCACCTAATGATTATGGAGTTCCCTGTTCCAGTAGTAACCCTGTGTCCCTTGACAGCAGTTAGGAGGTGAGGATGTTTTTAACAGTGGCGTAGACCTTGGACAACTGCAAGTATCCAGGGAGAGATGAGGTGTCTCATGAGGGTGAAAAGGACGGAGGTCATTTGCAGGTGTTCCGGTGGACAATATGTGTCCATCTGCCCACGTATCACAATGTGGTTTTCAGGTTCCCATCAAGAGATCATGGTGAACTTCCTAATGGTTTTTACCAGCGACATCCTTGTCTTGCAGTAAGTGGTGATGTGCCTGAAGCATCCCCACCGACCTTCTGTCTTGAGATGTCGAGGTAAGTGACGATAATATCACTAACACTTGTGTGACCACAGTTTTGTTTGTTTTGTGTGTGTGTGTGTGTGTGTATAAAAATAGTACCTCAGGCAAGGCTAGTAAGCATTATTAGCTCTCACAGGCTTAAGAGTTTAGGGGCACCTAGCCCATCCGTGGAGCATGTGACTCTTGATCTTGGGTTGTGAGTTCAAGCCCCCCCGTGGGCCTAGAGCTTACTTAAAAATAAATAAATACGTAAGAGCTTATGTTTAATGTGTGTTGAACATAAATAGTGACCGAGATCTATGCAGGTAAGTTAGCCAGGCTTCATACCACAGTATTGACCATAAGACTTTTCCAGGTGGTCAGTCAAGAGGTAATGGTGTCTCTAATATCCATGTAGACCATGAAGTTCTGCCAGGATCCAGGTAATGTTGATGGTTCCCACAATGAGGAAATTGACCAAAATTCTTTACAGGCCCCCTGGCAGAACACGTTGTTGCCTTACACACATTTTTGACACCTCTTTTTTTAGGTTCCTGTCAAGAAATCACTGTGAACGTAATAATGGTCATGAACAAAATCTTCTTTGTAACCAGTGAAGGGATAAAGAGTGTTACTTACAGTTAAGACCATCTAATCTTCACATTATCAAAGCAAGTAAGAATGAGGTCTCTAACATTTGTGTTCTCATCTTTTTGCAGATAAGCCATCAAGGTTTTGCTAGTAAACAGGTATGAGATGATGTGACATTGACGTAGACGTTATTTTCAGAGCTCTTTGTGACTAATGATATTGTTCAGGCTCTTACAGTAACCTAGTGTTGGGCACGTATGCAGTTAAAGTAAGTTGTCCCTGACAATCATAATATGCCCGAGAATTTCTTATTGTTTAGGGATAGTATGTTTTGGACTGATAGTGGGACTTTCAGACATCCAGATAATTCATCATATTGTCCATGGCTGTGTTACTTACCGTGGGATTATTGCGGATAATCCTTCAAGAGAGGAAGGTGGCGCTTACTAGGAGCTGACCTCAGAGTTTTGCAAGTTTTCAGGTATTACTGATGGGTCCTGAAATATGATACAAATGACCAAGGGAATTGGCAGTTGTCCATCAGGATAAACTTGTACCAAACGCATTTTTCGCAGTGTGTGTGTCAGGTTCCTGTCGAGACATCACGACGAACCTAGCGATGGTCAGTAATGGGGAACTTTCTGCAAGCAGGCAGATAAAAGAGCATGTGGGCCTAAACCTCAGGCCATCTGGTCTCCAGATAGCTAGGTAAGTGATGATGTTTATAACATTTCTCAATCCCATTACGTTCCTGCAGGTGTTGAGGTAAGAGACGATGTAGCCCTTACCAGTAATAAAAACTGTGAGTTCTCACCTTTACGTTTAGAGAACATCTATAGCCCTGTTCGTGTCGAAGGATGGTTCTTGTACGGGTGATTGTCATGGAGTTCACACCCCAGTAGGACCCACGGAATGTGGCAGATGTCCAGTTGATGTGTTCCATAGTAATGGGAGTGAAAAGGTTATGTTCAGGTGTTCTAGTAGCATAATTTGCATTTCAAACCCATTGTTGCTTGTGCTTTTACAGGTTCTTGTCAAGAGAACACCGTGAACCTTCCACCGGTTTGGAACGCATCCTTACTAATAACCAGGTAAGTCATACAGTGGGTCTTACTACACTGCAGACCAATATAATCCCCAATATCTAGGTAAGTGAGGGTGGTGTCCCTAACACTGTGTTACTGTGTTCATTTGCAGATACCTTTTAAGGTCTTTGCTTGCCCACAGGTATGCAATAATGTGACATTAACTCAATAGAGACGTTCTTATTTTTAGATACCCGCATATTAATGTGTTTCAGGTTCTGGTATTCACATTGTTTTTGGCATGTATTCTGTTAAGAAATCAGTGTATTGCTAAAATACTAGTAAGAATGAGAGTTCTATCCTGGTTCAGAGATACTGTATTTTTTAAAACAAGTAGCGATAGAAGGATATGCAGGTATTCGGGTAATTGAGAATATCGTCCGTCACAGTATTATTGACCGTGGCTTTTTTGTAGGTATCCCTGCGGAGAGGAACCAGTCTCTTCCTAGCTTTGAGCTTGGAGTTCTGCAAGTACGCAGGTAGTGTCGATGGATCCCAAAACAATACAAGTGACCAAGGGAATCTGCAGGTGTATGGGTTAAATAAGACGTAAACAAAATTTCCACAATGTGTTTTTCAGATTCACTTCAGGACATGACGGTGAGTCTGTCAATAGTAGTTCGTGTGAGACCCTGGTGGTATGAACGTAAGTGATGATGTGGGCCCCAGCACATACCATCTGATTTGCATATGCATGGACAAGTGATTAAGTGTTCTAACACTTCTTGTTACCGTGGTTTGTTGTTTTTTTTTTTTTTTGGCAAGTATTCGGGGAAAAAAAATGATGGTTTTACCAACTGTAGAAAACACAAGTTTTCACTTTTATATTTCAGGAAGGTTTATGTTGAACACTGTGAGGCGTTACATACATACAAGTATTTATCTTGTGTTCCCTCCGTGGTACTATTTATATGCTATTTAGAAGCGTCCCGAACACTGCTAGTTTTCTGACGTTGTTGCTAACTTTTAATTACAAGTATTCAGAGTTGGTTTGTTCCATAATGATGAAGTGAACAATCTTTTTTGCAGGTGTCATGGTAGAAAAAGTTGTCTCCATTAACCCTGATTTCGTAACGTGTTTTCCAGATCCTTGTCAAGACCTCAGGATGAACTTAGCAGCAGTCATTAATAGGGGCGGATATCCTGTTGATATGCAGGTAAGGCCACCCGATCTCCAGATACGTAGGTAAGGGATAACAGTGTCTCTAAGAGTTGTTACCATGATTTCTTTGCAAGTATTCGGGTAGGAATTGATAGTCCTTTCTAATTCTAGAAAGTGTGAGTTTTTACCGTTTGTATTTTAGAAAAGATGTCTGTTTAGCCCTGTGAGTGTTAAGGGATCCCTTTGAGTGTTAAGGGATATTTATCATGATGCTTCTGACCATAGCAATGACCCTGGAAATTTTGCAGTGTCCTGTAAAGAAATATTGTCTTCCCTGACAACAATGGTCTTGATCTTGGAGTACTGCAAGCATGCAGTTAGAGTTGATGTTCTCATAATAGCGAAAGTGACCAAGGTGCCTTAGAGGTGTTCTGCTTACAGCAGGTCACATCCCTTTACACATATATCATAATGTATTTGTCAGGTTCCTTCAAGATCCTGAAGCACTTAACAGTGGTCGGTAATGGGGACATTTCTTGTGTCCAGGTAAGCGGTGATGTGTATCTTTACCGCATCAGACCCTCTGATCTCTCCGTGTGTGTGTTTGTGTGTGTGTGTGTGTGTGTGTGTGTGTGTGTGTAATACGTAAGGTGTTGATTGCCTTAGCTTGTTTTACTGTGTGATTCTTTTTAAGGTTTGCCAGTAAGAAATGATGTTTTAATAATTCCGGCAATCATGTTACCCTACTGTTACTTATTTTAGAGAAAACTTATGTTTAACCGTGTGAGTGTTGATCAGTTTGTGGGTATCCACGTAATGATCACAAAGTTGTGCATCACAGTAGTAACTGTGGTATTGCTGCTGGCAAACATTCAAGAGATGATGGTGTTTCTAACAGTGGTGTAGACTGGGGAATACTGCAAGAATCCAGGTAGAGTTGATAGGTCCTGTGTTGACGAAACTGAGCAAGGTTATTTGGAGGGTCCCGAGAGGAGAAGTATGTCCATAGTCACCTTTGTCATAATGTGTTTTTCAGGTTCCGGTCAAGAAATCATGGTATGCCTCATAATGACCATGAACAGAACTTTGCTCGCAGCCAGGTAAAAGATAGGAGCCTAAAACACCCTACACACAATCCAGTCTTCAAATATTTAGGTTAGCGTGGATGGTCCTAACGTTTGGGATAGCACGTTTTTCTGTGTGGATTCGGTTGAAAAATGATACTGTCCCAACCAATGTTAGTAGTAGGCATTAGCCCTTAGAACTATAGAGCTTAACATTCAGTGGGTGTTTAAACTTAGCAGTGATGGAGGCATATACAGGTATCTAGGTAAGTTATTCTACTATTAACTTAACAATCTCATTAAGTTCTTTGCTAGTATAAAATTGAGGTGATGTGACAATAAATCCTCAGGGATTTGTTATCTTCAGATATATAGGTAATTAACGCTTCCTCAACCTTTATATTAGTCTTCTTGGCATATACACAGTTCAGAAATTAACTTGTCCCTAACAGCACTGGCGAGCATGAGATTTTACTGTCTCCTTGTTCGGAAATAATACGTGTTTTTACACTCATACCAATGGACCTACAGTCAGTCATCCAGCTAATTTGTCATATATTCCATACCCATGATGCTGACCATAGGATTTTCACAGGCATCCACTCAAAAGATGAAGGTAAATCTAACTAGAATTTAACCTGTTGAGTTCTGCGTATTATCCAGTAACGTTGAAGGGGGTCCCAAAATAATACACTGGCCAAGAGAATTTGCAGTTGTCCAAGTAGAATAAAATGTACATGGAACAAGTTTTCTATGCTGTGTTTTCAGGTTCAGGTTAAGACATCATGGGGAGTATATCCATCGTGGTAAATGAGGCACATAGCAGGTATGGAGGTAAGTGATGATGTGGGCCTGAATCACAGCACAGATCATCTGATTCTATATGCAGGTAAGGTATTATGGCCCTAACGCTTCTTGTTACTATGATTTTGTTACAGGTGTTCAGGTAAGAGATAGTCCTTACCAAATCTAGTGACCTTGACTTTATACGTTTTACATTTTAGAGATAAACGTTTAACCCTGTGAGTTTTGAGAGCTGATTGTATCTATAACTGTTAATTTCCCACCCCAGTAGTAACCACAGTGTATTTGCAGGAAGTCCGCTTCAGACATGATGGCTTTCTTCTGATGAAGGTGTTGACCTGAGTTGATGCAAACGTCAAGGTAGAGTTGATGTGCTCCGTAATAATGGAAGTGCAAAGGATTGTCAGCAGGTGTCCTGGTAGAACAAGTCATGTCCTTGAACATCTCTGTCCTATGTGTCTCTTCAGTTTCTTATCAAGAAAGTATAGTCAGGGCGCCTGGGTGGCTCAGTTGGTTAGGCGACCGATGTCAGTTCAGGTCATGATCTCACAGTTCGTGAGTTCGAGCCCTGCGTCGGACTCTGTGCTGACAGTTCAGAGCCTGGAGCCTGCTTCGGACTCTGTGTCTCCCTCTCTCTCTGCCCCTCCCCCACTTGTGCGCACGCACGCTCTCTCTCTCTCTCTCTCTC
The DNA here is from genome assembly GCF_028018385.1 of Neofelis nebulosa. NCBI lineage: Eukaryota > Metazoa > Chordata > Mammalia > Carnivora > Felidae > Neofelis > Neofelis nebulosa. The sequence continues at coordinate 10,164,016 of NC_080800.1, forward strand.
TCTGTCAAAAATAAATAAAACATTAAAAAAAATTTTTTTAAGTAAAAAAAAATTTTTTTTTAAAAACATTAATTTGACCCTAATAATACGAGTAAAAATTAGATTTTTCATATTCTTATTTAGGGATGATGTATAATCCAAGTAACTTACTCTATTACCGTCATCATTTTTATCGACCTTGGAAATTTTTTCAGGTGTCCGTTCAAGAGAAGTAGATGTCTCTTCACAGGGTTTATCCTTGGAGTTCTGCAAGTAAGTATCCAGGTAATATGGATGGGTCTCAAAATGATACAAGTGACCAAGGGAATTTGCAAGTGTGGAGGCAGAATAATTCATGTGCTCAAAACATTTTTCACGATGTGTTTTTTTCAGGTTAACGTCAAGACCTCACGGTGACTTTATCAATGATAATGAATGTGGGACATTGCTGGAATGGAGGTAAGTGATCCTGTGGGTCTAAACCACAGCACATACCATCCAGCTTTCCTACGTCGAGGTAAATGGCGAGTGTCCTTACACTTCCTGTTACCATGAATTTTTTGAAGGTGTGCGGGTAAGAAATGATAGAGTCCTTACCAATTCCAAAGACCCTGTTTCTCTGCTTTCTGTATTTCAGGAAATGTTCATTTTTAACCCTCTGAGTGTTGAGGGACTGCACGTATACAGGTATTTATCATGATATTGCCCGTGAAAGTCCTACCCATAGGCTATTTGCAGGTGTCCAATCATAGATTGATGGTTTTATCCGATACTGGTATTAACCTTGGATTACTGTAAGTATCCGGTAGAGTTGATGTGTCTCATGATGATGAAGTGAACACTGTTATTTGCAGGTTTCCTGGTAGGAAAAAGCTATGTCCTTCAACACACGCTCGTAATGTCTTTCCAGCTTCCAGTCACGAATTGATGACTCTAACATTGCTCATCAGTGGGGATGTTCCTAGTGTGCAGGTAAGTGATGGCGTGGGCCTAGACCAGGCCATCCGATCTCCATCTAGCTGGGTAAGTGATGAAGGTTTCCCTAACAATTGTTACTATTTTTCTTTGCAAGTATTCAGGTAGGAAATAGTCCTTACCGATTCTGGAAACCATGAGTTTTTTCTTTTTATATTTTGGAGAAAATTTTATTTTATTCTTGTGAGTGATGAGGGGTTGCCATATTCAGGTAACGATCATGATGTTTCTAACCCTAGCAGTAACCATGGAAATTTTGCATGTGTTTCATAATGAAATGTTGTTATATCTGATCATGATCTTGACCTTGGTTGGAATACTGCGAATATTTAGGTGGAATTGATGTTCTAATGAAGGAAGCGTCTAAGGTAATTAATTTGAGGTTTCTTGCTGCAAGTTCTGTCTTTTTACACATCCATAATGTGTTTTTCAGATTCCTGCCAAAAGATCAAGATGAAATTAATGGTTAATGGGGGACATTTCTGGTATCCAGATAGGTTATGACGTATACCTTCACCACATCAGACCATCTGATAGTCACATATCTAGGTAAGTGATATTGATGGGCTAAACTTGTTCTACTAGGTGATTTATTTCAGGTATTCAGGTACAAAATGATAGCGTTTTATCATTTCTAGCAGTCCTCTCCAAAGAGATGATGGTGTTTCTGACCACGGCATAGACCTTGGAGTACTGCAAGAATCCAGGTAGAGTTAAATGTTGGGTTGTGCGTAATGAAAAAGGCCATTTGCAGTATCCTAGTAGAAAAGGTGTATCTATAGACAGCTTTTTTACAACGTGTTTTTCAGGTTCTGGCAGTCATGAAATAATGATGAACCTAAAAATCGTCATTAACAGAACCTTACCAGTAACCAAGTAAGTGATAAAGTGGGTCTTACATCACTACAGACCATGTGATCTTCAGATATCTGAGTGAGTATGGTTTCCCTAACAGAGTGTCACTTTGTGTTTTTTGCAAGTGCCCTGTTAAGTCCTTTCCTAGTATACGGGTATGAGATTATGTGGCGTTAACTCAATAGAGAGCTGCTTGTTTTTCATATATGCAAATGATGTTTTCAATACCATGTTAACTATGTTTTTGGCACGTATGCAGTTCAGAAATTAATTTGACCCAAATAGTACTAGTAAGCATGAGATTTTAGCATCTTCTTATTCAGAGATGATGTGTTTTTATACACCCATAGTGGTAGATAGGCAGAAATCCAGGTAATTTATCATACTGTCCATCACCGCATTATTGACTGTGGGATTTTTGCAGGTATCCCTTCAAGAGAGGAAGGTGTCTCTTACTAGGGCTTAACCTCAGATTTCTGCCGTTATCCAGGTAACGTTGATGAATTTCAGTGATACGGTTGACCAAAGAATTTGCAGGTGTCCCTGTAGAATAAGATGTGTACCAAACACATTTTCCACAATTTTTTTTCAGGTTCACGTGAAGACCTCCCTATGAGCCGGTTAGTGGTAGTTATAGATGTGTGCATAGCAGGTATTGAGGTAAGTGATAATGTGGGCCTAACCCACAGTACAGATCATATGACCTTCATACATGTAAATAAGTGACGATGGTGTCCCTAACACTTGTGTTACCATATGTTTTTCCAGGTACCCTGTTCAGGTCTTTGATAGTACAAAGGTATGAGATGATATAATATTAACTCATCGATGTTCTTATTTTCAACTATCTACGTAATTGTTTTTAAGACTCCTCCTTCCCTTGTTTTTGGCAAGTAGAAGTTAAATTAATTTGACCCTGACCGTGGGGGACGGGAAGGGAGAAAACCTAGTTACACAGAGGGAGAGAGGCAAACTATAAGAGACTCTTAAATACAGAGAATGAACTGAGGGTTGATGGGGGGGGGAGGGGAAAATGGGTGATGGGCATTGAGGAGGACGCTTGCTGGGATGAGCACTGGGTGTTGTATGTAAGCGATGACTCACGGGAATCTACCCCCAAAACCAAGAGCACACTGTATACACTCTATGTCAGCCAACTTGACAATAAATTACATTTTTTTAATTAATTTTTGACCCTAATAATACTAGCAAGCAGTTTTTATTTTCTTATCTGGAGATAACGTGTATTTCTCACTCATAGTGGTATGTCAGATATCTAAGTCACGTATCATATTTTTCTAACTGCATTATTAACCATGGAATGTTTGCAGGTATCCCTTCAAGAGAGGAAAGTGTGTCTGACTAGGGTTTAACTTCAGAGTTCTGGAAGTGTCCAGGTAATGTTTATGGGTCTCCAAAGGATACAAGTGACCAGGGAATTTGCAGGTGCATGGGTAGAGTGAGACATGTCCCAAACGTAAACCACAGTATGTTTTTCAGAACATGCCAAGAGATCACAATGAGCCTATCTATAGCAGTTAATGGGGGGGACATCACTGGTATTAAGGTAAGTGCTGCTCTGGCCCTAACCCATGACACAGACCATCTGATCTTCGTGTATTTAGGTAAGTGATGACATGTGCTGCCACTTTTTATTACCATGATTTTGTTGCAGGTATTCAGGTAAGAAGGAAGAATCTTGCCAATTCTAGAGACTGTAAATTAAGAGATAATCGTGTCTCTAATGGTGAGATCAGCCTACCTAAGGTTACTGGTAGACTTAATGAGTCCCGCAGTGATACAAGGGACAAGGTTCTTACCAGGGTCCAGGTAATAAAAGTGTTGTCATATCACATCTGTTCAGGTGTGTTTTTCAGGTCACTGTTAAGATACGATGGTAAGCTTCATAAAGATGATGAAAGGGATTTTGTTTGTATCCGGGTAAGTGATGATGATAGCCTTTTCCATGTAATAGACCATCTAATATTCAATATCTATGTAAGTACGGATGGTGCTCCTAACTTTGTGTTGCTGGGGGTTTTTTTGTGTTTTTTTGCAAGTATTTGGCTAAGAAATGATATTGTTAGTCAATGCTAGTAAGCATTAGCCCTTTCTTTAAAATTTTTTAAATTTATTTGTTTTGAGAGACAGCGCGAGCATGAGCGCAGGAAGGGCAGAAAGCGGGAGAGAGAAAGAATCCCAAGCAGGATCTGCAGTGTCAGCACGGAGCCCGATGCAGGACTCGAACTCACGAAGCATGAGATCATGACCTGAGCCTAAATCAAGAGTAGGACGTTTAACTGACTGAGCCCCCCAGGTGCCCCAGCCCTTATTATTTTAAAGCTTAGATACATTTGTAAAGCCTCAGTAGTGACAGAGATAACACAAGTATATAGGTAAGTTACTGACCATCTCCTGTTTATTGACCATGGATTCTTACACTAGTCTTGTCGAGACAGTATTGTGTCTCTAACTGGAGGCTGACCTTGAACTCTGCAAGTTTCTAGGTAGATTTGATAGGCCTCATAAATTCGATGGGATTTTGCAGGTGTTCAGGTAATACATGTATTCCTAACACAGTTTTTGCCATGAATTTTTGTAGAACCCGATCAAGAGATAATGGAAGGCCTTACATCCTCTCTTGATTAGATACCAGAAAAATCCCAAATTACCTACTGTGGTCACGAAGAGCACTGGGTGATGTATGGAATTGTTGAATCACTGTATTGTATGCCTGAAATGAATATTATACTGCATGTTAACTTTACTGGAATTAAAATTTTAAAAATACATATATAAGGGGATTCAAACACAATCCCAGTGAAAAAATGACCTATTCAAGTCATGGAACAAGATTTTCCATTTTCAACAGCTGCCTATGAAAAAAATCTTGCTCCAATTCCTAAAATGAGAAAAAGCAAAAAATAAAATCGAATGAATGAATGAATGAATGAATTAGTAAATAAATCAATACATATTGTTGTCAGTTGAACCATCATCTCTTGATTTGTATTTTTACAGACACCCGCTCAAGAGGAGATCATGTCTCTATTCCAGGGTCTTGTCCCTGGAGCTTTGCAGGTATCTGGATAAATTTTATGGTTACCTTTAAGTCTGTAGGGCTCAGTAGGTTTTTAGGTGTCCAGGTTATAGAATTATCCTTAAACAATTGTGGAGAACCTCAAGTGGTATTGAAGGCGAAGTTTTGCTTGCGTTCAAGTACAAGTTAATGGTGTTTATACCACAGTTAGAGCTCATGAGATTTTGCAGATATCCAGGCAGACAATGTTGTTGGTGTTCTTAAGCCAACATAGTGACCGTGTTTATTTTTAAGTATTCTTAAGTTGTAAGCAGTGATCAGGGACATTTTGCAGATATCCTGTCACACTGTGAAGGTGTCTCTAACTAAGGTGTTTTTCTTGGAAATTTGTAGGTGTCCAGGTAATGTGTCCCTAATCCAGATAACGATCATGGGATTTTGCAGTTATCCAAGCAAGAGACGACATGGCCCTGCCATGATCTTGATTCCCCTGCACGTGTCTAGGTATCCAGGTAAGAGATGGTATTTGTCTGATTATATTAGTGGCCCGGGGGCTTTTACTGGTCCGCAGGCAGATGATGCTTACGTCTGTCTCTAGAGTGCTGACCTTTGAATTTTACATGTATCCAGGTAAGAGTTGATCTGTCCCTTACCATGCTAGTGGCGTTAGGATATTTTCGTTGTTCAGATAAGCAGTGGTATGGCCTTAACCGTGTTAGTTACCACGAGATTTTGCAGGTATCCAGGTAAGATACCATGTATCTACAACATATTATTTCTCTTCAGACTTTTAAGGTATTCTGGGAAGAGATGATGATGGTCCTAACTACACTAATGACGGCAGAAATTTGCACATATCCACTCAAGAGACGATGGCATCTCCGTCAACATTGGTGGCTGTGGAGATGGAAGAAATGGAATGCTTTTTTTTTTTTTTGCAACTATATGATTTGTTAAAAGAATTTTGACATTCAATGACTAGTAAATGTTATTCAAAATTGTATTTTGTTCTATCCATTTCTTGATTCACTTTCTCCATAATGACATTTGCACCAGGCATCTTAGGCTCACGTTTATGAAATATTTTAATATCTTGGGGCCATCGATACAGACACACTTCATCTGAAATGTGGTTATTCCTAACCACACTAGGAAAACTAGGCTGTCGACCCAATTCTTCATTAAAAGGGTTGGGGCGCAGGGGCGGGGGCCCCTGGGTGGCTCAGTCGGTTGAGCATCCGACTTCAGCTCAGGTCATGATCTCGTTGTGCATGAGTTCGAGCCCCACGTTGGGCTCTGTACTGACAGCTCAGAGCCTGGAGCCTGTTTTAGCTTCTGTGTCTCCCTTTCTCTCTGCCCCTCCCCCATTCATGCACTCGCTCGCTCTCTCAAAAATAAATAAACATTAAAAAAAGAACTTAGAAAAAAAAGGGTTTGGGAGAACCAAGGAAGAAGAATATTGGTATACATATTTTGGAGAAAAAAACATTTGTATCCCCCTCCTGATATGAATAGGCATTAGATGGTATGTTAGAAAAAAATATGTGAATCGTGATAGAGATTAATGGGGAACTTGAATATCTCTTACCTAATTTGCAGTTATTAAATTACTTAGTTTATATCATTACCATATAGAAAATGAGAGCTGAGTAAGAATTTGATGATCATTGGGGTGCCTGGGTGGCTCAGTCGGTTAAGGGTCCGACTCTTGTTTTCAGCTCAGGTCATGATCTCATGGTTCATGAGTTCAAGCCCCACATCGGGCTCTGCACTGATGGCCCAGAGCCTGCTTGGGATATTCTCTCTCTCTCTCTCTCTCTCTCTCTGCCCTTCCCTGCTTGCATGCTCTCTCTCTCAAAATAAATATATAAACTTTAAAAAACAAAAGAATTTGCGGAGTACGGGGAGGTTAATCAAGGTCACACAGCTGTCTAGTCGTGAAATGCACTTTCCACTACCCTGCTTTCCTGGTTTGAAAACCTGAGACCGATTAAAAAGCAATAAAGCAAGTGTCCAGGCGCTTGTCAGAATCAATATAGCTCAGGAAATGTACGTCCAATTGGCCAGACTCTTCGTGTACTTTGCTTTTTTGTTCATGTAGTCAGTATAAAATTCTCCTTGTCCCTGGGTCTCCGTCCTAAGCCCCCAGCTACAGATGTCTCCAGTGAAGGGAAGCAACCTAGTCTGAATTGCAATTCAGCCGAGTGGGATCCCTGTGAACTTCCATTCTCCTCTGATAGAACCGTTCTGCGATCCATTTACAACCGTTGTTCATCTAAGTATGGAACCACCACTCTCCATTTCAACACCATGGAACATACATCAGAGCAAGACCTGGTAGGTCTAATTCCACAGGAAAAGAGAAGTAAAGGGTTGAATCTGCAACATTGGATGATGATAATGTTGGAGAAAGAAAATTAATGAAGATAAACAAACGTGACAAGATGTCTTCACCCCCATCCCTGCACACAGTAGGCACTCAGTATTTTTCTAAGTAAATGAGTGCTTCTTGACAGGTTGGATGATTAAGGATCAGTTCATTCAACCACCATTCATTCTTCTTGTGTGTGAAGTCACGAAAGCTAAAACTCCATTTCCCAGACTTCTTGCAACATGGATGTGTGATTCAGGGTCCATCATCCAGTGTAACAGTATGTTTAACTTTTACTGGAATTAAGTCCCAGGTAGAAGGGCAAAGGAGTGGACAAACATTTTGCTGGCACAGAATGTGGCAGGGGTACCTTGGTTCTGGCCAGACGCATATGAGTTTGTCTAATTCATAAAGCAGGTAAACCAATGCCGGAGACGTAGCTCAGGGTCCAACATGCTACCTGAAGAGACATTCATTTTCCCACTTTTTCTTTTAGTTTTTGAAAATTCAGGCCATATTGCCATAGAGATACAAGACGTTGAAAAAGCCAACTATTATACCACCAGTGAAACACATGAAGAGCCAAAGAAAAACTAATCATCCATATGAATACATAGTATATAGTTACTATAAGGTCGATATAATTTTGTGTTCTGATTTCTTTTAAAATCGCAAATATATATGCGCATATTTTAATATCTAGCAAATTGCAAAACTGACCAGGGAAAATTAAACATGCAAACCTGTGCCCCTAGAAGTCCTTCATTCAACACTTAAGTACCTACCAGTAGTCGGTACGGTTCCACGCTCTGGGGATCACGGGTGAAGAAGCTAGACAATATCCATGCCCTAAGGAAGATGACATTTTCTAGTATGTTCCCATTCCAGTGACCCATACATCCGGTGGCCCCGTTATTTCAGCATTTCCATGATCCCAGCATAATTATTCATCGCTCTCGCTCTCAAGGGTATCTCATTCTGGGCACTATGTGAAATGGACACCGTGGATATGACAATACGCAGGACCTACTTTAATGAGACAAATAAGTACTGTAAGAATATAAGGTAAGGTGATGGTAATTGGGGAAAGGGACTTCTTTCGTGTGAGTGGTCGGTCAGGAAAGGTCTCTCTGAGGAGAGCTGAAACAGTGAAAAGAAGGAGCCAGTAGGTGAAGATTGAGAAGGTAAGCATTCTGGGGACAGAAAATGCAAGTAGATGTGTCGGGAGGACAGAAAGAGGCAGGACAGATGGAGTGCAGCGCATGAAGGGAGGGTGCGGCCAAGGGATATACAGGGACCAGATTGCACAAGGCCTTGTATATCGCGGCAAGGAACTTGACTTCCATTTGAAATGCAGTGGGTGGTCTTTGAGAAAGAACAAAGTAACTTAATTTGTGTGTCTTTGCCCAATTTATTCAATGCCATAGTACAGCAAATCCGTACCTGATGAGGCACTCTGAAACCTAAATCCCAGTGGCTCCTGTAGTAATGCCACAGGGACCACGACTTAATGACAACTCATGCCCAGTTATTACCAACACCGGCATGGGAGGTCCATTATGATAGGACTTCAAGCTTACTACTAAGCTCAAATTCTCAAGAAACCTTTACAACTCCCCCCCGGCCCCGCCAAAGTATTAATGGAAAAATACATCAAAGCGTGCAATTTTAGGACGTTAGAACAGACTTGCAAACAAATGCGAATTTTTACAAGTTCGTTCCCCTTCCCCTCGCCTCATTTGTTGGATTTTGCAGTTTAAACGTAGTTGGGACAAGTCTCCAGACGCAAGGGAGTGGTGATTTGGGGCAAACTTCCTCCCATGGTTTCCTCCATGAAATTGGTTGGACAGGGAGGGAGGAGCAGGGTTCCACAATCTGGTAGAGGTCCTTGATGGGTGTTCCAGCAGCTTCCATGCTCCTCCTGAGGCATTTTAAAGTGGTACAGCTCAGAGGCGCACCTCCCTCCTGCTATGCTTAGCCTCCCAAGGCCCAACACTTGGCCACATGGGTTGTATGCGACACACGGATGCCAGGCTGCAGAAGCTGAAGCGAGGGCCAGGTTCTAGGTCACTTTGCTCACAGAACCAGGTCAGATCAGAGGAAGGGACACGTCCTCAGTTCAGCTTTGCTTTGCCTTTGGGTTTTATGAATTCCAAGCTCCTCAAATCCATGGGCTCTCTGCCCCAAACCATGTCCGGAAAATGGATGTCCGCTCCCTGCCTCTCTACCTCTGACTCGGAAAAGGGCCGCGCCCTGAGGGGAGGCCACCAAGACTTCTGAGCCTCATTTGGGACATTCCTGGGGCCTTCATGACCTCCGGCCAGCTCCCTTACTCTCTGAATCTCCGCAGATTCACCCTCACCAGCTGGCTAGCTCTGTCTCCTGGTTCTCACTCTGGATTTGAAATCGATTTCCCATTTCAGCAGCATCCAAGGCGGAAAACAAATAAAAGCCTTTCCATTATTCGCTCAAATAATTAGTTGCTCAAGACTGCTCTGGATAGCCGGACTACACACAGCGAGCCAGCTGCTGAATATATCATTATCTCAAGCATCACCTTGCCTGGCGCCGGGAGTCGTGCTAGGACCTCCATCATCTCCGTCCCCCTTTGGTACTTCTAGTCTTTTCTGTCTACCCCAGGACTAGTTAAGACAGATGCTAGTGTGTCGGTGGGGTTTGGAAAGTAGCACTTTTCATAGCAGTGGTTTGAGCTAATGGTGTTTTCCGTCTCAAAAATGTTTTACAAACACTAATTAAGCTTTGGCCCCCCGGGTAGGCTTAGGCCAAGAGGATGCTTACTGAGTTAACTGCTTTGCCCTCAAGCCACAGAAAGTCCTCAAGGCAACCGAAGTCCTGGGGTCTTCTGCCTAACAGTCCTCCACCTGAAAGATGATTTTTTTTTTGTATTTTCAGCTGCGATGTATTTACTTTTTAGTACATTACGTATGTACTAAGTACAAAATACATTTACTTTTTTTGTACATTTACTGTAATACGTTACATATGTACTACAGAGGATTTTTTGTTGTTGTTTCATACACATTCACAGTGAATGTGTTCATTTGAATCTCTCAGTGTCTCCAGATTATCGAGAATAACATCATTTAGGATAACTGAGTGAGGGAAAAAAATCGGCCCTGTGCCCGGAGAGGTTGGACAGGTTTGTTGTATAGAGTGCTCACCCAGTGAATCAAATGATTGGATCCAAGCTCTGATTCTGCTACTAACCAGTTCTGTGGCTTTAAGCAAAGTCGTCACATTTTTCTGAGCTTTATCTCCCTCGTCTCTAAAATGATAAGATTGTATTGGGCAATACTTAATTTCTTTTAGTTTGAAGGTCTTTTTTTTTTCTTTTCAAAACTGTAATTGCCAAATTAAAATTAAGCGTAAAAAAAATAATTTTTTAAGTTAAAAAATTGTAACATTTGCTTTTTTCCATGTATAGTTCTGAGTATTTAGCACTTACCTTTGGAACTTTATTGATGCTCGCAAAATGAAGTGTTTTGTGATGCTTCATAAAATGAAACCCCCTGGACATGCTTTTTGAAATGAAGGCCGGCAAGTAAAAACCACATGTCAAAAGGTCTTTTTTCTTATTTGTTATGGAAAAGTGTACGTTGATTGAGTTAGTGCACTGGGAAAATAAACCACAAGCGTAAGTCAATTCGGTAAAACAATGGTTATTTCTCAATAGGAAGAGGAAAGAAAACAAACAAAAAGCCCAAGCAAGTGTGAGTAAGAAGGAAGGAAGGATATGAGAGAATACGAGGTCCTCAAAAGCATTTCTTCCGTTTCCTCGTTCTGGCCCAGAAATCCAAACAGAAAAGCCTTAAAAGAAACACCTGGAAAAACAGTATCTCCACATTCAAAATGCAGCAACACAGGCATCATACAATGGTAAGATTCATTCGTGGCCATTTTGACTTAAATGATGCTCAGCCAGGTGTGGCTTTGTCCCCCCACTCCCCACCCCCCCGGGACATTTCACAAGGGCCTAGAGGACCTTTGGGTTGTCCTCACTTGAGAGGCCAATGGAGTAACACTGGCATCTGGTGTATGGTGGTCAAGGATGCTGCCAGAAACTTCCTACAATGCACAAGACGGCCCCCACCCCAAAAGCACGGCCCGGCCCCAAATATCAGTAGTGGTCAGGTTGAGGAACCCTGCCCTGTATCATCACCTTGCCGGAAAGGTGTCTCCAAGTCGCCAAATCCAGCTGGAGTTAGTGATACGCCATTGGTAAGATTGACTTCAACGCCCCCAATTCCCAGCTGGCTCTACATGGCGGTCTCTCTCGGTGCTTGCTCTCCGGTACCTTCGTTAGGCCTGGGAACCAGCCCTGCACAGAGTCGAAAGCCTAGCAGCTGCCTAGCTGCTCCATGGTTGATCTTCTCGGAAGGCAATGGCTGTGCTTTTATTTTGAAGTGACCCGGGGTCCTTTTAGTTAGGAAGACGTATGCACATGTCTACTCCGATCTATCAGCCAGTTTATTTCATTGGCACAGACACAAGGTCAAATGCCAGAAAAAGGAAAGACCATAGGCGCTTTTTCTAGACGCTCGATGGCCTCTCGGGCTGGATCCACCAAGAAGCAAATGGCAAGATGGGGCGAGGGGTGCTCCGCGGTTCCCAGGGGGCGGTTCCTGTGCAGGATGGAGGTGAGGACGCAGGGGGCAGGCAGGGTCTCTGCAAAGCTGGTGGGTCTCACAGAAAGGAGAGGGAGGAAGAGGAGGGGGTCAAGGGGTAAGAGTCTCCGACGGCGTTGCCATGCAGGCAAGAATTTTCCAGCATGATAGGCCATTTTGAGCGCACGCGTCCTCCCTCAGAGAAGTCTCTCGTCCTCCAGCCGCGGGCCAGTTCCGGACCTCTGTGTTTGCGCTCACCTCTTCGGGAGAAGGCCATCTCAAGAGGTCAGAGACCAAGAAATGACAGCAGCCCAGTCAACCCCGGCCTGAGGCGTAGAACCCCACCTAACCAACCAGCAGACCCAAGAGTGAGAAAATCTTGTAGTTACAAGCCATTGAGATGTGTTGCCTTCACGGAGGAAATAATTGATCCTGCCTGGGAGGGATGGCCAAGGCTTGACGGAGGAAGGAACATTGAGGCAGAGTGTTCTTTATAATTATACTTTTGACAAGACAAACATCTTACGTCCTCATTGGCAAAAACGTGGAAAGCATGGAAAGCACCGAGTGTAACGTCAAAGACATTATATCCATCGTTCTTTGTTAGAATCCTTCTCCACGCATACTAGGCCTTTCTGCACGCTGACACTTCCCCTTTTTGCCTCCTATCTTATCAGCAATCTTCGTTCTTGCACATGATCAAATATTCTCTGAAAACCTAGCTTATCATGGTTGCAAAATATCCATTTCGGCAATTAGCTGGAGCTGCAAGGACAAGTTGAAGCACACGGGAAGGACATTCTTTTGTGCATGTGGTTTAAATTATTTATGGAGCACTTACTCGGGTGCCAGGCCCTGTTCAAGGCCCTGGAAGAAACAATTGTTACAAAACCTGTTCAAGGCACTAAAAAACCAATTGTTACAAAGTAGACAGAATCCCAATGTCTCCCAGCAGATAACCGATAAGTTGTGGTATATCCATACAATGGAACACCTCTTCACAATAAAAAAGAACTAACTACTGATAGGTAGTACAACAGGAATGAACCTCAAAAACATTACAGTAAGTGAAAGAAGGCAGATACCAAACGCTATATATGATGATTGCATTTTGATAAAACCCGAGATAATTCAAACAAATCTTTAGAGAAAGGAAGCAGACTAGTGGTTGTGGGGGAAGGAGGAGCAGGGAGGGAAGACAGGAATTATAAGGGGCATGAGAAACCTGAGAAACCTTTGGGGGATGATGAATATGTTCATTACCTTGATTACGGTGATGCGTTCATGCAGGTACACATATGCCAGAACTTTCATTGTGTATGTCAATTATACCTCGGTAAATCTTTTTAAAAATTTTTTAATATTTATTTTTGAGAGAGAGAGTTCATGCAGGGGAGGGGCACAGAGAGAGACAGACAGAACCTGAAGCAGGCTCCAGGCTCTGAGCTGTCAGCACAGAGCCCGATGAGGGGCTTGAACCCACGAACTGCGAGATCATGATCTGAGCCAAAGTCGGACACTTAACCAACCAACCCACCCAGGTGCCCCCAAAAATCTGTTTTTTAAAAAATCATAGGGGTGCACCTGGGTGGCTCAGTCGGTTGAGGGTCTGACTCTTGATTTCGACTCAGGTCATGATTTATGGTTTGCGAGATCATGCCCTATGTCAGGCTCTGCGCTGGTAGTGCAGAACCTGCTTGGGATTCTCTCTCTGCTCCCCCCGCCCCCCGCTGTGTTCTCTCTCTCTCAAAATAAATAAACATTTTTTTTAAGCCACAGGGGTGCCTGGGTGGCTCAGTCAGTTAAGTGTCCGACTTCCACTCTGGTCATGATCTCATGGTTTGTGAGTACGAGCCCCGCATGGGGCTCCCTGTTGTCAGTGTGGAGCCGGCTTCAGATCCTCTGTCCCCCTCACTCTCTCCCCTCTTCCCCTGTCTCAAAAATAAATAAACGTTAAAAAAAATTTTTTTAAGTCATAGGAGTAGGGTGTGGGCTGAGGAAGTGGAGGATAGGCATCTGAGCAGAAAGAAAAGCGAACACAAAGACATAGAGGCATTGTATTTAATAAGCACGTAGGAATTAACATCCACTGGGCAACATTCCAAAAGTTTTACAAGTATTAATTCATTTTCTCCTTGCAGCATCCTTGTGAGGTAAGTCCTATTCATGCTCCACCTTGCTGAGAAATTAAGCCACAAAGATAATGAGTAACTTGCCCAAAGTAACAGGAACTGTGATAGCCGGGCTTTGAACTCGCAAGCCTAGATCTAGAGTTCATGCTTTTATTTTTTTTTTTTATATTTTTTTAAGTTTATTTATTTATTTATTTATTTCAACGTTTTTTATTTATTTTTGGGACAGAGAGAGACAGAGCATGAACGGGGGAGGGGCAGAGAGAGAGGGAGACACAGAATCGGAAACAGGCTCCAGGCTCCGAGCCATCAGCCCAGAGCCCGACGCGGGGCTCGAACTCACGGACCACGAGATCGTGACCTGGCTGAAGTCGGACGCTTAACCGACTGCACCACCCAGGCGCCCCAAAGTTTATTTATTTATTTTGAGAGGGAGACAGAGTTAGTGAGAAGGGAAGGGGACAGAGAGGGAGAGAGAATCCCACGCAGGCTCTGTGCCGTCAGCACACAGAGACCAACACGGGGCTCGAATTCACGAACCATGAGATCACGACCTGAGCCAAAGTCAAGGGTTGGACGCTCAGCCGACTGAGCCACCCAGGTGCCCCTAAAGTTCATGCTTTTAAACCCAACGATCTGCTGCCTCCACATATGTAGGGACATTATTTGGTAGTGTTTGCAGGTATGTCTGAAAAGCCACACGACTGGCCAAAAGTGAAGGGAGGATAGAGGAAAGAGAAGACCTTGGAAATGGAAGTTGAGGGAAGTTCACTTAAGTATGAAAAGTCCAGTCGTGGGGCGCCTGGGTGGCGCAGTCGGTTAAGCGTCCGACTTCAGCCAGGTCACGATCTCGCGGCCCGTGAGTTCGAGCCCCGCGTCAGGCTCTGGGCTGATGGCTCGGAGCCTGGAGCCTGTTTCCGATTCTGTGTCTCCCTCTCTCTCTGCCCCTCCCCCGTTCATGCTCTGTCTCTCTCTGTCCCAAAAATAAATAAAAAACGTTGAAAAAAAAAAAATTTAAAAAGTCCAGTCGTATAATGTGAAGATGTATTAGAAGCCTCCCAAATGATATCTTTCTTTTGCATGGACTAACTTTCATTCGTATCAAATCCTGATGATATCCGCAACGGAACTCGTCTGAAAGCAACTCTTCTACCACCCCTCGGAAGGACTTCGTCCCAAATGCACAAGTTGATCAGATAGCGTATTATGCTCTCCAGGTAGCTTAAGAATCAGGCAACACATTCTTTTCTCTCTGGCTTTAACACAGACCACTCACAAAATCTCCTCTGCTCCCCTAAAAGCATGAGGAGGACATGACTGAAAAATGGGGCTATTTAAAGGCTGTTACCCAAAAAGGCAGGCTCCTAAGCTTCTTACAGTTTATACCAACTACGAGATACACCTTCAGCAGCAGATGTGGTAGGGACCCAAGACTTGGTGGCATGTGTCTTCTTGAATCCGGGAGCTCATTGCTGCTCATCTCCACCAGCCCTCGTGTCATTCCCTCCGGAAACCCAGCCTTCAAATTGAAGACTCCTCCTAAGTCTTTTTCCTTCTTCATTTCCGGACAAAACCTATCTCCAGAAGACTGAAGAGGAAAATGGGCCCCTGAGCTCAGCAGCCCATCCCTCACCAGGGCCAGGAAATTGGACTCAGCTCCTTGGGTTAGCCTGCTCTGGCTGCCATAACCAAGTACCGTAGTAGACTGACTGACTTAAACCATCAAAATAGATTTTCTCACAGTCCCAGA
The DNA here is from genome assembly GCF_028018385.1 of Neofelis nebulosa. Lineage (NCBI taxonomy): Eukaryota > Metazoa > Chordata > Mammalia > Carnivora > Felidae > Neofelis > Neofelis nebulosa. The sequence continues at coordinate 10,179,743 of NC_080800.1, forward strand.
AGTTGGAAGGCCCAGCTCAAGGTGCCAGCACGGGCAGGTTCTGGTCATTGCACCCTTCCTGGTTTGTAGACGGCCTCTTCCCCTTTGTGTTCTCACGTGGTCGTTCTTTGGTGCCTGTGCGTGGACGGCCATCTTCCTCTTCGTAAAAAGCCACCAATCCTTTTGGATTAGGACTCTACTGTTAATGGCTTCATTTAACCTTAATTACCTCCTAAAAGCCCCGTATCCACATACAGTCAACCTGGGGATTAGGGCTTCAACATGTGAATTGGAAGAGGACACGTTCAGTCCACAGCACTCCCGTCCTCCGCATTCTGTGCTGTATCCATTTTCCAGAGGGGCCCCAGCGTCCCCACCTCTCCCTGAACGCAAGCCACCCTCTCACGACCAGTGTATTTGAGATTGCAGCCTTGAGACCCTTAGGCTAGAGTCAGTTTTCACCAAGACTGTGTTTAGCCCACAGTTTTTAAACAAAGTTAAATTAGCTGACGACATTGAAAAACTTGGACTATAGCAAACCATCATTTGCTTTCTAGCTTTTCTTGAAGGAAATCTGTAATGGAGTGTGTTTTGGTCTTTGTATTGGCCTGGAGAGCTCAAAGTCAAGCTTGTGTCCAAAGGCTGAAAAAGCAAAGCAGGACCTTGTGGAATCTACTGCGGGAGCTGAATACCCCTGATCAAGCTTCCCCCCGCCCCTTTCATCAAATTATTTACCTCCTGTTTTATTGTGCCTTATGGATATTTACAATCCATTTCAAATTTAGAGGGAGCTAAAACCAGGTATATATATATATAAAAATATATATGTTTGTATATAAATATAAACAAGTATATATACATTTTATATAAATATAAAAATATACATATTTATATTTATATTACTAATATGTTTATATTTATTTATATACATTTTTTATGTTTATATATATATTTATATATTTTTATATTTATATAAAAATATATGTTTTATATTGTATATATTTATATATAAATTATTATATTTATATATATTTATTTATATTAGTAATATTTATTTAAATTCACATATATTTCAATTGACCCTCAAAATGTGTTTGCTGTGAGAATAAATGAACGAATGAACAGGTGTGTGTGTGTTCACATGCATGCATATTTTCAAAATGTCCAACGAAAACTCCTTATTCAATCCAAAAGTAAATGTAGCACTTGAAAGGCAACTTACTGTTTAACAAAATCTTGAAAAGAACTAATATATAATAAAGGGGATGGATCATTCATCAATCAATGAATCTGTTTGGCCCTTCACAGTTTACAAAGCCCTTTCCTATATATTGTCTCACATATGGCTCATATCTGTGAACCATTAAGGGGAGGAGAACTCAGTGCTTACGGCCCGGCTGAACCATAAAGATGGTTCATAAAGATGACCCATAGCTCAGCTCAGATCAAGTCCACATGTGGGTTTATCCCTATTCTGACATGGGCCCAGAGGCCTGGGCTCGTGAACCGTGTGAAAAGAAGAGTCAGGACTCGGATAAACATGGATCTTGAAGTGTTCGTCCAAGGCCAGGTGCTTGCGTATATGACACACTATATCATTCAGGGTGTTTTCACATTAATGATCCCACTAGAGGCTTACGGGCTGATCTTATGTCCGTGTAACAAACGTGGAAATTAAAACAGAATTATGAATGATACACCAAGTTCACACGGCTGTTTGGTGAAAGAAACGGGCTTAAAATGGAGACCTGACCTCAAGTCTGGTTTCACTGCAGCAGCCCGGTCCAAAGTGTAGTCAGGGAACAGGCAGTGTGATGCAAAACAAAGTTACGAAGCCAAAAAAAAAGAAAAAGGAAAAAAGAAAAACAAAGAAAAGCTTCATGATGAACTAGATTTGGAAAGCATTTTCAGGACTTCTCCGAGACTTGAACATACTACCACCTATTGCCAAGTTACAGGGGACAATTTGCTACGCAGCATTTTCCCAAATCGTAAGGCCATGCAAACCATTCTTCAGGGACGTTCCTTTCACACAACTAGCGTTCTCGAGGCCAGGCTTTGAGAAACACTTTGCTACATCAGTCGTGGGTCAGTCACGGGTTACGTCAAATCGTGAGTGACATCACAGCCCTGTGAATTGTTTGTTCTCGAGGCTGAGGGTCTAGGGACACGGAATGAAAACAGAAGTTCCTTTGAAAAATGAGACGTCTTCTGTGTTCGTAGTCCCTAGCGCTCACGCCTCACGCCATTAATGTCAGCCTTGCTTAGGCCAGTGGAACGTGAGTGGACCCAACTCGTGTGACTTCCAGGCAGGGGTTTGAGAGCTTGCGCTTTTCTACACACGTTTCCCTCCGCCATGGTGACCAGCCGCGTTCAGCTAGAGATCGCTCCCCCCCGTCTGGGGCACCCACGGGTGTCGCCAACCCAACTGTTCCCATTGAGGAGAAGGAATCCCCTGCTGTCACAAGCTACTGAGATTGGGGGGAATTTATGACTGCAGCATGACCATAACAGTTTCCAAAACATTTATTGTCACATAATTAAGTATTGGTATGGCCTGTCTTCTGCACACACTTATTCACATGTAATATTTGAACAGTTAGTTGTTAGGAGTCAGAAGAAAATTCAAGGGTCCTAAGTGTAGGAGATCTGTTTCTTACTTGTTTGCCCTTGATAATGTTACTGAACTACCCTGAACTGCTAGTTTAAAAAAAAAAAAAAAATGCCTACACAGCTCACGTCACACGGTTGATGAGACAATCATATATGGAAGTATTTTAAAAACTGTGACGTACTGGAGCAGCTGGGTGGCTCAGTTGGTTAAGTGGCCGACTCTCAATTTCGGCTCAGGTCACGAACTCACAGGTCATGATCTCACGGTTTGTGAGTTTGAGCCCCACGTCGGGTTCTGTGCTGACAGCTCAGAGCCTTGGCATTCTTTCTCTCTCTTCCTCTCTCACTGCCCCTTCCCCACTCATGCTCTCACCCTCTCTCTCTCAAAATAAATAAATAAACTTTTTTAAAAAAAATTCTGTAAGGTGCTAAACGAATGTAAGACCTATAAATCAGCATGCCGTCCCAGGCTGGATTTCAGAGCTCCTGCCTCGGCAATGAATGACAGTGGAGTGACCTCCAAGCGGAGAAGCAGGAACTCAAATGCTCTTGACGTACGTCTCTGGTTCCTTTTCATTGTATTTCATGCATTTTATAGCAAGAGACTTCTGAATTAATGAATATGAACGTTTCTCCGTCTCCTACCGGGATGCTTTGGGCTCTAATTAAAAGAAATCCAAGCTCACACAAACTTGAACGGTACGGGAACATTTCATCGGACGAAACGTCAAATCCAGAAGCAGGGCAGTTGACAGGTAATCGACAGCTGGACTCATGGCGGAGGGATCAGCTCAGGCGCTCAGATGATGATGTCCGAACAAAATCAAGATTTGTTAGAAAGGAGGAAAGGAGAAACAGACAAGAACGCAATACTCTGTAAGGCAGCTCAATAGGAGAAAATCTAGCACCTTGCACATCTCCACAGACCTGCGAGCTGTTTGATGTTCGGATTTGCCAACCTGATAATTGGGCATAACAATTTTACATAATATGAAAAATGCCAGATGGAAGCGATGCATTAACCGTGTCCAAGATGTTTTATGCTCACAACATACACAGAGTAGAAGAAGCAGCTTGGTCGCACGCACTGTTGATCTCGTAGCTCTCCAGTTAGAACTCTGGCCATAGATGGAGGACAGCCTCGGAGCTTCCGAATCGCTTATGTTCCCTTGCTGTTTGGAAAGCTGCGTGCGCTGGTGACCCCCCAGAATATCAATCCAGGACAGACGCGGAAGCTACAATTGGTTTGGAGCTGAGCACGGGGAAGGGGAAGGCACGCGTGTTTGAAATTGTGTGTGCACAGCAAATACACAGTTCTTAGCTTAGAATTCATAGGATGGTGAGTAAGACTGGTAAAGTTTTCTGAAGATGTTTTTATTTTTCCCGTGTGTCTTATCCAGTATCAGAAATATGTAAATTACATAAGAAATATGTATCTTATCCAGTATCCAGAAATATGTAAAATCTTCTACATGTTTTATACCTACTACTGCACATGTCCATATGAATGAAGACTGTCATTTTGAAAATGGCGTCCTATGAGGCGTCACTCAGCGGCCTGCCTTTCCAACCACTGTTCAGTGAGTTTCACCCTTGTTGGTCTTCTGATCTGCCCTCTACTATTCCCTTACCGGATCTCGATCGCACAGTCTCCTCGCGTGTGCTTCTGTTGATGCCCGTGTACTCTATTTCCGTTTTCCACCATCACAAACAATGCTGCAAAGGACAATCTGGTGGGTGATTCCTTGCGTGCCGGCCACGCAAGGAGTTGTGTAGGTTACAGAGCCACAAGGGTAGAGCGAGAAATGCCTTTCCATCACAATTTATCAAGTCACACCTACCCCAGATATGTATGAAAGTTCCTTGGTCTCCATTTTGCCAACCTGTTGGCTACAAGATGGCGTTTTCCTGATAGAGAAATAGAGCTGCTCTTGACTTATTTGACATTCAGGTTTCCTCTTCTATCAATTTGCTTCTTGATACGTTTTGCCAATTTGCCCATTTGTCTTTTTCTTGTTGAATTGTAAACATTTTCCCACTAGCATTTGTTGATTATGTGCATTGCAGATATCTTTCTATGACTTGTCTTTTTAAAAATATATATATAATATTTTGTTTCAGGCGGTTTTTGGTGTGTGTAGGTTTATCATTTCAGTGTAGTTATATTTGTCTACCTTGTCCTTAAGTAAGGGTTTTGTTTTCTTGTGCGTGTCGATGGAATCTTCCAAAGATTCAAGATTATTAAGAGATTTTCCTGAATTTTTTTCCAGAAGTGTTCATGGTTTCTTTTGACATTTAGATCGTCTGCCTGGAACTTATTTTTGTGAGGTGTAAGATAGTGACTTAATTTTCTTTCCAGAAGGATAACTAATTTTCCCAGACTCTTTTGTTGACTAGTTCATACTTTCCACACGAATTCGTAGGTTCTTCTGCATCCTGAATCAAGTCTCTATATATACCTGGGTTCACTTTGTCCAACTTAAATAGCATACTGTCTACATTACTATTTCTTTTTATTGAGTCTTGATATTTGGCAAAGCAAGCTCTCCGGCCATCCTAGCTACTGTGATGGTTACTTTTATGTGTCACCTTGACTGAGCCACGGAATGCCCAGATTAAACATTATTTCTGGATGGGCATCATCTGATCCGTTGAGGGCCTAAATGGAACAAAAGGCAGAAAAAGGGAGGATCTGTTCCCTTCCTGCCTGCGTGTTTGAGCTGGAACATCCGTCTTCTCCCGGCTTGGCATTGGGATTTATGCCATCGGCTGTCCTGTCAGCACGGGAATGACACCACCAGCTTTCCTGTGTTCCCAGCCTGCAGACAGCAGATTGTAGGACTTCTCACCCTCCACCGTCATGGAAGCCAATTCCCAATTCCTCATAATAAAACTGTTTTTGTATCTCATTGATTCTGCTTCTCTGGAGAATTCTGACTATTCCGGTGTCTTGTCTTTCCCATACAAGTGTTAGGGTCAGCTTGTCAAATTCCAGGGAACACCCTGTTGAGGCTTTTCTTTTCACTCCATTACATTTCTAGATTAATTTGGAGACACATGCCATGTTCATGATCTTGACCTCCGTGAACCTGCTATCTCTGCATATATTCGGATGCTCTTCTACTTCCTACAGTGCCGTTTTGTAATTTTCTCCACAAGAGATTTTTTTCACATCTTGTGCAAACTTATTCTTAGGTATTTTGTAGTTTGGGTTGCTATGATAAACGAGAGCTTTATTCTCAAACGTTGCTAATTGGTCACTACCGTGTGTAGAAATGCTAAACAGGTTAGCTTGTTGATTCTGTACTCAACAGTGTTGAGGAACATCATCGAAAAGGTCTGACCACCGACTGCCCAGGCACTGGGCAGCTGGACCCAGGCACTGGAGGGTCGTCTTCAACCCCCGCTACCCGTCCATGGAATGTGGGTTCCGCTTGGCTCTCCGGCTCCTACAGGCTGCTCCAAGGACATGGCCTTGACACAGTGATGTGATATTGAGAACACCTGCGCAGGATACGTGGCTAAACCCAATTAAGGCCTCTTTATACACTTTTAAGGTTTGGCGGGTAGGTGGGAGGATCCATTTGCCTTGCTGCCGCCTAAGACGAGCCTCGTATGTAAGTTCCCCTTGCTTATTAAAACTCCCACCTACCACCCCAGCGTGGACTGCCTCTTTCTTCCCTTTCTCCCTGCCCTCCAAGGTTTCAGTTCACCCCCGGGGAAGCTCCCGAGAGGGTTGCAGACCCACAAATGTTGGCCAGACTTTCTCATCAGTCTAAAAGTTTGTTATAGATTCTTTGAATTTTCTATGGAGATAATCATATTGTTTACAAATGACTGTTTTATCTTCTTTTTAAAAATTCTCAAGCCGGGGCACCTGGGTGGCTCAGTCAGTTGGGTGTCCAACTTCGGCTCAGGTCATGATCTCATTGAGTTCGAGCCCCGCGTCGGGCTCTGTGCTGACAGCTCAGAGCCTGGAGCCTGTTTCGGATTCTGTGTCTCCCTCTGTCTCCGCCCCTCCCCATTCATGTCCTCTCTCTGTGTCTCAAAAATAAAGAAATGTTTAAAAAATAATAAAAATAAATAGGAGATATACCACGAACAGAATTCTAAAAGTTAAAATATTTATTCAGTGCTAGGAGAAACCCCACTTGAAATATTATATGGTACGTGTATACAATCTTTTTGACATGAGTAAATTTTATATTCTTGTGTAGTTATATATAATAATTTTGGTCCTTATTTTCTTTTTTAAGATTTTATTTTAATTCCAATATCATTCCTTTTTTTATTTTCTTAAGGAAACAATCTTGTTTCCTTATTCTTTTCTCTGACTTACGCTTAAAAGGCCCTTCCCTTGGGGCGCCTGGGTGGCGCAGTCGGTTAAGCGTCCGACTTCAGCCAGGTCACGATCTCGCGGTCCGTTGAGTTCGAGCCCCGCGTCAGGCTCTGGGCTGATGGCTCGGAGCCTGGAGCCTGTTTCCGATTCTGTGTCTCCCTCTCTCTCTGCCCCTCCCCCGTTCATGCTCTGTCTCTCTCTGTCCCAAAAATAAATTAAAAACGTTGAAAAAAAAAAAAATTAAAAGGCCCTTCCCCACCCCAATAAATATTCAACTATCGACATTTCTCCACTATTTTCTCCACTTCTTAGAAGTATTTGCATTTTGTTCTTTGTATGGTGTGAAATCTAAATTTAACATTTCCCTCACAGATAGTTGATCCTTTTTAACTCTTTGAGGCATAGTCTCTTGACCATTAGTTTGTGACGTTTTCTTTATTATATATTCTCTCCTCAAATAGATTGGGATTATTTCTCTACAATCACTTTATTTCCATGGATCCATTTTCATGCTAGTGTCATGATGTTACCATTTCTGTCATTTGTTAAATGTGTCTTTGTGTGCGTGTGTGTGTGCGTGTGCGTAACACACAAACAAAAGGAGAACAATGAGATATTGCATTTCATTCTTTTTTATTATTTTTTTAATGTTTATTTATTTTTGAGAGAGAGAGAAAGAAAGAGGGAAAAAAAGGGAGGGGCAGAGTGAGAGGGAGACAGAGAAACCCAAGCAGGCTCTGTGCTCTTATCACAGAGCCTGATGTGGGGCTCGAACTCACGAACCGTGAGACCATGACCTGAGCTGAAATCAAGAGTCAGATGCTTAACCTACTCAGCCACCCAGGCATCCCTAACACATCTCTTTCCAAAGGAAATATTGGACAAGGGTCCCATAATTTTTTTTTTTTTTAGTAAACACTTTCCTTTTATTGTTACCCACTAGAAACATTTAAATTTTTTTTAATGTTTATTTATTTTTGAGACAGAGAGAGACAGAGCATGAACGGGGGAGGGGCAGAGAGAGAGGGAGACACAGAGTCGGAAGCAGGCTCCAGGCTCAGAGCCATCAGCCCAGAGCCCGACTCGGGGCTCGAACTCACGGACCGCGAGATCGTGACCTGAGCTGAAGTCAGACGCTTAGCTGACTGAGCCACCCAGGCGCCCCAAAACATTTAGAGACCTAACGAAAATGAATGCAGATACAGCTGTGGTAATATACCTCTCCACACACTCTTTCAATTGACATATTATATAACGTTACAAACAAATGTAAGTATATATACAAAACACTTTAAGACTTGTAGAGGGGAACCCGGCTGGCTCAGTCAGTAGAGCATGTAACTCTTGATCCCGGGGTCATGTTCCAGGCCCACATTGCACTTAGAGATTACTTTAAAAAAATAAAATACAAATGCAAGGTGAGACTTCTAGAAATAAATTGCATTTTAAAATATTTTGAATAAATATTTTATTTCATGTTTAAAACTTTATCGTAACTAAAATCATAAACAGAAAGCAGGAGCTAATTATAGGATGTTGTTTCTATGCAGAAAATAGTTGAAATGATGCCTGTATGTATTAACTGACACAAGAAAATGATATAAAAACTATAAGGAATTTAAAATTTTCTGTTAAAATGTTTTAACACGTGATTTATTTTATTTTATTTTTTTAATTTACCTCCAAGTTAGTGAGCATATAGTGCAACAATGATTTCAGGAGTAGGTTCCTTAATGCCCCTGACCCATTTAGCCCATCCCCCCTCCCACAACCTCTCCAGCAACCCTCTGTTTGTTCTCCATATTGAAGAGTTTCTTATGTCTTGTCCCCCTCCCTGTTTTTATATTATTTTTGCTTCCCTTCCCTTAGGTTCATCTGTTCTGTGTCTTCAAGTCCTCATGTGAGTGAAGTCCTATGATATTTGTCTTTCTCTGACTCATTTCACTTAGCATAATACCCTCCAGTTCCATCCACGTAGTTGCAAATGGCAAGATTTCATTCTTTTTGATGCTGAGGAATACTCCATTATATATATATATATATATATATATATATATATATATATACACCACATCTCTTTATCCATTCATCCATCGATGGACATTTGGGCTCTTTCCATACTTTGGCTATGGTCAATAGGGCTGCTATAAACATGGGGGTGCATGTTTGCTTTGAAACAGCACCCCTGTATCCCTTGGATACATGCCTTGTAGTGCAATTGCTGGGTCGTAGGGTAGTTCTATTTTTAATTTTTTGAGGAACCTCCACACTGTTTTCAGAGCGGCTGCACCAGTTTGCATTCCCATCCCATAATTTTTTTTTAATTTACAGTATGCCTTTATATCTAGCAAAGAAACTCATTTAATTACTCTTGGAGTTGTGTGAAATCAGGATGCTAATTTGGAAAACACATACTTCTGTAATATTCAGTCTTCTCTTCCCATTATGTGGGCTATGTATTCATTTATTCCTATTTTCTTTGTACTCTCTCAGTAAATTTTATAACTCTCCTTACCTAGATTCTCTTTTTACATCGAGGTTATATCTGCATATTTTCAGGTAGAGTGTTGTTCCGCTAACATATATATTTTTGATTAGTTACTTTGGGGAGAGCAGGAAAGCTGGTTGTATTGGTACATTTATCCGTAACCGGGCATTTTACTAAACTCCCATAAAGATAACCGCTTTTTAATTATCTTCGGGTTTTGCAACAGGCAATTATATATCTCCAAATAATACATTTTGTTTTCTCGTTTCCAGTAACAATGCTCCTGTAGCTGTTCTAGAATTGTATTAGCTAATACAATGGTGCAGAGAGCCTCGTTTTCTTTCTGATTTTGATGGCATCCTGCTTCCTATTTGGGTTCTTTGTCCAATAATGCACGGTACTGATTAAATGACTTCATTTGTGTTGTCTGGATTCTCAAGGCGGCTGGCAAACAACTTGGGAAGACAACATTCTGTGCAAACATGTCTGATACTCTGGGAATAGTCTCCACAGCCCCTGGCACAGAGCAGGGAAGTTGCTCAGGGCCAGAAAGAATTTGTCTTGTACTGGATTCTCGGGAGGCCCAAACAGACTGGGGCGGCTTGTCTCTGGATCTGGCCACATGTCTACACAATTCTGCTTCCCCAGAAGCCTGGGGTTTCTACCTTGGCCCCTGGGCAGACACTTGGGTTTTCCTCACATGCTACCGTCTGTCCTTGGTGACACACGAGGAATAAATGGAAATTGCAGCACGTGTCAGCTGGGTTCCACTTGACAGAGAAATATTCTAAACAGAACAATTTACTTGTTACAAAATGAAATATTTGAGATCTGTGTTTCCCACTGCTCTTGTCACAAGAGATAAACACTCTTAACCATTTGGGGGAGGGGGCGGGTATGTATCTAGGCATGCACGTACTCATGAACACACGTATTTCTATACTTGTGTTCTACCCCTTTCAAATATATGCACATCTTTGAATAATGTGAGCCCATCTTCGTAACTTCTTTCCAACTCAGTACGTATACATGTTGCTTGTTCTTTTCAACAACTGCGTAATATTCCACCATATGGCCATTCTATAATCCTCCCTTCCCCTGTTAATATATATTTCCAGCTTGTTTCCTTGTATCTTGGACCAACATATATTTACGATAAATTTCTAGAAATAGGTAAAGCTTTTTCCATCTCTTTTTTTCCTTTTGTCTTGTTTCTTGAATTTCTCCTATGAGTGAAATCGTGTGGTGTTTGTCTCACTCTGACTTATTTCATTTACCATCTGACTTATTTCATTTACCATACCCTCTAGGTCCATCCACTTCATTGCAAGTGGCAAGATTTCATTCTTTTTTACGTCCCAATAATATTCTGTTGCACATATACACCACCTCTTTTGTATCCGTTCATCCATGAATGGACACAGCTGCTTCCATATCTTGGCTATTATAAATAATGCTGCTATCAACATAGGGGTGCATGTATCCCTTTGAATTCGTGTTTTTATGTTCTTTGGGTAAATACCCAGTAGTGCGATTGCTGGATTGTAGGGTAGTTCTATCTTTAACTTTTTGAGGAACCTCCATACTATTTTCCGCAGTGGCTGCCCCAGTTTGCATTCCCACAAAGAGCGCAAGAGGGTTCCTTTTTCCCCACATCCTCACCAACACCTGTGGTCTCTTGTGTTGATTTTAGCCATTCTGACAGGCGTGAGGTGATATTTCACTGTAGTTTTGATTTGCGTTTCCCACCTACAGAGTGATGACGAGCATCTTTTCATGTGCCTGCTGGCCATCTACATGTCTTCTTTGGAGAAAGGTCTGTTCGTGTCTTCTGCCCACTTTTTAATTGATTAGTTTTGGGGTGTTGAGTTTTATCGGTTTTTTAAAATATCTTTTGGATACTAACCCTTTATGAGATACGTCATTTGCAAGCATCTTCTCCCTCTCTGTTGGTTGCCTTTTAGTTTTGCGGATTGTTTCCTTCACTGTGCAGAAGCTTGTCATTTTGATGTAGTCTCAATGGTTTATTTTTGCTTTTGTCTCCCTTGCCTCAGGCTACCTATCTCGAAAAAAGTTGCTATAGCCGATGTCAGAGAAGTTATTGCCCGTGCCCTCTTCTAGGGTGTTTATGGTTTCAAGTCTCATATTTAGACCTTTAAACCATTTTGAATTTATTTTTGTGTATGGGGTAAGAAAGTGGTCCGGTCTCATTTTTTGCATGTCGCTGTCCAGTTTTTCCAACACCAGTTGTTGAAGAGGCTGTCTTTATCCCATTGGATATCCTTTCCTACTTTGTCAAAGATTAACTTGCCATACAATTGTGGGTTTATTTCTGGGGTTTTTTCTTCTCTCCCATGGGTCCATGTTTGTGCGACTACCACACAGCTTTGATGACTACAGCTTTGTAATATAACTTGAAGTCCAGAATTGTGATGCCTCCAGCTTTGCTTTGCTTTTTCAAGATTGTTTTGGTTATTCGGGGTCTTTCGTGGTACCATACAAATTTTAGGATTACTTGTTCTACTGTGAAAAATGCCGCTGGTATTTTCATAAGGATTGCGTTAAATGTATAGATTGCTTTGGGCAGTATAGACATTTTAACAATATGTGTTCTTCCAATCCATGAACATGGAATACCTCTCCATTTCTTTGTGTCGTCTTTAATTTCTTTTATCAGTGTTTTATAGTTTTCAGAGTATGATTTCAAGAGCTTTTCAGTGTGAAAATAAATATCTTAGGAAAAGTTTCTTAAGAGACATTACAGATGACTGTAAAAAATGTAATAATTTTTTCATATTATATTGTGAAAAAATATGTATGTTGCAGTTAGGGCTGGATGTGGTGTAGGATTGGTAGTGTAATACATTTTTATCAGAACAAAGAATAAAAGAACCTGATTCTTCACCACGAAAAGTTTGGGAAGCGCTGCTCCCATAAGCAGCCAATGAGAATTTCTATTCTCTTTTCTAAGCTTTTCTTTATTGTTTATTCATTTTTTGAGAGAGAGACACACACACAGAGCATGAGTGGGGGAGGGGCGGAGAGAAAGGGAGACAGAGAGAGAGAATCCCAAGCAGGCCCTGCACTGCCAGCACAGAGCTGGCTGTGGGGCTCAAACCCACGAACCATGAGATCATGACCTGAGCCGAAATCAAGAGTCCAGTGCTTAACCGACTGGGCCACCCGGGCGCTCCGATTTAAATGTCTATTAATGTGTTGGTTATAAACACACTCGTTTTGATGTGAATTTTTTTAATGTTTTATTTCTTTTTTAGAGAGAGAGCACAAGCAGGGGAGAGGCAGCGAGAGGGGAGCAGGGAATACAAAGCAGGCTCTGCACTGACAATAGCAAGTCCGTTGCGGGGCTCAAATTCATCAACCGTGAGATCCTGACCTGAGCCAAAGCCGGACACTCAACTGAGCCACCCAGGCGCCCCGTGAATTTTCGTGATTTCTAATGATGTTCATATCTTTGTTGGTCATGTGGGTTTCTTCTTGCTACTTATATTGTTTGTGCAACTTTTGTTGTTGTTGGTTTGCAGATTCTTCTTCCTTTCTGGTATCTGTCGATTTCACATTCTTATTTTTGAGTTCCTCTATTATTTAGAAGCATTTTTGTTAGAATTTATTCAATAACTCTATGTATTTAGACTGTGACAAATTGTCTCCCCCCCACCCCCAGGCTCCATTACAGTTTCGTATCAGGCATTGCTTGTTTAATGAACAGCTGTAGATTTTTGTATAGAGTTGTCTTTCTCTAGACTCTTCATCAGTAATAATAGATTTCTAGGGAAGTCAATTTTCTTTCTCTTTCTCTATACCTCTTCTTTCATATTCTTTCCCCACAGCAGGATCATATTTACTGAACATGCCCTAATGGAGAATTTCAGTTTCTTTTGGTAGCCCACATCATGGTCTATAGTCTGTTCATCTGTCATCACAATCTGCATGATGGTCCTCCCCACACCCTCCAAAAAAAAGAAAATTTGACAACGTAAAATTGTTGCTCATTAACCAGAGATTATTTGGAAAAGGAAATGTTTGGGATCCCTGTAGGTCAGTCTCTGATAGCAGGACTATTGATTTTCTCAAACAAATACTGTCCATCCTCTTTAGAAGCTTCCAGATTTGGCCCCGCTTGTATCTTCTGTCCATGAATTCTCTCCACTCACCACTTCACCTCCTTTGCCTGATAATAGGCCAAACTGCAAGTCATAATAGGTCCCAAAATATAGCCATCTGGGGGTGTTGAAGCAGGAATAATTGTGGTCAGCTCTGCAAAGCTAAGCATAAATGTCAGGGGAATGACTGCTCACAGATTTGTAAACAACTGCTGGGCAGTGAGCTGACAGAGGGTAAAATGTGCAGAGGGAAGCAAACGAAGAGCTTCAAGTGATCAAATGTCAGTGTAGACAGCTGGGCGATGATGCTAGCTGACACCACCTGCTGGAGCACAGCTGTCGGGGAAGGCGAGCGCCAAGTGTCATGGCCACAGGCAGCGCCAGCCCAACAGGTGAAAGCCAGACAGAGAAGAGCCCATAAGCTCTGAGACACTGAGTCATGGCCTGGGGTATGCAATCCCAAAATGCAATGTCAGCAACTATCCCTCTCTCTGTACTGAAAAAACTCTTCCCACGTGTCTCAAGATTTAGGGTCTTGAGGCAGACCTCTTGAACCACACCAGACGTAATGAAGTCTATAGGCAAAGCAACTGGCCTGAGTTTTGTGAGCACCAACAGTCAAAAAGTCCTATACACCTTCACTACATGGTAGGCTCCAATCAAGACAATCTGTCAGGTAAGACACAAGGAGTTATGGCAGAGACATACAGGACAGAGGTCAGGTGCAGGGATAAGTCTGGACCCAGCATCAAACCAGTAAGGCAAAAGTTGAGGGAAACACTTCCCAGGACCCAGTATTTTTGAACACAAAAATGGCAATTGCCTGGCAACTCTGGAAGTCACAATGGAAGGAGCTGGCTGGGAAAAATGACTCAGGAATTAATGTCAGGCCACTTTTTGGAAGCCTGATGTCCCATCACTATGAACAAATCTTTGTGCTTTAAGTGTGCTCATTTCCAGGGGCGCCTAGGTGGCTCAGTCAGTTGAGCGTCCAACTTCGGCTTAGGTCATGATCTCACGGTTCGTGAGTTCGAGCCCTATGTTGGGCCCTGTGCTGATGGCTTGGAACCTGGAGCCTGCTTCGGATTCTGTGTCTCCCTCTCTGCCCCTTCCCCGCTCATGTTCTGTCTCTGTCTCTCCAAAATGAATAAACGTTAAAAAAAAAAATTAAAAATAAATAAATAAATGTGCTCGTTTCCAAACCCCATGTCTGATGAATAACCTCCCCTTTGATCCAGCAACTCCATATCTATGAACTTATCTCAAGGAAATGACCAAGGGCATACATCAAAGTCTAAGTGCAAAGATGTTTGATGCTATAGAGCAGCAAGACAAGAAACCACTGAAGCAGACACATGGACGTTCCACGCCACCCTCCTCAGACCCTTGCCCTTAGCACACCTGTGGTGGACAATTCCATGCCTGGTCCCAGCCTCCCACTCTTGGCTCACCTTGGTGGCTCAAGGCTTTCTGCTCTAGGACTTTCTTGGATGCCACAAGAAGGCCATCCTACCAGATGTAGCAGAGAATGGAGGGATAGTTAATATTTCCAGGGAACCACCCTCCACCAATGGGAGGAAGAGAGAGAGTATGAACGCCCAACTTCTTCCTTCAATGAAACTATTTTGGGAGCTATTCTACATGATTCCTAAGAAGGACCCTATGGGATTGAGCCCCACCTGCCCACAGTGATCAACCGCTTACTAACACTCCTTTTTGGCTTTGCTCCTTTCCCTGATTCACCCTCTGCCCCCTTCTCTTCTGTTTCCTGGGATCATCTCTCAAATAAGTTACCTGGACCCAAAGTCTTGTTTCAGGACTTGCTTTGAGGGAACTCAAAAGTCAACCTAAACATCAAAAATAGGGGTTCAATTAACTGTGATACATTCACAATGGAATATTATGCAGCCATTAAAATTACCTTGGACCCAAGGAACAAGAAAGCATATGACTATACAAAGACTTTACATGCATGCTAATAGCAGATTTGTTATAGCTGGAAATAATCTGGAAATAATCCAAATGTCCATCAGCACGTGTGTGAACAAATTATGATATAGCCATACAATAGAATACTATTCAGCAACAGTATTGCTGGATTAACTATTACTTTAACTATTGATACACATAACCACATGAACCTCAAAGTAAGAATGCTGAGTGAAAGAACCCCGGCAAAACAGTACACAGCATATGAGTTTATTGATAGGAAATTCTAGAAAATGCAAACTAATCTACAGTAACAGAAAACAGACCAGTAGCTGTCTTGGGGTGGGGGGAGGGTATAGAAAGGGAGAAAATGGGATTATAAAGAGGCACTACAAGATTTGGGGCATTTATTATCTTGATTGCAGTAATGGTTTCAAGGGTATATCCACATGTTAAAATCTACCAGAATGTACCCTTTAAATGAGTGTGGTTTACTGTATGTCAATTATACCTCAATAAAGCTGTTCAAGATGAAAAAATAATCTCGTATAAAAATAGTGATGTGAAAATGATTCAGATTGGATTGTTGGGTTATAAAAGGGCTAGTTTTAAATCAGCATGTACAGGGGCACCTGGGTGGCTCAGTTGGTTAAGCATCTGACTTCAGCTCACATCATGATCTTGCAATGTGTGGGTTTGAGCCCCGCGTGGGGCTCTGTGCTGACAGTTCAGAGCCTGGAGCCTGCTTCGAATTCTGTGTTTCCCTCTCTCTGCCCCTCCCCTGCTCGCACTCTGTCTCTCTCTCTCAAAAATAAATAAACATTAAAAAAAAAGTTAAATCAGTATGTACGATATGAGTCTAGATACTCACACAGATTCACGATTAATGATCAAAATGACAAATGTTGTTAGTGTTCATCTCAGTCTGAGGATGACAGGGACTTTCATTTTTTTTCTTTCCGTATACCCATATCTTCCAAATTTTTATAATGCATATGTATTACTTCTGTAATACAGAAAATCCATAGATAGAACACAACACAAGATAGCTAATGGTATGGGCCAGAAAATTATAAAGGGCAATGATTTTCAAATTTGGTTTCTGAAAACCAAGGCTTCATTTTGAAGCCTTGGGGGTTTCATGAAGGTGTCTTAGGGATTATTAGCCCAGGGGGAAAATGAGGATAACATAAATCAGAGTCTTCCAGTCCATCTCTAAGTAGAGTAACTGTTTTCATTACAGGAATAAATATGAAAGCCTGAAGAAGGTCAATTACTGAGGCCTGGGACACTCGTGGAATGCTTTATGGTTAAGACAGAAGTTAGTACGAAAGATGGGGCTTAACCAAGCGAAGTACAGAGTCTTTGCTTGGGTCTTCTAGAAAAGTCTGAGTAAAGACACTAATGGAACCTGTTACCCTCTGCAGCATACTTTTTTCCTCCTCCCATTACTATTCAATTCTTCACTCAAGTCAGAGCTAACCACTGCAAAATGCCCAGCCTGATTCTAGGCCTACTCAAGATCACTCGGGCTGGGAATCCAAATAACTCAGTAGCAATGCCCAGGGAGGTGGTAGGGGGGTGCCAACAAGTGAGGGGACTTTATCTCCTTCCCCAAGCTCCATCAGATCCCCTCCCACATTTTTTATGTCCACCAATAATGTTTCCTCAAGATAATATTCATTTCTTTGCTACCCTAGCTTTGAGGTCCCTCAACCCTCCAAATAGGTCACCGTTCTTCTGTTCCTCCTAGAACTGCCACCGAAAGAACTGGAAACTTAGAGGGGACCATCTTGAGTCATTGCTCTCATGGAAATTCTCCAAAGACGCTTTTGAGATGTCAAAAAGACCTTCTACTTGCACTCTTTTCTCCAAGGATACTTACCAGCCTTTGAGCCTACTGCAGTGAACTCATAGAACCTTTTTGGAATCAACCCAGTGGGGCCTTGGGAGGGGGTGTGGCACGAGCTACTCATGAGACATACATGAGGAAATGAGCTAGCTTTGCAGGGACTCACCCCAAAGTCCATGAGCCATCATGTGTCCCATGAACCAAAAGGAGGGAGAAAAGGATGTGCACTGGGGCTATTTCTTGATCCTCATAATCCTAGCTCAATATGGGACGAAGTGTTTTTGCGATCTCTGAAATCTGAGGGAAGTGCTTTCTTGTTAGGTCGATGTTTTGAGGACACTGGAAAGTACACGACAGTCCGAGTATGGCCAAGGAAGGGAAAAGCAGCTGATTTGTTTCCATTGGGGCCACCTACAGGGTTCTTAAATGACAGCAGGGAAAGCAGTAATTGAGTACAGCGGTGTCCTAGCCACGGAGAATTCACGCTTAGAAATTGTGCTTCAGGTAAAATGGTCACGGACAGTTGGATTTTAGAATGACTGACAATGGCATTTCCATCCACCTGAACCCGGGCTCCAATTAAAATAGGGAAGTATTAGTCTAATGCATTCCTCCGCTGGCAAACTCAGACATACTCCGGAAGATTTGAAAAGAAGCACAGCCGAGGACTCAGCAATGAATTTCTGATTCACTTGCAGAAAATACAAAGTTCCTTTTAATCTCCCTAGAGAGAGACAATCCTGTTAAAATCTCAGCTTTAAATGTAGCACGTAGGACCAAGAAAAAGTGTCAGCTGAATGCATTTGATATTTCTCGGTTTGAAAGAGAGTGAATAGTTAAATTTAGCTGTATCCAAAAAAATGCTCCACTTACCCCTGTGCAAGGAATTTCAATCACTCTAACAGAGTGTTTGCATTTGTGGCTGCTGATTTCCGAAGCCATCGCTTCCCGACATTTTGTGTCAAAGTCCAAATGGAAAATGACCACACGTTTAGGGCCCACTGGGGTAAAATGAGGGGGGGGGGGGCTGCTCGTGGGAGAACCCACCTGGTCACCCCAAGGTGTGAGGAGGTCACTATGTACACCTGCTACCCCCACTCAGGACCAAATGAATCAAAATGCTCCAGGTTGGGATCCATCGGCCGATGGATGGCCAGCTGGCTTGCCCCTGAGGGGTTTTAGAGCAGGTGCTTGACTGCACATTGGACCCACCTGAGGAATGTTATTTATTTATTTATTTAAAATTTTATTGTATCTATTTATTTTTTAATGTAATTTATTGTCAAATTGGTTTCCATACAATACTGAAGCCTGGGTCCCACCCCACCCCCACCCCCACCCCCAGAGATCCTAGTTTAATTGGTCTGGCCTGTGGCCCGGGGCACTAGGAGTGTGTGGGGGGGGTGGGGTTTAGAAAGCTCCCCAGGTGATACTCATGCAAAGCCACTGTTGAGAAGCCCTGTTTTTGCAAATAAAGTTCTATGGGAACAGAGCCACCCTTCACTTACATACTGCCTGGGGCTGCTTTCCTGCCAAAATGGCCGACTTGACTAGGTACCTCAGGGCCTTATAACCTGCAGCGCCAGACAGATTTACCATCTGGTCCTTTACAGAGAACATTTGGAGAGAAGCTTCAGGGGGACTTTCAGGGTCGCCTGAAAAAAATCAGGAGTTTTGGTCAAGGTAGTGACAGAATTCCCTTAAGGGATTCTGACAGAGACGAGATATTCAGAATGCAGAAATATGAAAGGACTGTGAAGGTAAAAATGAACCTTCACAGCCAACCTGCTTCCCCACATGGAGCAGGGAGGAAGAGTTCAGGAAGAAGGAGAGGCTAGGTGGGTTTCTGTGGAGACAACCTGGGACTGCTCTTAAGAAGAAACCGTCACTAGAGAAAAAGGCAGTGAGGCAGAGATGAGCCGGGGAGTTTCAGGTGAGCGTTTAAAGAGATTCTGGGGAGGGGGGGGGGCGGTGCTGAAGTGCTGTCACCCTGTGATGAGTTGACACTACAGGGGCGGATGATTCTGGTGGTTTTTAGAAATTTGGCTGTGTGCTATGAATCATATTCCCCTCAGTCTAAGAGACTTCTGTGAAGTTCTATACGTCTTCCATACTTTTTTGGATGTGAGTTTAGTCTTGGCAACGTGACTCTGTACCATGCCCCCGATGGAAGCGGGAAGTGTTTGGCGACAAGGTGAATGCACCTTTCAACTACCAATCTTCCCGAGCATCGTAGCAGTTAGGGTAGAACATTAGAGAGGTAGCAGCAGGAAAGTCAAAAAGGAATCAGGTGGGGATCCGAAAGCCTAGGAAAGCAATGTGACATTACTGGGTCGGTTTTCCCCTCTCCGGGCTCGAGGTAGCTTCCACAGAACACGTACAAAGGAGTATGTGCTCTGCTCCTGGTCCCTGGAATCCAAGACCACGGTGTATGTTGATGGATATTCATACGTCTCCACTTCATTGTGAGGAATAGAACCCTTTAAGCCTTGAAGTCATTGTCCAAGCCAACATTTAGCATCTCAGTGATGGCCTTGGGGAATCCCTTTGTCGATCACAGATTTTCCTCACTGGGAGCCCAGGCTTTTAAAAGGGGAAAGGAAGAACTGGAAGGGGTACAAATGCTTGCCCCCGGAGAGGGCGTTCTAGAATTATCTGAACACTTGTCAAACAGCAAAAGTAATACACTTTAAGAACAAGGTTGATGTCCTTTATTCAAGGGGAAACAACGCAGGGATTGTGGGGGACAGTGCCTCACAGGCAGGGGAACACTGTTCCTGACAGATGTGGGGCAAGAGCAGGTCTCGCAGAGTCTTAAAAGAGGCAGCATGGAAACAGGGCCCAATCAGCTAAGAAGTCAGAGATTTCTCTGCGAGGCCAACAGGTCATATTTTCTAGGGTAAGGTAGGCCAGCTGAAGCGGAGCCAGAGGATTGTGACTGGTATACATTAGGGTTCCCTGGCAGGTATTTCCCACGAGTGCAGGCTGACTTACGTTTAGATCTGTGATGTGGGCGGGGCCGCTGGAGCCCCTGGACTCCATTTCGTGGGTCCTCATATACAAATTAACTTTATCACACCCCACTCTTTTCCTGGTTTGTCAGTTCTCCCAACAAGGGAGGAATGGCTTAGGAGCCCAGATGCCCCCAAGACACTGAATAAGCTGGTGAACACGGAGGGGACCTAGGGCCAAGGTGAATCATGGGACTGTCAGCCTTAGAGCAAAGGATCAACCCAGAGGTCAGAGGCAGGGGACAAATGTGGGCTTCCAGCATCCCGGACAGCCAGTATCAGCTGAATATTGATCTCCAGAAACCAATCATCATCCATGTCATTTGTTTGTCATCATCATATCCCTACAGCTTGAACCCTGAGAGCATCTAACTCGAAAGAGTATTGCAGTAAAATATCAACAGGAAACCCGTGCATGGGCAGGGTATATTTCAAAAGCAGAATCCTTCAGTTTCAACTATTTTCTGTCTGTGTTTATTTATCTCTCCATACATGCTTATATTGTTTCATAAATACTGGAAGACTTCATTACCCGAGGATAATTTGTATCTGAAAAAGGCCATTTTTAAAAAATTTATTTCCCGAGAGGCAGAGATAGCGCAAGGAGGGGAGGGGCAGAGAGAGAGGGAGAGATTGAAAAATCACAAGCAGACACAGGGTTCAAACCCATGAAACCACAAGATCGTGACCGGAATCAAAACCAAGAGTTGGACGCTTAACCAACGGAGCCACCCAGGTGCCCTGAAATGAGGCCATTTAAAATGAATCCACCTAAAATGGGACCCAAATAGCACAGTAAAAAAAAAAAAAAAAAAAAAAAAAAAAAAAGCTTAGACCAGGATTTAATTCTGAAAAGAAAACCAATTTGCTTTAAATAGTAGGAAAATAATTTTATACATTCTCATATATTACAAATTCAAGATAGAGCTGCTGTAGATTCTTGAAATTAACAGCAATGACGTGTTGCTTTTTCTTTTGGCATAATTGTACTGGAAAAACGGTTACGATAGTTTGCGTGGCCCTCTATTCGCAGTTGACTCTCAGGCAAAATCGTAAAGAAGGTCATTATTACAAAACCATTTGAGGGTTTCATCGGTTTCCCTGAAAGACCTCCCTAAAGGCTTTGATCTCCAAATCTTTCTTCAAAGTCCATACATCTGACATTGTAGGGAAGGAAAATATTCCCTCTGCCTGTAGCTGGGGCACAGGGGTGTGAGAGCACCTGACTCCAGGGGTCCCAAACGGGCCAGGTTCAGCTCCACACCGCTGGCAAAATCCAAAGACAGAGAGACCCGCGGTGGTGAAACAAGAAAGGGATTTAGGGGCACCTGGGTGGCTCAGTCCGTTGAGTTTCCGACTTTGGCTCAGGTCATGATCTCACAGTTTGTGGGTTCGAGCCTTGCATCAGACTCTTTGCTGATAGCATGGAGCCTGTATGTCTCCCTCTCTCTCTGCTCCTCCCCAGCTCATGCTCTCTCTCTCTCTCTCAAAAAGAAATAAAAAGGAAAAAGAAGGGGGGGGGGAGCACCTGGGTTGCTCAATTGGTTAAGCATCCGACTTTGGCTCAGGTCTTGATCTCATGGTCCGTGAGTTTGAGCCCCATGTCGGGCTGTGTGCTGACAGCTCAGAGCCTGGAGCCTGCTTCAGATTCTGTCTCCCTCTCTCTCTGCCCCTCCCCTGCTCATGGTCTGTCTCTCTCTATCTCTCAATAATAAATAAACGTTAAAAAATTTAAAAAGAAAAAAAGAGATTTATTTCAGGGAGGCCACCACCGGGAAGACAGCAGACTAGCGTCTCAAAGGCTGTCCCGAAAGTGCCAGAAAAACTTCCAGGTTTTATATAAGGAAAATGTGGGGCAAAGGTCCGTGGGTATGTGCAGGTGGGCAGTGAAGGCCAAATAGATCACAGTCTCGGAGTCAATCCCAGGCGGGGTCATGCTGGCTCAGGGCAACCCTTACTGCTTGAGGAATAGTTTCAGTTCCCATCAGCGGATGCTTGAAGGGTCTCCCACTGGAGCCAAGAGACAAGCTGAGCTCAAAATGGATTCTTGGCTGAGACACACACACACACACACACACACACATACCCCATAATGAAAGACAGATTAGCAAGAGACAAGGTAAATGACGTGGACGGAGAAGCTGCTTTTAGGCAACAGGCTTGATCAATGGAAACTTGAGCAAGGCGAAGGGGCCCACAGTGACCACTGAGCTGACGCAGACAGGCTCATTAAGTGACCCACCTCGAAATAGCCATAGGCCCTAACTGACCACTTACAACCAGGCTCAGTTCCTGAGATTACCAGAAAAAGGAAAAATTCCATACGTTCCCATCGTGCCTCATTCCACTCTGTAACTATAACCCCTCACCATCACCTTGTGGCAGACAGTCTCTCCCTTGCTGTCCTTCCCGCCACTCCCTTGCGGTGTATTCTATCAACTTCTATCTCCTTTGTTCTGCCTTGGGTGAATTCTTTCACCACCCACGCCACCAACCCCCCGCGCAATTGGGACGCCCCACAACGAATACCTCATGTATACATGGGAGATGCCCGGGAAAACTGAGCAAAACTTTCTTAAATGGCCCAGACCACCGTCTTGAATACTGTCTTCAGCTAAGGACAAAAGAAAGATGCGGGGTGTTGGGGGAAGCCGGCTGTGGGAGCTTATCAGGAAAAGCACAGTAAACCAGGGTAAGGTTGTCTTCTCCATTGGTAAAGAGTTTATCTTCCTTATACAGAGAGGGAGACACCTTACAAATAGAGATTTCCCTTATAAATGTCAATTTCCCTTACAAAGGAGTAAATTTTGTTTTTGGGGCGTCTCCTGTGTCTTTTTCTCAAAAATAATCAACTCAGAATAATCCTTAGGCCCAAGAGGCATATTGGGAGGTGGCATATTGTTTTAGCCTTCATTTGGATGCGAGGATGGGATTACTGGTGTTGGGCGAGGAGCAGACAGACATAAGACCCCCCACTCTGAATGACTCTTGTCCTGGGCAGTGTATTGGCCTGCACCCAGAGTATTCCATAGCATCCTTGTTAATTTCCTTTTTTCTTTTCTTTTTCTTTTCCTTTTTTTTAAGTTTGTCTTTATTTTGAGGGAGAGAAAGAGCACGAGTGGGGCACAGGCAGAGAGAGAATCCCAAGTAGGCTCCGCACTGTCAGCGTGGAGCCCAACGTGGGGCTCAGTGTCACAAACCATGAGATCAGGACCTGAGCTGACATAGAGAGTCCGACGCTTAACCGACTGAGCCACCCAGGCGCCCCCATTTTCTCTTCTTCCAATGTTAACTCTAATGGGTTTTTGTTTTGGCTTTGCCAATGAATTTGTAACCAAGCCAACGTGAGTCCACTCCTCGGTGAGGCGGTAACTGCACCAGTTGGAGTTCTCGCACAGAGAAAACTTCATTTGCAGCAAACCAAGGAGATCATGGGGAATGGCTTCCAAAGCCACGACTCCCTGAGCAACGGTGGGTGGGTGGCTTTCATTTGGGGTTAGGATGAATATTTAGATTGGGAAGCCTTGTCATCACGCGTAGAGGAGGGCATGAGGTAGTTCATGTGCCCTAAGGAAACATGCCTGTACACACTTTGTATGTAATGGAAATGAGGCTTTGTGATCCGCCATGGGTGGAGATTTTGGTATCGCAATGAGGGAAAGGTACCTGTTGGTCATTCTGGAGGTCACTCTTGGGTCCGTCAGCACAGGCTCGAGTCGGGGGTTACACTCCAACTGGTCTGGGTGGTCTGGGCCCGCTGGAGGTCAGCACGGTCACCACTGCTTGGACAGAGGTCAGTAAGTACAAGCAGGTGGGCAGTCAAGGTCAGGTCTGCGGTCTCACTGGTGGCGGTTGGAGCCATTCCCCTGCATCAGCAGCTTTGCGCACTTCTTTATGTTAGCGAGCTTTGTGATTACGGTTTTAAAACGGTTTGCACGGTAGCTTGTACAACACCCATGTTCAATGACATCATTACTTAACAGGTGCCTTCCCTAGATTAAGAACTCTTTAATGGAGAGGATGTGACTCATTTACCTTCTATCACCAATGGCATCAGTTACTATTAGCTCCATTTAATGGCTTCTCGTTCAAGATCTTCATCATCGGGGCACCTGGGTGGCTCAGTCGGTTGAGCGTCCGGCTTCAGCTCAGGTCATGATCTCACGGTTTGTGAGTTCGAGCCCCGCGTCGGGCTCTGTGCTGACAGCTCAGAGCCTGGAGCCGGTTTCCGATTCTGTGTCTCCCTCTCTCTCTCTGCTCTTCCCCTGCTCGTGCTCGCTCTCTCTCTCTCTCTCTCTCAAAAATAAATAAGCATTAAAAAAAATTTAATAAAAAAAGATCTTCATCATCAAATACTGACTAGCAAAGACATTGACACAGTAGGCAGGGATATGCCTTAGTGTCGAATCAAAAGAGATGCTTGAGTGGGGGCAAACTTTATTAAGTGGCTAATTCCTTTGTACAGGTTTTGAATGCTATGCTGACTTTTGCTTCCCCATCCAATGTGTATCTGGATATTTGGACCCGAAGCACCATTGATATTGTTTAATTACTAGCATCATTTAATGTGTGCCCTTGATTTCAGTAGGGAGACCTGTTTTCTCAGTGGGGAGATTTTTCCCCCTGGTAATCGACTTTTTTCTCAAAACTGAAGTATAGTGGACGCACAGTGTTTCATTAGTTTTGGGTGTACCACACCGATTGGACACGTAGCTTCCATGTGTCGCCGTCCAACTCTGTTGCGAGACCATCGACTGAATTTCCTGACCTGTACTTTTCATCCCCGTGAGTTACTCATTCCATCCCTGCAAGTGGGGAGATATTTTAATGTGCTCATTTATTCCTCGAGTTTTCAGGAGATTCTCTACCCATTCGGCTTACTTGCTGACGCTTGCCCTTTTGTGAAGCAGCCACAAATGCAAAGTTCTCAAATACGAGAGTCCATTGGTCTCCTTTCGAAGGTCTCTTGTAGTCAAAGTTGGGAAGGTGGGAGATGATGGTCCCTGCCCATCCGCCTGGGGAACGGGACGAGTCTAAAAAGCACATTAACTCTTTACTTAAAAAGAAAACCAAAATGTCACAAAAAGCAGGAATAATTCAAAGGCAATTTAGGCTACAGAGGGAGCTGTGTGCTTCCACTATTTTGTTCTGGGAGCTTTTCAATCAGCTAGCATTGGCAAAGCTTCTGAACAAAGACAGTAATTACCAAATAAAAATTGCCTTCAGTGCATTGTCTAACTGTGTTCATGGCTTGGCATGAACGGATTTATGATCCTTTTATTCCAACAGGAACTACCAGTTCTCCCTTCACTTCAAATAGCCTATTCATCTCAGTATAAAAACAGCTCAAATACACCAGCAGAATATGCTGCATGGGCAACTCAAGGCACAGACAGCAGGAGTCAGCTTCTTCCGACAGGCACAAATAGCACAGGCTTTGAGCAACGACAAAGCAAAGACTCTACAAAAGCTTTTGAATATTAAAAAAAATAAATAAATAACCAGCAATTATTTGGTTCCAGGTCTTTTTACTATTCTATATATTTTGTCCAAACTTAAGTTAATTCCGTTTTGTATAAAATGACTCAAAATGCAGGTGTCAGTAGGGAATGTATGCTTACATAATGATCTATGGCTGCACCTCCGATACATAGACCGATATTTTGTATTTTTTAGGGGGTAAGTGGCACAGATATATACGTATCTGTAATGTATATATAGGTACATACACACACATCTGTATATATGTATATATACACATATACACACATACATATATAGAGACATCATAAAGAATCACTTCATCAGATGCAACCTAATTGATAGCATCATTAAGCAATTTACTTGACTTCCGACACCCATTTGCAATGCATTATCTTTAATTTGCATCTCCCTGATGATGAGTGATGTTGAGCATCTTGCCCTGTGTCTGTTGGCTATCTGAACGTATTTGAAAACATGTCTGTTCGGGTCTTAGGCCCATTTTTAATGTTTATTTATTTTTGAGAGTGACAGATAGAATGAGAGTGGGTTGGGGCAGAGAGAGAGGGAGGCACAGAACCCGAAGCAGGCTCCAGGCTCCGAGCCATCAGCACAGAGCCCGATGCGGGGCTCAAACTCACAGAGCTGTGAGATCATGACCTGAGCCGAAGCCAGACACTCAACCAACTGAGCCACCCAGGTGCCCCTCTTAGGCCCATTTTTAATTGGGTTATTTGGTTTTTTGAGTGTTGAGTTGTGTAAGTTCTTTATATATTTTAGATATTAACCCCTCATTGGATAGATCACTTGCAAATATCTTCTGTTCAGTACGTTGACTTTTCACTTTGTTGATCATTTCCTCCACTGTGCAGAAGCTCTTTATTTTGGTGTCGTCCTAGTTGTTTAATTTTGCTGTTGCCCCCCTTTCGCCAGAGGAGACAAATCTAGAAAACTGTTACTACAGCCGATGTCTGAGAAATTACTGCCTGTGCTCTCTTCTAGGAATTTTATGGTTTCAAATCTCACATTTAAGTCTTCAGTCATTTTGAGCTTATTTTTGTGTGTGGTGTAAGAAAGTGGTCCAGTTTCATTCTTTTGCGTGGGGCTGTCCGGTTTTCTCAACACTATTTGTTGAAGAGATTGTCTTTTCCCCCATTGTATATTCTTGCCTCCTTTGTCATAGATTAATTGACCATGTTAGTGTGGGCTTATCTGGGGGCTCTCCATCCCATTCCATTCATCTATGTGTCTGTTTTTATGCCAGTATTAATACTGCTTTGATCACTACAGTTTTGTAGTGTATCTTGCAACCTGGAGTTGTGATACCTCCAGCTTTGTTCTTCTGTTTCAAGACTGCTTTGGCTATTTGGGGTGTCTTGTGGTTCCATACAAATTTTAGGCTTATTTGTTCTAGTCCTGTGAAAAAGGCTGTTGGTATTTTGATAGGGATTGCATTGAATCTGTACATTGCTTTGGGTGATAGGGGCATTTTAACAGTATCGGTTCTCCCAATCCGTGAGCCTGGACTGTCTTTCCATTTGTATCATCTCCAATTCCTTTCATCAGTGTTTTATAGTTTGCAGAAGGTAGTACATTCACCTCTTTGGTTAAGTTTATTCCTTGGTATTTTATTATTTTTTGTGCAGTTGTCTTTTTTTCTTTAAGTGTATTTATTTAGTTTGAGCTAGTGGAGAGAGGTGGGGTGCAGAGAGAGAGGGAGAGAAAGAATCCTAAGCAGGCTCCGCTCTTTGAGTGTGGAGCCCAATGCGGGGCTCAGTCTCACACACCGTGAGATCTTGACCTGAGCCGAAATGCAGAGTGTGATGCTCAACCAACCTGAACCACCCAGGTGCCCCTACTTTTGGTGCAATTGTAAATGAGATTGTTTTCTTAATTTCTGTTTCTGCTACTGAGAGTCTGAGAATTTTGAAAAACCCAGTGCGATTTTTCTTCTATCCTCCAACATTCATAGGAACAGAAAAGACCTCTCCATATTTTCCGTCCCCGCTGGCACATGCAAAGGGTCTACAATCACCAGGGATAGGCTAGGGCCCCTAGTCATGTGAATCCAAATTCTGCAAGTATATCCTTTCTTGTGGTTCTTTGGCAGATGTGGATAAGCGGTCAGCCCTGAGTAATCTGCATATACATGAAACAGTAATATTTTGCCTTGTCTGTCTCCTGTTGAAATCAATGTAAATTTTACCTTTTAAAAATCTGCTTACATGTCATTATCTCCACTCTTTCCAGCATTTCACCAATGTGACTTTGTCTGCACATCTGTTTTAAATCCCAGCTGCTCCCATTTTTGCTGTCTCCCATTTTCCTCATTCTGGATGCACCCAGAGCACCAATCTCAACTACCACCCATCTAATAGCAATTTGCATATAATAGCAATCACATTTTGAAAAGTCTAATTTCTCTCCCAAAATTTCTTGTTTGGTTTTGTTTTGTTTTTTTCATTTCACGTATGCTTTTTTGTCTAGAATTCCACCGTTCTAATTTTTATTTGATTGCTTTTGTCTGGACTCTCTCCAAGTTCTGCCTTGCTCCTTTGAACCAAAAGTTCCCAATTTGACCCATTTAACATATGACGCTTGTTTAAAATTTCAGAATGAATTTACTTTTCTCAAAAAAAATCGCAATTTGAACACAGTGCTTCCATGGACATATGACTAATAATACATTGGCACTTACATCTGGCTGAACGCCAGAATCTTTATTTTAACTATAGATAACTGAGCTCCACGTAGCCATGTATGGGAAACATTATCATGTTGATGTTCATTGGAATGGCTTCCTTCCAAAGGTCCAGGTCCGTCTTAATTGTTACCTCTTTGGGAAGCCTTCCCTGATCAATTCAACCAACATCCCTCATAGTGTATAAGTCCCTTTGGGGTCTGGACCATATTGCATTGCGCTGCTAGCCATATATGGTAAATTAAACCCCCCCCCCCTTGGAACCAGTCTTCGCCATATGTCTCCGTGCACATTTCCCATCAAAGAGCAGCCATGATGGAGGAGTACGACGTGGTGTGTAATGGCTACATTTTTTAATTGAAATATTTTTGTCCAATGAGACTCAAAGCATTCTGAAAATGGGTCTTAGGTCTTAGAAATATTTGCATTTCCTATAGGAACGGTCCCTAATAAATATTCTTCAACAAATATACCATTGGAATACGAAAACTCAAAGTAACTTAAAGACTAAGCACTCTTCACCTTCATTTTACAGATGAGGAGACTGAGACCCAGAGAATTGAAGTGTTTTCCCCAGATAAAAATAGGTGTCAAACTGGACCTCAGGCTACCCTCTACCCTGGGCTTGCTTTTTTTTTTTTTTTTTTTTTTTTTTTTCCTTATTCCGTGCATTCTTTGTGAATTGGGCAGGGTTGGTTGATTGCTTCCTGGCTCTATCTCCAGAAACTCCCAGTACAACTCCACCACTGGACTCTTGAAAGGCGTGTCTTTTGAAGGATGAAATTTCCGATCAAAGAATCCGGGAAATGCCATTGGCAATAAGCTGAAGACTGACTGATTTACTTGACAAGGCATGATTTTCATGAGTAATCATTTATGCACACATGCAAACCACACCAACATGGGGTGTATTTGGATAGGTTAGGTAATCAAGTATGAAAATAGAAGCACAAACCAGGCCAGGTTCAAAACCCTGGCCTCCTATCAGTCAAAACTACCATATCTAGAAGGATATGAGTAAAAAGGAGATACCACTTCCATTGAATTCAGTTGGAAACGCTTTGCAGTTTCAATGTAGCAAGATTTCATCAGAAGGGTTCTCCTGCAAATTGAATCCCACCTTATTGTTATTATTTGGATTTTTCATACGTATAGTTTGGACTCTCTTAGTTTTGTTGCTACTGCTGCTATATCTATTGAGTAGCATCCATATCATTCTTTTCTTTTTTTAATGAGAGAGGGCATGTGTGCACATGAGATGGGGAGGGGTAGAGAGAGAGGGAGAAAGAGACACAGAATCCCAAGCAGGCTCTGCCCTGACAGTACAGAGCCCGACGTGGGGCTGGAACTCACCAGTCATGAGATCATGACCTGAACGGCAATGAAGGGTCGGAGTCTTAACCGACTGAGCTACCCAGGCACCCAGGGTCCATATCATTCTTGATGAGGCAGACCGTCTAGATTCTCCAAAAAGAACACTCAGTAAGAAAGAGGCAACCAAGGTGGCCACAATCCAGTCCTTGTGAGCCCAAGATCTGAGTTTAAAAGATTATTTGATACACATTTAAAGGAATTCTGGGGACAAACAAACAAACATAGGAAGGGAGACTTTAACTCATAGAATATATTCTTTAGAAGTTGTTCCCAAAGCGATGTTCACCCCCCTCACTTGCCCAGATACTAAAAACCCAAAGCAAAGCTTCTTGTGAGCTGCTTCTGTATGGTAGGCCCAGAGAGTCATGGGAATTGCTCAAGAAAACGTGGTTCTTTTGGCATTAAGTGCCTGAAAACCTCTTCAAGTCCAAGTGTGAATGAGTCAGCAGAGTTTTCTGGAACAGCCAAGGAGAGGATGCTTTCCTTAGGAGACTATTTATTTGGTTGCTACACAATACTGTAGATTAATTAGGAGTAAGAATGAGTGAAACAATTTGGAAAAAATGATAGCAGCTTGAAAGGTTCACTCACCCCTGACCTAATGGAGGAAGAAACACTACATTTCCATGAAACTCATTATTTTGAGGAGGAGTAAGAGTGACATCAGCCAAAATGTTATTATAAAACCTTTGATCGTATTGGCCCAGATAGCAAGCTTATAAGGTCAAGATTTTAGAAAAAGCAAATTGGTTCAAAATTTAAATAAACCCTTGATATTTAGAGACATAAAATATGTCCAGTGTGGCTCCCCATATGTTAAGAAATACATCAAGAGCAAAATCTAGCCCAAGTAATATGGCTCAGACACATCTTTCCTCATTTTCTAAACTTTCCCACGTCTGGCAAAATGACCAGGGTGGAGGGTGATGGTCAACTCCTGGCCAACTTTATTTTATTCATAGCCTTTCCCCTGAGCTATTTGGAAGCACTCTCCAGACACTATACTGTTTTATCCATAAATAGTTAAGCTTTTGTCTCGTTAAAAAAAATCACTTTAAAAAACATAATCATAGGGGCACCTGGGTGGCTTAGTCACTTAAGCGTCCAACTCTTGATATCAGCTCAGGTCTTGATCTCATTGGTTCGTTAGATCGAGCATCATTGGGCTGTGCACGGACAGTGCGGAGCCTGGTTGGGATTATCTCTCTCTCTCTCTCTCTCTCTCTCTCTCTCTCTCTCTGCCCCTCCCCTGTTTGCTTCTCTCTCTCTCTCTCTCTCTCTCTCTGTCTCTCTCAAACTAAATAAATAAACCGAAAAAAACCCACATAACCGTAATACCATCACCCCATCTCAAAATATTAGCATTTTTAACAGGATATTTCTTACTGGGAACTAGAAACCATACTAGAAGCTGTTCAGAGACAAACTGAAGATCACCTCATTCTTCTCTTTGAACCCTTGCTTGCAAAGCATTACGCGTCCACTCTAAGGTTCTGCCCTTCTATATTCTACCACTAGGAGCAGCTTGACATTTGGGGATGAGAGAAAAGAACTAAAATGTCATCCCTCTATAATGTTGTAATCTGGAAACGCTGATCTCAGTAGGTGGGTTTTTAGCTTATTTTTCCTTTGGGTTTTAAGAGAAAATATACCAATGGTCTTTTTAATAAGCGCTTACCACAGCTACCACCACCACAACAAAAACCCTCCCTTGCCCGTTGGCTCTGCAGGTTGAAGAAAATGAAACGTGGGTGAGACTGGCTTTGTAGAAATTTCGTGGCAGGCAAAGAAGGCGGACAGACCTGTGAAAATGTTCACAGAGCTACACGTTCCTCCCAAGCCCAGCTGGTACTACTATTTAAAAAAAAAAAAAAAGCAATCAATCTTAACACCTCTTGCGTTTATTTTCTGCATATCAATTCTGTTTGCTTCTTAAAGAGCATGATCAAGCTGTACCAGAAGACTCTAGGCTAAGAAAATCCTTAGTCTTGGAAATACCTCAGGCCCCAAGACACCCACCAAAATTAGATTGAACTCATCCAGCAGAACCAATGACCCTGTCTCCTTAGGCCAACCCCTCAATTCTGGCTGGCCCCCAGAATGGAGCCAAGACGGAGGTAAAACTTCTGGTGTCTGGGGTGAGCCTTCACCCTGATGAGAACATTCTGGAAGAAGGATGGCCTCACGCCTGAAATTTCACACTCTTAGGCTCTCCTTTTGAAGGAGCAGGGGCCCATCAGATTCACTTTATCAGCGTGGCAGTGGGATCATTCACGTATGATCCTATAAATCTGGGCTTCTCAACCTTGGATCTACTGACATTTGGGGCCAGGCAATTCTTTGGTGGCAGGCAGAGGGGCGGGGGGTGGTGTGGGGGCTGTTCACTGTGGGATGCTGTGATACCCAAGAGGTCTCCAGACCTTTCTAGGCCTCCCCTGAGGGCCAAAATCAACCCCAGTTGAGAACTGCCGCAACAGAAGTAATATTTTCTCAACTATGTGAAGCATAAAGTTTGCTAAGGGGTATAAAATAGACTATTTTAGATGCCAAGTCCTAAAAGAAACCACTACGATCACTTTAAAGCAGTGTTAACAATTAGACATAAAAGAATAAAAGCTACTATTCCTTTGAAATATCCCCTCGAGAAAGTGCAGCACGTGTGTAAACACGCCCCTTTCGCCCGTGAAGATGACTGTGACAGCAGGTGTGGTGAAAGACATTGTTCAGGAACCTGTTCCCAGCTTGCTGCTGAGAACAGTCGCTGGATTAGAGCCACAACTGCCATGGCGTCTCTGTGCTGACACACTTGCCCAAGCACTCCTGAACCCCCCCACACACACACACACACTGTTTGAACTTGAGTATCGTTACAGAGACAGGCTCTGAGAGCCAAAAGAACTGAGCTACTTGACCAGAGCGGCAGAATATAGAATAGACCATTGGGACTGGTAAATGGTTATGGTTCCAAAGTCCCCCGAAGGGTGGTGGGAAAGGGTTTGTGAACATGATCCTCAACTTGTCAGACATCCTGTCTTTTTTTTCCTTTTTTCTTTTTTTTCTTTTTTTTTCCACACAGCCATTCTAGAGACTTCAACCAAAGTTCAAGGCGATCGTAGAAGTACTCTTTCTTTAGGAGCCGGGGTTATCGTATGAAAGTTAAAAAGAATGAAGTTACGTACATCAGTGCCTAGATGCCTAGGTGGCGTAGGTTAGTCTCTGTCAATGCCTGTGGTGATCCGGGTGGTGGAAAACGTCGAGCACACATTGGGGCTGAGACACCGATCACCGCCAGATGACCTGTAATACCGAGAAGGAGCCATCTGTCATGGCTGGGGGCTCAGCAGAGAAGAGATAAGTGGGGAGGCCCCAGGAACAGATGGGGAGGGTGAACCCCCACACAGAGCAGAGGGTCCACCAGCTGGGACTGATTAATGTAGGCAGCTGACTATTACGTCATGTGTCAGATTACACCCAAGTGAGCGGCTGAACGTTCCAGCCAAGTTCAGGCCAACATGGAGACGCTTCGCAGACTGTGTCTGCCTCGGATTCCATGAAGGACGAAAACACCGCTCAGGCCTGCCTTGTCCTCTATGGAAAGAGCAGGAAGAATGGGGTTTAGGCCCTTCCCACCTCTTCTTTTTTCTTTTTAGAGATAGGGAGAAATTGAGCTTTTGAAGAAGCTGCTTGACGTGTCTTTGGTCTCTGTTTGCTCTCAAAATTACATTACAGGGGGAAAGATAACTTGAACATGAAATTCAACCCAACAAAGTGATCCCATAGTCAAAGATGTGGAAAGAAAAAATTCCTGAGGATGAACTTGATCCACTCGTGCTTCTTACATGTATATTACAATTGTTTTGTTGTGGAGAAGGAATTTCCTCTGCCCTTCAAGGTCCTTCTAACCAGACTAAGATCGAATTGACATAAGATAGATTGAAAGGAGAAAACCACACTTAATTTCGTACATACGGGAGAACCACACAGACGTGGAAATTGTGAAGACAGGCTCAATGAGATATATATGTCATCCTGAACCAAAGAGAAGGGGGCGTGGGGCCTGGGACTTCAAAGAGAAAGAATACCGTTCGCAGGAAGATGAATAGGAGTAAATGCTGGGTAAATAAATGTTTGGTGGGTCACTCAGAAACAATGGGACACAGAGGACTTTGATCAAACAAACCTTGCTGGGTTCCTCCCAGGCCAATAACTCTTATCATAAAGTAGTTACTTATACGGCCAACTTTCTTCCCAGAGCAGGCTCTCTGTCTAAATTCTTTTAAGCAGTTGAGGGGGAGGAAAAGAGCTTTTCCTTAATCTGCTGGGTTTTGATTGCTTTGTACCTCAAAATAAGCCTCATGCCCATCAAGGGGCCCATCTCAGAGCAGTCTGCCCTTGGCCCCTAGTTTCTTCTAGTTGGCCTCTTTGCTCTACATTCTTTCCATAACTTCCAGAATAATCTTTCAAATACTCAGATCTGTTTGTATTATTTTCTTGCTTCTAACTCTTCTATGGCTACTCATTCTCAAAGGTTTCAAAGGATTTTAAACCTTTTTCTTTTTTTCTTTTTTTTTTTTCTGGCCCAACAGACATAGTACTAGAAATTCATGAGAGCGCCAGAATCCTATAGTCATACTCAGATTTCAATCAACCTCTCTATTTTTCTTCCCGCAGAGAAATCAAGGTCAGCAGAGGGAGTCACGATGCCTCGTTACAAGGTATGTTGTATATTACATACACCAGGCAATGTGCACAGTTGGCTTTGTGATGAATATACACATCACCTTCCTGTCACAAAAGGTTATGGGTTGGGACCAATGTTATGTTCTTAGTTTTGATCAACGTACCTAGGTTCTTGATGCCTGTCATATGTGAGTGGTGGAAATACCGTACACCAATGTGCCGCTGAGTTATCTCTCCCCCAGCTCCCCATTCAGTGATACCCAGTTAGTGGTTTGATATCAGACGGTGTGGGGGTATCTACACCAAGGCAATTGGTATCAGCGTACCACAGGAGCCAGATGGCGCTCTCTTTGCCTGAGAAATGGAAAGATAACGATAAATGGAAATGCCAAAAGTGTGAGGGAGAAGAGAAAATGGCAACCGCCAAAGCCAACTTCCCCTTTTCTCCGCAAGAGCTGTGAGCCTCCTGCTTACGGGTTTTTCAGAGCTGCTGGGCAACCAGGTCACAGGCATATGGCCAGGATCCCCGTGCTGCTCCCGGCCCCCAGAAAGGCAGGGTGTGGAGCCCCCCATTTGAGATCCTGAAGGACGTGCACAGTAGGGATGGGGGTGGAGACAGTAAGCCAAACAGGAAGATTCCCTTAATTTTAGCCACTGTGAGTAAATTGAGACACATTCAGAATCCTTAAAATTTGGCATCAGGGGGCACGGCTCACCTGTTCTATAGCAGCTACCAACATAACATTTTCCAGCATGGTTTTCGGTTCGTTAAGCGTCCACTAAACGATATTATTCTGTGCCAGAATCATTAGAAAGATTTAGTACATGAAGAAAAAGGGAATACTTCCAGGAAACACACATCCAACAGAGTGAGACGTTCATAGATTCACCATCCAGATTTTTGCGGGGCAGATGATCAGCGTTGAGGGTACATGTTGGTAATTTTTATGGCGTAAACTCTATTCAACTTTTCAGATACATGAGGTTTTATCCTTGGGGGTAGTAGGGCAGCGCTCGGAGGTGGGGTTAAGTATTAAAATCAGCATACGAGGCAAAAATGGTTCGTAACTAAAATGACTCTCGAAAATCCCTTAAACCACTGGTTTTGCAGAGAGGGTACACCCCTAGGGGGAATTTAGAATATTTTGCCGTACAGTAATATTACTGTATAAACCAGAAGGCCATGTTTTGTTTTGTATGGAGCTTTAGGACAAATTGTTCAGTTCTGGAAAATCATGACATTAGCAGTCTTCACTACACTGGGCCTGGATCTATTGACATTTGTGGCTATTGTCTTCTTGGAGACCCTACAAATAGGCCCAGGCATAAGGTGACTTTATTTGATCTGCTGGTACAACTTGATACAAGTCAAATGCATATTATTTTTTTATAGATGATCTTTTCCTTTCTCCCTGATATATTACAATTGTAACATATTGGCATTTTTAAGTTGTTTGTATACATAGGTTTTATTACCTATGAGTTTCATTTTAAGATAGAAAAGGAGCTGTTACAGAAGACTTGCCAAAAAAGTACGTTGGTCTGAGAAAGTTGCGAATCATCGCCTCCAATTTCTTGAAATCATTGGAAACGGGGCTGCTTGAAGCCAAGTCAAGAATGAGATTTGTAATTTTTTTCATTTTTGCGTTCACACAGTGGCCTCCTTTCCCAGGGATACCGGGGGTCCAGGCTTTGTTTGATTTAAAGTAAAGTTTTTCAACCTCAGAACTATTGACATCATGGGCTGGATGATTCTTTATCAGGGGCGTGCCGTCCTGGGCGCTATAGGATATTTAGCAGCATTCCTGGCTTCTACCCACCAGATGTCTCACCCCAAGTTTTGACAACCAGCAATGTGTCCAGACATCACTGAATGTCCTTCTGGCGGCAACATGATCCTAGTTGAGAACCTCTGATTCTACACTACTCCATTCTTACAGTTCTTTTTATTTTTTTAAGTTTATTAATTTACGTTGAGAGAGAAAAAATGCAAGCGGGGGGGGGGGAGAGAGAGAGAGAGAGAGAGAGAGAGAGAGAGAGAGAGAGAGAGAGAGAGAGAAAATCCCAAACAAGTTCTACGCTGTTAGCACGAAGCCCGACGCGGGGCTCGAACCCAAGAACCGTGAGTGAGATTGTGACCTGAGCCGAAACCAAGAGTCAAGCACTTCGCTGACTGAGCCCCCCAGGCGTCCCTCTCAAAGTATGATCCACAAGTTGAGTCCAAAAAAGTAGGACCCACCGGGATGCTGACACAAAGTGCAAGTCCGAATTGGCTGGGGACAGAAATGCGCATTGTCGCATGTGTGCCACAGGTTGGGGAAGGGCACAGACACGGAGCTACAAAGATCCTGGCTTGGTCTCACTTCGGCCTGGTCAGGACTATTCAGCTTTGGCAATGTAACTCCACCGAACGTGGATTCCTCTTCAACAGAGTGAAAACCATGCCACATCTCAGGGTTGCGGCAAACATTAAATGAGATACTGTAAGGAAGGGGTTTGATCTTTGTAATGCCCTGTTGTTCTAAGCCAAGCCAGGCGCGCACAGAAGTATGGGGTCAGAGCCCCTGGGAACATGGACTGATGAGGCAGCCCTGGCTGGAGGGATCAACCATGGCCCCAGGGAGCAAAGATTAGACAGAAACAATCACAGGGGCACCTGGGTGGCTCATTCTGTTGAGGCTCGGGTCATGATCTCATAGTTTATGAGTTCGAGCCCCACATCAGGCTTTGCGGTGATAGCCCAAAGCGAGCTTCAGATTCTCTGTCTCCCTCTCTCTGTGCCCCTCCCCTGCTAGGGCTCGCTCTCTCAAAAATAAACAATAAAAAAAGAAAAAAACTTAAGGGGCGCCTGAGTGGCTCAGTCAGTTAAACATCTGACTCTTGGTTTGGGCTCAGGTCATGATCTCACAGTTCGTGAGTCCAAGCCCCACATCAGGCTCTGGGCTGACAGCACAGGGAGTCTCTCTCTCCCTCTCTCCCTGCCCCTCCTCTGCTCGCTCTGTCTCTCAAAATAAATAAACTTAAAAAAATAAAAATAAATAAAAAACCTTAAAAATAAATTAAAAAAAAAAAAAAGAAACAGACCTTCACAGACCTTCTGGGACCATAACCTTAGCTACTCGGAACCCAGCTCTTCGTGACATCATCTGCCCTTTGACCCTGTAAAGCTGATCCCTTTGACCCAGGAATAAGCTAGGCTCAGCCATCCCGTTCCCGCCCATTTACAAGCGCAGTCATTACCTTTTTGAGGCTCAGAAAGGTTAAGTCTCTCAGCCAGTGTCACTACAGCTAGCAAAAGGAGGAAACAAGGATTTGAACCCAGTCAGTCTGACTAGAATACATCCTTCAAAAAAATACGAATGAGGGGTGGCCGAGTGGCTTGGTCGGTTAGGCGACAGACTCTTGGTTTCAGCTCAGGTCGCAATCTCACAGTCGTGCGATCGAGCCCCGCATCGGCTCCACACTGAGCGAGGAGACTGCTTAAGATTCCTTCCATCCCTCTCTCTCTGCTCTTCCCTGGCTCTGCGCCTGCAGTCTCAGGAAATATGTACGTGGGGCTCGAACCCACAAAACCGCGAGATCATGACCTGAGCCAAAATCAAGAGTTGGAGGCTCAACCAACTGAGCCACCCAGATGCCCCAAGATTTTATTTTATTTTATTTTTTAATTTATTTTAACGTTTATTTATTTTTGAGAGGCAGCGACAGAGCATGAGCGGGGGAGGGGCAGAGAGAGAGGGAGACACAGACAGAATCCAAAGAAAGCTCCAGGCTCTGAGCTGTCAGCACAGAGCCTGGTGTGGGGCTCCAACTCATGAACCATGAGATCATGACCTGAGCCGAAGTCGGACACTCACCCGACCGAGCCACCCAGGCGCCCCTCCAAGATTTTATTTTTAAGTATTCTCTACACCCAATGTGGGGCTCGAACTCAGAACCCCAAGATCAAGAGTCGCACACTCTGCTGCCTGAGTCAGCCAGGTGCCCCAAATACCTGTATTAACTCCTCGTTAAATTAATAATTGAGTCACAAAGAAGAAATTTCCTTTTCTAATACTCTTTCTTAGTTCTCAATCTGTTTTCAAAGAGAAATTATGATTTTTTTTAGAATTTTTTAAAGTGTATTTATTTTTGAGAGAGAGAGAGACAGCAGGGGAGGAACAGAGAGAGGGAGAGAGAGAATCCCACGCAGGCTCCTCACTGCCAGCACAGAGCCCAAGGCGGGGCTTGAACTCACGAACTGTGAGATCGTGACCTGAGCTGATGTTTAGAGTCAGATGCTTAACCAACTGAGCCACCCAGGTGCCCTGAGAAATTATTTTTTAAATGCCCTACTCAGAATAATGGCATTTTATTTTTCAAATATGGGCTTCACTGTATTTTTTTTTAAGTGTATGTATTTATTTTGAGAGGGAAAGAGCGGGGGAGGGGAGGGGAAGAGAGAGAGAGAGAGAGAGAGAGGGAGAGGGAGAGAGAGAATCCCAAGGAGGCTCCACCCAGCACAGAGCCCTACACGGGGCTCAATCTCACAACTGTAAGATCATGACCTGAGCTGATATCAAGAGGCAGACAGTTAACCCCTTGCTGTATTTTTTAAATGACTTCCAGATCTAGAAGGGAATTATTCACAAACAGCCATACATCATTTTCCCCTGATTATTTCCAGGAAGAGCCAAGGAAAACAAAGTAGTTTAGATCTTTTAGAGCTGAAGAGTTTGTATTCACAAACTCGATGCCGATTGAGAAGAATTGTAGATGTTTACCAAAGAGAACCCTTCACTTGTGGAAGTACCCAAAGAAGGCAAGTTGGGTCCATTCACCTCCGAAGGGCCCTTTCCATTGACCAGGGCCCAGCGTCTTTGACAACCTAGAGATAAGCAACTTTTGTCCCTTAAGTAACTTCAGCTGCTGTCTTCAAAGCAGGCAGAAGTTCAAAGTAAAGTAGCAATGGGGAGGCCCATTGTTTAGGCACAAGCTGGCTGGGTTTCCAAGGCCTCAAGGGAGTTGGGGCGGGAGGTCCCTGCCAACTCCCAAAGTAATCCTGGAGAAGGTCTCATTCTGGAACAAGGAGAGCACCTTTCTCCCTGCCCTCAGTGCCTTTTATCACTTACGTCTCTTCTCAGTGCCTTGCTTTGTCTCCTCTACAGAAGTCATTGGATCATTATAAGGAAAACCCCCAGACTTGAATATTCCCCCCAAATTTGTGTGTTTCCCTAAAGTATGATATTTTAATTTCTTCAGCTTTGAGAGCAGGCAACAAGTACCTACGTCATAGGATTGTTATAGGATTAAATAGGATCCTTTCTTAAGTGGGTTGGAGATTCTGGGTTTATTAATTTCCTAAGGGACTTTCTGCCACCAGAAAAACATACCGGCCAAGCGGTGCTCGTAACCCAAATAGAAAATTATTTCAACAAAAACCCTTTAGACTCAGCAGGAAGATGAAGAATCCAATGTAACATCCACCCATACCGACAGACTGGGGAAATGGCTTTTGTGTGCTTTTTCTCGTATGAAGCCTTATACTGCTCTCGGACAGGTGGATAAGAGGAAGAAAATTCCCATGCCCTGAAGCATGATGAATGAGCCCAAATAATGACGCTGGGAGGGCCTGTATTAGTGATCTGTTGCCTTGGTGACAAATTATCCAAAAGCGTTCTGGCTCAAAATAATCAACACTTAATTAGCTCACAATCTGGAGGTCAGGAATCCAGGTGGTTCCATCTCAGGGTCTCCCATGGGATTGCAATCAAGATGTTGGTTGGTGATGAGGTGTTGAGGGTGACAGTGGGGTTCATGGGGTCCAGAGCGGACAGCCAATAAAGAATTCTTGAAGACGTCTTTGGTGCAAAAAGAGGACTGTATTAAAACAGGGTGGGGGTGGGGGGGACAGGACCCGTGGGCAGGAAGAGCTGCCCCAGGAGAGACTGGTTATATACTATGGGGCCAGGGGAGGTAAAGCCTAGGGGAAGTTTCCAGTGAGTTTTTCATATGCTAAAGAAGACTCCCAGGATACTAGAGGCCCAGCTATTGTCAAGCTAGGGTGGTTTTCCCTCTCGCACAGCATTAACAGCAAAACATTAGCATGAAGACAGTAAGGAGTTTCTAGAGAAACCTTCTACTCTGCCGGCCTCAAGTATTTGTCAATGGGCTGCAGGTTCTAAGGAAATTGAGTTCTGCCCTTTCCTTCTGCCTTTGTTCCTCACATCCCTGTGGAGGGGTGATGGAGACTCAGGTCCTGCAGACTATGATCTCTATCAGTTCACCATTTGTTTTCCCCCTTTCCTTTGTTCTTGGGAGGTGGGGGGTGGTGTTTGCGGCCTGTCAGCCTGCCTTATGCTCCCTCATCAGCTGGGACTGCGGGCGTCTGAAGGTTTGACTAGGGCTGGTGGGCCCACTTCCAAGATGGCGCATGGCTGCTGTCAGGAGACCTCATTTCCTCACCACTGGACCCTCCATAGGGTTGCTGCACTGTCCTGATGACATGAAAGCTAAGCCATGGGAGAGAGAGCAAGGAGGAGGCCGCCATGCCGACACCATGGAATCTCAGAAGCCACACAAGGTCACTTCTGCCATATTCTATGATTTAGAAGGGAGTCGTTAAGTCTAGTCCTCACTGAAGGGGGGGGGGGGATTAGTCTCCATGTTTTGAAGGGGAGAAGTTTCAAAGAGTTTATGGGCTTATTTAAAAAGTACCACAGGGCCCCTGCCTGAGTGGCTCACCACTTGGCTTTCTTGCAGCACCCCATATCAACTCTATACCTGCCAACTCTTAATGATTAGAAATGCATAAGGCGCGCACGTATAAACGGCTCTGAAAAATGGGGTAGAAAACACATCAAATCGTATAATAAGCTTCGCATTGCTTTTTCATTCTCCTTTGGTTAGGTTTTCACCGGAACGCACATTTCCACAAACTCTACGTATTAAAACCCCCTTTATGGGCCATTACTCATCTAAAACTTATGGTGATTGAGACAGGGGTTGGATTATAAAATAACTTTGTCCATAAAAACAAATAACGTGTAAATGAGATCGGAGAAGCAGTGTTTACACATTTTAATGAGGTCATCGCTGCTTTTAGGCACTTTATGGCCAAACTTGCTACTTAATTGAATTGCAGAGGCCAGATTTAAGCTGACACATAGAAATGTTAATGTAAAAAATTAATCTTCTTGTACCCGAGACCTAAGGGAAAGACAACGCAGCCCTGAGTGTATGCCATATACCCAACCATATTTTGAGGAACGTGGATCAGCTATTTTTTAAAGGCTGTTTCTCTTTATGTTTTTGCTTTCCCTAAAACTCTAGTGTGAAAAATTTGAAGCATGCAGGAAAATTGAAAGAATAACACAATAAATATTTGTGTATCCTCCACTTAGATTTGACCATATTGACATTTTACCATAGTTACTGCCCTTTTTCTTTCTCTCTCTAAACATATAGACAGAGTCCTATATACGTATATATGCACACACATAAATTATGCAAAAATATTGCCTTTTCCTGCTGACCCATTTGAAAGCATGTTGCAAATTTCATGACACTTTTCCCCTAAATATATCTCCCAAGAAATTTCCCCAATGGATATGTCAAAAAGACACAGAAGTGAGCGTGGAAGTATTCCTACTGACCGAATCGGGGAACATTTGAGCATCAAAATGAATAATGAAAATGAGACTATCATCTATTGAACAAAATAAGAAACCACGAATCCATATGGATACAAATAAGTGAATGAAAGGTAAAGGGAGAAGCAGCTTATCCTAGTAATAGGAGGTCAGCTTGTAACTAGAAGGAGCAATGGAATGAGGAAAATCTTCAAAATAATAATTTAGGCAAGAATCGACAAATACTAAAATTAGCAGGTGAAAGCTGAAGGATCGTATTGGTTTCCTTTTGCTATTGTGACAAATTACTGCACATTTTGTGACTTAAAACACTATGAAAATTATTTTACAATTTTTAAAATTATTTTAATTGTTTTTATGTATTTATTAATTCTTGAGAGAAAGAGTGAGCAGAGGAGGGGCAGAGAGAGAGAGAGAGAGAGAGAGAGAAAATCCCCAGCAGGCTCCACATTGTCAGCACAGAGCTTGATGCGGGGCTCGAACTCACGAACCGTGAGATCATGACCTGGGCCGAAATCAAGAGTCAGACAGACGTTCAACCAACTGAGCCACCCAGGTGCCCCATTAGTAAGGGTTTCTTTACCCCAGTGGCATTCTGTCCCAGAAGGGCTGCATTTGGGTCTAGCCTTCAGTGAGAAGTGAATCCAAGGAGACTAAGTCACCCAGGCGTCCCTTAGTTTACAGTTTTGTAGGCTAGAAGTCCAACACGGATCTCACTGGGCCAGCAGGCCGGTGTTGCTTTCTGGAGGCACCAGAGAAGCCCTTTCCTTGCTATTTCCAGTTCTAGTTATATTAATCACGCCTTTGCGTTTTCTGTGTCTGATGGTTTGACATCTTGGGGCCTTGCTGAGCTCGGAAGGCCTGTCCCTCCCAGGCCTAGCCAATCCCTAGACCTAATACACTACTTGCCTGCAAATGGACCTTTCACCTGCCATCTAGAGAGCACACCCCAACCCCCTCCTTTATTAGGCTCTTAGAGTCTCGGCCACTGTTCCCCTGCCCTAATCGTGCCAAGGCCCCTCCAGGGTCAGCAAAGCCCCAGGATGTCACAGCATCAGCAACACATGGCTGGTGGCCTGAGGTCTCTGTCCCCCCGCGAGCGGGCTCTTTCGTAGATCTTAAAAATCTGCCTTTTCTCCACAAGACTTAAATGGAAACAGCGACAGGTAACACCTTGAGGGAAGGGCACACCATGTTTCAACAACTGATGCCACACCCCTGCTTTTATCAAAGCAGGTTTTGATAAACTAGAGAGATGGGGAGGCCCAAGTCCTTGAAGGGAAGGAAAAGCTTGAAGAAAACAAAAGGGAGCGTAAGGTCACCTTCACTATTTTGCCCAGGGCTCCATCTGTCACCCACAGGATGTACTAGCACATAATAAATTGCTTATTTTAAAATTAAAATTATATACCGCCTTTATTCCTCTTAATCTAGAAGGTCAAGATGTCTCTGTATTAGCGTCCTGCTTCATGATGTAGCATTCACTCGATCAGCGAATATTGACCGAGCCTGCATCATGATGGGTGTCGGGGGTCAAACAGTGGAGAGACCAACACGGTCCCCTCTTTCATGAGGCTTACTTTACACTCTGGTGGGGAAGCCAGGAAATCAAGTAACACACAAATAAGCGTGAGGCTACAGCCCTGACAAATAAGGACCAGAGGGGCTGGGGGACAGGGTTCTCTGAAGGAAGTTAGGGAGGGGACTATCAAGAGGGAATGATAATTTTGAAAAAACAGTGCAAGTTTTGTAGCTTTCTAAAAACACCTGCGGCCTTCCCCTCTCCCCCACTGGAAAGTTAAGACAGCGTCACGTTGGTTTGTGGATGGACTCAAGAGTTGTTCGACATACCATCCGGAAGCGCCTCCTTAATGATTCTATCCATCTCGGCGGCCCTTCCTTCCTAAGATTTCATGCCTTGCCTCTTCTCCCAATAAGCGTGCTTGGGAACTAGACATTTCATTCCATTGCAGAGTGACCCTCGTGATTCTAGCACCTTCTACTGCACAG
This sequence comes from Neofelis nebulosa, assembly GCF_028018385.1. NCBI lineage: Eukaryota > Metazoa > Chordata > Mammalia > Carnivora > Felidae > Neofelis > Neofelis nebulosa. Next base: position 10,223,952 of record NC_080800.1, read on the forward strand.
TTTGTTCACCATTTCAGTGTACTTCCTTCAGCAATAGATTTCCTTCCAGAAGAGCAGCCGTAAGAAACAGCCAGCACGGTATAAGGTTCATCAATCCGAGGGCGTATTTCTCAACGGCCCACTCGTATTTCATGAATCACAGAGCAATTGTTGGGACTCATTTGCTCAGAAAGTTTCATGTTCTTTTCAATCCAATTATTTTGTTGCTAAAAGTGAGGTGGTGAATGGCTTTTCTCTAAACTTGTTTTTGTTTTTAAAAAAGGTACATGCTAATGTTAAAGGACAAAAATTCAACCAAGTTAAAGATCTAGTTGGCTTTAGGGGTGCTTGGGTGGCTCAGTCGGTTGGGCGGCCGACTTCGGCTCAGGTCATGATCTCGCGGTCCGTGAGTTCGAGCCCCGCGTCGGGCTCTGTGCTGACGGCTCGGAGCCTGGAGCCTGTTTCAGATTCTGTGTCTCCCTCTCTCTGACCCTCCCCCGTTCATGCTCTGTCTCTCTCTGTCTCAAAAATAAATAAACGTTAAAAAAAAAAAAGATCTAGTTGGCTTTATCGTGATCCACAGATGGGGCTGTACCCCACCTAACAAATAAAAGAGAGCAAGGCTTTTATAAGCAGAAATGAAGCGGAACAAGGAAATTATTAGCAAAAGAAAAGAATTGGTTTGAGCAGGGTCACCTTTCCTTAGGGGGAAGGACAGGGGGTCTTATGAAGCAGATTACCTCACCAGCACTCCTTAGGAAATTCCAGAATGATTGTTTAAATTCCCCTCCTGGAAGAGCCTGAAACTACAATTAGGTTAGGTGTCAAGTTGGGGACCCGTTATGGGGTTTTTTTGTTTTTAATTTTTTTAACATTTATTCATCTTTGAGATGACACAGCGTGAGCAGGGGAGGGACAGGCAGACAGAATCTGAAGCAGGCTCCAGGCTCTGAGCTGTCAGCACAGAGCCCGATGTGGGGCTTGAACTCATGAACCATGAGATCATGACCTGAGCTGAAGTAGGACGCTCAACCCACCGAGCCATCCAGGCGCCCCTGTTGTGTGTGTGTGTGTGTGTGTGTGTGTGTGTGTGTGTGTGTGTGTGTGAACACTACCTAGCTTATTAAAATAGTGAAATTCGTGGTATATTACATTTGCTTGATGAAAATTATCATTTAAAAAACTAAATTAGCCTCTCTACCTGATGAGAGAAAGTGCTTGAATGTAAGAGCCTGTGGCAGGAATTTGGCTAGACTAAATTCACCCCTTGGCTTCCTTCCCCACCTCACTGGATGTATGTAATTTGAAACGTGTTCACAAAGGTGGTTGGAATTTTCAAGGAAGCAAGTAACTTATTAATGATCAGAATCCTGCTTATATAATCTGGTACCTTTATGCCTCACAGGAAACTCTTTACCTTCTGAAAGTTGTTTTGTTTTGTTTTGTTTTGTTTTGTTTTGTTTTGTTTTGTTTTACATCCAAGTTAGTTATCATATAGTGCAACAATGATTTCAGGAGTAGATTCCTTAGTGCCCCTTCCCCATTTAGCCCATCCCCCCCCCCACAACCCCTCCAGTAACCCTCAGTTTGTTCTCCATATTTATGAGTCTCTTCTGTTTTGTCCCCCTCCCTGTTTTTATGTTATTTTTGCTTCCCTTCCCTTATGTTCATCTGTTTTGTATCTTAAAGTCCTGACATGAGTGAAGTCATATGATATTTGTCTTTCTCTAATTTCGCTTAGCATAATACCCTCCAGTTCCATCCATGTAGTTGCAAATGGCAAGATTTCACTCTTTTTGATTGCCGAGTAATTCTCCATTGTGTGTGTGTGTGTGTGTGTGTATACACCACATCTTCTTTAGTATCTATGAGAATGGCTATTATAGAAAACAAAGATAGTAATAGATAAGGAGTTTAAATTGCAGGAAAAGAGGATTGGATTTCTAAAGGGAGCTTTGGAAAATAAGAGCCTGTCCTGTTATCTAGCCCTTGGAGACAAAAAATAAATTGGCAGAATCTTGCATAATCCTTATTGGATCCCATGAGTTACAAATGTATCATTAGTACAGACTGATATGTAAAAATGGTTACGTTTATGGATATATAGGAAAAGAAGGTCTTGCAGAACTGTAGATTGAAACACTCACTGAATATTCCTGGAAGTCTGTTAAAATAAAGGACTAATGACACAGGGTTAAAGGGTTAAAAGGTATGGCTTGTGAAGACAAGACAGAGAGTAAACAACTAAATTTTTAAAAAGCAGATAAACCATCCTGTAAGATTATGGCAGCACTCCCAGAGAGGCTCCTTAAAAAAAGAATGGGTTGTGCCTCTTTTTGCCTTTTTTCCTTTTACCTTCCTCTCCCCTAGAATGTGGACGTGATGGCGGCAACTGAAGCAGTCATTTTGTGACATTGAGGATGAGAGTCAAGTTCTTATTAACCTTCTGTATTATGTTGGAGATGATCTAGAAGGGCTGAGTCAAGAATTTCCTATTGTGAAGGGAAAAGACGACCATTGATTTGTACCTCGTGACTAAAGAACCCGAAGGTTCTTGTACCCAAGAACCTTTTCTGCATCCAAGAGTGCATAAAGGGACACCTTGTGATACAGGCTTAAAAACAATATTAAACAAGGCCATGGAAAGAAGTCAACCGCCATCTGGCAGTGTCTCAAACTTGCACACTTAATATCCCCAACCCCATTCCAAAAGCAGAGTTCAGAGACCACAGGTACCATAGGCATGGGTGGTTTAGTGTTCATATCTAGAAAGGATTCGCATGTGGCTCTCAAGGAATGCCTGCTCGAATGCATGTGGCACCATGGAGCTCTGACCATTGCTGGAAATGAGTCGGGTCAGGCTTGGGTGGCCAGCCTGCCTCCCCCGTTCCTGGAAAGCTGTGAGTCATGTATTAGGTGGCGGGGTGAGGAGACCACACTGGCCTCGTGCGTGCGTCTGTTCCACACAATCCAGACACAGCAACTACCTGACAAAAATACCAGCCGGACTCACAAGAGATAAGAAGGGGAAATTCTTTAAATGTGCAACCACAGAAGAAAAAGCGTGAACCCCTTTAAGCCTCAAAACCAAGAACAGAACATAAAACAATTTTCTACTAGAGGACTTTCATAAGACCAGTAATGTCTGTGCTCTCCACGAAGTATTTAAGAAACTATTTGAGTGGTGTTAAATTGATTTTCCTCCATTTAAATACCGTCAATTAAAAAAAAAAAAAAAGAGTCTTGACTACAGAGAACTGAGGGTTACCAGAAGGGAGGGGATGGGGGATGGGTAAAATAGGAGAAGATTAAGAGGACACTTATCATGAGCACTGAGTAATGTATAGAATTGTTGAATCAAAATCAAATAAAATAAATAATTTTAAAAATTAACAAACAAAGAAATACAGTCTTTAAAAGACCTGCCCAAGTACCTGTCCAGAGTAGAAAGAACAAAATTCCTATGTCTGGAATACGCTCAAACCTCAGCTCTAGAATGCCTAGCTATGCAACTGTGTCCGTTATGAATAGGCCAGTTGATTCAAGATAGTACCCAGGGTTTATCTTCTCATATGGGACAGTCCACAGGCGGTCAATCCAGGCTGGTGTGGTGGCTTAACAGAGTCACTGGGCAGAGTCCTCTCTGCTTCACCACTCTCATAGAAACTTGACTTTCATCCTCAGTGTCACAAGATGGCTGCTTCAGTTGCTGCTATCGCATCCACGTTCCAGGGGAGAAGACAATATGCTCTTTTGGTTGCATTGGCCTCCTGAAAAATATCAGGACTCTGTCTAAAGAAGAAGGGAAGAATGAATATTGGGGAGACAACGAGCAATATGAGAGTGACGTTTAGAGCTGTTAACTTCTCTGAGTCCGTGGCCTCATTATACGATGGGTACATAGTGCCTACTCCGCATGGTTGGCGGGGGGGAAGACACCATACAAATATCAGCCGTTAACAGCCTCCCAAAACCGAACTCAGAATCCTTGGCAGCCGAGTGTAGATTCAGCATTACTCCGCGTTCTGGAAAAATCAACTCCCTAGTCAGAGAGAGTGCTGAGACTGTTTTGGTTTGCTGCCTCATCCTAGTCCTAGTACCTGGGCACCTGTTCTCTTCCTGTGGTTTCTTAGGAAATGGCTCTGTCTTCGTTCTCCCTTCCGAGTTCTCACAACTTGGCCCAGCCAAGCTCCCCTACCTACTACGTTGCCACCTACCTTCATCACCTGAGACCTCTCACACTGTGTGCAGATCTCTTCAGGGGCTTCTGAAACCTCTCAAATCTCCAGAGGATCATTACTTTCTCACCTTACTCCCTTCCTGTTGAATTGCCTGGAAAAGCAGACTCAAGAATTCAGTAAACATTTGCAATGCTGTGCGCAAATCTAAATAGCGTTCGTTACCCTGGTTCCTACTTACACAAGTTTTAATGACAACTAGTGTGCTTTATTCATTACCATTCTTTCCACCTGGTGTCCTAGTAACAATCAATCTGTACATCTTTAAAGACCTTCTCGTTGAAATTCTTTAATGTTTTGTTACATATGCTTTTATGGCATTTTATGTGGCGTTAAGGATAAGTTAATATTTTACAGGTGTTCAAATTTTAGTTTAAGGGCGTAAGTGAATTGTTTCTGAGTTGAAGTAGCTCATTCAGGAACTTCCAGGCTCTAAGTAGGGACCTAAGACCTATACCTACTGTCTATTTCCACATCCGTGCACTTTTTTACTGGAACCAGAATGCCTGACTCCCATTAAAGTCAATGTGAATTGCACTGCTCTATTTTATGATGCATTGAAAAAAATTCAAGGTTTAAAACGTAGGGGTTATAAAATCTACTTCTATCATGATAAATAATACTATGGGCACCCATGATTTCAAACAATGAAATAAAAGGGTGGGAGTGAGGGAGAAATCCACGCTAGTCATTAATTTCTAAGACTTTATCTTGCACCAGCCTATGCGATACAAGATGGGTCAACCAATCTTGACTGTAATGAAAAACCTTACTTGTCTAAGAATGGGTCTATTGCCCAGACTAAAATATCACTTCCTGTAGGTATAAGAACAGAGAGATATTTGAAATATTAAGAGATTTGGCAATTATCGGGAAATTTTAAGCCATCAGGGTTAAAATAATTGTTGCATGTAAACATGCCTTGCAGGCCAGCGTGCAAGGTTGGCATATTGATGAGGAAAGAAGCATCTAACTGAATACAGCCAGACGTTTCATCAAGATAGGATGTTAAGGAGCAGGGCAGAGAGAATTGACTGCGCAAATGCCTGCAGCCAAATGGATTGATTGAAAAAGGTCAGCATATTAGCAAGAGCCTCCGGCCTTCTCATCCATTAACCCAAAATATTGAGCGTAACCAAGGAAACGAAGGAGAGCAAGTGAGGCTCTTAAACAATGAAATGGCTTTTGTCTTCCCGAGAGGAGACAGGAGTACCTCTCTCTGTCTTCCATTCCTGGAGCATTTTCCCCAAAGCCCTAGGCTTCTTGACTAGGATGGCTATCGCAGCATGAAAAATGCGAAGTCCATGATGGAGCACAGCTAAAATGTGAAAGCTTGCTGAAGGCTCGCTCGCATGCATAATCAAGCGATTTACTTGGTCACAACCATAGTGAATAGACTTTTGAGCGAAAAATATGAGACTTCACAGGTAATGACCACCTAACAAGGTTCCTTTTATATATAACAGATATAGTGCCTTAAAAGTTAGCTATATTTATTCAGGTGTATGACAGGATACAAGAGCTGTCCGTGGGTAGCAGTCTGTGGCCAACCAATCCTGGCCAGACAACTCCGTTGAGCTGGCAGAGGGTATGACCCTTGGCCTCCCCAGTCTGTGTGATCTCATACAGACCAGAGAGATGAACAGAACTCTGGTGGAATCAAGACGGGACTTTGCTAGTTTGAGGGTGGGGAAGGCTTCCCTCCCCTGCCCCTACCTCCCTTAGGTTCTAAAGACCTCATTTTTGAAGGAATGAACAGACTGGAACGTTGATTCACCACATCTCGCCAGGCCTTCCCATCTTTCATTTCTGCTGCTTGGATTACCCTGTAATCTGCTCCTCCTTAATTAGGAGGTTTCACTCAGATGAAGTCCAAGGACATATGTTCAGAGATCCCTAACGTCTCTACGGGAATCGTTAGATTTTGTCCATTTCCAAGTCTGTCTTAAAAATGTAACATTGCAAGCATATTCTGACTTCTCTGGTCAACTATCTTAAAACCATGTACAATTTCAAGGTCCACCTTTGCATTTCACTTGATGATTGCATTGGTGCCACATGGTCTGCTTATGTGATGTGTTTGCCTTTTATTTATTTTTTAATGTGTATTTATTTGAGAGAGAGAGACAGACAGAGTACACGCAAGCAGGGGAGGGGCAGAGAGAGGGAGAGAGAGAATCCCAAGCAGGCTCCGCGCTGTCAGCGCAGATCCCCATTTGGGGCCCGATGCCACGAACCTTGAGACCATGACCTGAACCCAGATCAAAAGTCAGACGCTCAACCGACTTAGCCAACCAGATGCCCCAACATGTTTGACTTCTAATGCCGGGTTTCCCAAACCAGGGTTAGCACAGACATCTGCGGGCATCATGTTGGGATCTGAAAATCCTCAACTTCCGCCCTCACTGTTCGTCCTCTCACAGCCCTGAGTCTTTTGTCCTAGGCAGCTATCTGCCTTAACATGATCTCCGTGGAAACTCTTAATGTCTAATTTGTGTCTGTCACCTCCATATCTGGCAGAAAGATGCTCATTTTCTTGACTGACGCTGTGTCGTCAGGGGTCTTTTTTTTTTCTTCTTGTTTTCATTGTACTGAATTTAATATGCTATCAACTTTGAAAGGTCATCATGGCCAGATTAGGGCATTGATGATCGGAGTTGGGGCAGACACATGTGAGACAGAAAAGGGTCCAAGGAGACAGCGGAGGAACATGCTGTCCTCGTCTGCTTAGGAGGAAGAGGACAGCCTGAGAGGCATCGGCGATGTTCTGTCACATTTACAACTGATACAGAAAGTGCTATGATGACAGAAAAAGAACATGGATTCTGGAGTCACCCAGACGATCAGGTGACTGGGGCCAAACACTTGGCTTTTTCAAGTCTTGATTCTTTTTTTTTTTTTTTTTCCCAGTGCAAAAAGGTGGTTTTATTAAAGCACAGGACCCGGGGGCAGAGAAAGCCGCCTCAAGTCTTGATTCCATAATCAAAATAATAGGAATACAAATACTAATACCTACATGCCCATACTTTGAAAACTAAGAACCTTGACTCTCCTATCATGTGCACAAAGTTTAAGAGGAATCAGGATGGATGAACCTAAATATCAATGCTGGAAGTTAGAAAACTTCTAAAGTAAACCCAGAGGAATATCTTTGTTTCACACTTCAGTGAACTTACATCTCAGGAAAATCGTCCCTTGAGCAGAACTACAAAGGTATCCCCAAAGGCCAAAGCCGGGGCTGAATGATGGTAATGACCCGCAGGGTTTGCTTTTGAGGTGTTGGGGAAAGGAAGACAGAAGGTTGGGGCAGCAGGGGCGGGCAGAGGAGTTTCCTCGGGTTCGAATGAAAAACCCTCACTTTTAGGAAGCCATTTTCATGTCACATTTTCTGAGGATGCTGTGCGGGTCATCGCTGCAGCAAATGGGGAAGTATTTCGAATCCTGGGTGAGGCAGGGTGAGGGTTAAGCTTGGGGTAAAGTTCCCAGCTGAGATTACTGAAGTATGCATACTTGATTATCCCCAGAAAAATAGCATGCTCAAGGCAGTCTCAACAGTTGCGATGGACAGTTGCGTATGAAAGATTCCGTAATGCTTCCTGAAATATTGATGATTGTGAATTGATAGGTCTCTCTCTCTCTTTTTTTTTTTTTTTTTTGAGGCTCTAAATAATTAAAATGTTTCGATAATATTCGGGAACACGGAGTGACAATAATAATTGTTGAGCCCGTGCTCTCTTGTTTGCAAAAGACCATGACCCTATGAGTGAAAACATCTTAGGGGGTCGATTGCACTTTTGACAAAGTGGCAAGGTCCGTGCCAAGTTTCCGTGGATGATCTTTCTTTTAGTGTTGTTTTCCATACTCCCATCCAGTAAAAAGACCTCCAGCGGCACAGTTGAGGTTGAATGCTCGCAGTAGTTGGTAAACCTTTTCTGTAAAGGGCCAGACAGTAAATATTTTAGGCTTTGCACACCATGTGATCTCTGCCACAACTGATGAGGAAGCATAAAGCAAGCTGAGGATGAAGCACAAGTTGCCCCCCCCCCCCCGCCCGCCAAGGCAGGATGTGTGTGCTATTCCTCAGACACTCCCAACTACCCCAGAACAAAGGAAAGGGAACAAATGGCTAACGGATAGAGGTCACAGTCATGCAAGCCTGGAGTCTCCATCAGTTTAGAAATATCTTAGAAAATTACAAGGAAAAGACCATCTTATCAATAGCCTCATCTCCAGAAACGCTTAGAATTGATTTCCTGGAGCCCTAACATCACCTTCCCCTCCTTAGTGATGTGGGGAACAAAGGCAAGAAGGAAATGCCAGGTACTGGGGCGCCTGGGTGGCTCAGTCGGTTAAGCGTCTGACTTCAACTCAGGTCATGATCTCACGGTTTGTGAGTTCGAGCCCCGCGTTGGGCTCTGTGCTGACAGCTCGGAGCCTGGAGCCTGCTTCGGATTCTGTGTCTCCTCCTCTCTCTGCCCCTCCCCTGCTCCTGCTCTGTCTCTGAATAATAAATAAACGTTAAAAACATTAAAAAACAAAACAAAAAAGAAGGAAATGGCAGGTACAATTAAATTTCCTTATCACCTGCAGCCTATTGACAAATACTTGAGGCAAATACAGAGTCCTTTCTCCAGGAACCCCCTGCCGTCCTGGTGTTAATGCCTTCCTAGAGGAAAAACAACCTTAGCTTAACAACAGGTCCTCAGGCATCTTAGGAGTCCTCTTTAGCATATCAAAGTCCTTCTAGAGGCCTCCCTTTTGCCTTTACCTCCCCCAAGTCCACAGTCAGTCTTCACAACCCCAGTGCAGCTCTTTCTGCCCACAGGTCCTGTCCCTGTGCATTAATAAAATCACCTTTTTGCACCAAGGACGTCAATAAGAATTCTTTCTTGGCTGTCAGCTCCAAACCTCACCATCACCCCCAAACCTCATCAACAACTACTCATTGTAGCACGAAAGCAGATGTAGACCTTACATAAACAAATGGGCATCCTGTGTTTCAATAAAACTTTATGGACACTGGAATTGAATTTCATGTAATTTTCATGTGTCCTGGAATATTCTTTTTTTTTTTTTTTTTAACCATTTCACCATGCTAAAACCATTCTTAGCTTGAGAACAATACATTAACAAGAGACTGCCCAGATTTGCCCCAAGGAGGGCAGTTTGCTGGTCCCTGGAGTACCTGAATACTTGGGTTGTGAGATATACCTTAGGAGGTTGCTGAGGATTAAATGAATAAAATATGGAGAGGTTCTGTGTGTGCTGAAAAGCACTTTAAAATTAAATATTAATATATTCAAATATTATTAAATAGTATACACCTATTATATTTATATATTGGGTATTATTATACACAGGCTCGGCCATATTACCATTATTATATCACTTTCTTAGAGAAACAGAGTAACAAAGACTCACCACGGAGAGAACCTGGTGCAAAACTACCCTTCAACAAAATGGAACTTCTCTCTTTCTTTTTTTTTTTTTTAGAGTCCATCTGACACATAACACTATGTAAGTTTGGAATTTCATTACCAAAAATTTTTTTTAATGTTTACTTATTTTTGAGACAGAGAGAGACAGAGCGCAAGCAGGGGAGGGCCAGAGAGAGAGGGAGACACAGAATCCGAAGCAGGCTCCGGGCTCTGAGCTGTCAGCACAGAGCCGACATGGGGCTCGAACTCACGGGGGGTGAGGTCATGACCCGAGCCAAAGTCAGATCAGATGCTTAACCACCCGAGTCACCCTGGCGCCCCATGGAATTTCATTTTTAACAAAAGACAGCTTGAACTTTGACTCTCCGTGTTCCTGTTTTCTCTCTCTTAGCTGGGAGGATAACATGGTAAATCATCTGGAGAGTGGGGCAAAAAACGAAGCCTGGGTAAGGAGTTGAATTCCTGGTTGAAACGTCCTGCTCACCTACTTAAGCTGCGGTTTCATCTGCGAGATCTTTGAAGAGAGAAAGCACATTGGGTCTGGATGACTCAGACCTTTACACGCCTCAAGGCCGGATGACATGATTTCTTAGCACCTTTCTCCCGTCACGAGTGGACACGACCAGCTACAGACTGAACTGAACTCGCTTACCACCGATGCGATCGCTGCAAATATTGCTTAAGTGAACTCGCTTACCACCGATGCGATCGCTGCAAATATTACTTGTCCGTTTCTCATTTCTGTTTGGGGAATATACAAACAAAAGAATACGGTCTTGTTCCCAAGCTTTCACGTGTTAATTTTTGAAAAGCTGGTTTTCAGGTTCTTAGAATGTAGAAGGTAACTTACCAGCCTCCCTCTTTACCTCTGTTCTCTTAGTCCTCGAGCTCAATGGTGCCAACACAACCAACCAGGAGAGCAGTGAATATAACGCACCTGCTTCACCCAGGAGCGCCCAGGGCCTTGAATGTTGTAGGAACTTAATGGTACTAAGTTTTTGTTAAGAACTGTTTGTTTTTATGTTGTTTTTTAATGTTTTTAATGTTTATTTTTGAGAGAGAGAGAGAGACAGAGTGGGAGCAGGGGAGGGGCAGAAAGAGAGTGAGACGCAGAATCTGTAGCCAGATCCAGGCTCGCAGCCGTCAACACAGAGCATGATGTGGGGCTTGAACTCACAAACCACGAGATCATGACCTGAGCCCGAGTCAGACACTTAACCGACTGAGCCACCCAGGTGCCCCAAGAATTGTGGTTTTTTTTTTAATTTTTATTTATTTATTTTGAGTGTGAGAGAGAGAGAAAGAGAGCAAGAGCAGGGGAGGGGCAGAGAGAGGGGGAGATAGAATCCCAAGCAGGCTCCACATTTGTAAGCACAGAGCCCGATGCGGGGCTCGATCTCATGAACTGTGAGATCATGACCTGAGCCAAAATCAAGCTGAACACTTAACCGACTGAGCCACCCAGGTGCCCCAAGAATTATTTTTAACGCAGTCGTTATTCCATATT